>NW_026643088.1:0-600000 GCF_028827735.1 Penicillium macrosclerotiorum
CTCTACATATATACTAATCAATGCTTGAAGGTCACTTTCGATATCGATGCGGACGCGTTGGTCCAAGTTCGGGCTATGGACAAGGCTACCAACAAGGACCAGTCTATCACCATCACCTCCGGCTCTGGTCTTTCTGATGCTGAGATCCAGTCCATGGTTGAGGATGCCGAGAAGTACGGTGAGCAGGACAAGGAGCGCAAGGCCGCTATTGAGGCTGCCAACCGTGCCGACAGCGTCCTCAACGACACTGAGAAGGCTCTCAAGGACTTCGAGGACCGTCTCGACAAGGCTGAGGCTGAGAACATCCGTGAGAAGATCGCCACTCTCCGTGAGTTCGTCGCCAAGAACCAGTCTGGCGAGGGCACTGCTACTGCCGAGGAGCTCAAGGCCAAGACCGATGAGCTGCAGACTGCCTCTCTGAGCCTCTTTGACAAGATGCACAAGGCCAACAACGAGCAGCAGCAGCAGCAACAGCAGGGCGAGAACAAGCAGTAAATTACTTGTTTTTCGTCTTGATGCTGTGAACTCATGGCCACCTTGAGTGGCCACTGTATTTTTTTATTGTTTTCCTTTTTCTTTTTCCTTTGTGTGTTAGAGACTCCCTGATTCTGTCCTCGCATCTCCTTTTTCGCATCATCTGTACACATATTTTTCTGAAGGCCCTTTTTATTTATCCCCCTTTTTTGTTTTGGTGTATCGGTGTTTTGACTCCCAACTTGTATGATCTATTTTCCCTTTTTTTTTTCCCTCTTCGACCCTTCTTCTTCCCCTGTTGCCCACAAATGCTCTGTGATTCAAGGCTCTCTCGCCTTTATCAGAGAGTTTGCTGGGGTCGTCTACCATTGTATTTAATGACACTAACGGCAAGGGGGGCCACCAAAAAAGGATGCAGGCTTTGGCTATCAGGTGCATGTGACAATAGAAATCGGACCATTCTCCTCTCGCTTTTACACATTTTTGATTCCTGCATCTGTAAGACCGTTATTGCGTAACAATGCCTTGAGCTTGAGGGCAGCAAATAGGAGAGCATCTTACACTCAGCAGCTTCTGCATCTCTGTGGCTTGCAGCGCGAGCAAGATGAGAAAATGAGTGCGCCAACCACCCCTCTAGCAAACAGCAAATGGGATCATGGCGCGGCTGTATGCGTTTCTGACCCGGATGCAGCCTGCAAGCCCGTCTTGTTTCTGTTCTCCTTCAAGTAGAGTGGCCTATTCTTGACTTTCCCACGGCTTGCTACGGCTTCTGGGTTCCGGTCAGCCAGGACCAAAGTACAGTACAGGTGAATGACTTGGTCCAGTCATTGCATCGCTGCGCCCCGAAGTTAATATCAGCGAGACATGAGAGAGGATGGACGGGTCCGCCACCTCAGACTGCAAACGATAGGTCGGAAACGCCTGTCACACGGGCTGAGCGTTCTCAAGGTTCTGTTTTCTTTCTTCCCCGCCCATGATTTCATCTGGCCTGGTTGATTTGTCGCCGTGCGAGGGAGAGCAGATGCTGTTGAGTGAGTGGGTTAGCTTGAAACCGGGCGCTTTCGCCTCTCACCGGGCCAATCTATTCGAGAGAGACGCTGGGACTAATGTTGTGTCTGCCCGGAGGGAGGAAGCTAGTTCAGGTAGTTGGAGATGGGCCAATCGCCTCTATAGTCTGGATTCCTTGCATGACAAGCGGCTGCGGCCAGGCGAGATTTCTAATCTGGTGCCAAGGAGATGATGTATGAGGATTTTAGCAAGATGATGTCGTCGTGTGAGCAGTATTAGTGGTCTGTATTACTATTTAGTGTACAGAGTAGTGTTACAGACAAGATGAATCATCAGACCAGAATAAAAAATAGTTCCAACTAAACCCCAGATGGTGATTATCTGATTATCCTGATTCTATGATTATTATTCATGATTAAGATGATGCAGCATGTCGGTCGAGAACGAGCAATCAGGGAATCTAAGAGGTCGGTGCTCATTCTGGGGCATGCTCTCAGCCTTGTTTTGGCTGCAGCGACGATACCAATGACATTATCAATGGAGTCTATAACCAACTTACCAACTAATTGCGTTCGAATTCTATGCGCCAGAATCAGACCCAACTCCACTCAACCAGAATGCGACATGAGACCAGCACGCGCACATAACCCTGGGCCAATCTGGCGCCGAGCCGGTGACTGAGCGAAGCAGTTGTGCAGGCTTCCCTGCAGCGGCGCGACACGAGCAAATCACCGTTGTACACACCAGTTGGGCTTCAAAGTGGGTCATTTGCAATGATGATGTTTGTGAATTACGAGGCCTCAGATCCTGTTGTGGGTATTTCTTTCGGTGGTAACGATGGGCGGGACCGGTCTATACTTCATACGAGCATAGTGGATGGATCATGTGTGTGTGTGTGTGTGTTTTTGCTGTTGTTTTTTAGCCAAGAAAGAGAGGGAACAAGACTAAGGCCTATCAAGGACAAGCTAGAAAAATTTCAAACGCCCACTGCACTTGCTTTTCCATCATTCGACGATCACCTTCTGTGTTGTGAGACCGTCTGCCTTAGCGCGCCCCTAGTGCTGCGTATGATTATTTCCCATCGTCTCCACTTCCATTTCCACTCTCTCTGTTTTGATTACTCTTTCTTTCTTACAAGCTAAGCCCTGGCGTCTGCTGCTCCAGGCCCGGAGTCTTCCTTCTTTCTTTTTTCCCCCTCTCTTCGTGATGGGGCAGTTTCATCTCGTTTTCGCTCTCCGAAGAGAAATGGCAGCAATAAGGCTTAAAAAACGGACTGCAAGACAGTCAAGGGAAAACCCGTTGTTCTCCCTCTGCTTAATGGATCCTGCTCCATAATTGGAGAAAAGAGTTCCCTATACCGGAGCTAGTGTACCAGCCAACGAGGGGCCACCTGGCACACTGGGAGCAAACCAATTTCTCATCGCAAAATGGTGTAGATTTCAAATGACTATCGCCTATTCGGCAATTTAAGGACACGATGGGTGTATGGTTGAGAATCTTGGCCTTGCCTGGCTGGACTTTGGAGATGATTGTGGCCCTTGCCGCAGTAGTCTACCCGCCCCAACCCCTTTTTGGACTGGATTGGACTGGGACTGGAAGGGAAAACAAATCATCGTCGGTAGACCCATGCCGCTCGCAGACAATAACCGCCGGGTTGAGTCAATAATGCTAATAATAAGTCAAATCACGACGCTGCACTCCCCCTCCCCTACATAGGAGGACGAATGTACCTCCTCACTACAAGGATCGAAAGCCACCAATCTATGGCCTTGCGACGTCGCACTGAGGTACTCTGTACATGGTCGTGTAACCTCTTTTTCCATAGTTGAAGATTAATGGCGATAGATGATAAACAATTTGACCAAGGGAATAATCGGAATAATAGCTGGGAAAATAATATGGAATCTGCAATTCTACTATTATTAATTGGCTACTCGTGTTCATAGTTAGTGCATGCTTCCCATAATGTAGCTAGAAGGTGTCCCAGTTCCCTCATTAGGTAGGATTGAAGTTCTTTGTTGCTGCAGACTAATGGAGCGGAAATCGGAAATGACTCCATTGACCCATTTTTTTTCTGCTTCACAGTAGTTCCCAAATTTTTTTTTTTTCGGTTCCAGCAGCTTCGACAAGCGTCCCACGGAACCGCCCAGGGTCGCCAGTTCACTGGCAAGTTCTTCCCCTGTGTTACATAATTGATCTCCCGCAATGACCAGGTCTTTCCAATGACGGTAGATCTGTGGCGTGCCATTGGCGGCCGCGACCGTAATTCACTAATTCACCTACACTAACGAGCAACTAAAACAGGAGCTGCCACACAGTGCACTGACTGGGAGCTTATGATTCATTGGGGACTCTCCCCCAGTGTACATATTTCGCTTTCACGCGCGCCACCAGGAAAGTGATGGATCATCCAACGAAAAAGGCTTCGCTATACTGTCTCCTCCTTTCTCCGGACCGGCTCCGGTAATGGTATGTTTGGGAATTTTAAAGTAGAAAATTTTTTTTCTGCCAAACTGTGTGTTCAGAGTGATTTTTAGGGCTGCAGTCAGCAGAAGTACAGATTTGACAAAGCAGTATGAATGTGATACAAATGGCAATAAGGAGATGTAGACAAATATTATCGGGTAATTAAGTTAATCAAATAATCAAATAATTTTGAACCGAACCGGCTTAATCATCGCAATGCTCACGACACCAGATGAATATGGAAATAAATAAATAAAACTCGTCTTAATTATCCCAAGTTCAACAAAGGTATTTGACCTCGGCCACATGTTCCCACAGGAGGCGCCGGGCTTCATCCGCCCACATGCGTGTCCCAAATGAATCATCAGGACCAAACAAGTTAAGCACAGAAAGTACGGAGTACAAATTCGATGGTTTTTTTTATTAAAAAAAACACTCGGGCCAGATGTTGGGTGTGCTCCTTGACTAAGATGCAGTGGGTAGAGTGGATAAAGATTATAACCCCCGTCTCCCAAAAATACAGACCAAAACACCAGGATCAGGAATATGGTCAACTGACGAAAATTCCGGGATTGCCCTCTTTTTACCCCGTCAGATTGATGAGATAACTCTAGGCTGTGGAGCGACGAAAAATCATCATCGTGATTCTTGCTAGAGAATTGAGATGATGGTGATTCTAATTATTACCTGATGGATTAGTCTTTTTTGGTGTCTAGTATTGGATGAGTTTTTACTTTGAGTCTAGTGATAGAGGGGACTAGTGCCAGGGATTGTCGCCATGTCCAATCTCCAGGAAATGAGGTATTGTGATTGTTGTGATTTGATTACATCGGGTCACTAGCGCCGAACCAATCCATGGAATCGCCGCTGTTCGACTGTTTCCGCTGACCGCATCTCCCAAACTGGTTTTGCTTCATGCGAATCGCACTAAAAAGGGGGGTCACAAAGTATGATGATACGCCCGTCACTATGAGGGCTGGTGACTGGCTCATAGTGGCTCATGAGCTAATGAGCTAATAGGGATCGCGATACGCCTGGATTTGGCTACCCCCCCTCCTCCCTTCTTTCGTCTCCCATTCGAGCCACTAGAATAATAATAGCCTTGTCGGGTAAGCGCTTGGTGGATCCGATATTCTTTGCCCTGTGTCAATATGTATTCTGTATGGAGTACAAGATGTAGAATATTGAGGTTTGCACAGTGATAAATATGGAACTTCAGTCTTGAGGCCTTTTCAGTGTTTGCGGAACGAAGCCCAAGATCCTGAAGTGTATACTAGACTCTGGTATAATCCAGCTACCTGCAGGCTAGGCTCTCTGCTGGACCTATGACGAGCCACCGTCAAGCTCAGCATGTCCTTTCCCCTAATCAGAATCGAGAGGAGGCCCTATTAAACTGGGTCTCGACGGGGGGGCCGATCCCCTTACACCGTTACGGGAAATTTCAAGATAACGGGGGTGCAGCCCAAGGGTCGCGCTAGTGGATATTGTCATTTCTTATTTTAATTTTTTTGGGCTGTTTTTCTGCACTATTTTCCTGTACTATTATTATAATGGGATGGGTTTTATGGGGACGTCTGGATGTCAATCCTTTCCTAACCGTCGACCCATAGATCGGAAATGGGGCTTTTTTCTGTCGATTCTTGTCTCATTGCCCACACGATTTGACTTCTTTTTTTCTTCCCGTGGTCGTGCCTTTTCTTTCCCTTTCTTCCCTACCTATCCCTGGTCCTGCCTTCCTTCCGGGACCCTCTGATAGCCTTTAGGGATCTATTGTAGGCGTGAGGTACAAACGTGGGAGAAGCAACCTCCCGATTTGCATTGCATTCTGGACACGGGCACCATCTTCAGAAGCTCGTCATGACGGCTGCTCCCCCGGTGGTTCACCCTGTTCCCGACAGCGGTTTAAATGGCCCTGGTCATCTCGCGCACAGCCTTCCACGCTACCAGGCAATCGCCATGAATCCCAATCCTCCCCCTCACCCACCAATGCCCCCGCCAGATCAAATGGTGCAAAATCATCACTACCGTCACTATGCGCCGCCGCCGTTGCATGATCCGCACTCCGGCCCGCCTCCTCCACCGCCGGCGCCAGCGCCGTCTTCTCTCGACCAGATTGAAGCTCGTCTACGCCAGTTAGAACATGAAGAGATGAACCGGATGGCTGCCCGCCATCACCTGCTCACCCTTCGTAAGCGAGAGGATGAGGAGTTCCGCAGGTTGACAGAGAGTGCCGAAGCCGAAGAAGAGGTATGTTGTATGAATTGTATAGTTCGCCGAGTCGGCGGATGGAAACCATGCGCGCATGAGCGCAATGCTCAATTCTCAATTCTTAAATCTCAATTCTCAATATATACTGACACTGCTCGATTAGGATCTACGGCGACAACGAAAAAGAATCAAGCGAGAGTCCATGGGGTTGGGACCCAATGCCATCACCGACTCTCCGCCGCTGCGCCCAACACCACCGCGGCGGCTGTCTGAGACCAGCGCTGCCACGACGTTGGCTTTCTTCAAGCAGCAGTCTCCTCCGGAACCGCGTCAACAGCCGCTACCACCGGTTTCTCAGGGACCACCACCCCCGCCAGCACCTCAACAACAGCAACCACCACCCCCGTCGATGCCCCCGCCCCTTCATCTGCATCCCCAAGCCCATCACGCACCTCCTCCTCCTCAGACTCAGCCCCAGCACCCCATTGTCCCGCACGATCACATTAACGGCACAGGATCTATCCGCCGTAAACAAAAATACACCATCAAGAATGTCGAGGCCTGGGGTGAACGTCATGGCCGCCCAGCAGCCCATGACCCTTCCGGCCGCGCTTTATGGAAGCGTCCCTCCGACAATAGTCTCGTGTATCTGACCTGTCCGATTGCCGGGTGCGGCAAATCAGACTTTGTCACCTTGCATGGCTTCATGTGCCATCTGACGAAGAAGCACAAAGACCGGTCTTTGGGCAGTCAGTCGCGCGCGCTCGAGATTTGTGGCGTCGTCTACGACCCCAACTCTCCGCTGCCTCCTGTCTCGGCCTCCACCCGGACCTCAATGGAAGACAGCCCGTTGAATGGCGGCGCTGATGACGAGGGCATGAACGAGGACGAGCTTGAGTCTCTCTCGGACGAGGGGGACTCGCCATACCGCGTGAAGATTGAGACCACAGACCGATCTCTGCCGGACGTAGAAGGGACACCCGGTCCGCGTGATTCCTCGCCCATGCTTCCCAAGCCGGTCGTGAACGGCCTGTCCACCAAACAGTCGATCTCTTCGATTATCGACCGCACCCCGGACTCCGAGCACCGGGAGGTGCTGGCATCTCTAACCCCGTCCGAGTCCATGTCACAGGGCCACTCATCGCTGGAGCCGTCGGTGCCCACGAAGCGGAAATACGAGTACTCGCCGGAGAAGGAGAACACGCAGCCGAAAAGGAACTCTGTGATGGCGGAGTAAATATGAATATTATTTAATATGGATTTTGTGTGTCCACCGACCCCACTGGAACACTGTTGGGCTGTCATACGCCGTTGAATTAGCCCGGGCTGCTGCAATGCCGAGGGATCGGTCGTCTCTCTGACACAGAAGAAGAGCAAGAACCAGGGCAAAAAAAGCGATCGGCTGCATCCGTTCTATCATTTCTCATTTTCTCAGCATGCTTGCAAGTGTCAACTGTCTCGATGTCGTTCCTTTTTCTATCAATACCCTTGCAATTTTCCTTTTCCATTTCTCTTGTTTTTGCTCGCTTGTATGTGTCAAATCTCTCTGGGTGGCTTGTTTATGTATTATGTCCCATTTGCCATGTTCTTCTGTTGCTTCAGGTTGACCTTCATTCGTTTTGAACTTCTCCTTGCCGCACCTTGTTAGATTGGCGGATTGCGCCCCCCCCCTTTACTCTCCTGTCCATACCCTCATTGTATGCTGAGCATATTTGTTAATGATGTACGAGGTTCTCGGACGTGGACATATTGTGCTAGAACATACTGCTGCATGTGGCCGTGGTGATTACCCTGTTGCACATGGCATTCGGACTGTCTTATCATGGCGGACCAATTTGAGATATCAGTTTGAATATTGCATGTAGCAAACAAATGATTAAATCTACCTTATCATTTACAGAAAATTTCCATGGGCAGTTCAGTTCAAATTGGAACAGAGGACTTCCTCTTGCACATGTGTAAGTGATGATTGTAGCATGGTCATATGCAGACAAACTAGAAATACATTTCTATCCCTCTATTCTATCTCATTTGAGCCACCAGGGAGAACGCCTACGCAGATCAATTCTTCTCTCTGACCATCAGCAAATGCACCAAATATCCCGTCCCACTCTTCAGTCCGTTCCCCAGGACCTCATCGCTCAGGCGCCAAATCCGGAATTCACGCAGCGTTTCCCGCAGCCAAGCTTCGAACACATCCGGCGAGCGCTGCTGCTGCGCGATGATACTAACCGTGGGTCGACGACTATACTTAACCGCGCCGTTCTCAGACGGCTCGTACGCCGGCCGGAGACGACATACTTCAGCGCAGGTGCGGACGAACGGAGCCACCAGGGCTTCATTGTAGATGCAATCGCATGAGAGCAGGAGGTCGAAGCCCCGGTCATCATCCTCTTCTTCTTGCCTCTTTGCACCGTGGCCCACGGTGCTGGACTCGGACTCGATGCAGTCTTTCAACCGCTCCGGCTGGTCGAGCTCCCAGTCCAAGGTGGTGAAGGTGACGTTGCTGACGGCCGGAGGGACAGACTGCTGCTTTTTAGCGGACTTACTACTACTGGCCCTGGCTTTGCTGGATTTTTGCTTGGTGCTGGAAGACGACTTGGCCGAGGCATTCTCGTCGAGGTTGGCGCGAAAGACTCGGCGAACGTATTCCTGATCGGTGGCGATATAATGCTGTACCGAGGGAGATAGGGCCAGGGCGACCAGGGCGGAGATGCCACAGCCCAACTCAGTGACTACCGAGGTTGGAGAGAGGATGGAATGTGTCCAGAGCGGATTGGAGGGAGACGAGATCCAGTCCGCGAAGAGGGGGGGTGATTTTCCAAAGGACTGGCCGGGCGTGGTTAGTTCAGCTGATCGATGAGGATATCGTGCCCTCGTGTAGGGAAGTAGGTGGCGTGGCAGCCAGACAAGGGGATGTGGAATGTTGAGGACACGAGGGCAGCAGTCATGTTTGGTTAAATGCTCATGTTGATGACGATGTGAAAGAAACGAGGCAGAGGGAGGTGAAAAGAATGTCCAGAAATGGTTCATGGTTTCCCCAACGGGCCAAGACATTCAAATGTAAAGGTCCAGATGCGCCGAAGCCGAGGCACAGCAGCACCTCCCTGAGGCCCGGAAGAAGATAAAAGTCCCATACGCGGGGATCTGTCACGTCCGTGCATTGGGGACAAGAAATTGAAAGGGGCTGTGTCGATCTTGCTGCAGTGCTTGGGACCTCTGAACTCACCGGCGCCCGTGGTTCCCCCAGCACGAGAGGAAGAGAGGAGAGAGGGGGATTGATGGATCGTATACTCGGCCCCGTGAATCGTCACATCGACCGAGTTGGCGCGGGAGTCGACAAACCCCAGGTTAGTGGTGGGGATGTCCTGACTGAAGAGGAGAAACGCCTCTTGGTTATGAAAAGCGAAATTAGGTCGCAGCTAGTATTGAGGGATTGATGATTGGACATACCCTCTTCGACGTCGGTGACTTCCTCGCAGGCGGCCAGTAGCTCACAGAGCTGCGCGTCTGCCATCTCTTTCGAACCTGGGGACTTCCCAAGCTTGCGCCGTGGGAGAGGAAGAGCCGTGCAGCTGAGGTTTTCCGGTGTTTCCGTGAGGGGATCACGGGATCGGGAAGCTTGACCTTGTGAACGACTTCGATTTCTCCATCTCTCCTATACTTCCGTCCAGAGAACCAGAGATGACCAAGACGGCCCCCAGATACCCCAGACTCTGACTCTGCAAGATACCCCGGCGGGGGCCATTGTGGCCAGCTACCACCGAAGTATACAGCCTGGCCGTGGAGTGGTAGCCAGTCGTTGCTGGAACCAGTTCCCCACTCCTCGACTGGACACGACGGATAGACTAATCACACGCAGTGCAGCAGTGCCGAACCCTCCGTTTATTGTTGGGCGGGAGCCCCAACAAAAGAGCAGCTGATCTGCCCGCGGATAAACGCCTGGCGAATTCCCCCCGGGCAACATGAACAGCTCAGGACCCGCCCTGAAGAAGACAAAAGCAGAGAGCTTTGAGGCAAGATACCTTCTCTACGGTGTACAGATCCCCAGTGACGGAGTATCGGAGAAATTTTTCAATCCTTTTAGCACGCACGAGGACTGAGCACTTGGCCCGAACCCTCGGACATCTGCCAACCGCGGCATGTTGCTGCTGCTACACTCTGAAGAGGTCTAGCGCTGCAGGCGGCAATTTAATATTATCAAGTATCAACGAGCACAAAAGGAACATAAAACCTACAGCCCCGTAAAACTCTGCTTGGCATTGATTGCAACGTCTGCGCTGGGGTCGAGTTGGTTCTTGGTCTGCAGACTCCATACGAACTGCGTCATCTGCCCGCAGAAGCCCAGCCACTCCAGGGCCTTGGGCTGCCGTAGCTCTCCTCCCCCTTCCTCGCAACCTCGCCAACAGCTTCAAAAGCTCCATCCCTCCCCTTCCCTTACCCCTCCTTAACCATACCACTGCCTCCCCTTGAGCAAGAGAAGGTCGCAATACCCTGCGGGTGTTGGTCTTGGGTAAGCTTTCGGATCGCTGTGCTCCCAGCTGGGCCACAGCTATTGTTTTTCCCCCGGGGCCCTGGGGGCCCCTCCCCCCCCCCCCCCGAAAGAAAGCCCGCTAACGTCACTCCGGCTCGACCCAGTGGATTTTTCCTCTCGAACGGTGCTACTCCGTCCCTGTCCTCCTCAACCCTGTCGAACACCCCTGAATACCCCTTTCCATACCTCCCGTAAGAGAGTTCGGTCAAGATGTCGAAGGCCGACCTCCACATCCAGCCGCGCATGGCCAAGAAGGGTCCCTTCTCGGTCGAGGCCGCCGGCTATGAGCCGGTGGACGGCGAGACCATTCCTCGCCGACACCCGGCCGCGAAAAATGGCCTCATCCTGCGCCCCTCGGACGACGTTGCGACCACCTATGACAACTTCCGCCGCTCCGCCCGGCTGTTTGGCAACTCCAAAGCGGTCGCCACCCGCAAGCTGATCAAGACACACGTGGAGAACAAGAAGGTCAAGAAGGTGGTGGACGGCGTGGAGCAGGAGGTTGACAAGCAATGGTCCTACTTTGAAATGAGCGGGTACACCTACAAGACCTTCCTGGAGTACGAGCAGCTCTGTCTCCAGCTCGGTGCCGGCCTGCGCAAGCTGGGCATGGAGAAGAACGGCCGGATTCACCTCTACGGTGCGACAAGTGCGCACTGGCTGGCCATGTCACACGGCGCTGCCTCGCAATCCATCACCATTGTCACTGCTTACGATACCCTCGGCGAGGAGGGCCTGAAGCACTCGCTTGTCCAAACCTCCAGCACAGCAATCTTCCTCGACCCCGGCCTGATCAAGTCTCTGACCAATGTCCTGAAGGATGCGTCCTCAATTAAGCATGTCATTTACAACACTGACAACGAAGTCAACGAGGCAGATCTCGAGAAGCTGAAGAGCGATTTCCCCGACCTCGTTGTGCTCAGCATTGAGGACCTGCGCAAGTCTGGCGAGGAGAACCTTGTGGACCCGGTGCCTCCCAAGCCCGAGGATCTCTGCTGCATCATGTACACATCCGGCTCTACAGGTCCCCCCAAGGGTGTCTCTCTGACTCAAGCCAACGTGATTGCCGCCACTGCTGGTGTCAATGAGATTGTTGGTCCGTACATTAGCCCCAAAGACTCGCTGCTCACCTATCTCCCCCAAGCGCACATTCTGGAGTTTATGTTTGAGAATCTGTGCCTGTTTTGGGGCGGTTGCATGGGTTACGGCAACCCACGTACCCTGTCCGATGCCTCGATGCGCAACTGCAAGGGTGATATTCGCGAGTTCAAGCCTACCATTCTGGTTGGCGTTCCTGCGGTCTGGGAGTCGGTCAAGAAGGGTGTGCTGAACAACCTGAACAAGAACTCTTTCCTTATCAAGGGCATGTTTTGGGGCGCCATGGCGGCGAAGAACTTCCTGCTGACCAACGGATTCCCTGGTGCTGCCACTGGCGCCTCTATCCTGGATGCTGTCGTCTTCCGCAAACTGAAGGAGGCTACCGGTGGTCATCTCCGTATCATGATGAACGGCGGTGGCCCCATTTCTAAGGATACCCAAAAGTTCCTGTCCATGGCCATTGCTCCCATGATCGGTGGCTACGGTCTTACGGAGACCTCTGCCATGGGTGCTCTGAACGACCCGATGGCCTGGAACCCCAACGCCTTGGGCGAGGTTCCCGCCTCGATCGAGATCAAGCTTGTTGACTTCCCCGATGCCGGGTATTTGACCAAGAACAACCCCCCACAAGGCGAGATCTTCATCCGTGGCGGCAGCGTCACCTCCGGATATTTCGATAACAAGGAGGAGACAAAGGCTGCGCTGACTGAGGACGGTTGGTTCATGACCGGTGACATTGGCGAGTTCGATTCCAACGGCCACTTGAGGATCATCGACCGTAAGAAGAACCTGGTGAAGACCTTGAATGGCGAATATATCGCTCTCGAGAAGCTTGAGTCTATCTACCGCTCGTGTCCCGTTGTTGGCAACATTTGTGTCTACGCCGCTGAGGACCAGGAGAAGCCTGTCGCAATCATTGTTCCCGTGGAGGTTGCGCTGAAGAAGCTTGCTGAAGACAATGGCGTTAAGGGCGATAGCCTTGAGTCGCTTGTGCACAACGAGAAGCTCCAACGTGTGGTTCTTCAGCAACTACAGAGCTCTGGCCGTGCTGGCGGCCTGAAGGGCATTGAGATCATCAACGGCGTGGTTCTGTCTGACGAGGAGTGGACCCCGCAAAACGTAAGTCATCATTCATATCGGACCCAAGCCAAATGACTATTTCCATGCTAATTTTTTTTCATCTTTAGGGCTTCATGACTGCCGCTCAGAAACTGCAGCGCAAGAAGATCGTCAACAAATACCAGGCTGAGATTGGCAAGGCCTATGGCAAGAAATAAAAAAATTGGGTGTCTTTTTTTTCGTGATCCCCATTGTGATTCTATTTACTTTTTGCTTTTTTTCTTTTCTTTCTATACACCTTCCATCATGGCTTTTCTACTTATCTTCGTTTCTCGCTCTGTTACCCTCCCACGCGTTTGATTTTGCCGATTTGCGATCTCCTCAAGTCCTGTTAATATAAGAAATTTCCGCGGATGGCTACTATTCTATGCCTCGTGCCACGGAAAGTTCCCTCGCTACGATGTAGACGAGATAGTGATGAATGCGGATATGACATTTCAACGGGTTTACCATGTTTTTGTGTCCTCTCCTTCCTCCCCTCTGAGCTAGGTAGAGCTCAGCTTCATCTAACCAACTTGAGACATCACTTCACCATGTTGTATACCGTCGAAGATCAACCATTCTGCACTACATTTCTAGTATCGAAACATTCGACAACCACAATGCCCTTTATTCAAATTGCCCAGTAAAGGTATCATCTAGATGTCTTTGGATTTCAGATCGAAAAGTACTATTCCACCCCCGATACTTCAGCCACCGTTACACTGATACCCAGTGGGTGCACCATTTTGACCTGCTCGTGTGGTACATGTACCTGGCAGTACCTGACAGGGCCATATTGCCTATCCGATGAGTTCGCAGGAACTACGAGAGCCTCAGGACCAACTACCTAACACGGACTAGCCCGCTGTTAGCTCCACGTGACATCGCTGCCACTCCCGGAGCTTAATCTTCTTCGAGCTACTTTGTCTATTAACTAGTCTTCCCTTGCCAGTGCCAGCAGAACATCAGAACACAATGTCTTTGTGGAGGTAAAGTTTGTCAAACACATACACCAATCAACATGACGGTATCTAGACACGAAACTGACGCTCCGCCGCTAGCTCCTACCGGTCCCTCACCCCCAAAACCCGGGCCTTGTTCGGTATCGGCGCCATGGCCTGGGCAAGCATCGGTCTCTGGACTTCACCCCAGGTCGAGAGCGCGCTAGGGATGCAGGCTACCCAGGCCGAACAGGATACGCTGGACCGCCAGCTTGCGGTGCGGGTTTCGCGGGTTGGAGAGGACGAGCAGCACCGGGCCAATTGAACAGCACCCCGATGGCCTCGACAGCCATGGTGCCTGTACCGCCCATGTCTCAGTTTCCGCGCCAAATACCAAGCTCACCTGGCTGCGATCGGATCGCTTCGGTCCTGGATGGGAGCTAGTTCCGGACCCTCCATTGTCTGAGCGTGGGTGCGATCCGCGCGTCCACGTTGCCCACCTCCTTTCGTGTGAATGCAATGGGTTCGGGATTCAAAAGGGGGCGCGCCATCTCGGAATTGAGAGTTTTCGGGCGAAGGAGCAGGAACAGGCGAGAGAAAAAAGAGGATCAGACCTCGAAGCTGGTCTTGGTTGGTGATGTCATTTCCGACTGGCCTATGTGAGCTACACACGATCCGGTGCATGGAGCAGGAGGACGTGGTAATGATCCTAGACCCCGACCCCGCCCCTCCTGGACGGTGCACCTCGAGTTCGTGGCTTCTGTGGGCTCAGCATGAGAGTAATTCTCCGATTGTACGATTCTCGGGGAGACAGAGAGTGCGCCAGATCAGGCCCCGCGTTGCGGCATGCACATTGGAACAACCAACCCTGGTGGCTGAAAGGGTAGATGGCTGCCCAGTTTAGATCAAGACTTTACCGGGCGAAGTAGTGAGGAGCCAATCATGGGGGCATTTGTTGGGTTGGATCTTGTTGCGAGCTGCTGGGCAGATCTTTGCAGATGTTGATGATTTCGGGACTGGTTGGCAATCCCTTTCTGATAGTCATGTACAGCTTGGAGCCTCGGGGATTTTTTTTTTTCATCGAAAAGCCGGATTCGATACTGCTTCATAGTTGGGTACCATGCATTTGTGCATGCAATGTTGATATCAACCTCATGCAACGGAGAGAATCAGCCATACGACCTCCAGCCAGATGCTCAATATACAAACTCCTTTTAGCCAATCTTGATTCTCCCCTGATCTCGAATGCATAGTTTCATTTACTAGCACTGTGATAATACTAATAAATCCCCCACCCACAATCAAATCAAATGCACCCAATCACTTCATCGGCTATCCATGGAAATTCTGGTGCAACCCAGCAAGAGATCTTGCCCGACCCCGTAAGACACTTTCCCAAGCGCCCTCCCCCCAAAGCCGTTGATGTGAAACAACGGAGAAATGCTGACCTCCCCGAGCTCCAAAAAAATCATCGACCCGCAGCTCTGAGCCTCGCAATATTCACAGGACTAATGCATCGGACAGATTGGAATCTCAATCCGCAGCCCCCATGGCGACCGGTCTGTCAAACCTACCTAAGCAGGGGGGGACACTGTCGCGGGCGCTGTGCTCACCACTCACAAGCAGACAAGATTGGTTTCTGGTTGCGTGAAAGAGCTGGGATTTTGTGGTAGCCCTCCTCCAAAGGGCAGGGCGCCTGACGAAGAGTTGTCTTTATCGGAAGCTGGATAGCAATGGCAATACCGACAAATCTCAGCTTCAATTGAGATGGTGTGGCCAATGCTCTTCTCGCTGGATTATGAGATAGGACCTAAAGAGCATGGGGGTGTCGGCATCCTGGGTGTCGCATGGTTTTCTGGGGGCACAGGTTATGCGCAAAAGGTGGATGTCGTTGTACTGACAACCAAGGGTCCATTAATGAGTGTCGCAAAGGATGAGTATCACGTCCCGCTGTAGTCCACCTCGTATACCTCATCTCTCCGGATCTCGTTGAACGGCAAAGCCCAAGGGGTTCTCTGTCTTTGTCGCTGGTGCCGACCAGATGCATGGGTTCATTTAAGACGAGTACAGAGGCCATTGGCCCCGGAGCGGCGCAAGTGGGCTTGTTCTTCGAAAGTATTTTGTTTCCATCTCGGGACTCTTGGATGTTCTCACCTGCTGTGGAACCGTGTTCACTCCAGAAATCCTCCGCAACAGCCTGATGCGTGCGGGCAGAAACACATTGGAAAGGCGAAATTGGACTTGAGTGCCGAGTTTCCAGGTCTTCCTCGCCATTCACTGGTATGAGATTTTTTTTTGGATACCATAATACAGCCTGCCGTGAGCCACAGAGGGCACATTCGCAAATGCTCCTGGGGCCGGAGGACTGTGCCCAAGACGATTGCTCTTTCGGCCGACGGCCCTGTACGACATGCAGCTTGGTCGCGGCGTTGGGGCTATTCCGATGGGCCGTGGAAGGGGGGGCGGTTGGGAAGCCTTCGTCTACATCCTATCATTGCATGTCCTAGGCTATTGCCACCGGGTGGTGGGCTACTCCGAGTCAAAAGCCCTCCCATTTTCGATCGTTGTGTGACCCGGATAGAGTTTTAGATGACTGATGAAAACATCTTTCGTCGACTAATGAGAAGAGGAGGTTCCCGCGGAATAGAAAAGAAAGGAAGAAATCATAAAATAATCCGATTCAGACGGCGATTCCGGCCATGGCAGGCCTAGCAGGCCTCGCAGAGTCTGGGCGAAGCCCGGGTGAGGTTCTCACTAACTCGCAGCGCAGGACCAGGATCCTGGCCGCTAAGCAGGGCACCGACATACCAAACAAGTGGCGTGAGGCACCGGAACATGCCGAGGACCAGGTGACTTGGGGTTTCTGGTCTCGCCAAGTAGTCAAGTACAAAAGTACCGGTGAAGTTGTACAGGACTATTGCGCCTGCCGCAAAACCTAGAATAGCAACCATCTCGAACTATAGAACGCGTCGTTAAGTTTGAAGCGGACCAAACAAAATAAATATGGATGCCCCTCAATTCTCCAAAAAAGAAAAACAAAACAAAACAAAACAAAACAAAACCCCACCTTGCCACTGTGTCCAAGGTACCCTGCAGGTATCATAGCCGCAGACGGGGGCTGAGCTGAGACGCAATAAATCACCTGCGCACGCACTGTCGATCCGATGGGCGATCAGACTGGGATCTGCACATTCCATACATTCTGATAGTCCACTACTCTACCTTTCCCCACAAGCGGAGAGGGGAGGGGGAACAGAGAGAGAAAAGAGACAGGTGCAATATCTAGAGCTAGAGCCCCATGGACGCTCCGTGCTTACCCTTGCGCCCTGGACACCCACTGTATAGAGTTAGTGCGAAATAGAATCTTTCTCACACGAGCCTGCAAGTAATATCCAATTTAGCACGAGTTTAGAGAATCAGAGCCTTTGACAAGAAAAGGTAATAAAATGACTTTTTTTTTTTTTTTAAAAAAAAATACACGCAAGAGTCCAGAGTCCGGCTCAAACAGGCTATAGCTCCGGGGTCTCGATTGGCTCTCTGCATCTTGCCATTGATAATCTCGTTTCATCACTCCAAAATCCTCCAAAGTCAAACCAGCGCAATCTCTAAAAGAAAAAAAGAAAGAAAGAAAGAAAAGAAAAATAAAAGTCAAACAACAAGGGAAAAGCAACGATGCAACGTAATACGCCACGCTCGGCTTCTCTGTACATGTACATACCCTTCATCTGAATCTCCACCCTGCACTCAACTAAACACGGGACAGCTGCAAACCTACTCGGGGAGCAGAGCCACAGCCGAGTAGACTCCAGTCCCCATCAGGTCCGAGTACCAGAAGAGAGAATATGGAAAACCTAGCTCAAATCATGACAGGGCCCCCTACCCAAACGAGGGCCAGTCATGAGGCAGAGGAATTAGGAAGGAATTGCCGCACTGACAGGCCCCCATCTCCATTGCATCTGAGACCGGGCGCATCCCTGCTACCACCCTGGCCGCGATGGACAGCTGGACTGGGACTGCACCAAATAACGGTTGATGGGGGCTAGGACGAATCGGGGAATTGGGTGGGTTTGGTGTGGTTTGGTGTGGTTCGGGGCATAAGGAGATGAGACTAGGATCACAAACGGAGAGGGTAAAGACGGCAATAGTAGCCAGGTCCCGGGAAAGAGAAGCGGCAATGGAAGTAGAAGCATGCAAAAACGCGGTATTATTAGGAGAAGCCAATTGTAGGAAAAGAAAAAACGCTAAATTATGGCAATTGTTTGATGTGGCATTCTGCTCTTGTTTTTTTGTTAAGAGGGTAGAAGAAGTAAAAAGAATATGACTAGAAGAAAGAGAAAATGGAATGGCCTTTACCAGGGGAAGCAATCTGTTTGTTTTCCAATGTTGAGAGTGTTCGAGGTGATTTAGGGGGGGGGGGGGCTGACGTTTAACGCCGCGGCGTGCTTTTTTTGGGGGCTCGAGGTTTCAGCCAGCCCGCTGTCAACTGCGAGGCTACCCGCCCACTTCGCCTAGATAGTTCTCCCAGAGATCATGGCGAAGAGGCAAAAGGGCCA
This sequence comes from Penicillium macrosclerotiorum, assembly GCF_028827735.1. Lineage (NCBI taxonomy): Eukaryota > Fungi > Ascomycota > Eurotiomycetes > Eurotiales > Aspergillaceae > Penicillium > Penicillium macrosclerotiorum. The sequence continues at coordinate 18,384 of NW_026643088.1, forward strand.
ATTCGAAGAAATCTGCAAGAAGGGAAATTTGGACATTTGAAAAAAAAAAAAAAAAAAAAAGAAAAAAGAAAAAAAAAGGACACAAACATAGAGGGAAAAGAAGCCGAAGTTCTCAAGTTCAAGTTGGTAAGTATAAGATATGAAAAATAAAAGAGAAAAAAAAAACGTCGAAGAAATAATCACACAAAGAAAGAAATTCAAAGAGCCATGAATTCATTCAGTCCCGCGCCGTTCTGCACCATTCCGTAAACCCATATCCCATTCTGCATTCTGCAGGTAAAATTTCTCTCGAAAGGTAAATGACAACAAGAAATAAAGTCAAAGGATTCAAAGTCAGGAGGAAATTATTGAGAGGAGAAACACATCCTATGCCGCGTCGATTTAGGTACACAGGCTATGTGGGTTCTGAATCGGGTCGTAGCGGCCGTACGTTGAGTAGACCGGATCATAACCGCCCGCACTGGGTCGGTGGTGGTTGGTAACACCGGTAAAGACAGGGTCTTGGTAGGGGTCGAGGGTAGAAGATGTCTTTAGCGTATCCATGGGATCCATCGTATCGTTGAGCATAGAATAGTCAAACCCAGATGACGACGAGGAGGAAACAAGTGGACTATCGCTCAATGGAGAATGTTCAGCTGTTGTCATCTGGCGATAGTCCGTTCGGCCATAGGGCAAACCTCCACGATGGGCAGAATCATAAAGCAGTAGATGCGAACGAGTCGCTTGCCCCATTCCATGAGGTAGAGAGCCTCCGGGTCCTTCTCCACTGCCCCCATCCGGTCCCATACTCGTCGTACTATCCCGCCGTCCGTCTTTATAATGACCTGGTGACCGGCCTCGTACAACCATCGGGTGCGAATGTCGACGGGCAATCTGAACCCACTGAGATTCTCCGCTAACCGGGCCGGCAACCTCTGCATGAAGCTCGACCACCAGATTATAATATTGCTGTTGAGCGCGCCGCTTCCCATTGTTAGCCGTCGCCTTCTGGAATTGAATCCGCTCGAACATATGAGACTGTGGCGGCTGACAAGGCTGGGGTGCTCCGGTAAAGGCCGACGTATAGTCTAGGGATTGAGAACCAAGTGAAAAGCCATGTGTGCCATTTCCAGTAGCCCCTGCCATTAACGATTGTGGCGGCGACGGTTGAAGGACCACGCGGCCCGGCTTGCGCTCGGATTGCTTATCCCGCTTCGGCGTATGCTGCACCAGCTCCCGGGTGTCCCCATATTGACCATTGACAATAGCCGAGATAGACATTGCAAAGCCCCTAATCGGCTCCATTGTTTGGTCTGAATGGCGAATATAGAGCGGAACAGTTGAAGGCCAGGGTTGAAAACTGAAACTGCAAGTCACGGCGAAGTAATTTCGTCGATAGCATGTCCACTTTCCATCCGATGCAAAGAAGCCTCGTCCAATCTTGGCTTGGACATCGGGTTTCAATATTTGCTGACTCGTTCCAAAGTCTGCCACAATCGACTCGAGAACATTCGTCTCTTCAAATGGCGGGGCCTCTACTTGAGCCTGTGAACGGTGGGAAGATTCCACTATTGGCTGCGGCTGTTGAAACAGTGCTGTTTGAGTGCGGTCCAGGCCATCCAAACCTCGTGGAGTACCCGAAAAGCCATGAGCGCGAGAAACATCATTGACACCGGTCAGTGGCAACCCCATGCCCCGGTGGAGCGTATATGAGTTCGAATAGGCATTGCTACGTCCCATCAAAGCTGGAATCGAGTTCACAGCGTGACCAGGAGCCTGCATAGTAGTAGACATGCCAGTAGGTGGTTGACTACAAAATCAAGGGTTTCACGTTAGTTTTTGGGCTCGAATACACCGGGGAAACTAGTCAAAGGGAGCATGCTTACAGAGCCGGAACCCGGCGAAAATCTGCCATCCGATCAAAAGGATGTTGGTGCTGCGGCATATGGGGAAATAAAGGGCCGGATGTTGGAGAGAAAGAATCTATTTCAAAGCCCAGAGGCATATTGGTCAGCCAAGAAGATCAATGCTAAACGCAAAACAGTTAACAAAGCCCTACCCGAGCAGGAATCTGGGGGAGTCATTGCAAGTGCAGATGAGCCAGGGTAACTATAGAGGAAAGCGAACCAGATTAGCACGTCACATCACCACGGACTGGTTCTTCGGCAATCGCCTGGAGGACTAAAAGTAGATGGAACAAGATAGAAGACCATGGGATTCCGGGCTGCGCCCGGAAAGCATGATGTGTAAAAACAAGAATCAACCACAGGTGCGCAAGACCCAGCAATGGCTCGCAAAACGACACAGACACATGAGTTCAGATAAAAAGAATAAAACATCGGAAGAAACGCATGCACGCAGCGGATCGATATGGAAGGTACCGAAACAGCCTGGACTGAAGTCCAAGCTGCCCGGACCCGGAGGAAGCGCAGTGACCAGGGGGAGTCGATTTGTCGATAGAAGGCCGAGTGGAGCGCCAGGGCAGCCCAGATTAAAAGAACAGCAGAGAGTAAAGAATAACTTACTGTAAGTCTTGCATCGCAGGCTGCTGTGCGTGGTATCGCACGCCGTTGGTGACAGGCATTGAGGAGAACCCTCCGACTCGTTGGCTGCTATCTTCGTCGTCGGTCGGGAATCCCGTCACATGGGAGTTGATATAATCCCCATCAGTAGTGACTGGACAATCCATGGCAAATGAATCCGGCAATAGTGAGGCTAGATAGGGTGGAGTTAGTTAGGGTGCACTGGGCGTAGAAGGGCGAAACAGGCACCAGAGAAGCCAGGGCTTGCCATGATGTCGAGTCCACTGCATGGACAGGGAAGAAACATCGAGCGAACCATGTAGGGCACGTCAACGAGACTTACAGGGATTCATTTTGATCGTGCTGATTCTAGGTGTCTCAAGGACCTTGAAGTATGGCCAAGCTGAGGTAACACCAGCGAGACGCCCAAGCCGTCGCCGGGCCCTTGACGTCTTAGAGTGGCGAGGGGATGGTTGTCTGGAACACGGAGGCCAAGTTAGTGACCAGGTTTCCAGGCCCAGGTCTTCTTTTTTCCGCCATCGGCCTTTGCTCACAGACACTGGACCGAAAGGCACACCTCCTTCCTGCTCTCTTTGCTCAAGGTCTCGCGAGAGACGCTGGCGAAAGACAGAGAGCGAGAGATAAGGAGAGAATGTGAGCTGCACGGAATACAGTTCCCCAAACCACGAAGCAAATAGACAAAATCCGGTCTTCAGAATTCACCAGAGAAGTAGGTTCAGGCAAAAGCAGTGACAATACAGGATATAAAGAAGAGGGATGACGTTTGTGAAGTAGAGAATAGTGATAGATGATGGTGGATGCTTGCGTTAGGAAGGAAGTGCAGGCAAGACAAGGTGTGGGAGTGAAGCAAAGAAGAAGATCTCCAGCGACGACGGGAGGGGGTGAAGACGAGAATAAGAGGATGTCACGACGGGAAGAGGGTTGGAAGTATGGAGGTGCCTATGGGGCCGTCGGATTGATGGAGGAGCGGAACGCAGAAGTATCTGGCGGAAGCCCGTGGCTCGGCCGGCCAGAAAAAGCGAATGCGTCACCAGTTAAAGCGTAGGCTTCCTATTTAGGGCCTCCTCACGTCTCCCGTCAGAAGGGTATTGTTTTCCGGGTGCAATGAGACCATATAAAGCATCCACTTCAATCCTAGTGTCTCCAGCGGAACTAGATCGCGAAGATCCAAGCTGGTTTTCATCGGCCGATGAGGACGATTGTAGTTGCTCCAGAACAAGGTCGAATAATCATTAAAAAAAAAGAAAATACCCCAAAGAAAATATGAAATCATGTAATAGAACAAGGCCAGAAAAAGGAAGAAACGGGGAACTAAAACAATAAAACCGAATAAAAAAAGAAAAAGAAAAAAACTTACTGATTACTGGTGTAATCTGGTGTGACTTGCGTCTGCAAATCAAGCCCCAGCACTGGAGGGCCTTGGCTAGCAATGAGGATTTGTTTGGCATGTACAGAACGTGTACAAAAAGTGACTGGAAGTACAGAAAGAAGGGTACCGTGCTTAGAGGGAAGGCAAACCGAATCCTGCCAACGGACTCTGCAACCCTAACTTTAGGGTCGTTGGGCGTGTCCCCAGAATCCAGGATCAGGGTCGCCGCGGGCGTTGATGCAGATGATCGATTGCCAGCTGTGGATAGTGCAGAGAGGTGGATGTCAATGTTGAAGGATTGATTGATTTTCCTTTTGGTCGAGTGGGTTTGTAGGTTATAGGTAGGTTCCTCAAGATAAGAAACATACCCCTCTAATGCAGAAGCAAAAATGCCAAACCCTCCTCCACAAGTTCCTGAGCGATCAGATTATTTTTTTTTTTTTTTGAGGCGGGCGAAGTAGTTGTGGCTGGGCTGGACGATGGGGAAAGATGGGGAAAGAGAAAGAATGGGATCGTGGAAGAGCGCATATAATTGATAGTTATTTGTTTTCCACCTTAATGGGATGCTTTGGGATTCGGGGGGAAGGTTCCTGTCTCTTTTCGCATCTGTCCTTGTTGCCACGATATTTTTCGGTTAGGAGAACAAAAGAACAAGAGCCTTACAGGAATCAAGATTCCGGTCGTCGTGGTCGATGTCCCTGCCTGGTCTTCCCGGAGCCGATGACTTCGGTCCTATGGTTTAGATGACGAAGGGGGGGGGGGAACCGAAAATAGACTCAGATCAGTCAACGACCCAGCCAAAAGACGACATTCCTCTTCGCCACGAGTTCTGCGGTGGGAAATCTGGAATCTGGGTCTGCCAGGGACAGTGGAAATACGTTGTATTCGGCAAAGCTCCAGTGGGTGGCAGCAGCCAGTTTTGCGTCAGGGGTCCAACCATAATGAGCGGCAGCCTGGGATTTTCGTAATGGATGGTTGATCTTGGGATTTTTTGTTTTTCTTTTCTTTTTTCTACTTGGTTTTGCTGGTGCTGGATTTTCTTTTCTTTTCCCACCCCCCTCTGCTGTTTTGGATTCTTGATTTTTAAATGACGGTCCCTCAAGGTCCTAGAAGGGTGGCCCGGTGCGAGTCCCCATAGGCAGAAAACTGTAACCTCAAATCATTGACCCCGGCGTCCAGACAGTCAACAGTTTGATTGCTCAAGGAGCATGGCTTTGGTCGAAATCTCCACGTTACGTGCCCTGAGGAGCCGAGGACGAGCTCTGCACGGACAGTGACCGATCCCGTAGGTGGGTATAGGCACGGACCCTCGTTCAATGACAGGCGCGGTGGATGTATTTTCCATACAGGGCGAGTCCCGATGAAGTCAGATGCCCCAGGCGCGAACACCCGAGCGACGGGTCGCTGCAGCAAAACCAAATAAGATGAAACTAGGAAAGATAGAGAAGGGGATCATCCACCAGGTTACCCGTCCAGACATCCATCTCACTTCCATCGCCTAACGAGTGATGTATCAGACTCTGGAGATCTGCAGGCCAATAGACCGTGCCGACCAACAAGAAAATCCAATCACCAATCATAAACATAATGAAGATGAAATCATCATATTCATTCGTCTGCATTGACCCAAGGAACCGAAATTTCCCTGACAATGGCCCAGGATGCTGGGGCGAAGTAAACCTGTCGGAGTCATCCCAGGAAATATCCTTTTTTTTCTTCTTCGTTCCCTGTTCTTGTGTATAGGATCTTCTGCTTCTTTCCTTCTATAGAAGCAGCATGGGAAATCCGATCTCGAGGCACGAGCGGTTCTTACATTGCGAAATAGGAGAGACACAACGATCGGCATTTTTGATTGAGCGAGTTGCATTGTGCATGTTGGCAATGTCCTCACCGACAGAACTCTGAGGCTTTCTTGGAATGTGCCGGCGGCGCGCAAATTACGGCGAGTCGTCGAACAACCACTCGCGAGAGATATCCACTCCACCCTGCCGAGGGAAGGGGAGCTCTGGGAGGGGTGCCACCGCCCTCAAATTGTGACCGATGTGATCATGCCCTAACTGGGGACGGGAATCTCCACCAAGCGACCAAGGGGGTGTGCCTAACGCATCTGCAACGGGAAGGACCGGTGGCATATGGTCCGTACCCGGCAGCATTTTCCAGGGAGCTCCACAATTACTGCAGCATCATACTCTGGATGCTTTTCCTTCTCCTTCCTTCATGTGGGGGAGGCTACTAGAGAGCATCCAGAGTGGCTCTGCTGAAAAGATGATATGAGCTGATTCAACTCGTAGATCCCAAAGATCCTAATTCACCATTCAAGTGGGTACCTTAACTATGATCGCGGATTGACGAAAGCGCGTTCATGGGGCTGGGAGATCGGCCATCCTGCAGGAGGCTAGTTGGTTGAGATGGCAAAGGCGAGAGCAGTGCCAGGGCGCCCAGCTACCGGGGGGAGGGTGAAGGCGAGTTGATTGATTGGTGGATCGAGACATGGATTGATACACTTGGGACCAGTCAATGGAGCCAGGCCTGGTCATGGAGGGTATGTTGTGCAGCGGCTTGCGCTGCCCACGGACCACTGGAGGCGTTCAGAGCCGGGCGTGATGGTACCGAAAGTGGTCCTAGGTGCAGGGGGTGGGAGCAAGTGTGGTCAAGGCCCATTCCAGACTGTCGATCCAACCACAAGGCCCATCAGGCCTACCAGCTCCATAACAGAGCTTGCGATTGACCTCGCAGTAACAAGGATGAAATATCGATGCCTCAGTCCCAGTGAAACTTGAGGTTGACCCTGGGAGGTTGATACTCGGGCTGATCATCCGCGGTCCCGTGGGCGTGCACACGTGTGGGGGCGGTGAACGAGGGCAGTCGGAACGAGTAAACCAAATGGTGGTCTGGGGATCGGAATATACGATGTAATTGTGTATGGTCCCAGTCCGTGCGATTATCTATGCTCAAGGTATGTGATAAATATTATGATACTTCCCTATAATTCCGAATATCCGTGAAGCCCTGCTGACCATTCCCGCCCGAGTAGTCCGAGCTAAACAAGGCGAGATGTGCTGTGTGCCCGTAATAAACAGTGGGGACCAACCGGCTCTAGGTCTCGTCTCGGATACGAAGTCCTGGATACATTCTCCATCCACAGTCGCCACACTGTGACTAGTGTACATAGTGTACTTAAGTCTACGGAGCCTGCCTAGTCTGTACTTTTTTTTGGTTCTTTTCACATCCGCTTGGCCGCGTCAAGTATAGAATCAAACAGCAAAAACAAAAGGCCCTCCCCTCGGATACTAGTGTATCTCGGTATTTCTGAATCCCTGTATTTCTGAGTCTCTATCCTTTCCATCCGTCCTTGAGTTGTTCCCGGGAATCTATTAGATCGTTCCACCCTCCCGTACCCGTGCCGGACTCCACTCGCCTTGCGGTGCTCCCGGTCTCCACCTTTTCCGATCTATCACAAGTCCTTTTCTCCAGGACACTGGGTACATGACACTATGGTCTGAGATACATAAAGGGAACGAGCTCTCCAGACCAAATTGTCCGAAAGACCGTGGTGGGGGCTCCTACGGCAGGATCTGAAGATCTGAGAGAATCCACCAGGAAGATCGGCTTGGAGTCCACTGCAGGTACCGCCCACTGTCCAGTCCGATTCCGTTCTTTATCGCCCTCCGCTTGCACCCTTCACAAGATGTAAAGCCTCACAAGCCCCAAGCCGCAATCTCCAAAGCTTCAGGTCTCCGAAATCCCCACCAAGGATGAACAGAACCAAGCAGAAAGTGTAATTGACTCGGTGCTTATTAAAATCCCCGCAGCGATTTTGAGTTTCCTAGCGGAGCGGAACTACAGGCACAATTGAATAAACCCCATCAAACCAACCAAGGTTCGGACCAGCGTCAATCACCCGATAGTTCTTTGAGGCTTTTTTTCAGGGTTGCAGATTCTCCCGAGACAAGAGTCCGGTCCCATCTCCGGGGCGGAATTTTGAGTTCTATTTAATTTTTCTGCTACGTTACTCTCTATTGGAGCGGCAATTGAACTCAAAGGGCGAAAGATTTGAGAAGAAAAAATTTTACGACTATGAGGGAGTATGGGAGTATGGGAGTATGGGAGTATGGGAAGTTCACATTCAGGGCTGGCGTGGGCACGTGCCCTGCGATTTCTTTCTTTCGTTGCTTCTGTGTCCTCCATCTGTAATCGATCTGTTGTGATCGCAAAGTCGCGTCCTAGAGCACGATTAATATTTCGACGCGAAAAGAAGGAAAAAGCTGACTTTGTGCGACGCAGCTATCCTCCTTCGCAGGCAATGGAAACTCCCGGGGTCTCGATTCCGCGTCCATTTCCAGGCTGCACCCGGCCGAATGCTCAGGTTTCTGACAAGGAAGCAGATTGACCAGCATGAAGGATACGGACTGCTCATCAGACGATGGTAGAAAATGGGAAATGACTCTCCGGCTCGCTGCTCCCCTCCGGAAAGTCGGAAGCTTTCCTATCTCATTACAGGGCACCGGCAGGCCCTGTGGTTTGACTTTCCGGCCGTGGGCTGAAAAAGCCATTGGCCAGCAATGAAGCTTCAAGGGTACATACCCAGAATGGCAACAGCTGGTAACATTCTAGACTGGCTGGTCCCCTTGTTCCGTGACCCTAGCTCGATATGCCCGTTGTTCTAGGATCTTGAATCCCGCGGTGGATCCGTGGATCCTGGTTTCCACCCCCGGTCCCTTCCAATGACCAGCGCACACAGATAGCCTTGGTCTGGATCCTCTCATGTTAGTGTCAGCAGAAGTGAAAGAGGGTGCCTTGACCCTCATCGCCAGGGTAGAGGCCGTTGAAGATCCCACGACCGACGTCCAGGCTGGGTGATTGGTTTGTCTTTGCTGGGCGGTGCAATCCCTGGCTCCTTGGACCCTCGCCCGCATTAGAGTTTGAGACACCGAAGAGATCATGACTGGGAAGAATCTTTTTCTGTCTCCTGCCGGGACAAGCTAGTGCGCGCGAGTAATGGACGCGACCACGTGTGAGGTAGCGAGACAAATCTTGACTCGACATCCATCCTGGCAACGGCCTCTTCCACTCTCCGCAATCATAAGCTTTCCAAACCCGCACCAGATGCCTTGGGTTAGCGGTTTTCAAGCTCCAGGTCACCTCCAGTGTCCAAAAAGACTCGATTGGAGCTCCTGTTGAGCCTTGCCCATCTCGGAGTCTGTACACAAGGTTCTGTGGACGGTTACCTGTGTATCACCTCTGGCAAAGATTGAGGGTCACTTGGGGCGACGCTCAACCTGATTCCCGGTAGATCTCCCCACTGTTTCTTACGCGCTGCCTGCTCTGTAGGCCAATGGAGCGTCCGATTCACCACCTGACACGTCCCTATATTCCGTTTTTGGAGGAAGAGAAATGGGCTCGAATAAGGCGCCTAGTAGCCTGCCCATGCTGATACCACATACCTCCATCGCCCTGAGATCGCCAGCCGGCCGAGCCGACCGTATTACGGCCGTGCTATGCCGACAGTCACTTTCTGAGTGGGGAGCATCGCTGGAAAGGGCAAGAGGCGATACGAGACTCTGGAACGGAACCACGGGGCGAATAAGGATCTTGTTGAGCCATCCTGGCAGCAATGCAAAGTGGTCTTAGCTGTACTATGGACATGGAAGGTGTCCAAAGGATGAAGATATTCCCGATGATGCTGGTCTGCGGACCAGTGATGACCATGGATGCGCCTTCGGCGACTTCGGCATCACCAAGGGTAACTTGTCTCTTTCTTGTTTCGCTGTCCTGAATTCGGAATTTTACTGATTTTGTCGGGGGCGTGACAAACTGCTCCAACCTTCATCACTCATCCCTAGCACGCAACGGCCAACCGGGGTGCGAGCTTGAGTAGCACGAGCAAGGGCCAAGACAAAATCCACTCAACGGCACGAGGCCGAGCAAGCAGCGGCGACGAAGAAATGCCTTTCCTGTCAATTAATTTGAAGTGTCTCACGGCATATGGCTCTCATTAGACGCTCGCCGTCTGCTACAATGTCATTAGGGCTTTGGAATGTCGCGAACGTCTTTCACATGCCCTGTCTTGTCATACTGCATGCCGTAGTGGCGGGGCGAGGCCGCTTGGAGAGACGGCGAAGCTTACTTGAGGACAAAACAAACTAACGGGAGGTTCCGAAGCGCTCCCCCGAAGGGACAAAACGATGAATGCAAAACACCAGACGCAGTAAAGACCGCTCCATTCCCTGTCCATGGAGCGTCCTTTGGTCGGCGAAACGCAGCGCCTGCGGGCCCTTAGGTCCACCCAAGTAAGCTTTCTGAAGGCAACCTCTTTCCTAAAAGAATTACCGATGCTACGTGATGCAACCCAATTCGAGCCCGGGAAATCGAAGACCGTAGCCTTTGGAAGTCCGAGGTGGAGGCACTGGCATACGAAGATCTCGATAGATCGGTGCAATGTTGCAATTAAGTGCAGGATCGGTGATCCGGTGTAGCAGCGTCAGACTTTGAAGCTGGGGGGTGTAACACTTTCCCCAAAGTTCTTTTGACGAACTTGGAGGTAGTGAAGAGCTGCCGTTAGGCGTAGCTGAAAAGTTTGTTTTGGGTCCCCTGGCCAGGTCTCCTGTCCATTTGTCGCGCAAAGATATCCTAGTCGTTCTATCTTATACGGGACTAGGAGTTGATCAGGACCATGAGGCTGTGGTTCTGATATCATATGCTATTCCAGTCGGATGATGAGAGGATGTTGAGCATAGACGGGTAACCTCGCCATTTGTGGATGGCACTTGGATTTCATTCGAAGCAGTAGATCTAGATACACAAATTTCAGAAAGTGACTATCAATTTATGTAAATGTTCAGTCAATGAAGTCTTGTGGAATACGAAAGGATCAAAGGTAGTCAAGGTTTCAGTGAACGGCTGTCTTTCTTTCTCTCCCTCTCCCTCTCTCTCTAGCTTTAGATAGCTACGGACAAAAGACTACGAAGTGATCAAAACAATCCGTTAAGACCAATCGCGAAGGCGCATCATGCAAGAAATCTCTAAACCATTGCTTTTGTATAGACTGACCAATGCAAGTAAAATGACATGAAGGTGTCTTTTCGGAAATCATCATTATCAATCAATCATACAGTACAAAGGAGAAGAGCTTCGACCAGTTGGTGAGGCCCGCCTGAAAAGAAAAAAAAAAGGGAAAGAGAATCCAGCCAGAAATTTGTCGTGAAAGGAAAAGCGAAAATTGAGTCTAGGTAGAGCGCTTGGCGAATTCGACGCGAAGAATGAGGTGGCGGTAACCGACTGCGATAGGGGAAAAAAGGTATACGTTAGCTCTGGACACTCGAAAAATAATTCTTGAGGGATGGGTGAAAACGTACAGCCGTCCATCTTCTCGCAGGCGCGAGACGCGTCGCTCCGATCCGCATAGCTGATGAAAGCAAAGCCCTTGGCCCGCTGGGTTTCGCGGTCCCGGGCAAGGAAAACTCTGGTGACACGACCGAACCGCTCGAAGAGATCCCGCAACTCTTGTTCCTCTGCCAACTCGCTGACCTGTAGAGATGAGAAAAGAGAAGCCGTTAGAGATATATTCAACACGAAGACAAGAATCCGTAGGATAGGGGTACGTACGTTTGTAACTCTGAGGGTAGCCAGGTCGTCCTTCTCGAAACGACCACCCATCTTCTCGCCGCCAGCAGCACCGCCCTTGCGCAGGTGCGGAGGAACGTAGCTGGAGGAACCAGCGCCCAGACCACCGGCAGCCTTATCATCTTCCATGCCCATATCGCCGCCGGCAGAAGGCTCCTCGACAGGGGCCATGGTGTCCTTGAAGGGACAGCGAGCCGTAAAGTGCTCGCCGCTGCAAATACGACACTTGACCTTTTTGTCTCTGAGCTGGTCCTTCATGCTGCCCTTCTCGGGGCCCTCCTTCTCGGCCTCCTTGGCCTGCACCTTCCAGTTTGTGCTGGGGCGGAAGACAATGTTCTCGCCGACGGAGGTGGTATCGAAAGACGGGCCAGCTGGGTGGCCCTTCTCGAGGCCGAACTTGGCCCACGAGCGGCGCTCGGCGACCTGGGGGTTGACATGTTCGCGGACCACAGTGGTCTTGATGCGGCGGGTGACCTTCACTTTCTTGTTCTCGTCATTGAAGCGGTAGGAGATGACGGTCTTGGTGCCGTCTTTGTTCGTGATCACTTGTTGCGCGGGGAGAGCGGAGGGGTCATCGAATTCCTCGTCGTCGGCCCAATCGGCGCGGCTGTGAAAATTTAAAAATTCTGGTTAGAAAGGAAAGTTGAGAAAATTTGGTGTGCGAAAGTACTCACTTCCCGAGTCGAGACATGGTGTGTGGTGTGGTTGTTGCGGTACTGCCGAATTCTAGGATTTCTTTCAAAGGTGAATCCGTTGTGGATTTCCTTCGCGGCGATTTTCCTGTGGCGCAGCCCGTGGCTGGTGTAAATCCAAGGTCACGTGGATATCGCCTGCCCCAATTTAACCAAGCATCACCTTGGGGTTTACGAATAGGCTGTTTTTGAATAGGATTGGACCATATTAATGTTTTCGGTAGGAATTTATCATAAATAATCTAGAGATATCTAACGAATCAAGAAAACTTTCGGTAAATAGTTGCAACGTCTAGTCTAGCAGGGTCAGAGCACCCATGAGAGAGTGATGAGTCTAAAACATAAATAACCTAGTATGTTCCGAGGGAAACCGTTTCGGTCATTTCGGTGGAATAAAAACTATGTCCTTTTATCGATTGGGTTGTCTTGAGGATGGTTCAAGACATGATTTTTATGTAATTTGAATCCCTCCGACACCCAGACAAAATGCAATCTCAGCGACTTGCTTCATATCTCGATCAATGATACTTTTTCCCATCTCAAACAGTGTGATAAACTATTTTGAGGAGATACCTCAAAGTCCTGATTGATAAAAATGCGACCACATAATGCGCCTGTCCCAGGTGCGGCTTGGCTCCCTTGAGATATAGAGTGGGTTTAAGCTGCGTGATTGTGAATGGAATCAAATCCAACCATTTCGCCCCAGGCATTGTTATTGATGTAAAATTGGTATAGGTCCATAATATTGATTGTAAAGATAGCTTCAGCTTCCGGCTCTGAGATCATGCCAATCTCAGAAGAGGGGCCCAAACTGGCCTTCTCTGCACAAAGTCGAGGTTGGTTCTTGGCCTTTTTTGGACCAAAATCCAGGGACAGTAATGATATAGATGAATCTCGTCGAGTCAAAGGCAGATTCAGCTCAAAATTTCATGATCTCCTCGGCATTGTTGTCAATACCATGCAGAAGTTCGCAATTATTTTTGAGTTAGGGCATGATATGGCCACTCCCTTTTTCTCTCGTCCTTGTAAGCACATGCCACGGAGACCTACATCCTAATCCTTTCTTCAGGGTCAAGTAAGATATATTTTAATTTGCAGTATCAAAGAAGTATTGGGTTTGTACAGAAAAAAAACATGCCGAATTGGAAGAACGGATTTCAAGTTTGAAAATGAGGGCCCGGAATGTTTCCAAAGTGAAGGGCTCACTGATTTCTCACCCTTCAAGATCCTTTCAGTAGTTTGGGAGAAATAATTAGTTATGAGGACTGAAAAAATGAGGAGCAAGAAGAGACAAATCGAAAAGTTCCATCTATCTTTAACGACCACCTGGATTTCAACGCTGGCATAATTCTCTCCTTCCTATCCACGCACATCAAATCTGACTTCTCTGCGACATGAAGGCCGGGTACTTTCAGGCATGTGTCCTCGCCCCCAGGCTATCAAAACCGAGTGGAAATAAAATGCATTACTGCAACGAACTCTATTTGAAAATTCTTCAAATACCCTACTCCGCCTCAGTCAACTAATGAGATCAATCTCGAAAATCAAACAAGCATGTTCCAAGGCCTCCTACCCGGCTTGCTACTAAACTAAGCTGCGCCTGCAAGGATACGATTGGAGGCGGACGACAAGCTTATCAAAAGACCTGCTAAAAAATGTGGATATTTCAAATCCCATGGAATTCTACATTTCGGCCTATCATGGTGGAAACTACTTCAGAGGATCGGAAACTCTTCCAAAAATATCCAAAAAAAAATCTTCAATGTGAGTCAAGCCAAGCAGGCATTTAGTTTTCCCACGAGACTCTGAATTAAAGACTAACGTAAATCAGATGCTCTTCAAGCCTGTACTAAACTCAAGACATATAAACCCAATCACACCAGGGCGCCATGAGGCGAGAGATTATATCACAAACGCTCTCAAAATACGAAGGCCACCAGACAATAAATGGGAACGCCGCTCGTCAATTCTTCTTATAAGATGTTACAGAGCAAATCGCTCGCGTCGCAAGTGAACTATACTGCTCGTCAGACAAATATCGCCGGACCTGGGATTGACCCTTCGAGAAGAAATTTTTCGAATATGACTGGATTGATCACCCGCAGAAGGGTTCCATAAACTGTCAGACTCGGCGTGAAGTTCAGAAGGAAGGCATTTATCATGCGTCCAGCTGCATCAGAATCGGCGAACAATGTCCCCCCATAATTCTAGCTCTATGCAAGAAAGGGAATGACCGTCAGCGAATGCTCTTCGCCGTTAGAGGATAGGTCCTTATTGAACTACGTGACCGAGCCAAACTGAACCTGGTTCTTCTCGCATTTTTGAGGCCATGAGAAACAAATTTTCGCAGCGGAAGAAGCCCTAGCACGAGTTCTAGGGAGACTCTGCAGCATCTTACTCTCAATGGCTTCATTCCACACTCAGAAGATATGTGGTATTTCCAAACTCATGCTGGTTTTCTCACAGCTCAATACTGACATGACAACATATACATCGATCTAAATTGTGTCTATTCTGATGCTTCGATTTGGAATCCACTTGCGTTCCAATAGCTTTGACTACCTGCCTTCTTATAATATCCGTAATTGAAGGGAACTATCAACTTTGGCTCGAAATGAGATGAGATTGATTGAAAAATCTTTTCGGTGTCTATGGTACATTTATTTTGATATTGATATTACAACTTCCGAGGTATTTCCAACTTCCGAGCTGAAACTTGACATACGCTGCCCTCGTGCGTTCGGTTTAATGACAAGCCTTACCATACTTTCGTAGGCGTAAGTAATTATAAGGCAACGGGGCCAAGTAACCAGCAGCAATCGACAGAGCTGCCGCTGTCCAGAATTTTGGATCATCGAACGCGACAATGCCGCCCGTGAGATGGTAGTCTACGACATTCTCCGCGCACTCCATCGCCAGCATGGATACCATACTCATTCCCATGGCTGTCCGAGCTGCCATTTTCCATGAAAGTTGGTCGGCTCCTCGGCGGAGCAATATCGTTTCTAAGATGACGGATGTGGTGATACCCGATGCCACTGTGAAACAAGATCTTAGCTGGAGCTTCAAGTGTACCTGTTGAGTCTAGAACGTACTGGATGCGAGCATGATGGTACTCATCCCTAACTCGGGATAGTAGGATTGAAGCATCCATAAGGCAGAAAAATCGCCGACCGTACACCCAACTAAGCAGCGTAAGGTATTGATGCCTGCTCTTCTCCATGTGGAGCGGCAGGTCCAGAATGGGAGGCGAAGGGTAGAGTTCAATTTAGATCCGGACGGTAAATCAGCTGCTTTGCTGCTCTGCCATGACGCCTTTTGCTGCGTGGAGGCCGAGGCCTTGTCGGCTTGACTCAGTTGGCAGGCTTGTCGCAAAACGCCTCTAGACAAGAAGCGACCAGAAAAAAGACACTGGCGAAGGCCAATGATCGGCCGCTGTCGGGAAAATTGGCTCATAGTGGTCGACTCTATAGTTACATAGATAACTGGTAGAGTTAGGCAACGAGAATCATAAACAAGATCTGGGAATGATTGTCTAGGCCGAGTGGAAATGTTTTGGTTTTGTCCCTGAAACAACGCAAAAATCCCGCATGAACAGGCAGTGATTGTTTGTATTCCGGATCTTTTATTGAGACCGAGGGTTCCTAAGGGCGCAAATGCCTCATGTCAAGAACCCATCGGGACTGATGAGATGTTTTTTGTGCTATAACTATACCGAACTAGCTCGCTCTGTGGCCCACGAAGATTAGCTTTACTCAGTTCATTTGACTCGGAAATCCGGTGTCTGCTTTGCTAAGGCTTGGCGCGAGGCAGTGATTTGCCGAGCCGCAGAGATTGAAATCTTATAGGTTGCATCGCTTTCTTTGATGCATGCTGAAGAAGCAACTGGACTTATTTTTGATCTTTTGTATGTCTACTTGGGGACTTGATTTGCGGTGTTGAGTCATACGACCCGGAAAGTGATTCGCCACTTGAAGCTTGAATCCTTCTAGCGAAACCCTGATATGGAGGCTGCGCGACCCTTAATCCCACTAGCCACTAGACTCGCGATTTTAATTCTTTCGATCCACACCCTGGATTTACACCCACCGCCAAATAATAATCCGCCTTGTGATTGCTCGCTATGGCCAAGATATCCCGAATCCAGCGGCTTAGCGCTGTCATCGGGATCTCGTTCTGCTTCTTCATCGCTGAGATCTCCGGTCAGAATTTTCCTTGGTTCCCCATCATGACAGTAATCTAGCAGAAAAGCTAGAACCTAATATGCGAGTCGAGTTATTACTAATACATTCTATACAACAATAGTCGGCTTCTATACACATTCACTCGCTCTGGTCGCAGATGCCTTTCATTATGTAATTTTGTCCCGAAGTCAGCGGTCTGCAAAGGCACTGGCAACTAGATATGGTGAGAACTGACGATCGCTAGCTAAATGACCTGGTTGGCTTCATAATTGCCCTTATCGCTGCAATCGTGAGTACCACCTGACTAGACCCTTACTGTCTTTATTACTGATCCCAGGTATGTAGGTGGCCGAAAAAAGCACTCCTCCAAAAGCCCTCACATTTGGCTGGCAGCGAATCCAACTCTTGGGTGCTTTCTTCAATGGAGTCCTGCTATTTGGGTTGGGGATCAGCGTTTTCCTGCAATCCCTTGAGCGCTTTATTACCCTACAGAGTCAGTCGTCTTCTGGCTTATGATAGCCTTCGCAACTAATACAGTTATTATAGAGGTCGAGCAGCCAAAACTTGTTCTGGTCATGGGCTGCGTAGGTTTTGGCCTCAATCTCATCAGCGTATTGTTCTTGCACGGTCAGTGTCTTGAATTAGGTTTGCTCTAACAAATACTAAAGGTCTTCACAGATCACGACCACGGACATGACCATGGTAGCGGGCATGGGCACGACCATGGACATGAGCACGATCATGGGCACGACCATGGCCATGACCATGGCCATGACCACACGCACGATACCCACGAGCGTTCTACTGACGAGGACTCTGCGGCGATAGGTCTTGTAGATGGAAAGGTTAGCAATATGCTTATTTTCTTTTGACTTTTTTGCCATGTGCTTACCAAAATAGCATATCCATCACAAACATTATATCAAGCAAAGTGCTTCAAGCAAGCCCCATCGGGATCTAGCTATGATGGGCGTTTTGATACATGTTATCGGCGACTGCGCAAATAATCTTGGTGTCATTATCGCCGCAGCGGTCATTTGGTTCGCTAACTACGGCGGAAGATACTACGCGGACCCTGCGGTCAGTATGGGTATCGCAATTATGATATTTCTTTCCTCCATCCCTCTGAGTAAGTGGTCATCTGAATGCCTATCCCATCACCAACAAGAGTACTGACCTATGCCAGTCAAATCTTCCGGTCTCATCCTCCTACAAAGCGCCCCGCAAGGAGTTGACCATGACGATGTCAAGCACGATCTAAAAAAGGTAGACGACATCCAATATGCCCTAATAACCCTTGACTTGACGTAATTGACTCGATAATAGATTCCGGGTGTTCTTGCAATTCACGAACTTCACATCTGGCGTCTGAACCAGACCAAGTCGCTCGCTTCGGCGCACCTCGTCATTGATGGCGATATTACGACTGATTTCGACAGTCTGGCCAAGACTATTCGAGAATGTTTCCATGCATATGGCATTCACTCTGTCACTCTACAGCCAGAGATCAATACTAGCTTGAAACCAAGCACAGCCGCATCAGGACACAGCACCAGTATCGACGCTGGTAATGAGTCTGGGGACAACGCTAGACGCCGGCAAAGTCTTGAGAGAGCGATGAATCAGTGTCAGATAGGATGTGGCAATTTGTGCCTGGACCTGACTTGTTGCCGTTGACAGTGCTTATCGTTCGAAGTCGTAGATGATCATTTCCGCGATTACTCATTGATCACATCTTGCCAGGCCTTTCAAAGGTAAGACTAAAAGGAGGTTGGAAACCCATCCGAGACATTTTTTTGGTAAAAGAAATCCTCATCCGAAAGAAATAATTTGGACAGGGTTGTCTGTCTTTTAAAACCAGAGACTAAAGGGATAAGAGGATAGGATAAGAGGATAGGCTCAGAGATGATGCGAATGCAAGATTCATTATTAAGAAAAATTTTCTGAACTATCCATCCATGATAAAATGCAAAAACTATTACCGTCAATACAAATCCCATGTTTCCACAGCCCACCCATCCCAACCCATATGTACAAACAATCAAAACTAACGGCGGAAGAAGTGAATCTCAATCGGGCGTGCAACGCAGTACATCGTAAAGGCAAAAGCGAAACCCAGTTCGAAACCGACATCACCACCATAGGGAAGAGCGCCAGCGTGCTTCGCAATCGGACCGATCCACCAGGTCTGACTCATACCAGTGACCATACCGGCGACACCGAAGCAGAATGCCACGCTCGCGGCGAGGCCGATGGGAAGCTGATCAGGCTTATCGTAGATTTCGGGGCGGTAGCCCTTGAACCCGCGCTTGAAGACGAAGTGGTCCGCGATAGCAATACCCGAGTAGATAGCCAGCCAGTACGCGATCAAGTTCATGAAGTTTTCCAAGACGGTCTCGAAGTGGGAGTAGCCTGGAATAGCAATGGCAAGCGACACACAGGAGGCGAGGAAGGTCCAAATGAAGCGAGGCACGCGCTGCGTGTATCGGCTCAGAACTTGCAAGGTCAGCGAGACAGAGTAGATGTTCGGGCAGTTGTTGGCGATGATTGATAGCGCCAGGATGACCAAACAGAACTTGCCGAAGCCACCAAGGGGTTCCAGGACAGCTCCAAGCAGACCACCGTTGCCCGAGGCCGAGTAGCCATCGGCGTACTTGTTGTTACCGTCGTTGAGACCAGTGGCAGTCATCACGGCAATACCTAGGAACTGGGTAAACAACAGCGGAATAACCAGGCCAGCCCAGGTGGCGGCGAAGACCTTGCGGCGGCTGCGGTTAGCCGGCTGGTAGACGGTATAATCCGCGGCATAGCTGGTCCAGCCAGTTGCGAAGCCATACACAGTCGAGCCAAAGGACAGGCAGTCACCCAGCTCAGAGGTGCCAGACTCCATAGGCAGGTTGAGGAAATCACCAGAGTGGGCAAAGCAACCCAGCACGATGAAGAAAACGATACATGTCGGAATCCAGCTCCAGTATTCATAAATGTGGACGACCTTGTATCCGGCGAAGGTAATGAAGAGGGTGCAGAAAGTGATGATGAGGATGCCGGCAAAGCCAGGAACGGTACCGTTGACGGCATTCAAAAGCTGAGCGCCCACGATGGCGTTGGCGGCGGACCAGCCGACACAGGCCAGGACGTTGAGGATGGCAACTGTAAAGAAGAATCAAGGTTAGTCCTACCATCCATTATATGGCGTTGCACACCAGATGATCACTCAAGGCTACTCACTGAACTTCACAGGGAACCAGCCAAACCAGAAGCGGGACAGAACCATCTGTCGCAGTCCAAACGCGGGGCCAAAGCACGAGAAGAAACACACGGTCATGACACCGAGCAAGTTGAAGAACAGACACACCAGGATCGCGTCAACGAATCCCAGGTAGAAGAGTGATTTGCCGAGGACTCCAATCGCAAAGGAGCTGACGACCATGTTCGCGGCCAGCCACTACCCGGGTCTTGGTCAGTTTTTGGGACGATTTTCCCCCAGATAACCCCCAGCCACAATGAAGTGGCCGAGGCAGAAAGAATTCAACACACCATGCTGCCGATATTGAAGTAGGAGGTATCCGTGCGCTCATTTTCAGGAACGCGCTCAACTCCACGCTGTTCAATGTTGAACTTGCCCGCAATGCGCTGGATGCGCGCGTAGAGCGAGTTGCCGTACTCGAAGCTCTCACCTGGCACGGCGTTGTCGCTAACGGTGTCATAGTTCTCGTGGCTAGTGCTGTCGGATGCGAGAGTGTTATCGACATGGGGACCCTTCTCAACGTCGGCTTCCGCGCGGGAGCCAATGGCAAACTTCGAACGCATGGTTGGCGGAGGGTGAGGTTTTTGTCTTCGTTCGAGGAACCAGAAAAAACCGTGAAAAAAAAGTTCACGCAAAGTCAGTCAAGACGGGAGGAGGAGCACCACAGGCCCAGATCAAAGAATGACCAAGAGTGAAGAGGAAGAAGAGTGAAGAAGCGCAGTCACATCTCTTTTTCTTTTTTTTTTCTTCGGTTCCACTGCAAGGGACAGAGATCTTATAGTCATGCCCGAGTGCCGAAATCTCCCAGTGCGCGTTCGCCCCACCCCGCGACACAGTGGCAACGGGGCCAGGGCAAAAAGATAGCTCATTGTCGCGTGGGCCCCAGGAAAAATTCTAGAAAGAAGCAAATGACAAGCCTTGCACCGGGTCGAGTGGGTCGTCGGCATGGCGACAGGGCCAATGAAGAAGAGCAATAGGAGGGGCGGCGATGGACTAGCTTATCAGCAGCCCGCGGTTTCATTGCTCGCTTCCGCTGCGCGTGTGGCATTGGCCGGTCGGACCGCCGATAAGCAGCGCGTGAGATTCGGGTGAGATACGCACCCGATAACTTCCACCCGTTTGAGCTCACCCAATTACTGATCTCTTAACTGCTCTATCTCGTCCGCCCTCTTGGCTCGAAGCCAAGCTTTGTGCTTGATGTTCACCATGGTCTACAGACGAGAACCATAGTGTGGCTGATGCTGAGCTGCAAGAAGCTTGGCTCCCGTGCACGTCACCGTGATGATAGTGGTGATACCGGCGACACTGACAAAACAGGGAATGAACCCTTGCGCATCGTGGCTCGTGCATCAACATGCATTCTCATTACTCAGATTGCCCCGTGTGGATGGCTGGTTTGCGCTGACCAACGGCCGTTCATCCTCCATTAACTTGTCCATTTGAGGAAACCTACTCAAAAGCATTCAATATAGCCTCCTGGCCCTCAATCCAGCAGGTTGAACCGGTCGATCCAGTCGATTTTTGTCGCTGCACGATAGAATGCAGGGTATCTCTGCAAACACACGGCGGTGGCAGTTCCTTACTCCGCATTTTGGCGCCCCGGATGTCCCATCGTTCGTCATTCGGAGGGAGGCCCGTTCTCTCCTATGTGCTTGTGATAGCGGAGATCACCGCCAGGCCTGTTATTGGTGCGGTCAAGGGTATCACCCCGGATCTACTAGACGATGGGATCACGTAACGCCTTCCTCTTAATGAATTGAAATGATCACGATTGGCTCGAATTGGCTGTCCTGCCGATGCCAGCCCATCGTCCCAAACCAATATTCGGATCCTGACTGTGGCTAACAAGCTTGTGCTTCTGCTTATTTGGCCCTGCATGCACCTGCCTATACCTGCTTATTTGGTCAGCCACAGGCCTTTTAGCCGCTCCAGTGTTTCGGGGCCCTCCGATGGCTCGGGGCTCTGCTATCAGGACCATGCGGAGGGAGTTCTGGATCTCCTTGCCCCCTCGGGGTTGTTCGGCCTGCCCGTGCCGGCGGCTGTTGCGCCCGGCCACATGGGTCGGCCTTATTGACTAACTAACTACCGGCTAAAGACTTAATTATGAGGTGTCGATGGTTACTGATCGAACTGACGATGTCGTATTGCGTAATAGGAATTTGATCAGAGTGGGCGATACTCTATACAGGGGTCGTATATAAAAAATGAAATATGATATTTATAACTAGCACCATGAGGTTCGAAGATCTTGTGATTTTGCATATTCTTAGTAGCATGAGGATTCAGAAGTAGGGAAATACCGGGACCTCGACCTTTCTTCTGAAAAGCGGCAAGATGAGGCGACTAGGGGGTAGCAAATTCAATAGATATGAGCCACCTAGCCCTGTAGAATCACGAATCGTATCAGCTCTTCCACATTCTCTCACCGTGGACAGATATTAATCCTCTTGAGGCGTTGAGACCAGTCAATTGGTTCCTTGGTCCTCGATATACGGCGAAAGTTCTGTGCCCGGCCTGTAAAATCCATCTGTCCCAATGCCCCCTTTCCATGCTAAAGGTTCAGTGTTGATATTTTCTCGGCTATAGCGACCAATTATCATGCTCCTAGTTTATGTGAAGAGAATTCCATTTCTTTATAGAACAAGATAGTATATTTCATTAACTGTCCAAAAACTTGATCTCTTTTCATGCTCTGATGTCTCTTTCAAAATTTGTTAAAAATCTCTCTATGTCGCGCCTCTCCTACCGTTCTTCCCTCTGCGTCCTCTTCAAAATGAATTCCAGGATTTTTGTAATATGAAAAGTACCTTCTCGAAAAAAAAAGAAGAAAGAAAAGCCAGAAAGTTCACGAATGATCGTCAAATCCGTATCTCTTTTCATTTACTTGACCTTCAAGTTCTTTCGGAATATCTTCATCTTCCACAAACGATCAGTTCACATATTTACTATATCATTTGAACACTACTCATTCAAGACATCTACCATCTCAAATGCCAGATAAATGTTTCATGTCTGCTTATCTCCAATGAAGCTTCTCGAGGACAATGTTTCTCATTTCTACCTGCATGCTTCCATTTTCATACAGCACATTCAGATCCGGTCTTGTACCTTCCATCACAGAAAAGCCAGTTCACAATTCGCCGCCGGAAAACTGTGAGCGAGGGTTCCAGATGTCGCCTATTCGCTCAAATCAAGCACAGAATCTGCAACCAATGGGTGCTTACTTATTCATACAAAAACAACGTATAGCAAGAAAATAAACCGCTCTTTATGAGGTATTGTCATATTTCGACTATCCACATCGGGACCAAGCTATGGCATATAGAGACAAAGAGGAAGAAAGAAAATGTGGCGGGAGAAGGAGATCATTATTTACAACTTGGCAGTCATCTGGTTGCCCTTCTTGAGGAGAGCGGCAGCATCAGTGACAAGCTCGTCCACGATGGCCTTAGCAGACTTCTTCTCGTTCACGACGGCAGAAACCTTGCCCATCAGGAAAGGACGAGCATTGTCGAGGGTATCATCATCAACATCATCGGGCAAATTCTCAAAGTCGTGCTCGACAGGAATGATACCCTTGGCAGTCAGCTGCTTGATCTCGTCCTGTCGGTTGTTCTCCCAGTTCATAATGTAATCGTTCTTGCGGACACGCAGGGGACGACCGGTAAAGATGATGGTACGGACATTGTCCTCGAAGCCGGCAGTGCGGACAGCCTCTTGGTGAGCAACCGGGGCACCGGCCTCATCAGCCAGGATGAAGCGGGTGCCAATCCACACCGCTGAGGCACCGAGCATCAGGGCGGCGGCAACGGAGTTGCCGTTATAGAGACCACCGGCAGCGATGACCTGGACAGGCCCGCCGGTCAGAGGGCTCTTCTTGCCCTGGACCAGCTTAGCAACGGTGGGAATGAGGATGGTGGTGGGGACATCGCCGGTGTGACCACCACCCTCGCCACCCTGGGCGCAGATGATATCGATACCGACATCGAGGGCCTTCTGGACGTGCTTGGGGTGACCGATCATGTTCATGCAAAGGATACCAGCCCCGTGCAGCTTGTCGACAATGGCCTTGGGGGGGACACCGACGGCGGAGACGAAGAGCTTGGCGCCGCTGCTGATGATGATATCAACAAGCTCGCCGAGCTTGCCCTTGGTGTAATCATAGCTAAGGAGTAGGACCGAAATGGTTAGCCGAACGGATCTCTGCGAGAAGAAAGGGTTGTATGCAAGGCATGCTCACTTGGTCTTCCGGGCACTACCGCCAACCTGGGGAAGAAGCAAGTCAACACCGAAAGGTGCGTTCTTGTCATTGAGGAAGCTCTTCAACTCAGCGATCTGCTCCTTGAGCATGTCAGGAGTATAGCCGACACCGCCGATAACACCGAGACCACCAGCGTTGGTGACTGCGGCCGCCAGCTTAGGGCCGGCGGCCACGTTCATGCCTGCAAGCAGGACGGGGTGGTTGATCTTCAAAAGATCGGTGATCGGGGTACGGATGACCTCTATAAAGGCGACAGTGGTTAGCTATCGTTGTCAACACATAAGATGCCGGAGGGCAGAAAACTAACGAGGAGAAGCCATTTTGCTATGCGATGGGGTGCAAATGAAAGAGAGAAATCTGGGGAAGCGGACACCGTACCACTCTTATGAAGGGGCGCACTGCAACCACCGAGGACCATTCGAGCCTCGGTTCAGCGAGCCTTGCGGGGGTGACGGATTATGTCATCTCGTCACAAGCTCCGGACCTTATCCAGGCAGCAAGGCACCCACTCGAGGCCACTCACCTGACGCGCCCCAACAGAGCAGAACAACGGTCGCCATCCCGGAAAACTCCCTGGCCTCAGGTTCTTCGGCCCCAGAATGATTTCCAGAGCTTTATCTGGCCCGGGCACAACAGCATGGTTTGGGGCCCGTGGTCTTCCACGCTTGTTGCAACCATTGAGGTCGGCTAGGGGCCTGCCGGCAAGGCCGGTAACTCCGAGCGCGTCACGGCAGTGCGCTCGGGCAGGCGACGGAGGCCGGGCGAAAAGGTAAAGACGCTGGCAATTGCCGAGTTTAATCAGTTGAAACTAATAAACAAATATAGTCAATTTTCGAGTGTGAGCTCACGTATGTGTCTTCTCAAATTGTAACCACGGTATCTCAAGTCATGTATCTGTCCCGCGCAGAAAAAGGAAAAAAAAAAAAAAAAAAAAAAGAATGGCGTCCCGCATTCTTCTACCACTCCCTGCTTTTTTATGGTTGACCTGGCCGCCACACAGACTGAGCTTTAAATAGGGCAATTCTCGATGGGCGGTGTTAAGATTGCCACTTCGTGCATCGAAGATGCCCGGTCATCGCGCATGACCCCTCTACCGTACTTGAAATCATACTCGAGAAGATTTTCTAGAGGGGCAAACCTGCACCTGGATCCCAGAATGAACCCTACACAGGGCAGTCCACAACTTCATCGTGCATTCATCGCGCTAGGAAGTAACGTGGGGGATCGAGTGGAGATGATTGAGAAAGCTTGCCAGGAATTGGACCGGGCCAATATCAAAGTTAAACGGACAAGCTCCCTCTTTGAGACTACTCCTATGTATGTGCTTGACCAAGCTACATTCATAAACGGAGTCTGTGAAGTAAGCATGTTTTCCAATACTTGGCTAAAAGCATCTCCAGAAATCTAGTTCTTCTAATTTGTTGTAGGTTGAAACAAGTCTCGCGCCCATGGAACTCTTGGATACTCTCCAATCCATTGAGAATGAGCTAGGTCGAAAGAAACTCATTGACAAGGGCCCGCGCTCAATTGATCTGGATATTCTACTCTACGACCAAGATATCTTCTCCCATGAACGTCTGAATGTTCCACACAACTTAATGCTCGAGCGTGACTTTGTGCTCCGTCCTCTCTGCCAGTATGTCCAGTTTCGATGGCATAATCTTGCACTTCAACTAAAAACCCCCTAGATTGATTCCCAATGAACGACCACCCCAGCCAGAAAAGAGTGGTCAGACTTATAGCGAATATCTCAAGGCTCTCCCACCCCCAGAGCCAATCCCCTTCTCGACGACTCCGATCTCTCCTTCTTTTCCATCGCTGCACGCAACAGACCCTAAACGCAGCACCCATGTCATGGCCATCCTCAACCTAACCCCAGATTCCTTCTCTGACGGCGGCACCCACTCCCCAACAGACTTCACCAAGCTGACGGAGACAGTGCGCAACTTCATCACCGCTGGCGCCACCATAATCGATGTAGGCGGCGAAAGCACGCGACCAGGATCAACCCCCGTCGGCGCCGACGAAGAAATTGCTCGCGTGGTCCCCGCTATCCAACACATACGCACTACTATCCCCGAAGCAGCCAACATCGCTATCAGCATCGACACGTATCGTGCCCGTGTTGCAGAGGCAGCATGCGCCGCCGGCGCAGACATCATCAACGACGTCTCCGCCGGCCTCTTGGACCCAGAAATGCTACCCACTGCCGCGCGCATCGGCAAATCAATCATCTTAATGCACATGCGTGGAACACCGCAAACCATGACAAAACTTGTCGACTATCCGAACGGAGTCATTCCCGAAGTCGGGTCCGAGCTGCGCGCGCGGATCGCCGCCGCCGAAGACGCCGGCGTCCGGCGCTGGCGCATCATCCTAGATCCAGGCCTCGGCTTTGCGAAGAATCAGCCACACGACTTGGAAATCTTGCGCGACCTATCTCGTTTGCGTGGTCTGCAAGGGCTAGAATACTTTCCGTGGCTGATGGGCCCTAGTCGGAAGCGATTCATAGGCCACATCACTGGCGTCAAGACCCCCGCGGGAGCGTGTCTGGGGTACCGGTGCGACTGTGTCGGCTAGTGTTGCTGGCGGTGCGGACATCGTGCGTGTACACGATGTGCATGAGATGTGGCAGGTTACCAAGGTCGCAGATGCGATTTACCGTGTGTAAATGAGCGTTGCAAGCGTTGCACAGTGCTCTGCGCCCCTTTTAAAAAGTTATCCGAAGGCTGTCCTTCTTCCTTTTCAACACTGTACGAATTTGGCGTGTTTTTACCTTCATTCATCATGGAGTTTACGAGAGTATTTGATCTGGGAATCATTGGATCGAGGCGGAGTTGTGTCGGCGAGCACTGTATTATGCTATCATCAAACTAGACCGAGGCTCCATTGAATCTCAATTTATCACTGCGAGCGGTTCCTCCGAGGGACTTGGCCGAAATATATTGGCAGTGATCGTGTACACATTGCCTTCATTTGTCTAATCTATGCAAACCATGGAACTGTCAACAGGCTTGGGGATGAATTATCCATAAATTTTCTCAAGTAACTCAAATCCTACCAAACAAACAAACAAGAAAAAAACAGCAAGAAAAGAAAAGGGAACCTCAACCCATACGTGCGTTGCTGCAAAATGCGCGATGTGATGAAAAACATTCCAAACGAGTATCAACCGCGCCAGGTTGCAGTTTCACCCAATTTTGTTGCTTGGCTGCCGCTCATGAGATTTTGCCATGAGAGATGAAACAAGAAACTTGGATGAGAAAGAAGAAGTAGGATCAGAGAGACAGGTAGATGTCACGCATCACGGGAATAAACTGGAGAGGGGATCATTGGGGTTGCTAAGTATTCGATGGAAAGGGCGCGTCTGATATCGGACAGATGGCCAAGCATCGCCTTTTAACTGTTCAGATAGTTGCGGATAGCACCTAATTTTTTTAGTTTGGGCACTGTGGATATAGTCCTATTTTCATTTCTTTGAGAAACTAACCTTGCAGCTTTGTCGCACCCTCGCCAACGAGGTGTGACAGGTTCTCGAGATCGTCTCCGGCAGTGATACCGAAGCGGCGAACAAAGTCCTTCGCCGCATTCTCGAGGTCTCCATATCCATCATCAATTGCAGGAAGGTCATCATCGGGCCGGCCGAAATACGCATTGCTGGAGATCGAGGTCGCACCGTCAAAGTCCCGAAGGCGCTGCTTGGCTTCCTCTTGAGCATTGGGGTCGAAGCGGTCTCGCCCGAAGAACTCATCGGAGGAAATACCCTTCTGGGTGCCGAAACGAGTCCGGGTCTGGGCCAGTTCCTCGTCTAAAGATACTGGTTAGTTTTTGGTCTATGCCACTTCAAAGTCTGTAGAGCCATACCATCGACATTGGACTTGGCGGGCGCAACAGCACCAAAGCCAAGCTTCTTGGGGGCCGCTGGCTTGGATACTTGTCCGAAGCCAAGCCTTCCCATACCCATTCCCAGTCGCTCAACGTCACTCGAGTTACGTTCGTGGGTCTTATTAGTGGCACCGAACCCGGCTCGACTCGGACTAATCGGAGTAGGAGAAGTGATTGCTGCAGTGGAAGAAGCAGCCTTGGCATCTGCCTCAGCTTGTTCGGCGTCGGGGTCGTAACCAAGTTTCTCAATACGTTCCGCTTCCTCCTTAGCTTTACGTTCCATCTCATCGAAATCAATGTCGTTGGAGACCACCTTCTTAGCACCAAGCTTGGGCGCCTTCTTGGCTCCAAGCAAACTGCCCTTCTTCGCGGCACCAGTGCCTGCAGTCTTTCGGGTAGC
Organism: Penicillium macrosclerotiorum; assembly: GCF_028827735.1. Classification (NCBI taxonomy): domain Eukaryota; kingdom Fungi; phylum Ascomycota; class Eurotiomycetes; order Eurotiales; family Aspergillaceae; genus Penicillium; species Penicillium macrosclerotiorum. Next base: position 46,567 of record NW_026643088.1, read on the forward strand.
GGAGCTAGGGCGGATAGCGGTGGGCGCAGGCGATGCTGTCTTTTCTTCAGAGGCAGAGAGAGGTGACTTCGATCGGGATCCGTTTGAGCTGGCACCGGCATTCAGGAAGGGGGATCCAGTTCGGCTCACGACGGGTGGCGTTCCAGTACGGGAAGGGGGGTTGCTCGGACGCTTGATCGAGGGCTTATCCCACGACGAGAAAAAATCATCTTCTTGGTCACCGGCTGGGGTACCTGAGCCATCCGATGGGGTGCCAGCAGGGATATCGGTGATGATAACTTCCTCGGGGTACCTAGATTATAATGAATCAGCACTCCTATCGTCCAAAACAATCAACACGGACGAGAGCCTGTGAACTTACTGTTGCGCATCCGCCGCAGCCCGTCTTTTCAACTCATCCTTATACTTGACAGCTGCATTGGATTCATACTTGACCTTGGGGTCCTTGCTCGCCAGCGCGGCGGATCCCCCATGGGACTGAAAGTACTTCGTGGCAGACTCGTTTCCACCAACTTTCATCACCCGCAGTTGTTCCCATTGCCACTCTGATTAAAAATAAGCCAATATTCACCAACAGACTGAAAAGCCAGGGTAACATCATCGGGTATTACATACGGTCGAGATTCGTGGAGCGAACAAAGGAGATATGGACACCAAGATTACGATGATGGGCAGAGCAATCAAGGCAGAGGTAGATTCCGAAGGGGACAGACGACCATGTCGGATTCTTAGATCCGCAATCAAAGCATAGCTATTAATGAGAAGATGGTTAGCGACCAATGGACAAGACAACCGAAAAATCACGGAGCAAGCGGGGTGTTGTTCGTGCGCACCTTATTTGCAGGCTTCAGCTTCAGCTTCTCAAAGATCTTTTGAGACTGCGCCTTGGAGGCACTCATGGTTGAAGAGCGAGGATCACTGAATGAGGAGGGGAAGGAGTTTGTTCAGCAGTGGGAAAGAAGCCGAGAATGATGAGTATCGGGAACGGCGAACGTGGTCGGACTCGAGACCCTGTGCCTGGGTGTAATTTGCACTTCTGCCGCCCCCCAAGCCGGCGGAGGAGCGGCGATCAATACACCGCCCTCTGTTGCAAATATACGGTATGGTAACTTTGAAACATGCACGTGAAGCGCCTCACGTCTATATGCAGTGCACGTTTGCAGCCATGATACCGTACACACTCTGTTCAAATTCTACATAATAGGAAAATCCATGGTAATCTCACATACCGCTAATCTAAGAGTATTCTTATGCAATCCCCCTTCCAAAAGACTGTAATGTGGAGTCCAATCACTCGGCGATCAACCTGATTGGCGAATTGAGTCCGAAGTGCGGTCCTTAGAAAGTCTCCAACTGCCCGGTAGTTCCCATTTCTTCCAGAAATCGGCATCTGTTTCATGGTTGGGAAGATTTGCTCTTTGCAGTAATTTTTTAACTATTTGATGGTTGATTTCGCGATCGGACTTGTCTGTCTTGTCAGACCAGGCTGCTCAGTTGTAGACTATCGCCATGAATTAATTGCTTTAGTACTGCAGCTAGGAATCGCCAACTTATAAAGACGTGATAAGAGTTATGATAGGTACCCCACAACTGTAGAAGATATCAGGAGGACCTACAACAATTACAACGTCACTTTATGCCCTACTGGGTATCCATAGAATCAATATATATTAGTGCAGAGTCAATGATGAATTCCAATTGACGAGGAACAATCCGGACTAGACCTTCCTTTGGATACAATTATCATTCCTGGGGCCTCATCATATATGGCATAGATATGTGAAAGCCCTTTCTATTCTTCTCTAAATTATTTGATGTGGTGTTTTGATCATAATAAATTCTGCCAGTCAAAAAGCCCCTCCAATTGCTCTGATTATACTGCTCTTATACTTTCCCGCCTTCTTCATGTCTTTTTATACCTATGCTGTCATCAGCTTATTTCCACTTTCTAAACTATGTTTTGAAAGCAGGAAATATGAATTAGGTAGACCAGGAAGGGAGCACAAACATCTTGTTACCAGAAGGTAAATAAGCCAGTACGGTAATTTCCACCCGAGCACGTGAGCATCTCCGCTCCGCTGCTATCAGCGTTATCGACTGTTGCGACAACCTCACGGCCCTGGCTCTTCGACAGACGCCACCACAATGAATTTCCGGTCTCTGCAACATCTGCGAGTGCCTTTGAGCGCACCGGTTGCCCCTCGCTCCCTTCCTCGCTCCGAGATCGCTCGGCTCTACGCAACACAGACCGGAGCTCGATCCAAGAGGAAGAACATCACAGTCTTGTCAGACGATGGACGATACGAATGGAGTGAACTGACTGGACGAGAGAAAGTTTCACGAGCAACACAACAATCATTCAACTTCGTGGTTGTGCTGGCTGGTGCGGCGCTGACGGTAGGCAATACCCATTCTCACGACTGGCCATAGAGGCGGCAGACAATTTTTTTTGGAAAGAGCTATCCGCTGATCACTGTGGCTTGGAAATGTATAGGGCGGTGTATTTTATTTACTTTATACCGAGGTTTTCTCGCCGAATAGCAGGGTATGGCAGTTTGAGAAGGCTGTTGATCGTATCAAGGATGATTCGCGATGCATAAAACTTCTGGGAGACCGACGGGAGATCAAGGCATACGGAGAGAACACCAATAGCCGGTGGGCACGGAATCGGCCTGTTGCGTGAGTTCCATAAGCAAGGAAGATTAGCGGGGAGGCGAGGAGCATATTGATTGACTTGAGCAGGACCACTATCGAGAAGGATCGGCTAGGCCGCGAGCATCTCAGAATGAACTTCCATGTATGACTCCTTTTGTTTCTCTGGCTATCAAGCAGGGCGATACTCACACACCTGTCTAGGTCGAGGGCCCTCTGAATTCCGGCGTCGTTTTCGTGCACATGATGAAGCCTTTGGACAAGAGCGAATGGGAGTACCAGCTTCTTGCTCTGGATGTGAAAGGCCATTCTCGCATCGTTTTGGAAAAAGCACATGAAAAGCCTAGTGTGGCTAGCTCATTGAAGCTTTTCGGAATCCAATGGCGTTGAGATTTAGTATTTGGGATTTGTTCATCGCGATCCTATCTTACTTTCCTACTAAACGCTTGGTCAATGGCGCCGTCTCTCCTGGGACTAATACCCCAAGACGCCGGCGAGCCTGTTGAACTGCATGCCAATATTGGCAGCAAGTCATTCGCATCGCTGTTCCAGGATATGATTATGTTTTCCATTTGATTGTCTTCCGACTTTCTTTGTATTTTTAGGGCTGGTCACAATCCACCCATTCATATCTATGGCCGCTGGCCTATCTGTTGTATCATATATTCCAGTTCAAGCAGCTTACTGCTGTGGACAAGTCAATTTGCCTTATTTATCGGCACTCTATAACAATACTTATTCAAGAACAAATGATATCTGACAAATTTCGAGAAAGCTATGGACATGAAATACACATAAAACGAACGATGCTAAAAGTCTTTCCACTTAGACCACCCGAGGGCCCTCAAGAATAGTCTTCGCCTCTTCTGAGCGCCACCAGCTCTTACCCTCCTCGCCAGGGAACGCGAAGGCATCCATGCTTTCCGGCTTCATTTCCACACTGTATCCAGGCTCCATAGGGGTGACATAGTAGCCGTCCTTGACACTGGACGGGTGCACAAAGTGTTCGTGCAGATGGTCAACATACTCCAATACGCTCTTCTTGCCGCTCACCACAACGTAGTCAATGGTGCTCAGGTGCTGTGTGTATTCGGGTAGGCCGACACCGCCCGAGTGGGGGACAATTGGGACGCCAAACTTGCAAGCCAGCAGCAAGATCGCGAGCACCTCGTTGACACCACCAACACGGCAGGCGTCGGGCTGGAGCACGGTCAAGGCACCAGCCTGCAGAAGCTGCTTGAAAACCACACGGTTCTGGCACATCTCGCCGGTGGCAACGCCAACGGTGCCGTGAGGGGTGTTCGCCAGCGCCTTGCGAATGGCGGCGTGACCGAGGATGTCATCGGGGGAGGTGGGCTCCTCAATGAACCAGGGCTTGAACTCAGCCAACTCCTGCATCCAGGTAATTGCCTCCGGTACGGACCAAACCTGGTTGGCGTCAACCATCAGGATGTTCCCCTTGTCATAGCCAATAGCGTCGCGAGCAATTTTCAATCTTCGCTTATCCTCTTCCAGGTTGGCGCCAACCTTCAGCTTGAAGTGTTTGTATCCCTGGGCCACGCTCTCATCCAGTAACTTCTTCAGCTTATCCTCACCATAACCCAGCCAGCCCGCGCTGGTGGTATAAGCAGGCACTGCCTGGCTGGCTTCCGCCTCGCGGATACGGTCCTGCTTGCCGGCTTCGACCGACTTGAGCATGTCCAGTGCCTCCTCGGGGGTAATGGCGTCTGTGATGTACCGGAAGTCGATGCAGCGCACGAACTCCTCAGGGGTCATGTCTGCGACGATACGCCATACGGGCTTGTTCAGGGTCTTGGCCCACAAATCCCACAAGGCATTGACGACGGCACCCAGGGCAAGGTGGATCACACCCTTCTCGGGGCCGATCCAGCGCAGCTGGCTGTCGGAGACGAGGTAGCGCCAAGTCTTGCCCCAGTCGGCAGTAAGCTCATCCAGGTCTTTGCCAACAATGAGTGGAGTCAGGAGGGAGATGGCAGAGCAGACAATCTCGTTGCCGCGGCCAATGGTGAAAGTCTATTGAGGTTCTTCATGTTAATGGGGCATTGCGGGGAGAATATGGGGACATCCGCTGGCGCGGGACGTACCATGCCATGGCCCTTGTAGTCTGAGTCTGTATAGATAATGCAGTAAGCAGCAGAGTAATCGCCAGCTGCGTTCATGGCATCTGAGCCAGTCTTATCGAGGGAGGTCTGGTGCGGGAGTCAGCGATGGCTCATTTCGAGTGCGTGGTAGGCAGCAGGTGCTTGAATAACGTACCGGAAACCTCACGTCCCGCGTGGTGAAGCTTGTGATTTTGACCATGATGAGACGCAGTCCCAAGTAGCAGCCAAAAAGGTATTTTCCGGGTCAATTGAGTGCAATTGAGGGGTGGTGGTGCTGTCGGTATAGGGAAGCGTTGCTCAATCTAGAGATTGCGGGATATGCCTCAAGAACAGATATCTACACCGTAGAGGGAGGGTATCAAAGCCCAACAATCAAAGCAAGGTGCAACGTGAGAGAAAATCGCAAAAGAGAAATGAACGGAAAAATGGGAAAAACTGCGACGCAGGCCCGTATATAGAGACCTTGTTACCCCCGCGGCGCCCGCGTTTTCGCCCTCGCCCCTCACTCCCTTATGACGCTGTGAAATTCTATTGGCGGATAATTGCCGGCAAAGGGGAAATGAAATAGTCCGCCAATCATATTGTGGGACGGGCCATCGGAGCTGCTCCGCGTTTCTGGGGGTGGGCGCATGCCCTAACAAGCTAGCCCAGCTGGCTACAGGACCTTCATAGCCCTAATACGGTTGGCCTATATAATAGAAAAGATTGAACAATTACGGCGCTAAAATGTATGTGAAAATCTGCCATTGTAAGCCAATTGCGGCTCTTCATTCTACTTTGTGTACGCATGTGTCTTGAATGTGGCAGATCATCCCGCCCCTGATCGACATGCTGCATAGTCGCGAGTTTATGCTGACAGACCGCGCTTCTCGCTTTCCGAGAAGAAGATGAGCATTCGCCAGAGCTTGCGGACCAGCACTTCGGCTTCTTCGTCCAATGCCTAGAGAAACCCCGTGGTCAGCAGTGCAATGTAAATTTCCAAGTGTAGACGGGGCCAGAAGAACGTACCATTTCCAACTGCTCCACAAGATCCTGAGGAGTGCCATGCTTCCGCACATGCTCCTCTACCACATCGACCAGCATCTGTTCCTGCACACCCAAGTATTCCACAATCTTCTTTTCCACAAACGGTTTGAGCTGATCAGTGATGACTGCCTCGTCCACAAACTCCCATTTGATCTCCCATTTCCACAGTCCGTCCTTGTCGGCAGGGATCTCGGCCGCCAATTGACGAGCCGCCTGAGCGCGTTCTTCGTCCGACAGGCCCGCAGCTTCGGCAGCAGAATCGAATTTGATGGGGATAAGCTGCCGGCGAGTAGTGCCTGCGGGTTCCTCCTCATCCTCCAACAAGCCCTCGACTTCGGCGACGGTGCGGCGGTTGGTCGCGGCCTGGGCTTTCTGGGCAGCAGCGCCGAGAGACAGCTTGAAGCGTTGGGGCTCCTCGCGAGGTTCGGGCTCCTGTGTACGGGTCTCCAGCTCCTGGGCCTGGCGGGCGAGGAAGTCGTCGGCCATTCCGCGAGCCTGCTCTTGCTGCTGAGCAGAGCGAGCCCGCTCACGCTCTTCCGCAGAACGATCAGCCTCATCCATGCTCACTTCGCGGGCCCGGAAAGCGGCACGGCTTCGCAACCAGGCACCGCGATCGGCGTAATATTCGCTTGCTTTTCGGCTAGCCTCATTGTCGTCATTCCACTCCCTTAGTCGCTGGTCCATCTCATCGTGAGCATCTTGCAACTTCCCATCTTCATCCTTATCACGCTTCTTCTCCCGCTCAAGGGCGGCAGTTCGGCTGCGTTCCCGGTTGAGCCACCGGCGCTCCTGGTCGAGAAATTGTTTCTCCTGCTCAGCATCGCGTTTCGCCTGGCGACGACGCTCAAGCTCCTCGTCACTGGCATCTGAATCTTCGTCTTCACGATCAATAGAGACCTGAGCCCCATTGATGGATCCGCCATTGACGAACGATACTCCTTTCTGGTAATCTTTAGGAATCTGTACACCAAATCCTTTCGGCCCGGCCGGGGCGTTCGGCATGCTACGATCACGCGGGCCCAGAGGAATGCCATTTGCGCCGCCAGCAGGTCCACTCGGAGCTGAAGCCGGGGGAGAAGCGAGACGGCTGATCCGGGAGCCAGAGTTCCGCGCACGCTCCATGGACTCGATCTCCTCCTCGCGCTTGAGCCGTTCGATATCTCGACGATTGCTGCGTTCGCGGAATGCAGCGATCTCCTTGGCCACACTCTCGCGCTGTTCGGGCGGGATGTCGGCCAGTTCGTCTTCGACACTGATTGGGATGGTAACGATCTCGCCGTCCTTGCCAGTTTCACCGTCCTTCATGTCGATATCGCCATCCCGATCGATGGCAGAAATATCCTCCTTCTGAGTGGGGCTGACTGGGTGGGAAAGATCAGACAAGACGCTCTTCAAATTGGCGCGAGCTGTATCAAAGCGCGCCTGAAGCTCCGTAGGATCACGTTCGCCTCGGGTGGCCCCGAAGTTCTCCAGATAGGTCATGGTGCTTTCGTCGACAATAACCTAATAGGAAAATTAGATCCATGGCAGATAGTTAGCCGTAGAAAGGGACATGTACGAACCAGAAGCATGCTCTTCTCAACTTCCGTCTCCTCATCATTCTCCGCACGCGGCTCTTGTCGCTTCACGGGGACCTCGATGTCTTTCAAGACTTCTACCGCAATTTCAAGGCTCTCAGGGTCTTCAAACTCGGCAAAGCCAAACCGGCATGGCTTCTCGTCGGCATCCGTGGCGCGAATCCATCGGCGCAAGTTACCTGCTGAGCGCAGGATCCGCTCAACGCCATCATCACCGCCCGCGCCCTCCGTGATTCCGCCCACAAACAGTGTCCGCACGATTTCGTCCCGTGTAGGGGGCTGCAGCTGCATCATTGTATCCCGAGCATGGTGACGCTGGTAGTCTGCGCCCCCCGATCCGAGACCTGCACGTCGTCCCTGACCCTCCGACCCACGTTCACGACCCATCTCCGGCGCGGCAGGCTTCGCAGGGCCGGAGGTGCCGAGTCGGATGACCGGCGCGGAGAAGTTGATGTTCGACATGTTCGGGGGCGGTTGGAAATTGGCCGGGAAGCCGGCCGGGCGGCCAGACTGCTGGTTATTGTTCTGCTGCACGCCTGGCGGAGGAGTGGTCCCGGGGGCAGACATCCCTGGAGGCGGCGCTGGAGTTGGTCAGTGATCATGAGGATAATCAAACTAGGCTGGGGTCGAATGAAACTCACCCATGCCCGGCGGGGCACCAGGGTACGAGCCATACATGCCCGGAGCTATGGCATAACAATCAGTATTGAGTCCATTGCGGAGGTTCAAGGCGCAAGATCGCAAAGGATGTGGCAAAGGAGGATGTAACTCACGCTGGTAAGGGTTGTACATCGTGGAGCAGGTCTCAGCTGAGTAGAACTAGGGACCTTGTGAGAATGGACCCGAAATATCTACCGCGATTCAGTTCACACTGCTATTGCCGTCGCCTTATCTGGGAAGGACGGGGTCGAGATCCAGCAAGCGAAGAAAGTTGCAGGTCGGCGGATATGATGCTTGGGTCCGTGCGTCGCTTGGCGGTTCGCAGCGCGGAAGGGCGCTAGCGGCAGTACAAGTACATAAGGAGTGACAGGTGCATGCTACAGAAGCGTCTCGGAGTCCCAGTGCCCCCCGAGACAATGAGACTATGACCAATAGCACATAAGGCGAGATCAATGGGGATGGTTCTTGACTTGAGACCTGGATCCCACTCTCATTCCTTCCCGCGCATTCTCACCGTCTCTCACCTTCGAAAGGACAGACACCCGAAAGAGCAAACCTCAGGCTTTCTAATGCTTCCTTGAGAGCATCGAACAATTGTCCCTTCCCTTAGCCTACTCCGCTCCGGAATATTCCAAAAGAATCTCGGTGGGACGGAGCTTATGGTTCACAGGATGCGGCCATTCTTAACCCATCGATCCAGGCTCATAGGTAGTCTAGGGAATAGGGTCATCGACACAGATATAGATGTAATGTACTCTAGATCGAGGAATCGTTGTATTTCCGCAGCATGCGAGAGGAGCTCTGCCCAATTTGCTTGTTCTGCAAGCGTTGCTCGGTCTCCGCGGAAACTCTCTCGTATGGATGTCTAAGGCTTATGTGTGCGACCTTGTTGATCGAGAATCCTCCAAAGAAACCAAAGAAGCCAAAGAAACTTTGCCCGTCACCCGACCAGTCCCGGAGTAACACCGTCCGGTAGTGGGGGTTCCTGGCGGCTGATCAGCCTATTTTCGGTCGACCCGGGGAGATGGCAGGAGCAATTGGTCATCTAGCGGGTCGAGAACGTGTCTCAGCGCTGGCTGCTAATTAGGGTGTCCGGTCAATCTAGGATCTTTGCGGGTTCGAGGGGCTGGTTCCTCCCCGTACAGCCGTACGGGATCCCGGCGGGGTGTTATCCGGTAGAAAAGGGAGCGAGGTAGAGAAGTACAGGTGTAGAGAGGCAGGCAATGCCCATCCACAGCTGAGGAAAGCAAGCCAAGAGGAAGACATGTCTGCCAATTCAAGCGGGACCGCCTATCTCGTCGCATTCGCAATTCACGCGAGCTCTGAATTCCGAGTCGGCAAGTGGAAGGGGTCGTCGATTTGCAAACAAACCCGCTCCAGACCCAGCCCGAATGCGGCAATGATGATGCTTGCCCCACGTCCCTCCGCCGGACCCCAACACGCCGGACACTTGACGACATCGCTTTTTTTCTTCTCTTCTCTTCCCTGCTGCCAGACTTCTTGGTGAAATCCTCTTCCCCCTCTCCGTTCCGTGTCCTATCTTGTGAGTTCACTTGCCTTCTTTGCCCCTCGCCTTTTCTGACCCCCGCACTGTTGCTCTAATGCTGACTTCCATCCGCCCCTCCAAAATCTAGCTCTACAATTCGTCATCATGCCGGCTTTCGCGCAGGCCTCCGATCTCAAGGCCTGGAAGGAGCTCCAGGAGCACCACACCACCCTTGGACGCAACATTGTCCTGAAGGAGTACTTTCAGAATGACCCCCAGCGCTTTGAGAAGTTCAGCCGGTCCTTCGCCAACACCGTGGACAACTCGGAGATCCTCTTCGACTTCTCCAAGAACTTCATCACCGAGGAGACCCTGTCTCTGTTGGTGAAGCTGGCCAAGGAGGCTGGCGTTGAGGAGCTGCGGGATGCCATGTTCCGCGGTGACCACATCAACTTCACTGAGGACCGTGCCGTCTACCACGCCGCCCTGCGCAATGTCTCCAACGAGCCCATGCAGGTGGATGGCAAGAGCGTTGTCGAGGAGGTCAACGCAGTCCTGGAGCACATGAAGGAGTTCTCCGAGCAGGTCCGCAGCGGCGAGTGGAAGGGTTACACCGGCAAGAAGATCAACACCATCATCAACATTGGTATTGGTGGCTCTGATCTGTAAGTCCCCCTCTCCTGTCGCGCTATCTACATGATCAGCCCGATGTCAAGCAGTCGGATGAAAGGTTGACCTTTTTTTTTTCTTCTTCTTTTAGCGGCCCCGTCATGGTCACCGAGGCCCTGAAGCCCTATGGCCACCCTGACATCAAGCTCCACTTCGTCTCCAACATTGATGGTACTCACGTCGCTGAGGCCCTCAAGGACTCCGACCCCGAGACTACTCTTTTCTTGATTGCCTCCAAGACCTTCACGACCGCCGAGACTTGCACCAACGCCAACACCGCCAAGAGCTGGTTCCTGCAGTCGGCCAAGGATGAGTCGCACATCGCGAAGCACTTCGTGGCTCTGTCTACCAATGAGGCCGAGGTCACCAAGTTCGGCATTGACAAGAAGAACATGTTTGGGTTCGAGTCTTGGGTCGGTGGTCGCTACTCCGTCTGGAGCGCCATCGGCCTGTCTGTGGCCCTGTACATTGGTTATGACAACTTCCACCAGTTCCTGGCCGGTGCTCACGCTATGGACAAGCACTTCCGTGAGGCCCCCTAGAACAGAACATCCCCGCCATTGGTGGTCTTCTGAGCGTCTGGTACAGCGATTTCTTCGGCGCCCAGACCCACCTGGTCGCGCCGTTTGACCAGTACCTGCACCGTTTCCCCGCCTACCTGCAGCAGCTGTCCATGGAGAGCAACGGTAAGGCAATTACTCGTGCCGGCGAATATGTCAAGTATACCACCGGCCCCATCCTGTTCGGCGAGCCTGCCACCAATGCCCAGCACAGTTTCTTCCAGCTGCTGCACCAGGGGACCAAACTCATTCCGGCCGATTTCCTCATGGCTGCCGAGTCTCACAACCCCGTCGAGGGCGGCAAGCACCAGCGCATGCTGGCTTCCAACTTCTTGGCTCAATCTGAGGCCCTGATGGTCGGCAAGACTCCCGACCAGGTCAAGGCTGAGGGTGCCCCGGACAATCTCGTTTCGCACAAGACCTTCCTGGGTAACCGGCCTACCACCTCCATTCTAGCCCAGAAGATCACCCCATCCACCCTGGGTGCTCTTATCACCTACTACGAGCACGTCACCTTCACCGAGGGTGCTATCTGGAACATCAACTCCTTTGACCAGTGGGGTGTCGAGCTTGGCAAGGTCCTCGCCAAGAACATCCAGAAGCAGCTGGAGACTCCCGGCGCTGGTGACGACCATGACAGCTCAACCAGCGGTTTGCTGCTGGCCTTCAAGCAGAAGGCCAAGCTGGCGTAAATCTCCCGTCCTGTTTGATTTGCGTCTTGCATCGGGGACATGGTGGACGATGATGTGATGCGGTTTTGACGAGCAACGAATGATCCTTATATTTTGAAACCCCTGTCTTTTCTTTTTATTCTGAAAATCAATGAGATTTAAATGCGAGTCTATAGTGGATTAGTAAATAAGCCGGAGCTAGAACAAAATTCACCCAGCTCCTGTTTCAGCAGCATTCTTGTTTGCGTCATCCCTGAGACATCATTGTTGGCTTGGTACTGTAGTTCGCGGGCGATCGTGATTAAGTAGGGACAACTAGCCCCGGCAGAAACACACCTCCGTGTCTCCTCCGCGTCGACACTCCAATTACTCCAGTCCACCAAACGCCAACGCGGGGCGGCCAACACATTAGAGTCATGAAACTCACCAGCATGTCTGCTCCGCGTCCATTGATCCAGCTGTCGTCTAAACTGGGGCTTCTGGCCCTCGTTGGCACGATGTTGCCACTTGATTCCGCCGCGGGGAGAAGCACTACCAACAGTGGGGAGGGATACAAGCTGGGAGAAGAGATCCCAGTCTCCTGTCTGAATCGAACAATGTAAGAAATGACTGATGAATACTGATCTGCTCTCTACCTCAAGACAACAGCTAACGAAGATCTGTCTGCACAGGGAGGGAGAACATGTATGCGCCACCTATCCTCCTAAACAAGCAACCCTTTCCTCCCCTCGAGCTACGAGCCACGCCCGCTAACAAAACGCAACAATCTCGCAGATCACAGACTCCCTTGGCAAACTGCAGTACATCCCTTTCGCAACCTGCAACGAGACCTCCCGCCCACTAGTTTTGCACTACGGCGTCTCCGAAACAATCACCTGCACGATTCCCTCCCTTCCCGACTCGCTCTACCACCTTTACGAATTCTACGTGCACTCCGACGTCCCCATGACCTGCCGCATCCCGACAGTGCCCCTTTCCCCCTCCTCTAGCGCATCCAAAGACCGCGCCGAAGACTCTGCCTCTGCGGAGGTCGACTCGCTCGCCGCTCTCAGCGAGAACGGCCCACCCTTTACGCCGCTCACCGTTGCGCTGCAGGGCACCCTGCAGCTCAGTCACTTGCACATCTGGACCGACATGAATATGCTACTGCACAACATCGCCGCGGACGCAGCGGCGCAGCCGCGCCCGCGCAATCGCCAGACTGGCCAGCCCGGGTACGCAGTCGCCGGGACAGCGTACTCGACGCCGGAGTTTGAGGCGGCCGCGGCGGCCAGGGCGGCTCTGGACGAGAACGAGCGCGCGGTCACGGTTGCGCAGGCGGCACGCGAGCCATGGACGGCCGGCCACGGGACAAAGGTGGTGCGCGGCGAGCCGCTGACATTCTCGTTCCACGTGGCGTGGTTGGAGGGCGGCGCAGGTATTGGATGGCCGGAGCGCGGAGGCTCGGAGTCCTTCCTGGAGATGCCAGGCGGATCGGGGGTGGGGTCCTTCTTCTCGCGTGTGTTTTTCTTTTTCCTGGCGATGTCGGTGGGGGCGATGGCGGCGCTGTACTGGGAGCGCAATGGCGGCCAGTTGCGCGGCCGGGCTGGCTGGTACGGAGATGGGATTCTCGGCGTGCCACCAGTGAAGGGCAAAGGGACTGGAGTAACCTTTGGGGCAAGTGGCCGGTCGAATGGGTATGGGGGATACTCAGCGGCTGCGAATGGCGCGAATGGCAATACAGCTGGTGGTGGAGGCCATTTTGGATATGGCGGATTTGCCAGCGGGAAGAGAGATTGAACAGGTGACGAATACGTTGAAGTATGAAAATACGTGTAAAGAATCTCTTGTACAGGGGTATATATGCATGACTACCAAGGCTTGGTAGAAGTGATGAACCAATTTTTAGAAGTAATGCAATCAAGATAACATCCAATGCATTCCATATCTTATGCAAAAATAAGCCAGGATAAATGAAACATTCCATAGATAAACAGTAGTTATACATGTAACACAGCAATTCCTCGGTTGTTAGGCGGACACGGCACCAGTACCACCGATAATGCTCCAATCCAGACTCGGTATCTATACAGACTGGTAAACGACCTTTGCCCCAAACCTAGAACACAGCTCCAACTACCAGCCCTGAGCTTGCATCCGCTGGATCTTCTTTACGGTCTCCTGGAACGAGAAACGGAAAAGCTTTCTCCACCGCGTGCGACGCAGCTCCTTTCGCACCGCACCCTTGCGTTTGTGATACTTCTGCTCAATCGACTGAGCCTTGACCTTGTTGACGCTGACCGCAATCTGCAGCTGGCGAATCGCCGACGCGAGATCCACGCCCCGCTCCGGCTCGACCTGGATCTGACGACCCAGCGTCGGGCCCAGCTTCAGCTCCAATTTGCGCGAGGCGAGCTGCTGGGCAGACCGGTCGCGGAAGGTCTGGGAGCTCACGCCGGCGACGGAGCGGGATAGGGAGTCGGCGAAGATGCGACGACCCCCACGGGTAAGAGAGTCGGGGGATGTGCTAGCTGAGCGGTTTCCGAGATCAAGCTTGTTAAGAATTTCGTCGAAATCCGAGGCAACGCTCTTGGTGGGTTCTCGTGCTTGGGAGTTGGCTTGCTCGGCAGGGGCGGGGGTCGGCGTTGATTGTGTGACTGGCGAGGTGGATTTTGTTGATTGTTGGCTAGGAGGTGTCTGTGGCGAGGAGGTCTTGGAGGAGTTATAGCGGATGCTTTTGAGAAGGAAGGGCTGCTGCAATTGCAGTTGTTGGCGCGAGCTGAGAAGCCACGGCATTGGCCGGGCACGGAGGCCTCGAGCCAGGAGGCGGGGGTCCATAATTTGTTTTCTTTTCACAGAGCAATTGAAAGGTCTGAAAAATTTAAATGCTGCCAATGGGCAGATGCTCTGTCTGGGCTTTGGCGCGAGAACTGAAGTCTGAAGCACAGGAGCGGAGAGCCGCTGGAAAATCGGTAGGTCGAAGGAAATTATAGATCACGTGCACCTCCGCGGCCAGTGAAGAACGACGTGGAGAGCAACTGCAGCACTTTTTCTTGATTCCTCCAGAAAGACAAATATTGAAAAAAAAAAATCTATCTTGTTATCAACTGCCAGAATGTCATCCATCACCATTGCGACCCTCCCTCGCTTGAGTAGAGATGCCCTATCCGCACTCCTGCACTCCACTAGCACACCTACCACATTGGCCATTATTGACGTCCGTGACTCTGGTATGGAAGATGTTGCTCCAAGTACAAGCATATATAGTGGCTAAATATCCGTATCAGATCATGTTGGGGGCCATATTCGCTCTTCAACTTGGGTCCCGAGCTCTACCCTCGATGTCCGCATGCCAGAGCTCATCCGCACTCTCCAAGATAAGGAGAAGGTAGTTTTTCACTGCGCCCTAAGCCAGCAACGTGGCCCGTCAGCCGCATTGCGTTATGTCCGCGAGCGTGAGCGCACCCTCGGTGCCGAAGAGAGCCAGAAGCAAGAAGTTTACGTGCTCGAGGGTGGCTTCGTTCAATGGCAGGAGAAGTATGGCAAAGACGAACAGCTGACTGAGGCTTATGTCGAGGACATCTGGCGCGAATACTGAACGATGGGACTTTGTTTTCGCTATGGCAGTCTATGTTGGCACTCTTTGCGATGTTATTTTGAACATGTGCATTTCCCATGAGATATGAACTAGAAATTTAGATACCACACATACTTAAGATACCGGATGAAACTTCTCTTGAAATAGCGCTGAGACGCATTTTAAACATCGTTTAAGATCGTAACACATGCGGCATCAATCCTTTTTTTAAGAGACTCGAAGATCTTGTACTGTAATATGGAGGCATTTTACAGGATGATAATTACTACATGGCACTAATGGCTATTACATTTGAACACCACCACCGAATCCAACCGGGCGCCTGCGACCGCTATTCTCCGGGATAATGGCCATGAACTTGTAAATCTGTCCCATAGAGCCGCCGCTCTTCTCAATCAGACGTTTCCAGCCTGTCTCCAGCGTCTTCTTATGTTCTTCATCGGCAACGCCTTTCAGCAACTGGCGCATACGTTCTTCAATACCCATAGCACCAAGGAAATCACCTTGCTCGACAGGACCATGAACCTCAACACCATCGCTGCCCTCAATGGCAGCTTCGGCGAGAGAAGTGAAATCAACGTCGGCACTCACGTCAACCTGGCCGGGCGACGAGAGCGCCGGTACAATCTTGTGGTGCTGGATACCGCGCAATGAGTTTATAGGAATGGTGGACATTGTGCCATAATCCATGATCAAAGCGGCACCAGAAGGGGTTTTCTTCTGGGCTTCCTGAGGTGCTGGTGAGTTCTTTGAGGACTTGGAAAAAGCAGCATCGCCACCAATGCGGCGCGCAAAGTCGGCAGCGTAGATTCGGCTCTCTGGGCTGATTTCAACGGTGGACCCAGGCTGAGCCTTCAGCTTGCGGTATCGTTCGGATATCTCGGGAATCACCAATGAAGAGGGAGTGGAGGCCTTGGCTTTGGTGAGCTGAAACTCTGGCTCGCCTTCGATGTTCTCTTCGACAGCCTTCGGGTTTAGGGTAACCAGAAGCTCGCGCCATTGCGGGACATTGGCGGCTTTGAGAGGCTTGTGTAGTTTTTGAGGTCCAGTGGGAGTCATAATTTCTTGTAGTTCGGATGGCTGATTTTCAGGTGACGGGGGGACGGATTCGAAAGCATGAATAGGGAGCGCGTCGAAGAACTCGTGGGCAAAGATGAAGGGTGTTTTGCCTTCCTCTGCATTCGTGGACAGGTGAGAAGGTTGCTTGTAGAGTGTCATATAGTTGGAACAACTCACCATGCGGCAACAGGCGAATATCCTCCACCCAGATGATGGGTACGTCAAAGTACTTGCAGATGCTTCGGTGTCCAATGTCTATTTCTTCCATCGTAGCCTCTTCACCGCAAAGCCGGAGCTTTTGTACTTCTCTCAGGGTTGAGCTTGCTTCGACGAGGTAAATAGCCTCCACACTTGAAGTGAAGGTCTTGAAATTCCGGAATGTCTGTTGCCGCCCGGGACACACGATTAGTCTTTTGATACCATAGATGCATGCGCCAACCACAAAACTTACTCGCAGCATATCATCCATCAAGGTGCCTTTACCGGGTCCCACCTCCATCAGCTGGACACCGCTTCGTTTTCGCCCTTGTGCCATCCACTCCGCAATTGTCCAAATACCAATTAATTCTCCAAAGACTTGCGAAATTTCCGGCGACGTGACGAAGTCGCCATACTTCCCGAACACATGTTCACGGGAAGTGTAGTAACCACCTTCTGGAGAAGTCAAGACCTGGCGCATAAAGGCCGCGATTGGAATGGGCCCAGTGACCTAAGGCGCATAGGGCGGTTAGCTTCGAGCTGCAAATCTGGAGATGCTAAAAAAACGCACCTTCATCGCACTGGCCAGTGTACGAGCAAGAGGGGTCGACCATTGTCTTTGCTCAAAAGCCGATGTGGAGTTCCATCGACGCGAATAGGCTGAGAAAATTAAGTTGCGAGACCTTCTAAGAGTATGCGACGCCGTGCGCCGGGCAGAGGAATTCATTTTCGTGGGTGGTGAGGCCAATGGCCCAGAAGCTCAAGGGTGGGATTGCTCTAGGTGGATGAGATTTCGGTGGAACTATGTCTCGACAACATATGAGGTCGCCAGCTCGACACGAAATAACAACACGCCTGAAGGAGTTGTGTTCCTTGTCTTCGAATCTGCCAAACTCCGCAGAAGCTCCGCTACACGTGACCTTATCCTTATCAGGAACATTCTGGCGCATTATTGATTGATTGATGACGAGCAGCAAGTAGCGAGGCCAAGTGAGTATAAGATATCATTCAAGTCATGAGATTGAGTATAGATGGAAAGGATCAAGTTAATTGTACAAATAATTCTGCACCTCCAGCGATCATCGGAGCCATTCAGGGGGGCTATGTCCTTTTGAGTCACCTCGGGCCATTATCGCCGTTGTCTATTGCGGTTCTGTTTCTGTTGGGGAGTATCCACCATCATCTGGTCACTGTAGAGTCCTGACTGCGACCCCATGGGGGTCCCCTGATCACCAAAACCGTAGCTACCATCCTGGAGCGAGGGATCTGCCCGACGACTCCGTCGCTGGCGGTCTGCCTGTTCTCGAAGCTTGTTAAAGGAATTCTGGGCCAAGGTAGACGTGCTGGTTCCAGGTGGTTGTAATTTCATAGATAAAATTCTTCCATCGGCCTGCGATTGGTGATAGTGTTAGCATAGATCAGATGAATAGGCTAAAGATGGGCTGGCCCTCACCCGTTGGCGGTCGAAGTTTGCCACGGCCCCCTCAGCAGACAGCTTGTCCTCATACTCAAATTCTGCGGTGACTGTGGGGTGGTGGGAAATGACCCGACAGCTCATCATTGGCCCCGAGACAGGCTCTAGTGCAGACTGAATATCGGCAGCAGTAGTCCCAGGGGCAAAATTGCTTCCAATCACTACGAAGGGGCCCGACGCACCCTTGATGGACAGACCGCCGCCGGGTTTGCGCACATGGGCTTGACCATGACCGCTCTCCAAAACACTCAAGAGGCGTTCTGCGTTCTGGCGCCGCTTGTTTGTAGGCTTCGTGCGTGAGTCTGTGGGACCGGTTGTAGCTGGTGCCGGGTTGGGCTTTTTGGTCTGGTTGCGTGGAGTGAAGGTTTGGGAAGTTGTGCGCTGTTAGCTCAAAGAATATGGTCAGAAATCATGTGTTGATTTGACTATGTGGAAAATAAGATACCTGGGGAGGCACTCACCTTGAGGGGGCCGATGCGACTGGCCAAGCTTCCTGGTTTCGCAGCTGAGGCCTTGGTTATTGCGCCTGGTGCGCTTGCCCTGCGGCCTTTCTCCTTTCTGTTCTTTCCAAGAAGCTGGTTTGCCAACTGTTCATTCTGCTTTTTCTGGCGATCTGGATTGCATATGGTGTTAGATAGTGCCAGACAGGCGATCTGATTGAGACAGCAAGCAATTACCAGATTGAATGATGGCATCGAAAGACACCGCGGATTTGGGTGCTGGCTTGTTCTTCATGGCGAGCGGGAATCAGACAGGGCTGAAAAAACGAAGAAAAGACCACAGAATAGGAGAGATGACCGATTAGACGTGCAACATATGATAAGGATGTTGGAGGAATGGAAGTTTGCGGGCCAAGGGAGGATTGGAACGGAGAAAAAGAAGCTCGGGAAGCCAAGTGGGTCGCGGATCAGCGCGCGCTTGCCTGAACACCAAAGCCAAACAAGTATGCAACACTTGTTTTGTGGACGCGAATGTTTTGGAAGCCACCATTAGTCCATAACTGTGTATTCCTGAATATGCTGCGTCTGGTTCTTTATGTATAGCTAGATATTGACAGGTAGGTGGGCAGGTAGATAGTTGACTGTCCCTCAGATAGAACTCAACGTAAGACAGCCCAGTGGGGGTTTGAGGGCCGTATAGATCCATGTCTTTTGTAAACTTGGAAATGAGGCGGACTTTCCCATTTGAGGAGACCACAACCTGCTCCGGTGGCTGTTCAGCGTGTCTTCTGCTGACCTTCACTGTACATACATGAATCTCATCACCCATCCCATCATCTACTTTTGTGCACTCAACGCGGGTTTATCGATTCGATCTTGACTTGAAATACCTAGACATTGTTGCAAGACCAATGAGTACAGCAAGTCTGCCGAAAGGTCTTGGACGGGGGCGAGAAGAATTACCCCGGCGGAGCCAGACCTTTTCACTCTCCTACGCATTCCGTTCGCCCAGCAAGAGAGGAAGGTCAGTAATGCAAGCCGAATATAAAAAATACACAAGCCTGAAGGAATTCACCACTCAGAAATAAGCTCTAGTGTTTTGGAATCTTCAGAAGTACAACCAACTTGCCAGGAAAAGATCCATTACCCTGTCTTCAATCCTCGAGACCCCCGACATAACCCAGCAGCTGCAGGAGAAGCCTGGCGTCGTTCGGATTCTCAGACGTCCTCTTCAGACTCTCAGCCTTCTCGACAGATCCATTGGGTTCAGGACTTTCCACGACGGTCACTGCACAAAGCACGATCGGGGTTGCTAGCCTTACGAGCAGGGCTTTTGCGGCGCTCGACTCGTCAAGACAGTGACCTCGTGGTGCCGGTCGTTGATATGTCCTCAAATCAAGGACATAACCATCAAGAAACCTATGGGTTCTCCAGTACGACCCAGGAGGACTTGAGCTTTGGGTTTGAGCTGTACAGGGCTCGTAGAAATCATCCCAGAGCCTCGAATGAGACTAACTCCGAGGAATTGAACCGAGTGCCTTCGTTCCAACCACTGGAGAATGCTGTTTCTGCCCCAGAGCGCTTGCCGAGTTCATGCACTACAATCCATGGTCCAGAAGACGCGGAGCTTCCTATTGTGAGTATGACTTCTCATGAAGCATCCGCCCTCGACTTGACTCTCACCCGTGCTACCAGTCCAGGCCCTTCTCTCGACCTGGAAGACCGCACCGACAATGGGCAATTGGTCGTCTCCAGGGCACGGAATATCACTACTGTTGATTCAGTTCATTCAGCGACTTCAATAGACTGGGAGACAGTGGGATCCTCTGGATCTTCATCAATATCCACGTCCACAGATGAGGATATTGGTGGAACGAGTTTGTTGTGTGACGCTCATGGCTTGGGGCTAGAGCTGCAAAACGGCACTCTGGAAGGGTTTGCAGGCAGCGCATATGATCAGCATTCAAGTCGATCTAGGTTGTCAAGTGCGTCGAGCGATATCTCCTCCTCGGACATGAAGCAAGATGAAGAGAATAGCCCCAAAGGGTCATTCGCATTGCCAGACTACGACACGGCAAGTATTGCAGGTTCCAATGCATCTAATCGACAACCATTCATCTTCACTCAGTCTGAAGCTTTCGTCACACAAGAGAGGCTAGATCAGGCCCGCGAAGCATCTTACTCCTCACCCTCTGCAATTCCTCTTCCACACTCCCGGCAATGTTCTGCAGAAGTCGGGATTGCTTTCCCTGGAATCTACCAAGAGCTGCTTGACCAGTGGACAAGAGAAGCACAGGGAAACCTTGAAAACTATGCCCACGGCGGACAACACAGGGCACATCGTCCTTCACAGCTCCCCATTATTTCATTAACACCAGAAACACCGTTTGTGAGAGAAGCAGCCCGGGCATCGTCGTCAACAGCGCTGCTTTGGAGCTACGAGAATTTGGCGTCCCTGGGAGCCCCTGCCCCTTTTGGCACCTCCCAGTTCGTGTACAGAGCATTTGTTCCCCCATCATCTTTCATCTCGCCTCTTTCTTTGACGGAAGACATGCAAGATTCCGGAAACGTTCCATACACCATGCTTAACCCCCCAGGTCACTCGGATAGTGCATCGCAACCACATAGCAACCGTTCTTCTGACGCACGCCATTCATTCGGCCTCCATATCTCTCTGAGGAATGTAAGTATACTCGATCAATGAAACGGCTGTCGAATTCAGAAAGGGTCTAACAGATGTCTCAGGAGTCTGACCAGAGGCGTACTCTCGAAAGGGCAATAAGTCCTCAAGAGCATCAACAAGGCTCATTTGATCAACACAACCCCCTTCGCAGTAGTCATTCTCTATCCTCTCTCGGAGTATGGGGCGCAGAGGATTCTCAGTGTGACTACTCAGAGGTCTCAACAAATTCTACTCGCCACAACACCACTTCAGATGGTGTCACATCACGCACGTCCATGTCAACAGCTCCATGGTCCCCACTCGACTCTCCTATTGATGAAGAGGTGCTTTTCTCGCATCACCGAAGCGAGTATTGGTCTGGGGATGGCAAACACAGTAGTTACTATCCTGATCGCGGTGATCAGCCAGTCAAGGTCACCAGGCCAGTCTTTGGAGACGGACACATTTACAGTGGCCCGGGTCTTGACCGAACCCCATCCTCCAGACTTCGAGAAGCCACCCAAATGATGCCTGCAAGAGCTATTCCACGACAATTTCGCCCAGATACCCGAGCGCAGACCGAGAGAGGGGAGAGCGAATCAACTGGATGACGAGTGTAGCTCAAAGCATAACACTCACACCGGGTCCCTTGAGAATGGTGGCAGACATACTAGGGTCTCTTTTTCATTCCATTTCACTCTTTTTCGTCTGTTCTTTCACAGGCTTTGAAGGTCTGCATACCTCGGCGGTTGCATTCCGTCATTGGAATACCCTTGCTCTATTCTTTATTTCTAGCGGTGTATATCTTAGGAGTTCGCTAGCAAGCAGTGTGTATTGTGTGGACCCTTCATTTGTAATTCCAGGATTGAACAAAGAGATTATTTCATGACATGTTGGTATCGTATTGTTGAGTTTCTCAATCGCCTATATAATTTATGTAGATATTCCTTAACCAAGGCGAAGGGTGAAGCCAGCACCAACCTCGCCCGAGTCTCCTCCAGGTGCGCCACCAAATACACCAGCAAAGTCCAGCTCGGGTGCTTCCTGGCCCCGTTTCGGGGCTTCAGGGGTATGGTGGCGTCTTCGTTTCTCCATGCCGGCCTTGGAGGGGAAAGTAGGAAACATTTCCTTAGGCTTGGGGCGGGGATCCTCGCGGAAGTATGGGTGCGCAAGACATTGCTTTGCTGTCGGGCGGGACGCTGGGTTCAAGGCTAGTAGTTCCGACAGCAGACCCAAGCCTGCATTTGTCAAGTAGGGGAACCGCGAGCGAGGCAATAGAGGCGGATTGCCCGAGGCAGAGGAAGATGTCGACGGCAGGCGTAGCGACTTTGCATTAGGCAGGGATCGGAATCCCGGCCATGTCTGCTGGGTGGGAGGTCCCGTTAGGGCAAAGATCTTGGAGACTTGGTCGACCTCATTCTTCCCCTGTAGCAAAGGTTCCTTGGTGAGGAGCTCGCCGAAGATGCAGCCAATGCTCCACATATCGATCTCCGTTCCGTACTTGTCTGCGCCTAAAAGTAGCTCCGGTGACCGGTACCAAAGAGTTACGACGAGCTGCGTCAACTTGGGTGGGGGGTCTCCGAAGTATCGCGCCATGCCAAAGTCGGCGATTTTGATCTCGCCGCGGTTGTTCATGAGAAGATTGGAGGTCTTCAGATCACGATGCATGATCCATTGCGAGTGTAGAAAATCAAGACCGCCGACGACCTGGAGAAGTAAAGTTTTAATCTCGGAAGGGAGGAACGGCTCTCGCATGTCATCTAGAAGAGTCTTCAGATCGTGTTCGAGGAAGTCCATGACGAGGAATACACTGTGCGAGAGGACAAATGGATTAGCTTGCTGGTCACCCTCCGATTGTCGAGACTTTCAGAACCACTCACTCATCCATCTTGTTTCCCATGACTACCTCTCGCAGAAAAACCACATTCTGATGTCGTGCCTCCAAGAGCGTCTGTATCTCCCGCAACCCCGTCACAGGGAACCCGTCCGGTGAGTTCTCAATCTTCAATTTTTTCAATGCAACGACCTCGCCCGTTGTGATGTCCTTGGCCCGCGAGACCCATCCGTAGGAGCCTTCCTCGATATGATTCAATCGCTCGAAGTTGTCAACGTGTCTGCAAGGGCCCCATTCGTTCTGGGGAAAGCGTAGCAAGCTCGACTGCTTTTTGTTCGCTTGTTGCGCCTCAGTCGGCGGGACATCTTCTGCACCAGAGAGTCCATCCGGATCGTTCGACAATCTCCGTCGTTTCTTGGGAGGGCCTAGATCGCCATTGGAGCCCTGGGCACCATCGACCGGCTGTGAGGAAGCCGCCTTTGTGCTGGCTTCCTCAGCCTGGCGCTGTTTCTCAGCCTTGGCGCGGCGCTTCTCCTCCTTCTCACGTTTGCGTTGCGCGAGAATCGCTTCGGTCTCGGGGTCATCGTCTGCCCATCGCGATTTGGCGGCAGACATGGTTTCTCGGGCGTCGTTGCGGGACGCGGGAGTTGGGGAGATCTCGTTGTCAAGGGAGGTTCGCGGAATGACGTTTCTCTGGGGAAGGAAAACGGGCCGAAGTGCAGCTCCGATTTGAAATCAATTGCCCCCGCCGCCGCACCTGGATCTTTTTTTATCAGTCACGGAATGTGCTGAAGACAAGCCACTTGGGAAATTCAACCCGGATCTTCAGGCTCGTCTCTTTTACTCAATCTTCAGTCCTAGCGATTTCCCAACGCTGCGCGCCCTGAGCATTTAGTTCGCCCCTACACCCGGCATCGGATCTACTTCTCCCCCACTATGATTGAGCCCTTCCAGGTGGGTTTGCAGGAACACCCATGGATCTTCTGAAGGTGTATGCTGATTCATATGATGGTGCTCTCAGACGACCTTCGCGGTCCCCATGACCTGCGAGGGCTGTGTGAAAGACATCTCCAACTCGCTGCACAAGGTGGATGGTACGATCTTCCCCGCGAGATCCCCGCGATGCGCCTTGTTCCCTCTGCTCCGACGACCCCTCTAACGATACGGCTGATGTCGGTCTAGGCGTGAACAAGGTGGAGGCAGACCTTAAGGACCAGCTGGTATTCATTGAAGGCACTGCGCCACCGAGTTCGATTGTGACTGCAATCCAAAATACCGGCCGAGATGCAGTTCTCCGCGGAAGCGGCACATCAAACAGTATGCGCGCCCGGTCACTCTCTTGGCCCCGTCTACGCTCTTCAGGCCCGTATTCTCATATCTAACCTGTCCTCTCTTTCCTCACAGGCTCGGCTGTCTGCATCCTTGAAACCCACTCCAATACCGTCGCCAATAAGATTCGTGGCCTGGCTCGCATGGTCCAGGTCTCGTCCAACATGACCCTCGTCGACCTCACAATCAACGGGCTGGCGCCTGGAAAATACTGGGCCACTGTCCGAGAAGCAGGCGATATTTCCCAGGGCGCCGCGTCGGCAGGCGGCATCTGGGACTCTTTGAAGACCAAGGTGCTGGGGTCGAATGCCGCAGCCGAGGAGCCGCGAGGTATCTTCGGAGCGGTGGATGTAGACGAGAAGGGTCGTGGAAATGTGTTCTTGGACCGACCGGTTGCTATCTGGGAGCTTATTGGGCGTAGTATGATTGTGTCCAAGACCAAGGAGGGCCCGTTCAAGCGTGAGGACGAGAACACCCTGGTTGGGGTGATTGCTCGCAGCGCGGGCGTGTGGGATAACGATAAGATGGTTTGCTCCTGCTCGGGCAAGAATGTCTGGCAAGAGCGACAGGAGCAGGTTGGCTTGGGTATGGTTTAAGGAGGCGGGTTCACTCTCGACGCATGGCGATTATCCTGTCAGATCTCGATCTTGCGAACTACCGCAATCTTTCCTAACATCACCCCCGATATTTGCCAAGGGATGGGGAGAAACTCTACACTCACATAGCAGCATAACAACATAAGATTGGCATTTCTTCTTCGCTTGTTTTCCCCCCCGAAAATGCTTCCCGCAAGTACGTTCCCGACAGGTCATAAAGCAGGTTTCAGTCTAGACCACAACGCCGTTCAGAGAGTCAAACAGGAACCGTCGAGACTAGTGTGACCTCGGCTCGCATGTCTTTCTACACATAGCCACTATCCCGTCTTGACTGTCTTGTATCCCTGTATCCGTTATTCTTTAGAAGAATAGATAGAAGGTCTCTCTCTCTGTCTCTCTCTCTCCCCCCCCCCCCCCCTTCTAACACGTTAGGACCATAAATTACCTCCACCAGGCAGGGTTCTATATGATGCATTCGTTGTTCTCTGCATGAAGAACCTAGTCCCGACCAATGATGCAGGCGCGCAAGCCTCGCAGGTGCCGTGTTACGTCTCTGGAAAGCTAGACCCAAGCCATGCTGCATCAAACTGGATGCGGGGGAGCGTGTCGAATCAGCGGGCATCGGGAACCACGAACCGTTGGTAGCCGGGTGACGAATCAAGCAATGCGCGCAAGAGAGGGGGAAAGGTGGATGCAGGCAGAGAATCACATCGAACCAGCCCCCGTCTGGGGTTCAAATACTGGATGAGCGATCGCTGGATGTCTGGGGCATCATTTCTTCTGAACGTGCATTCTCCCGAAGCTTATCACCAATGTACTGGAGCCGTGAAGAAACGTGCAGGATCGAGCCTCGGGTCTAGATTCAGTGACTAAGGCATCACGTGGGGCCAGAGCATCTCCGCCCCGCGGCTTCACGACTTCACGACTCGACTTCAGTCGGTAGACGGGCCCCGTCTCTCGATGAACTCGAAATGCTAGCCCCCAACTTCCAACTCAACTCAGTACCGCCGCCTTTGCCCGTAAACGACACCCCTACCTACTCCCCGGGCGAGGTCCCCTCTTGCGGAGGCCATGGGACCCTCGAGATTTTGGCCGTCACTCGATTCCTGGAGAGCCGTGGGATTGAATGTTGCATTGTCGGCGTCTCCGCACTAATTTTCTACGGCGCAGGGCGGGTGCGAGATGTATGAGTCCATTTCCCGTACCCCCGTGTCGCAGAGCAGAACCGCTAACCGGGACCCGGCTTAGGAATGGGAACTCTGCGTCCCCGACAACCGAGTCGACGAAGTGGCTGCGCTGCTGTCGTCGGACCTGATGGCCGACCAGATCCATCCCATGCCACCACACTCGATCTCCCATCCTTTCTCCCTCAGCCATACCTACCACCGCTTCAAAGGTTGCGGCATCCACTTTTACTTCGTCCTGATGCCGGCCCATGACGCCCATATTCCCTACGGTCCCTTCCCCATCCAGCGCAGCCTCAACGGGCTCCCCTACCCGACACTACCTGTATTAATGCAAAGTTTTCTGGACATGAATGACGACGTATCGCTCTGTGATTGCATCGACGGATCAAACGTCTCCGAGGAATGGGGACGCCGACATCTCGATCTGGACGGCACGAATGATCTTCAATGGACGGCACAAATGAACAAAGTGGTTAAAAAAGCCGCTGAAGGGAAAGGCTGGCTGTTTGTCTATTACTTCCCAACCCAAACAATCAACAAACGAGACAAATGGGAGTCGCGCGTCCGCAACAAGGCCGGACGGTTGGGCTGGACGACGCCAGAACATCTTTTCGCGACTCGATTCCGCTTGAAAGGCTCCCCAGATCCGTGGACCCAGAAGCTCATGTCCTGCTAGAGAAGGATGGGAAGGAAAGA
This sequence comes from Penicillium macrosclerotiorum, assembly GCF_028827735.1. Classification (NCBI taxonomy): domain Eukaryota; kingdom Fungi; phylum Ascomycota; class Eurotiomycetes; order Eurotiales; family Aspergillaceae; genus Penicillium; species Penicillium macrosclerotiorum. Next base: position 73,043 of record NW_026643088.1, read on the forward strand.
AAGAGAAAAAAAAAAGGAAAGAAAGGGAAAGACCAAAAAAAAAAGTCTATAATGAAGCAAATGAATTAAACGATCAATTAATGTCTTTTGATTTTATACACCTGTGGATTTCGTCCTGTCAAAGGCCCAGTAGAATCCTCATATTTTCCACTTGATCTGGAAACGCCACATAGGCAGCGGCATATTGGGTATAGAAGTAGCGCCGCTGCTCGATATCATAATAATCTCGGAAAGTAGGGATCTGGGCCGCGTATTGAGTGAACAGAAATTCCAGATCCAGAAAGTCTTTACTGCCCTGTTCGCCGCGCCGAAAGAACGCGTCGAGCTTGGCGTAAATCTGAAAGACTAGGCCAAGCACCAGCACCGGTGAGCCCAGCGGCGTGGGTCTATGGGGGTTGATGGGTTCCCGCGAGGATTGTAGATCCGCCGGGGTCCCCAGGTTGCCTATCGATGGCCCTGGGTCATTAACACAGTGTTATTGTCTTCTTATCGACTGTCCTGTCGTCGAGCGCAACTCACCACTGATCACTATGTCCATGCTGACTGCCAAGTCGGGGACGTGAGGGAACTCATCATCCACGCTGTGCCCGGTGTCGATGAATATTTGGACCGAGGTGCGTCCGTGGATAGCTGGGAAGTGGATTCTGGCGATCGTTAAAAAACACAGGAATTGTATACAGAGAGAGAGATTACGCGGGCAGACGAGGTAGAAAGGAAGTGACGGTGCGAGGTGTCAAGAGTGCAAAGAGTGCGAAGAGTGCGAAGAGAGTGCGAGAGTGTAAAGCAAGTACCGAGATTGCGCGGTCAGGATCTGTTTCAAATTGTCCATTGTCGTCCCCACGGTGATATCAATATCTTGGGTGCGGCGGCGTCCCCCTCTTAAATAGACGGCCCAGCCGCCAATGAAGGCGTATGTGACCTGGTGGGCCTCGAAGAGGGTCGCTATGAATCTAGCCGCCAGGCCAAGCTGCAGGAGGTCGGCGGTATTCGATGGGTAATAAAGCTCGGCGAAGCGGTCCGTATTATAGATCTCCGCCATCGCGGGCGCCCGAGAGGTTTATCTTGATAGTATGAGAAGGTTTGATGGTGCCAGCAAGTCGGTGAGACCATCGTTGCGCGCGGAATGAGGGGAAGGCGACTAATCCCTGCTGAGGTTTGGCGCCCGTGTTCAGATCCCCTGCGGCATGGTCCCACTGCTGTCAGGCTCAAGCGCCGATTGTGTTGCGATCAATCTCGTCGACGCCATGGAACAGGATATTATGCAGACAGCAAACTTTTCCAGCTGTCTCCTTTTGTTCAGAGCAGTTCGTCCTTTATTTTCTCCTTCCTTTCTTCCTTTTTCTTCGCTTCTACTATGCCCCAATTGGGCGTTTTATGGTCGAACTACTGACTTCATACTACCCCGTAGAATCGGGACGACGAGCTGGGGATGAGCCTTGGTAAGCCGGCCTTTCTAGGTCTTCAAGGTCAATTTGACACAAGGCGAGCAACCTTGCTCCTATAGACATGGGTTATCCAGTTATCAACGGCCCCTCTCTGGCCAGAATTCATTGCTGCATTTCCCCACATTTAGCATTCTCACGGTGCGCATATCACGGGATTTCACCTCATAGGAAAGTGACCACCAGGTAGGAGTGTGCCCAAGAAGAAAATTTTAACTTCTCAACTGCTCTAGACATCCTAGAGCCCATGGAGATTGGGTGTCCCTCTGAACTTAGCTTCTCCAGATGACTGTGGAAAACAAATAGATAAATTAGCTACATCAAGACTAAATATTTATGGGTGAAAAAATTCCACATTTCATTTTATTCAGTGGACGTGTCAGAGCAATCAAAGGCTAATTGATTGGCTCATAAATGTTTGATTGTGTTTTCTGTTCAAATACGTATTTTATGGTCAATAGAATAGCATGCTGCCTAATACGGCTAGTGTTCTGCCCTACTCCGCATGACGAGCCTCCCACGCCCAATGATATTTTTTAAAGCATGATGATTCATCCTGATTCATGGGCGTTAGTCCAGAAACGGGTTTAAAATATACAATTTTGATCTATGGCGCTTCCCATATATTTATACGATTCTTCGCCCGAATTGACTGTCGCTATCCAAATATTTCGATCCGTCAGAAGAGACAATGGTCGAAGAAAAGCCCAAAGGGGTCGCAGGGGTCCCCAAGGCGGAGGACAAATCGACCAGCGACATCGACTCCTCAGTTGAGGAAGTGAGCGATTTTGAATTGAGAGGACTGTCATTAGTCCTCGTTTTTGTGGGACTTGCGCTCGCTGTTTTTCTCATGTCATTGGACTCGGCCATTATTTCAACAGCCATTTCTCGTATTACATCACAATTCAACAGCACAGGCGATATAGGGTGGTATGAAAGTGCGTATTCCTTCGCGATGTGTGCGTTGTAGCCCATAGCGGGTAAATTATTTCCAAGCTTTCCGATGAAGGTAAGTTCATACCTGAAAACTATTCCCACAGATATACTGATTACAACAGGGAATGTTTCTTGGATGCCTTGCTGTCTTGCAGCTGGGCTCCTTGCTTTGTGCTCTTGCGGTCAATAGCCCGATGCTTATTGTTGGTCGTGCTATAGCCGGAGCTGGGGCAGCAGGCTGCTGCACAGGAGGGTTCTGCATTGTTGCAGTTTCTCTACCTCTGGAGAAGCGACCTTTTGCTGTCGCAATTCTTCAATCAAGCTTTGGAATCGCCACCATCATTGGGCCATTGCTTGGAGGTGCGTTTACGCAGCATTCGACGTGGCGATGGTGTTTCTGGATCAACTTGCCTCTTGGAGCCGTCACAATCTTGACATTGGTATTCTTCTTTAACCCCCCATCACGAAACTCTACAAAAGTTTCATTGATTCTTCACCGGCTGGAAAGCTTGGATTTACTCGGTGCTATCTTTTTCGCCCCGGCTGTTATCATGATACTCTTAGCTGTTCAGTGGGGAGGAACTGAATACGCGTGGAAAAGTGCGACAATTATTGGTCTTTTCATTGGAGGCGCCGGGCTAGGTGTCATCTTTGCTTTTTGGCAAGTATACAGAGGGGAGAAAGCTATGATACCTCCTCGTCTGTTTACTAATCGCATGATGTTCTTCGCCTGTTTTGCGGAATTCTTTGCCTTGGGTGCGGTCTGCATATCAATATACTATATCCCTGAGTGGTTCCAAGTTGTTAAGAACGCTTCACCCGCAACATCCGGCGTCATGTATCTTCCTCTGGCACTGTCTGATGTACTATCTACCATTATCGCCGGGGCTTCGCTGAAGTATTTGGGCTACCCGAACCTCTACATTCTGTTCGGAACCGCCCTGATGAGTATAGCGACAGGGTTATTTCCCACTTTCACTACAACCACTCCCCACCAGCACTGGATCCCATTCCAAGCCCTACAGGGTCTTGGCGCCGGAATGACCATGTCAATGCCCTATGTCGCAACCCAAATAATACTCAAGCCTGAGGATATCCCTGTCGGTACCTCGCTCCTCCAGTGCCTCCAGTTCTTCGGAGCTGCTGTGAGTCTTGCCGTCGCGGAAGCTACTTTCGAGAACAGACTTGTGTCAGGATTGGCCAGCTCGGGATACACAGAGGAAGCAATCGAGAATTTCATCAACGCAGGCTCTACGTCTGTGAGGAGCGTGGTTCCCAAATGCGTGCGTATAACAACGCCCTCACGATAACTTTCTATGTCGCAGCAACCGTTGCTGCAATTTCATTCTTGGTTTGTCTTGGCATGCTATGGAAGAGCATCAAGTCACCAAAGCCTCAGGCTTCCTCAGGTGATATAGAGGCAAAGTAATTGCGCTCGCATGTATTTATAATAGATTTGGAAAACACATGATAGAGAACATAGCAGCTCCAGACCCTGGTTTCTCGGATATTGGGGATAATGTCATTTTAATTTGCGTCATTCAGTCTGGCCAACGTAGAGTACATAGACCAGACAGTTATAGAAAGAATATTATTACTCTCTCCACACTGTGAAACACACTTCAATTTGCTTTGTTGCGAAGTATTGAAACAAGAAGATTGGTGAATTATATAATGATGGTATCTTTTCGTTGCCCGTTGAAACTGCGAATGAATAGGACCTACCTACCACTATAAAACTAGGTGAATATTATTTTGAGGACTGTTAATCTCATAATTACTAGAGGATATATATACCAGAAGCGAATTATCAATTCTAACTCCGAATATGCGTACCCTACATAGAGCTATAAATAGAAAGCAAGGAAGAAAGCTGTTGCTATGAATAGGCGATTACAATTACGTATTAGTGGGGAAGATACCACCTGCTTCTTACAATATTTAGTAAGAATTAACCGTCGTTGGATCTCTAAAAGTGGGCCTTGAGTTATAGAGAACCCCATAAATGTCGTTAACTTTCTATAAATTCACTATGTAATAAGAGTCAAGTTTGTTTATTTGCTAGGCGAATGAGAAATCCCAATCCGTGCCAAAAATTTTGAATATGAAATTTCGGCTTCAAACGATTATTGGGATTCTTTATTGACTCGTAGACCCATTCTCACATAGTTTCTTCAAAAGTGCCCATTTTGATTTCCAAAGCACCCGGATTATGCGCTACCTTTTTCCCGTCCTTGTTCTGGAATAAGATCTTGAGAGTTCCATCAGCATCAACTTGACGCAAATGTTCCCTGTCTTACCTTAGGAGGGTGCTTTAATGATAGTTCTGCAGCTCGGTTGTCATCGGTTATGATCTCTTCCACCTTTATTCCAAAAATTAGTAAGCCCAAGATATCCTCCAGGCTGACTTTTCGCGGAGAATCGCTCAATTAAGGAAAATTTGGACATACCTTGCCCTCATGCGAGCCTCCACGTATTCTTGTAAATACGTAATCTGCTTTATGAATAGGGTTGCCGTATTTGTCCCAAATATCACTGTTTTCCATATTGATTTACTATCATTTAGTTCTTTAGCAGTAAGGATCCTAGTCGTAGGAAGTGTGATCAATCTGCCGTGATAAAATGTGGTATTAAACTTGCACCTAGTGCATCAGAATGACGTGGTCTCCAGCTACGTCATTAAACATGTGAGACTATTTGCTAATAGGTGGCGCATTATCGAAATTAATTTTGTTTGATGTTCTTATATTATGTGATATCGCCATCGTCTGAATTATGTTCCAGCTGCTCATCATATCTGCGTACACCAGCGAGTCTCCTCTATATCACTCCTTAGACACAACGTAAGGGATAATCAATGTAAGAGCCAATCTGAACAATATCAGAGCGACTGGAGATGAAAAGGTAGATTGTAATCATTTGATAAAAAATATCTGTCGTTCTCAAAATCCAGTTTTCGAGCTGGATCGTGTCTTGGCATGGCATGGCTCAGTTGTCGTTCTCACTTTGAAGCTAGTCTCGGTGCTCACAATTTCTCGGAATTATCAAGATGCAACCAATGCCCCCATAAAGTTGACCGCTGTCTTTGCTACCCTGGTTCATGATGAATTTTGTATAGGAACTTGAGAATGGTTCGGGAATACAGATTCTTTAAGAGCGATTCTGGTTCTTAATCCTGGGGGTTAAACTTTTTTTTTGGGGTTTAATGGGACCAATTCAATGTGGACCCAATTGGGCTATAGCTCCATTTCATTAAAACTTGAAGTGAAGGTGAGGTTGCACAAATTACTTTGTTGTAAGTATCGACGGTAATCATCCAATGAGAGCTGAAGATCTTCGCCACCGGCAAACGAGTGAGTTGAAAGCACCTGTTGATGTGGGCCGAGGGGCAGTTTGCTAGCTGAAACTGATAGCGTACTAGGAGACTGTAATACTATATTAAACTAAATAATTATAGAGAGTCAATCCTCATTCTATTCGAATCAAGGATTTGAAAGGATCGGTTTGACCATTAAAGGTGTGCGGGGAAAGTTCGATTTCATTTTCAATGAAAAGGAACGCCCGCAGTTATTAGTTTGGGGCATTCTGTTTAGAATTCTCACATTAAATTCTAAACACCAAGGATACGAATCACCATCAGTTTTTATGGTTGGCTTTTGATGTGCATAGCGCTAAATTTGGGGCTAATGCCACACGGGGTGTTACCCTCCAAGCCAGGTCACATGACCCCAGGGCACCTTCTCAGCTAGTTCAGAGCATAACTAATAAGACCACCTTTTACATCTCCTGACCTTGTCACAAGGGATGCCACTGTGGAAAAAAGAAAATGAATCATGTACCATATTAAAACTTGTGTAGCAACCTATATATTAATCTACAGAAAACCAGGTTGTGATAAAGCTGGGTGGACAAATACCAGGATTCCGACAGGGGCTGCTACCTTTACGAGTAGCTATGGAAGTCGAAACATGAACTCTTCGATGTAATTGCTTAGACAGCTAACGAATGACAATTTTAAGCCATGCAGATTAGATTATATCTCCTATCTAGGACTCCTTTCATTAAAGTCGCTATTCACAGCGGCAAGGTATGACGTGTACGGCATGGATGGAAGTGCATCACCACAACGTCACTATCTCGATGAGCGTCTCTGAACCACGCAGAATATATATTATCTCAGTAGATGAGCCTAATGAGAGTGCAATAAATATCTTATTATTCTTTGAAAGGAATCCCTTCACTCCGAACCTTTTTTTTAAAAGCTCATAATCAATAACCACAACTTTTACTTGAACATCTACATCTATCCCACATTCCTCAACGTTCAAATGGCTGATATAGAAACATCCACTGCGAAATCAAATGTGATCCCAGGAGAGCCACGCACAATTAAAAGTCGTATTCTCGAGACAGGTGCGGCTGTGACTCAGGATTTTACACCCATCAAACAGATATGTGCGCATCTTAACGCGTTCCATGTGTACGCCGAGGACCCATCTCGATGCATCGAGGCAAATCACTACTGTGCACACCTGACAGAAGGTAATTCGCAAGAGCAAAATTGAGTCCTCATCAAGGCTCAAGAGATCCACATTCTTTGAAGCAATAGCTCAATTATACGCAGATGTTCGACAATGTCTGATTTACGATTCTGACAAAGCCAACGCACGCCTTATTGGTGTCGAGTATATGGTTTCACCATCCTTATTCGAGACACTCCCGCAGGAAGAGCGCAAATTATGGCACTCACACGAATTTGAGGTGAGGAGCGGCATGCTCATCATGCCAACACCAATGGGCGTTCCAACTGCGGTGTGGGAAACCGCCGAGAAAGCTGAAATGAAAGATGTCATCCCTTTATACGGTAAGACATTTCACTTTTGGCAAGTTGATCGTGGCGATCCAGTCCCATTAGGGCTACCACAGCTCATGGGCAGCTTCACGTCCCCTGCAGCTGTTAAGCACGCAAATCCAGATGGTCTGGACGGGTTACTGAATGGGAGAGATGAGAGATTTGGAGTGGACTATAGGAAAAAGGCCCAGCAGAGAGAAAGTATTCCGATCATTCAAAAGCATCCTGGTGGGTTCTGATCCATGTACATGAAAGCTTTGCGGGCTCAAACGCGCTGACGGATTGATGCAACAGATGCAGATGCGATGTTTGAATGAGAATCAAACAGTTTTATTCTCAGTAGTCTATTCTTAGGAATCTTGGGCTTACCAAAGAGTCGTAGACTCAGTCTTGAACACAAATTCTTTTGCTACCCTCGCTCTGGTTCGGAAAGGCTAAGGAGATTTTCGAAGGATAAAATGACCAAATCATATGCTGAAGCTGAATTTCATACAGCCCGATAAGTCAACTGGTAGTAATATGATATCACAGTACAACAAATTTCATTCTTGTCCAAAAAATAATCGTGCGGAGACTTCATATTTAGTTAAGCTTCTTGTTTGAAGCCCTGGTAGACCGTCCTTGGCGACCCTGATACTGCACATAGCCATATACCCCTCCGGCAATGAGCAATATGATAACAAGATTGCCTTTTCATTCAAAAATTTAGTCTCTCAAAATTTGTATGGACAGGAGAGGAGAACCTACTTGCAATAAACTTGCCAAGTCCCCCGATTGCCTCAAGAGTGTTTCCTGCCGCCCTCAATGCTGTTTGGACAATCCCCACGAAAAAGTCGACTATGGTCGTGATGACTCCGGTTGTTGCATGAAAAGCCGTGCTGAAAATGGAGTATATGACCTCAAAGATAGAATCGATGAGGTGTTTGAGAGAAACAATGATTGATGACATGACTGTCCTCGTGTAGAAGCTTAGTGTGATGATGGTTTTTGTCCACGTTGGAAAAGGTAATAGGTAGTCCCGCGGCAGAGGAACGACGGTGGGTTTAAAAAGACAGTTGAACAGTCGATGCTGGTTCAAAGGGAACATATCCTGTTTCAAGAAAAAAGGAAGATTGACACTGGGTATTCCCTGCTTCTGGCACTCGAAACCGTGGTGGCTTGCGATGAATAGAGCTGCATGACGTAATTCCCACAACTTCAAGTTTGGCTGCTGATTCGGTCCGTCCACGATGCCACTTCCTCCTGGTCAATTCTGATTACTCTATTCAGTTCATTTAAAATAATGAGGGAAACTTAGAAATTGATTCGCGCAAGGTGATCGATTAAGTTGCTGAAAAAGTGAAAGTGCTTATCTGAGTATAGCATTTGGATTCGTCAAATGATTGAATGGCTCACGTCAACAGTCAAATCCAGACAAATTCCCGATTACACGTATTCATCTCATCTTGATGCTAGGTACAGCGGGAAAACAAAGTGATCTCGACAAAAGAATTTAATAACACTCCTGAGGTCTTTCGGTTTGAACGTCAGACCTAGGGGGCATAGAGGAGTGAAATGGACGTTAAAGAACGGCACTGGTTCGCGGAGACCATCCTTAAGTTCGGGTTGGCCAATCAGGACCTAGAACGGCACTGTCTATGGATGGCCTCCAAGATCTATATCCCCACAATTTCTTTCCTATTTTCTACTCTTCGGTGCTGAAATATAAGAAGGTGAATCAACTTAATAATACAAATGTGTTAGTTACTGTCATTGGCTTAATGAAAGTCTTTATTATTAAAGCCAGCCGGGCCAGCCCTAGAGGAGCTGCTCTTATCAGGAGCATACAGTTAAGTCCGATGTGGGTGGAGTCCTAAGGTCACGCCAATGTAATCTGCTTACGGACCCATGCGGGGTGTTCCAGTCAGCAGAAAAATATATGGCCTCGCTAAGAGTTTTCTCCTTTGGAGTCCACAAATAATTATAAAGCTCCCGGTTTTGGCTAATAACCGATGATCGTAAAGTGTCTTGCTGCTGATTATTCACACAATGCTGCCCCCTCATCCAAGCGCTGCTCTTCGATTGCTGAACAAGTTTGCGCGGTCTCGGCCGGTGCTGCTGGACCTCAGGTCTTCAGATGTATTAATTACGAGTGCTGTCGCGGCAGCTTTATTCACGGTATGCATATTCATCTGGCTTGATGCGGATAAAATCAATTTAATACCTGGTTCCAGGATAGCTTTCTTTACACAGTGGTATGACCACATCAACTAGATTCAATTCCCTTCCGTTTCTTACTGCCCGCTAGGTTGTTCCGGTTATCCCAACTGCTTTGCGTGTGAGGGTCGGCCTGTCCGAGGGAGACCGTATGTAAACAAACTGTATGCCGTAGAAGTCTCTGGATCTGATCAGACTCGGCAGAACAAAAATGGACCTCGATCTTGCTTAGCTTATATGCTGCAGCTCTACTCCTTGCCTCTCGTAGGTGTATATACCCCGAAAGACGGATGTGTCGCTAAAAAGTGGCTAGCACCCCTTGGATACCTCGCAGACCGTATGTCTTCGAGACGAGTCCCATTGCTGCTTGGTCTTGTCGCGCTGGCAGCGTCAACCGGCCTTCTCTGTAGTGGAACGACGGTCGGGCTATGGGCTGCCGGACGATTCTGTCAGGGGCTTTCAGCAGCCGTTGTATGGGCAGTCGGATTCGCCCTGATAAGAGACACAATTCCTCCAGAGAAGTTCGGCCGGGTCATTGGGATCCTTGGGATGGCATCCAGTGTTGGAAGTATGACTGGCCCATTGCTTGGTGGGTTATTATATGAACGAGGTGGCTACTATGCAGTCTTCGGACTGTCTTTCGGCGTCATCGGTCTCGACGTAATACTTCGCTTCCTGCTCATAGAAAAGCGCCAGGCCGCGAAGTGGCTCGCGGCTTCCGGGGTACAACTGCAGCTGGAATCTCAGGGTAGGTCGTCCCAATTGATCGAACCGCGGGATGAAGAAAGCGAAACTGAAGATATGAATCGTATCCAAACGCCTGTGGAATCAGTTGCTCCAATATGTTCCAGCAGTTGGGGGCTGACATTCCTGCTTCTGCGATCTCCTCGTCTTGCGAGTGTTTTGGGCGGATACATGGTGATCGCGCTTATAGGAGCATCGTTCAACACTATCCTCCCTTTGTGTGTAGAGGAAACATTTGGATGGCAGCAAATGGGACAAGGCCTCATCTTTATTCCGCTCGCTGCCCCCCATGCGTTTAATCCATTAATAGGGAGGATCGTGGACCACAGCCGACGCTCGAGCCGCTATTTCGCCGCTGGAGCCATGTTTCTCTCCGTTCCTGTATACGCTCTTCTACGACTTGTAGATCAAAACTCACTCGGTCAGAAAGTGCTATTGTGTGCATTGCTTGCCCTCATCGGACTGAGCCTGGCTGTGTGCATGCCACCATTGATGATAGAGGTATCGTTCGAACTTAGTCGCCTGGAACAGAATGACCCAAGTCTCTTCAGCGGGGGAGGTGCAACAGCTCAGGCATACGGAATGTTGAATTCCGCATGGGCGACAGGTAATCTGATTGGGCCGTATCTTGCTGGATACGTTAAAGAAGCAGCTGGGTGGGGTACGATTACCTGGGTGCTTGGACTGGTAGCTGGAATTACCTCTTTGCCCTTGTTTCTTTATCTTGGCGGTTGGATTGGGCAGACCACTCGTGCACATGCCGAATGATTTCCTCTCGTTTCGCTTGGATGACACATTATATCTATCCGAAGCTGTCCCGGTCAAATATTTGCCCCAGGCTCACAGACAAGCGTTATGATGCCAACATACAGGCAGCAGAGAGCTGGAATTCAGAGTCTCTCGGATAGGTACTCCAAGCAAGGCACAAGAATGACCTCATGATTTCTTTCAGATACACAATGGTCGCCGCGTGGATTCTCGTAAACTCCAGATTCATGCGATTATTCCAAAAATACCCAAAACGCGGGAAGGACCTAAGGTTACGCCATTTAGGGCATCCATTCTTGCTTTGGTGTGTGTGTGCGTCGATACAATACTACTTCAGAAATAAAATGGCAATCTATGTCGACTTCGGAGTTGAGTTCTCTTCTTGGCTCTAAGTCCAGAACATCACCGCAGCAGATATCCAATCATGATGTTCTTTCTTTTCTCAGTGGATTGATATAATAATCATGATGTTGGGGTTTAGCCCGTTGTTCCGGACGAAGATCTATTGTCTATAGTGTCCATCACGACGATCTATTCCTTTACAGTATCACGAGGTTTTCCACACTGAAAAGGGAATGCAAGTGAACGGGTAGGCTATCTTTCAAACGATAACGAACAGGATGTTGTTTTATTTACTAGTCTCTGCTAGTAATCTAGCCAAGGTTTCCACCGTATGCCGAGACGTGATGAGGTGCATCTTGCATGTTGATCAGCTGGAATTGTTGCAGAACTCGGAAGGTTCGGAGTGTGCTTAGTGCAATAAGAAAAGCATAATATTGCTATTCATAGACCCTGCTCTTTGTTGCCCGCTATATTCGATATTACGACACGGACAGTGATGCAGACTGGCTGCCATCGGTTCTTCGGCAAGTATGATTGGTTTTGAACGGGGTTGTCATCGGTGTCTGTTTCGAGGGTGCTCCTGGCCCCCAACTGAAGCTCACCCGCATCAATCACCGGTCCAATGACCTCGATAGCTCCAGAATTGATCTTCCAGAAGGGCAGGCAGCGTTCAATGGGTAGGTACTGGAGGGAAACGTCTCAGTGATTGCCCTTCCCGTTTAAGGCCAGTATGCATTTACCCCGCCCGAGGGTTTAGCAAGCTTGGCTTGACTCTAAATCACCGGAAGCGCCGTCAAAGTGGTAAATGAGGAGGACCTGTGCGGGACCTGTCTAGGAGGACGAGGACGGACAGGCCCGGGCTTCCACGACATCCTTCAGGTGAAATGAAGGTTGCCGGTGGTTGGAATCGTCCTGCATATCGTAGTCACTCCTTCAATTGATCTTCTCTTGGGTGTGTCAGTGAATCGTCGGACTACCTTTCTAAGTTGGACTTGCTCTGCTTCGACGGTTGCGCGGGCAGCTTGGGACTCCCCATGCTCAAACCGTGGAACGGCGCGGCGGCCCGTTCGTCGAACCAACCGACCACCAGGTTGCGCCCAACGTCCCCTGTGGTTTGATAGCCCGTCTGCTCTTGATTTTCTCTGAATTCGGCTCTGTTTGGCTCTTTCCGATGGGTCTGATCGTTCGAAACCCCCTCTCCATTCCGTTTTGCTCGCTTTTATTCGATCTGGTTTCCGGAGATGAAGACCTCAGGCCCGCTTTCAGCGACCAATAGGAGGTTCCCACCATATGCTTAATGATGGGCGATGTGACAAGGGGGGGGGGAGGCTGGGAGCATCCTTCCGGAGGTGTGGTTCGCGAGAACGAGCGAACGACACGAGGCAGGAGAATCCATGCTGCTATGATGGTCTGATGGGTCTGATGGGTCTGATGGATCCGGTGGGCCGATAATCATGATATCTCCCCAACGTCATCCGACCCTGCTGGGAGAGTCTTTCTCCGATCAGTTCAGCGGTCTGCATCCCAGACTCGCCAATGGTCGCAAAAGGAGGACGAGTAAAAGCCAGAACTGGGCGACGTGCGTCTACGACTCGCGCCGCGGGGAAGGCTGCACGCTGATTGCACGCGAACGTGCATGAATCGCTGCAGGTGCCCAAGCTATTTTTGGCCCATCACGCCGGGCGCTTCGCTTTCCTCCCTCTCCCTCTGCATGGGCAATACCGATGACCCTGGCCAGGGAATTGGTTCTGTTGCGTGGACGGGAAATGAAATTTGGGGACGTTGCATGTTGAGAAGTAGAAAGTTGTTGGTGGGAAGTTGGAAGTGGAGGGGTCTATAGGTCCCTCGTCATATAGTCTAGTCTACTGGAAGCAGACCGGATAGTATCACGTCTAGTTTGACGACTTGCCTGGCGACTCCAGCCTCTGTCTCTCTCGTCACAGGGAATTGAGTATGGAGCATGGGCGTACAGAGTCCTCCGGACTTCTCGAGCGTCTCGTTTCGGATTGCGCTGGCCTGCCCCTGATTCCAAGTCGCCGACGAGTCAAAGCGGCTTCTCGTCGATTCTTAACCGCCCATGCTCGGCCCTCGTCGGGCTCGTGACTTTTCTGGCTGCTTGATGTCGCTTCCTGGCTCTCGACACTACTTCCTTCTTTTACCAACCGAAAGACTGGACTCTCGAGATTGCTCTGGCACCTCCCGTCGTTTTCTAGCGTTGAGACTCGCTGTCGCCACCAGAATCGATTATTGCCAACTCCAAACGTCCGGTGCCATCGACTCTCGCGGAGATTATCCCGAGTCAAGCCGTCACGCCGCCAATCTATCGGGACCCTCAAATCAGATCCCCCAGCCACCGGCCTTACACGGGATCGCGTGATTCTATTAATACTTCGGGGAATAGCAACCTTGATCTTTGCAAGGCAAATTGACTCGTTCGTTTTGTCTTCGCCAAGAAATCGAAGCGAGAGACGAGCCCGACAGCCCAGTCCAGATCTATCAGCCCATTAACTGCATCGGATTGATCGGTTCTCGAGGCCCTGATTCTCCATTCTAATCCCGACATCCCCTCTTTTCCTCCACTTCAATAGTGCGCCACTTCAACCCGCTCAGGCTCCGGCGCGTATCGCACTCAAAACTCAAAATCCAAACCCTCAAAATTGCCCAAACCCACCAAATCTCTGAAGTCCGGTTCGCTCCCGAGCTCGACTGGCAGCTACCGTCCCAAAGCCAGCCCACTATTGCCCTGGGACCCGCCACGAGTCCCACCCCCGCAGCTCGTTCGTCCCGCCTCGGCGAGCCCCATTTCCTTCTTCCCTTTCTTGGCAGTTGATAGTCCGTGGCAGCACTGACCAGACCGCCCATCACACTGACCTAAGTACCCCTCCCCCACCACGGCCACAAGGGCCCTCCTAAACCGGATCATATAACATATACGCTGGGACGGTTGACTCGCTCACCTCCCTAGATGCCACTTTCCGGCAGCCTGACCTTGCTTCCCGCCTACAGCCCAACCTGCGGTGTACCACGACGGAGCAGGGTGGGAAAGCTGCTTTCTTTTTAGTGCGTCTCTCGCCTCCCTTTTCACGTACCGATCCATACCCAACCGGCAGGTTCGGTACTGTAGAGCAAGAGTCCGGAGAAGATTCCTATCAATGGCTGCAATGTCGATCAAACAGGTACAGACTGCGGCCCAACTTTGATCCCAATTAACCTATGCGAGCCTCATATGCTAAGATGACCCTGCAGGAAATTGAGACTTGGGTGCAAGCTCTCGACGCCTATGATAACCAGGAGTTTGAGGAATCCTTACGCTGTTTTGACCAAATTGCCGACACTTCCAAGATCTTGTTTAACTGTGGCGTGATCTATGCCACGTTGGGCGAGCATGAGACAGCAGTATGTGACTGATTGAATCGAGTGGAGGGAACCAGAGCCATTGACAGGCAACAGGGAAAATCGAATCCTCGGCTAATTTTCTCCTCTCCAGGTACAATGTTATCAAAAAGCAACCGGCCTGGACCGCTTCCTTGCTATTGCATACTTCCAGCAGGGCGTGTCTAACTTTCTGCTGGGAGACTTTGAGGAGGCATTGGCAAACTTTAACGACACACTCCTGTATTTGCGTGGGAACACATCTATCGACTATGAACAGCTAGGCCTCAAGTTTAGACTCTATTCGTGTGAGGTTTTATTCAACCGTGGCCTATGTTACGTCTATCTTCAACAGATGGGTCCCGGACTACAGGATCTCGAATACGCCGCAAAGGAGAAGGTGACCACAGATCACGATGTGATTGACGACGCAATCCGCGAAAATGCAGATGTACGCTTCGCTTGCCCTCCATCGTCCTTGAGAGACCATCTTCCATCTTAATGGCCGCATCTTGCTAACATGACTTAGGGATATACGGTTTTCTCAATCCCTGTGGGCGTGCTCTATCGACCAAACGCAGCTAAAGTCAAGAATCTCAAGACCAAAGATTACCTCGGCAAGGCCAGGCTCGTTGCGGCTGCTGATCGTCAACAAGGATCAAATTCTCAATGGCAACCCATGGCTATCCCCATACAAACTGTCCCCGAAGGCCGCGAGGGCATCCCCTGGACAGTGTCACATCTGGTTCATAAGAATTTGAGCAGTCGCACTCGTCAACAATCAGAACCACCAATGAACCGTAACGTTTTCCCGCCCACACCACCCCCAGACGACCGCACTGCCTCCAATGGTGCCGCAAGTGGATCATCGCACCATCGCACCTCCTCTCTCCGAAACGCTCGTCCACCCCAATTAGATCTTGCTCAGACCAAGCCAAACTCAGACCAGCGGCTATTCGCAGAGGTTGCTACTGGCGTAGAAAAGCCCCGTATTGGCACCACACGAACCGCCTCCGAACCCCGCGGTCCTTCCGGGAGACACTATCAAAACATGCGTGGCTTCGGCGGGGAGTCCTCAGCTGGTGGTCACCGACGCAATCTCAGCGACACTAACTATACTCCCGACCCCGAGCACGCCAATAACAATTACACTTCTGCAACGGCCCAATCCAACTCCTGGGGCCGCATGCCCCGCTATCAGCCACCGCAATACATTGATGAGGAAGAGGAGTACGGCAGCGACGATTGTGACGGCTCTCCGGTGAAAGATGGTGGCTTCGAGATTGTGGTCAACGCGCCACCGTCTACCAATTCGCCCAGTAAGCGCACACGCTCACCACGGCGCTACTCGCGGCGGCCTGAAGTTACCAAGTTCCGAACAAAGGTACATGCACCGGACGATATTCGATATATCATGATCGGGGCGACTGTGGAGTATGCGGAGTTCGAAGCGCGAATCCGCGAGAAGTTTGGATTCCGGGGCCCGCTGAAAGTGCGAGTCCAAGATGACGGCGATATGATTACTATGGTGGACCAGGAGGACTTGGATTTATTGGTTGGTTCCGCGAGGGATATTGCAAGGAGGGAAGGTAGCGAAATGGGGAAGATGGAGGTAAGATCTTGGATTTGTTCTGTCCTTTTCCTTGGACGATTTCGTACGAGACCGTGAGCTAACGCCGTGTGCGTCTTTTGGCAGGTTTGGGTTGAAGAGATGTGTTGATCAGGCGGGATTTCAATTGGATTTCAATTGGCCAGCTTTGGTAAACATGAATTTTGGTCTTGGGTCCTGGTGTTTAGAGCTTTTGCGGGAGCATTTTGAGCCTTTTTTTTGGCGTCTTCAGTTTATTTTTTTTTTTTTTTTTTTTTTTTTGGTTATTTATACCCTTTTCTATTGGCATGAAGATACGAAATGCATGGTTGGAGAGTAGATATACGTTAATGCTGCTCCTACGGAACAAACCTCTGGATTTGACACTTCTAGATTGATATCCGACTGAGTAAACGTACTATATCTACAGGGGGCGGGATTGACCAATAGTGCCCTGTGACGTTGACTGTTGACGGCTCCACTCCGAGTCCATCTTCCGCTTCACTTTCAACATTTAGATCTTAACACCTCCGTCTCTCCCCCCAAACCTCCTTATGCCCTCCCTCTCAAGTTCGGCACAATGACAGACCTCACGCCAGTCCTCAACTCTCTCCTCGCGGCACACAAGGCGCCCCCAATCCAACATACCGTCTCCGTATCCCCCTCAAACGCAGACGAGTTCCTCAAAGAAGCCTATCGCATCGTACGCCCTCTACTCCCCCTCCCCTCCAAACAGCCAAACAAAACCCCCACTAACATCCGCCAGAATGCCCACATAAGCTCCCTCCTCAAATATCTCCACTCCATCCGCCCCGCCTACCTCAGCACAACAACTCACTCTAGCACATCCTCCACCACAACCCCCCTCACCGACCCAGATCGCGACTCAATCGACAGCTCCACCTCACTACTCCTCCGTGACCTCGCAGCATCCATCTCAAACCTCTCCTCCGCTGAATCTCTCCGCCAAGACACCCAATCGAGCCTCCTCCGCGCCCGCTACGGCCACTCCGCCGCCGGCGCCGCACTCTTCCGTTGGGCCGGCGCAGATGCCAAATCACCCGACCAACTCGCCGCCGAGGAGCGCGCACGCACCCAGGCTGCCGTTCGCGAGGCCGTGCTCTGGTACCTGCGACACACGCTCGATGGTGCGGCGGGCGTGCAGCGCAACATGGTCGAGAAGCGCATCGAGCGCGTGCGCGAGCGCGAGAAGAGCGTGCTCTACAAGAGCGCCGCGAAGCCGGCCGCGAAGATACGGGCCCAGCCTGATGCGTATGCGGGCGTGGTGCCGGCGAGCGCGACCGCGTTGAGCGAGACGGAGGCGGCAGCGATCGAGGCAGAGCTGTCGCCGGCGCAGTTGCAGTTGTTTGCGGAGGAGAACGACACCATGCTAAGGCATTACGAAGATACCCTGGGAAAAGTACAGTACGTGCAACTGGATGGCTTATTATCCCTTCCTCTCCTCTTTTTCCTTGTTTTTTTTTTAAAAAAAAAAAATTTCTATTCCATTCCCACGGAACCTCGGCTAACGAAGATCGTGTGCCACTACTAGGAATGCGGAGAAATCGCTCCTGGAGATCTCATCTCTGCAAGAAACGCTCGTTTCACACCTGTCCACTCAGGAGGAGTACATCTCGCAATTGGTCAGCGATGTAGATACGACGCAGGTGAATGTGGGCCAAGGAAACCGCGAGCTCAAGCGGGCGACAGAGCGGCGTAGTACGGCACAGGCAGTGTTTTGGGGCACTGTTGGGCTGTGTACGTGGCTTGTGGTGTGGGATTTGGTGTTCTGATGGCATGGACGACTGGGCATGTTTTGCATTTTTTGGGCAACGACAAGTGTCTTTCGATATCCGAGTAGCAGGGACCCTATCTGTTTCTTCCTACTTACTTGGACAACCTTTGCATTGGCTAGCGGTGCGGTTTACATAATAAGCATAAGCATCTATCATGCGCTAGGTTCCTTCCATCCAGCGAGTAAAGCTTGTGCTTCTCGCAATATGTGAACATTTACACTATACTAGATGTCAGGGAAGGGGTTCCACCCTACAGGGCGTGAAACAAGACTTGAGAGAAACCCTGCTACTACAAGGGAAACAACCCCCGAGAAAGAATCTGTGATACGTGGAATAATATCTTAATAAACTAACTCTCTATCTTCACTACTCAACTGCGATACTGAGGGTCCCAAGAAAGTGGCCATGTCCAAATTCCCATAGATTCTGGCGATAAAAGTGGATGTGACGTGATGGTGTATGGGGGTAGCGCGACCCCCGGGATCCACAGTGCCGATCCGGGGAGGCGTTAGGAAGCAATAGTGGGAATCGATAATTGTGGGGAGAATAAACATGCTTGCGGAGAATACGGGCAGATATGCATCGGGGTGGGGAGGGCCTAGATGATCACATCACAGCCATGTTGAATTGGAGAGAAGATACATGAGAGAATAATACCCTAGATCCAAAAGAGGGAGCTAAAGCAAGCAAGGAAAAGGAGACAAAAGAGAAACGCCGGGCCCGAGTTGGTATCGCTGATCATGGCAGAACAAGTTATGAGGTCTCTCGGACGACGCTGTCGACTGCCTCGGCGAAGTAGTCCAAGTTGTGTGTGTTCAGGCCGGCCATAGAGATACGACCGTTCTTGGTCTGTGCAGACAGCGAAGAAAACAAAGATCAGTAAGAATACCATGGAGAAGCAGGGGAGGAAGAGATCTTACCATGTAGACGTGCCACTTATCCCGCAGTACCTTGACTTGGGCCTCAGACAACCCGGTGAAACTAAACATGCCAATCTGGCTGGTGATGTGGTCCCACGAACCGGGAGTGCCGCGCTTCTCCAAACGCTCTCGCAACCCGCGGCGCATCTCCTGGATACGGCCGCTCATAGTGCGGAGGTCCTCCTCCCACTCCGCAAACAGTACCGGATCGTTCAGAACCCGACTGGCGATGCGGGCACCATACGCAGGGGGGTTGGAGATCTCCGAGCGCTGCAGGATCGCCAATTGGCTAGCAATGTGAGCAATCGCAGTGGAGGCGTCCGCACCAGGGGCAGAGACAAAGTGGAAAGCGCCAGTCCGCTCGCCGTACAGGCCAAAGTTCTTGGCAAATGACTGGGCGACGCAGAGCTCGAAGCCTTGCTCGACGAAGTAGCGGATGGCCCACGAATCGCGCACCAGATCACCAGAGGCGAAGCCCTGGTAGGCGGTATCAAAGAAGGGGAAGTGGTGGCGCTCGCGCATCACGGCGGCAATTTGCTTCCACTGCTCCTGAGTCGGATCAACGCCGGTCGGGTTGTGCGCACAGGCGTGCAGCAGGATGACAGAGCCGGTCGGCGCCGCCTGCAGCGCACCCAGCATGCCGTCGAAGTCAAGGCCCTTGGTCTGGGCGGAGAAGTACGGGTACTTGGCCAGAGAAAGCCCGACATTGGTGAAGATCTGATTGTGATTGGCCCATGTTGGGTTGGACAGGTAGATGGTGGGCTTCTGTGGATGGAATTTGGCGAGGAACAGGCCGCCCAGGTGGACGGCGCCGGTTCCCGAGATGGTCTGCAGGGAACAGATCTATAGAAAGCCAAATAGATACAGCGTTAGCGTCTGTCTTTTGCGCCCTTTCAGGGCATCTGTTTCCGTAGGGTAGGATTGAGGCCAAGTGTTTCAGGTATTGATAGTAATGCAGTGGAGAGAGCCGGGGGAGAGGGGGGGGGGGGGACTAGGAGCGTGGACATGGCCGATCTTAGTCGGCTCGGGTCGACATACCCGTTTCTCATGAATCGCAGGGCTGTCCGCGCCGACGATAAGCTTCTGCGCAGCGGAGGTGAAATCGGCCAAGCCGCCTATGGACAGATATTCGTGATTCAAGCTGGGATCATTGTGGATTGCGTCATCAGCCTATGGACCAAAGAGAATCCCGCAGGACGGTATTAGCTGGAGCTCTGGAGGATCTCAAGGTCTGATAGAGGTGCGAAAGCACGGAATTGGAGATGGGAATTACCTTCTTGACGACGGGCAAGATCCAGGGCTTTGCATTGTTGTCGCGGTAGGCACCGATACCCAGATCGACCTTCTTATCGGAGGGGTCTTCGCGATAGGCCTTCATCAGACCGAAAAGAGGGTCTTCGGGGGCCGCAGCGACGGCGGCCGGAGTGAAAACGGACGGGCTAGGGGAACCCATGATGTGTGAGGAGAGTGAAGAGAGACGGGCGCGAGCAGAGGAAGGAGAAGAAGAGGAGGATGCAGGGGGGTTTTGATGTTGGCGGGCCGTCATGTTGTTGGTAACGAATTGCCTGACCAGGTATGAGTAATAATCCTCTTGTTCTGGCCGTACGACCCTACCTTGGCAGCAGTGATTGTCAATTTCTGACGAAATAAGACACTTTCCCCGGAATCTAGCCACCGGAAATCCCTAAAAAAAAAATCTCCAAGCAAACCTTGCTGCTTGCGTTCACCGGATTGAGGAGGAATGAGGGGGTGGAGACGGAGCGGTTAAATCAGGGCGCGGCGAATGTCAGCGAATCTCCGACCATGCAAGAATTCGGAGCTTGAGGAGTGCAACTCTGCAACCAAGAACTCCCCCAAAAACAAGTGAGGGAAAAAAAAAAATAAAGTCGGATCGAGATTCAGAAGAGCAGTTGCCTCTGCCCCATTGCTATTTATGAAGCTTCCCCTGAGATCCCTCGGGAGAGGCCAGAGATGCCGAGGAACTTCCGTATCATCTTCGTCGCATGACGCACCGACTCCGGTGGAGTTCACATGTCATTAGGACGGACGAGGGACCTGGTTGACTCGCATGGAATGAGTTCTTATCCTGGCAGACCAGAGATCAGGTGCCCTTGAATGGGGGCGGTAATAGGGACTACTACGAGTGCTATGCGAGCTGAGTTGAGTACGATGAATATACTATGGTGATCGTTCTCACTGTGATGTATAGGGCTATTCCCGGACCTGCTTCTCCAGGGCGCAGAGGGTCAGATAGGATTCACAGAGTATACTTTACGGAATATTTACAGAGATTTCCGCAAAATATTGACAGAATCATCGCCGGCCTTGCTCATACCCGGTCACTGTTGAGGACCGAAGGCTCAAAGCCCCATATCTAGCAATTTACCTGTCTGATTTGTTTATCCGTCCGCGCACCACGAGTCCACGAGGACTAGTACACTATAAATACCCGAGTGTCGTCGCCAGCGCGGCTTGTCGGGGCCTGTCGGGGGCTCTCTGGCCCAATCTACGCCGAGCTCTGGCCTCCGACAGGCTCCCGCCGCCGCCCACGCCCACCTGTGTGTCATCGCAACGCCGAGCGCGTAAAAAAAAGGCGCAAAGTGGAGCCCTTCTGGAAGCCCCAGCCTGGAACGTGCCTCGTCGTAGAATGAACCGATCCCATGATCGAGGACGTTTGATAGGCGTCAATCTGCCCAGGTGCTTAGTCCCAACACAGTAAAAGGCAGCATGTACCTGCCGTAGTCTCCCGAGCGGTCCGTTGGAACCCGGCTCCCCCAGGTCGCCCCCAAGTTCTCCCCATATCCGCCCCCAAAGATACCCCAAGGATCCTCCCAGCGCCGGTGCGGAGTCATCCCCCAAAACACCATCCGGGTCCATGAGGTGCGAGATTGACCCCCCACAAGGGCCCCGTCTCGAGGTGAGGAGAAGAAAGAAGCACTCTGTCGTCGATCATGCTCATTTCCGAAAAGGGAAAGTAATCCCCCCCCAATACAAAAGACCCTAGCGATTTCTGCATGCGACATTGAGTTACCAATTGATAAGCTTACGCTCCGTGTCTCCGGCTCTCCGTGTCTTCCCCCCATGCCCCATCACTCGACCAATCCACAATTGAGGGTAGGAGATGAGCATTCGCAAGAAGACCAGGAGTCGAGGAATACAAGAAGAATTCTGAATATGGAAAATAAAAACCAGTCAACATTTAAAATCAAACAGCGACGTTTCATCCCCCGAATAGTTCGCTGACCGGAACCTCCGCAGGAAGAGTGGTATTCGAATCCCGGCCAACGGACGCAGGAGTAAGAAGTGAGGAGTATACTTCGTACGGACTGCGGAGCAATTGAGACCGACATAGATGATCCCGGTCCTGGGCGGCGGAGGAGCGGAGGAACGGACTTGTTCCGACGCCAACCGTGTCTCCACCAGTCCTCGCTTTTCTCCCCGAAGAGCCCAATTTAACAATGATGTCAAGTCAGAGTGCAGGTCGGCCGTCCGGAAGCAACTGTCTGACCTAACTAGAAGGCCTCGAATCTCCTCCACTTTTTTCAGATAAATTGGCCCTTATCTCACCGAAAGGTTCGTTTATCTCCCCTAGCGTTCGATATATAGTTTAGCGTAATGCAAGATATACTATCTGAATTGTACGGGTACTGCAGTATTTACTGGTATGCATGCAATATACACGAAAACGTCTGCTTGGCGTCGCTTTCGTTTAGGACCGTCGATCAGGTTTATCGAGTGGTTTGTAGCATGCTCTCGATACTCCGACCTGGAGTGATCGACTCACGTATTTGCTTTCCACTGGGGCTGAGCGATCATGAAAGCCTCAGTGATTGTATGATGGTTCACGTAGCCCGTTGTATCCAGGCTTCACTGCGCTTAATACTATCAGATTTTACCTTAAACGTATGAAGATATGAAGAAGTAATCAATACAGCAGCGATTTTTGATGTATAGTATCCAAGGCATACGTTTATAAAAATTTATCTATTCTCAGATAAAGTCTTGCAAATTATCCCAGATTGTAACCATCCAACAACAGAGGCTCTTTAACAATGACGGAAAGGGAAAATATCGAATTCAAAAGTTGGGATGGTCTTACGTTGCGAGGCTGGTTCTTTCCAACTGGGCTGAATAGAACCGTGTATCAATTCAACTCGCGGTGTAAGTTACTCCCGCACGTTCATGCAACCGGGGTTGTCGATGCGTTTCAAAGCCCAGCCACTTACAAGAGTCTGCTAGTTCGGTGGTTTGAAAGAGTAATTCCTTCCTGACTTTGCCACTCGCTTCCAGTCTGCTGACTTTGGCTCTGTTGTGTACGATAATCGACACTTTGGCTCGAGTGACGGTTTACCTCGCAACCACGCAGATCGTATCCTTCAGGCTCGGGCTTACTCGTCTGCATTTGACTATATATCCTCCCTCCCAGAAGTTGATCCATCCAAAATTATCTTTTGGGGCAGCAGTTTGTCTGGAGGGTTGCAACGTACGCAACATCTATCGATTCCCGTGCTAGAGCCGTTATATTACAGTGCCCCTTTTCCATCTTCTGGTCACGTCGTCAATGACCTAGGAGATGCTATCAAGCGAGCTCTAGCGGACCGCGGGGCCACAACGTCGGGGAAGGAGCATAACATGATACCCACGTGTCCTTATGCAAACAAACGTATCCAATCTGATCATGGTGCTGCTATGGTTGATGACCCTGATATTTTGGGGTATTATGCTGAGCTGGACCGCCACCGTAACACCCCCCACGGTGCCCTGGTCACACTCCAGAGCCTTCTCGGGATAGCTGGCTTTGAACCAAAGGCGTTCATCGATAGAATATCCCCTCGGCCTTTGCTAATGACACGAAAGTCTGAAACCCAAAGTTTGAGATGTTCTTCAATTTACAATCGCCGCTGCCAGGCATCATATCGCAGTGGAAAAAATCTGCATTACCTAAAGAAAGACATATTGCTAAGACAGCCAAATTTCATCGTAATCCCTGACGGCATCGGAAGGACGCGAAGAGCCGTGGACCTACAATGACTTTCATTACATTAGCGGACTGTGAGGTAATTGAATCCGAACATCGTCGTGACCCAGAATATTTGCTGGGTAACAAAAAACCACGTCCGATGTGTGAAAACACTTACTGCCAGCTTCATATAATACGAATATGATTCCTTGCGATGATCTCCTTACCCAGAATAAAAGGGGAAGGCATGAGCCTGCCCATGAGTCAGATACTTGACACTGTGGGTAAACGGGGACTAGGGCAAGTAATAGAAGGAGAATAAGCGTACCCGACTACCAATTTATATTACTAGCTAGTTTAATAACCTTCGTAGCGACTAGCGATTTGAAATATTATTACAGTTAGACTAGCTGTTAGGGTGCTACTTACAGGGTAGTCACCTGTTGGTTAGGCAAGGGAAATGAATACAAAATTGAATCGCTATTGAGTCGGAGAAGAATATTCAAGGTGTATGATTCCAATAACTGAATCTCTTCAAGATTCAGTTCGAAAGAAAGGGAGATTCTCCTTTCTTAACCTTAATGTCGTCATTACGCTGTTTGCCGAAGATATGACGATAAAGGTGTCCCATTCCAACTTGTTTTCCATGAACAAATATCGTCATGTGCACCATTCGTATCCGAAGTCGGCCGGAATAACATCAAGCATTATACATTTGGTTGTTCCATAACAGCCGAGCTCTAGATTCACTGCACTGACAAGTAGCACTTTTAACATACTATACAAAACAGATAGTGAATCGAGTATCCTTGTGATACTAGTACGCACGGAAGAATATATCGATCCTCGCAGTATTATGTGGCTTCTTCAAAAGCAATGCAAAGATCACTTTCCTTGCTCCTTTCGTCTACCTATTGCCTCTTCGGGATTACGCGAGAGAACTAGCGCGTATTCCGCGCACGGGCCAATACGCGAGGAATATAAATGCCGCCTCCCCCTCGCCACTCTTCCTCTTCTTTTTTTTCTTTTCCAGCTCTCTTTGCCAATTGGCTTAGATCAAGTGTAGTATCTGTTCTTTTCAGTTTAATCTCTGAAAGTTTTGCATAGCAAAACAACATTGATTATTCTCATTTTTGGACCCCGCGACTTGGCCCCTGTGCTTGCGCATGCCTCGTCGCACAGTGTCATCGGGCTCACACTACCCCCGATCGACGCGAACACCCTTTTTCATCAATTGTGTCGGCTTGTCTGACCGCTTGGAGAAGAACTGGTGGTATTATATCTCGCGCGTATGTTATGCCGCACTGTGTTTCCAAAGAAACTTGAATGACTTTGGCCTCCGAAGGCCCTAAGATGTTGTGACTTCAGAGAGTTGAGTCAGTGTTGGTTAGACTACTAAATTTAGCCACTTCACCGCGTCATTTGAAAGATGAAAAATAATAGTCTTCGATATCCCAGCCTATAATATGGTCCTATATAATATTGCCGCGTTATTCACCCTATGAGAATCACAGCGCCAAGTCCAATTTTAGAACGCTGTCGTATCGACCAGGGGGCAAATGGGTCGAGACCACAGAATGGCCAGCCATCTACTGGCTGAGAAGAAGACATCATATCCACAAGACACAGTCATGTTCGAATAAAGGGTCTCAGTATGGGGGTTTTTTTTAATTGAAATCCCATGAATGAAAGGGGTATTTAGAACTCCCCACGGCGCTTCGCGTAACCTCCTTCGAGTTCAAGGCACAGAAAAGCATCATTCGTTGGTACATAGGCATTCCTGTCAACTCCAATAAACCTTTCCCGAGGTTTCTTTGAGCGGGCAGGAATGTCCAATCCAGCCAAGGGTCTGCGCGGACTTCTGCGGCCATGGGTCATCGCCAGTAAGTCTCAGAAGAATCCGCAGGAGTCCAGTAGTGCTCCTCCAAGGAAGCTTCCACAAGGGCAGCAGCAGGCGGAAGAGGCCTTGGCTGCCATAGAGACACCAAAAGATTTCATGGACCGTCTACACAGCCATCCAAGCGCATTATACGTCATTCTCTGGAGGAGAGCGACCCGGGAGAAAGATTTCCACTGGGGCTTTTATTTTCACTGGAGTGATCAACATGCTGAGAAACAGAACCGAAAGCGTGGGTCATCCTACTGTGGTAGCATATACCGCATAGTGAGGGAAAAAGGGAGCAAGCGCAATAAAAGGAACTCCAAACTCACACAGCACTCTGTTGTTGAAGACGACCTTCTAGAGCCAAAATTTTCGTGCGTCCTCATTCCTATCATGCAGGCTCGCGATAGAGATGAATATATTCGGAAGATCATGACTTCTTCCCACATTCGCACTAGCCACCAGCTCAGCGACGAAGAATATGTTACTCAAATCATCACGGAAATGAGAGAGAGAAGACACAAGTTTCGCGTCTGGAACGTCTTTGCACCCCTAAACAATCCCGTGCAAGACATTATGGCTGATTTGGTCGTTCGGGCTGCAAAGCATATGCCTGAAGTAGGACCAGGACTAAAGCCGCGACCCGCGCTGGTCCTGGCACGCGAGGGCACGATCTGGCTTGATCACAACCGGAAGTCCCGATACGAACTAGTTCCTGATCATAGGAAATCGCCAAGGCCGGGAGGTTTTGGAATCCCAGCTACATCTTAGTTCGTGGACCCCAAATAGGACTTCACTTCGGCAGACGTCATAAATTGGTACCTCCGAGACAGGCGGGTAAACAAAGGAGAAAGATAATGGCTTCGCTAGAGAATCATCAAGCAGCATGTCCCGCACTGAGATAAACTACTGACTGGAACCCGAAGTAATCTGCTTATAAACGATCTCGATATATACCATGTTCGCACCCTAGTTCCATCTCCGGCGAACCAGCCAAATCTGCAACAAATTTGTCGCCATCATAGGTCTTGTCTCTAAGCCTCCTCCTCCTCCTTTGCGAATATGAAGAGAGATAGATTCTATTCAATTTTTTAACACCCCTACTTAACCATCAACGTCAATCTTCCTCAAATATGCTCTATACCTACCTATTTAAGATATGATCAGGACGCAACAATGTGATTTTCAAATGGCGAGACCAAAAAGTCAGCTCGGTTCATGCAGTATGTAATTTTATTTCTGATTTGTAGCAGAATCTACACAACCCTTTTAACTCAAAAATATACATCAACCGTCCATGCAAAACAAGGTTGAACACAGAAGACAAGTGAGTCACAAGAAAAATCCACAGAGAAGGGAAAGAGAAGAGGAAGATGGATGAACAGAACAAAGACAAATCTCTTTTCCTCCCGAGTCTCATTGAACGCCCAGTATACCACAGATACAAAACCCTTTAAAATCCAAGGTAGGTTGCGAGGGAAGGGAAGGGGAGCAAAGAAAACCATATAAACAAAAACCATGTCATAACGCCGGTGCAGTAGAAACCATAAGCCTGGCGGTGTCGTGTTGAGGAAGCTAAAAGGGGTAAAAAAGAAAATAAAAAATCATCTGATCGTCAAAGAAGCCCAGTCCATGCGACATCGCATTGGACGGGATTGAATCCGGTAGAAGTGAAAGAGTAAAGGAGGGTCATGTCATAACGTGAAAATCATGGGTTGGATTCAGAGGCTGATGGGCCGGTGGTGTGTGCCGGAGCAGGTACGGCGGGTGTAGTCACGGCCGGGGTAGTCGACCCGCTCTCGACGGGGCTGGGCGAGTCGATGCCGTGGGCACGGGTGCGGATGCGAAAGCGTTCGCGGAGCCGCCTGGAAAGCCGGCTACGACCGGAGCGGGCGGGATCGGCGTCGTCGGCTTCACCGTTGTTGGCTTCTCGCACACGACGTAGGGCGTCGAGGCGCTCTTCTACGGTGGCATTGCGCATGCGCCGGGCGTTCAGCGGGCCGTGCAGGTAGTTGGTTAATCGGTGAGAGTGTCGGTGCTGAGGTGCGTCGGCAGCGGCGGCGGATGTGTCCTCAGCATGGGACTCTGGGTGTTCTCCTTCTTGTTCGGCATTCTCCTCAGCCTTGGGGGGGTTGAGGTCAATGCGGCTGTGTCAAGGATCAGTATATATTTTTTTCTTTTCTCTGGTGTGAGACAATATGTATTCTTGGTGGGGGATAGCCACTGGAAGGGAGGGATTTGCATACCAAAGAGGACATGTGCCAGACACATTTACAAGCCAAGGGTCAATGCATTCCGGATGGAACTGATGACTGCAAGGCAGGACACGGAGATCTTGGCCCTTAATGAAGTCATCCGTGCAGATGGGACAGGAAAAGTTACCCCCGTCTGGGGCCGCCTCAGGCTTCGGGTCGTGCGTGTGCGCGGCGTCTGTGGATTGTTCTGCCGGCTGTTCGGAAGTGGGCATTTCAGATTCATGCGGCGTGGTCTGCTCAACGTCGGCGATGGTGTCCGAGCGGGAAGGCGAGTGTTCCCGAGCGGGATCCTCGGCTCCCGCCATCTCGACATCTCGCTTGGCGGCATCGACTCCATCGGCATTGTCGCCGAATTTGACGACGGGGATGGTGTCGAGCATAGCTTGGGCTATCCCTCGCGCTCGACTTTGCCGTGGACGACCGGCGACCCGACGTGGTCCATACCGCTCGGGGTGGCGGTGGGCCCGGACGGCACCGGTGATGATGATGCCCAGGAACAGGGCGGTGATGATACCCGTAATACTATACAAGATAATCATGGCTGACAGCTTACGTTAGTACGGGAACGCCGGATCAGGCCCGATGTAGAGATATTGGGGCAGTGCATCCACGAACCGGTGTTTGGGCTATCACCCGAGCCCCCAGTATCACTACTGGTGTCCGCCGTGGTGGTTGTTACTGGGTACGACATTGGGACAATGCTGTACGTCTTGTTTGAGGTGGTCGAGAGGGTCTGGTTTAGGACCGCGGCCGCATGTGCTTGCTTGAGAGTGAAGATGTAGCGGAAATTCTCCGCGGAAGCATCCCTCGTCAAGTTGCAGTGATTCTCGGAAGCACTGAAGAGGACAATGGCCGCCGGGGGGGACTCCGCGGAGATGACGCTTTGGACGGTTTGGCTAGCATCCAATTCCCCGGGGTAGTCTGATGAATCACAGGGGATGCAGGCAATCTGCGAACTCGAGAGATCCTGGGAGTTCGTGGCAGTGACCTCAAGAATCGTACCCGCAACGTCGAAGCCCTAGAGGGCAGCCGGGTTAGTCGGAGGACCGGAGGAGAGGAGAAGGGGAAAGAGGCGGATGGGTGGAGGAAAGGCAATGATGGAATAGGACTGGAAGGAGGGAAAGGAGGAGGAAGGGGAGGATGGTGACGCACCTGGACTTGGCTGGTGGATAAATTGACGAGGTACTGCGTCAACGGAGCGAGAGTCTGGCCGGACAGTGGGCTGGCACCGTGGAAGCGGAAGGTCGCGGAGGATGACCAGGCCAGATCCTGGGTGTTGTTGGAGGGCTCGACGGTGATGGTAGCGTGGACAGCGGCGAATAAAAGGCAGAGCCCGAGGCTGCGACAGAGACGGGGACTGAGACGAAGACCCATGTCGGTGGGTTTTGGCCCTTACGTCCTCACGGCCTCACGTTCTACGGGAGCCGGCGGAAGAGTCGCAGTGTGGGGGTGGGCTGGGCGTGAGCGTGGGCGCATTAGTCAGGGCCACCCAAAATTGAGAACGTTTGGAGACGTGGAGGAACGACAGAGACGAAAAAAAAGAGGGGAGGAGTGGAGTTGCATAAAAAGGCGAGACGGAAAACAGGGAAAAAGAGGGGAGAGCTTAGGCCGATCGCAGGACTCCGTCTGGATCCCCGGAGGACGGGGGAGATCCAAGCGATCATGACGATAACGGCGGGGCTGAAACGGGGGAATTGGGGGGGGGGGGGGGGAGCAGCCGCAGGGGGAGGGACGATTGGGGCAATTGGGAGAATTGGGATAAAGCAGATAATTGGGACAATTTGGTTGTTCAGAGTTCTCCTCGTTCTCGTCTTCAAGACCCCGAGCATGATTGGACTGGGATTGAGAGGCTTTGGGAAACGCGTTTGGGAGGAGGCTGGATTGGATGGGTCTGGATGGGCCGGGCTGCTTCCTCAGTCATTCACTCTTGCTGCTTCTGGGGCGACCCGGGGCGCTGCCGAGGCGGAGTCGGGCGCGGTCCATGGCCTGTATCGCCCGAACGGGCCTCTTCATCACCCCCCGTTCCCTGGAGATCGCTGCAGATGATGTGATGACTGAACCATCGCATTTTGGAATTCTGGCACTCTCCCTCTCTGCCCTTCTCTTAATCCGCAGGCGGTTCGAGGTATCATCGTGATCGTACGGGTGATGGACTCGGAGTCCCGCCGAATGGGAGAAGGATATACTTCCCTTCTGGAGTATAGATAGTCCCGATCATCCCCACAGGGTCCATCCTGCGATCCGATGACGGAGTGCGTCGCTGACATTGCTGACAGCGGTGGATCTTCAAAAATTCATACTCAGTCCCCGATTGATCATAATATTCTGGGGATTGACTGATCGACTGATCGACTGCGCGTGCGCGCTCCTCTGTGTCGTCTGGAGCAAGTGTTGGAGATGCGATCATCCTTCAATCCGTCCCATTCAGGAAATATGTTAATCATCACGTGATTTACAGGGCGCCCGGTCTGAATGGTACGCGGGGTCAGCGGGGTTCAGAGAACAGCGTGCGGACCCTCGGAGAATCCGTCCTGCGAATCGCGACGTGCAGCCAGTATTGTCGCCCTACAGCGCCCAGAATACGAAAACGCCGGACGGAGAACATACACCAGAACACGGCGCTCAACGTCCGAAAGCGCTCCCTCCAACCACACATCCGGTCATCGACCTCTACTTCGTAGATACTACGTCTAGATATAGCACCTTATACATTCCTCGAGAGCGGGAGATTATCGACTGTGTGTACCTCTCTCTCTCTCTCTCTCTCTCTGTATGTGTGTGTGTGTGTGTATTCAGCAATATGCGACCTCTCACATCCCCAGAAGTTGAGAGACGGAGCTGAGGACCGTAAACTATGGACTAAGGACAATGTACATAATAGATGTGTATCTGATGCGACTCGGTGTGGTGGGTGACGAATTGGCCCGGCATCACTAGTCTGCTGCAGGGTGTCGATCGTCGGGGGGAGAGGATGGGGTTGTGATCGGGAGTGCTTTGGTCGGGAGAAAGTCCCAGACGATGTCCGTTTCTGGACCGGGTACTCTGCTACGGCTGGTGTTGACAATATGTTGATCGACCAGGATCCCGTCTGCTAGCATGCCTGTATGGAGTGTATGGAGTGTATGGAGTGTAGAGAGTGTGTAGAGTGTGTAGAGTGTAGGGTATGGAGGACCTAGCAGAACCCTGCTTTCCGGCGGGCAGGGATGGGCCGGAGGGAGAGGTGATGGGGACTGCGGGGGGTGTCGGGGTGCTGGGCTATGGTCTAGATGCCATTGGGGTCCCGTTTTGCCATTTAGCCCATCGAGCATCTCAGCCGCTTGAAGCCTGGCTCCCGACAGGCTGGTTATCCGCCGATTGAGGAAATGAGGTTCGACGATGGACACGGTGTTTTCGCCGTGGGCAGAAAGAATCCGGGTCCTTTGTATATGTGTACGGCCCATTACCTCTCCGGGGTCACGACCCTAATTGGGGAGGGGTGTGGGGGGTGGAGGCCTGAATGCCTGAATGCCTGAGGCATGACGTTATCCAGGCAGGATATTCAGGCGTCAAGGCAACCAGGTGTCCGCATGAGTTAATTCTGGATTCGGAAATCCGGGATCACGAACGATGGGGATGAACGACTCCATCGTTCATGCTCCTCCCGACGCCAGCCACCCGACCCTGTGGCCCCTCGTCGGGGCGTCTGGATTTCTGGCCTGTTCAGGGGGAGGTCTGGACCTTTCCAGAAGTGCGCAGGTCCCGGTCCTCTCGGGGGAAGTCGCCAGCACAACCCAAACAAAAGCAACGCAGCGTGACAGCCGGCGGCCGCATGCCGAACCGGGCGGCCGCCCAAACCTTAAATGCGTTCAATGAATCCCGTTCACCTGTTCTCGGCCACAGCACAACCGCCGCGCGTGTCATGTAAAGCGCCTGTAGAGAGAGCATGTAGAAGGGGCGACGGGGCCAGGGCGCGAGAGACCGCGCATGCGAAGTATACCCCGGATGATGGGGTTTTAGCACAGGCGATCCGTGGAGCTCGACTCGATTATTGCGACTGTCGCGACTGTCGCTCCGTCCCTCTCCGGTCTGTTCAGCCCTGCTCGATCCCGTTCCATCCAGAGGCTCTTCGGTTCCCATTCCTGGTTCTCGTGATGCTGAAGAGCTCCCTGTTGGGTCGCTGTTCGACCCTGTCCAGGCCCAGCCCCGGGCGAAGCGGAGTCCTGTGATTTGCGGAGGCCCGAGTGGGGGAGGTCGAGGCTCTCATCGACCGTACAAAAAAAAAAACTTCGCCATTAATAGCACTGGGCTTCTCTCTTCAGGCTCTGTTCTCGCTCGTCTGGTCTCGGCGCTCTCGTCGCTCTCTGACTCCCTCTCTTGCTCGCTCTCTCACGCCTCTCGTTCTTCGCTACTCTGCCTCGTTTCGTGTCTCGTCCTTTACGTCCGGCCTGTGCCTGCAACCGGCAACCCCTCTCCGCCCGGCTTCTTGTTCCTTTAAACGCCGTCTAATTTGACGCGTATCGTCCGGCCAAAACCAACCCATTCCCCCCTCTCTGGCCAAATCTCCCGACCTTCTTTCTTTCCCCCCCCCCCCCCCCCATATCCCCTCGATCGGCACTCCACCCCAGGCGATCCACTCCCGCTTTTTCATGTCATGAGGAGTTTCTTTCCGTTCGACCTCCTCCTTTGAGTGTCCCCCCCTCTCCTCGTAGTTGGATCCTTCGATACTCGGGGGTGCCTGTCGGCCATGCGCCGCACCATGCCCTTCGAGTCATCCACAAATCCTTTCCCTCAGGACTGGGAACGATGCTTTGATAGGAAGCCGATCTCCGCGTAGGTCGACCCCCCCTCCCCCCCCCCCCCCCGTGCGAAAGACTGTGACCGCGAGCCTTTGGTGGCCCGTTTCAAAACGTCGCCCGGATCCCCGGGCTCCCAAAGCCGCGACGGTCTCCGTCGCGCGGCAAACCCGTGCTGGGGCAGTGATCTAACGTGGGACCGGACAGGAACCCCATTCTCGCGGATCTCGACATCGAACACAATGAGCTGGCGCAAACGTGCAAGTCCTTTGTCCGCCGCCTTCTATTAGAGGACCGAGTCGACATGGGAGAGCAGCCGCCGTCTCCGGCCGATGTGCTCGCACTCGTGCGCCAGCTGCAGACCGGTTGGGTCTCCCGGCCCCGACGACGCCAGTTTGCCAACACCATAACCCTTGCGGGCCGATTTCTTCCTACGGTCCAAACCCATGCGGCATTGATGGCCGTGCTGCCCGACTCTGACCTGTTCCACGCCCCGCTCTTTTATAGCGTACTGCAAATTGTGCTCAAGGTGGGTGACCCGAATGGAAGAGGATGGTTGCTCGGCTCCGGACGCAACCCAAAAGGATAACCTGTCTCGATTAAGATGACATGCTAACTCATCGCTTTGTTGCGGCATCACCGGAATCAGGCATCTTCAAATTACCCCCACGTGATCGAATGTCTTTTAACCGCCCTCCTGGATATTCATCGTGCCCTGGACCTTCCGGAGGAGCCATTGTCGTCGGCCCACCTGTTGCCTGTCGCGCAGATCTATGCCCTGATTTTCTTTTTCTTGACCGAATTCATGGATTGGTATGTGCGACGGTCCACGTGCGCGCTGTTGAATTGTCACAGCCAGGATGCATATGCAGAGTTTTACTATCTGGTCCGCTGCATTCAGCGCCAGGCAAGGGCCCTCGCCGGGCCTGCCGATGCCATGGATCTGGATCTGGATCTGGATACGAAATGTGACTCGGCCTATAGCCCACGCGCCCTGTGGGAGGAGTCCCAACTCAGTCAGGTGGGCCGGCAAGGAGCAGAACGGCGAATCGCCGCCCAGAACACCATAACGCGCCGATTGATCTGGGAAATCCAGCAAGATGCTGAAGAACGAGCGCGCATCCGGGAGCAACGCGACCAGCTATTGGCCCAGATGCTGACTGCCGTCAGCGAGCACCTCACCCCGATCGCCGAGCAGAGCAGTGGCATTGTCTGCCTGACCACCGCGGCCCCAGACCTTGGTATGGAACCCCCGACGCCGCTTCTTTACCCATGCGCCATCGGCGAGGCCGCAACAGAGACTAATTTGCCACCAGTGACTACCCAATTCGAATGGTCACGAGGGTCAAAGCGTCGTCTCGCCCGCCTGGAACTCCAAAATGCCTCCAAACATCTCCAGGTTTTCTTCGACAGTGACGACCAGGTCGCCGACTTTGCGCCGGATGTCCGAGTGGCAGCTGAGGGCACGCTCATCACCTCGCTACAGAACTGGATGACCAATCCCCGATCGCACGCCCTGGCCGTCGGTGGTCCCCAGAACCCCCTCTTCCCGAACTCCGTGGCTCTGATCTCAGCCTGCTATGCGTCCATCGCCCGCCGCACACGGCTGCCCGTGGTGGCGCACTTCTGCGCCCTCTCTACCGAGGGGGTGCTGGGTCTGGGTCTGACACCCCACCAACGGGGGCTCATTGCCCTGACCTACAGTCTGATCCGCCAGTTGATTGATTCTCTCCCCACAGTCGTCGACAGTGACGCCCTGCTGGACCTCAGTGCCGAGCGCTTCCTTCAGCTCGATGGATCGATGTATAGTTGGAAAGCTGCTCTCGCGTTGGTCGACACCCTACTGCATTTTGTCCCGCCGCTATTGGTTTGTGTCATCGATGGCATTGATACGATTCAAGACGCCTCCACGGATGTGGCGCTACGGGAGCTCATCCGCGTTCTCCTTACTCATACCCGCCACCAACCACAGCCTATGGACCTCGACAGCCCTGGCCCAACGTTCTTGTTCAAAGTTTTGTTTACCGTCGCGGGGCGGCCCAGTGCCCTGGTGGAAACTATGTCCGAGAACCAGGTGATCATGAGCGAGTCGACGGCGGCAAATGAGTCCACTCCCTCAGACCCTGTACTTACATCGGATCTGGGCGCCGTCATGATGAATGCCTGAGCCATCAGCCTCAGATCCTCCACAGAGAGGGCCATTTAACTTCCTCACGAATTTCCTTTCACTATTTCTCTCTTCCTCACCCCCCTTCGGTCTGGACCAGACTAAATCAAAAGACCTCGACCGAAACATAGACCTGCACTCTGCTGGACTGTTTTCATGTTTAATTATGAGGTTATCTTACGACGCATGAGGCACGAATGCTGACACCTTGAGCACTTCCGAGCTTTGATTTCTTTCTCTTTCCCCATATGTTCTCGCTATTTGCATGGTACCTCTGATGCAACGATACCTTGGTTTCTTACCCATGCCTTCTAATTCCCGCTTCATCTGTTAGCTTTTGTTTATTTTCGTTGGGCCCCTCTTGCTCCTTTCGGTTCACTGTCGGCGTCCTTTCTGTTGCGACTTAGCTCTCTCGTTGGCGTCTGAGAACTTTCTCCGGAATATATGGATATCCGGGGGGGTGTTGTTGATTTTTTTTTTCCCCTTTTCTTTCTTACTTTGTTTTTTATTTTGGTTCCCGTTATGGATTTTGTGCATCCCTGCTCGTTCAGTGACTTGTGGTAGACCGTGTATTATATACTGCTTGCTCGCTGTTGATACCCCTGTCTAGAACTAATTTGCTGATATTTTCTTTCCCCTCCTGCCTTGATTTGGCCAAAGCCCTCCTGAGCCACAACCGTAGGCTGAGTGCCCAAGGGTCATAATGGGGGGAGGGAGTGCATCGGAATCCGGTTTCCGTGGTCTCGAGATATGGTGGTTGCTGTGTCTATGGTGACAGTGAATTGCGGGTCTCTTTATACTGGGACTCGGTAGTGGATGCGAATTGCGGGGATGGGGCCCATCGCGCCACTGGAGATTGAATTCCGCGCGCCAAGTACTTAAAGCGTGGGCCGCGTCTGGCATCCACATCCGCAATTTTATACACATTTATTGCACATCCTACGTCCCGCATAGATCTATATAAAAAACCCATCTACAAACTACAAATTACAAACACACTTACACAACGCCCCGTATAGAAACTCCTTGGTCATCAGCCATGGACGGGCCAACGCCAATTCCCTCGCGGCTGTACAAGCCCTCGGCCTACAACCTGGACGAGTTCCAACAGATCTGTTCGCGCACTGTCGACCCGGCGACTTACCCCCTCGCCTGCGCCGTCGAGCAAAACATCCCGATCTACGATATCCCCGCGCTGGACGCACAGTCCCCGGGTTCCGAGACTATCGCCGCCCTCCAAGACGAGTGGCACCACATACTCTTCACAGGCCCGGGCGTCTTCGTCCTCCGCGGCATGTACAGTCCAACCCGCTACGAAGCCGTCCTCACTGCCGCTGATGCCGCCTTCGACCGCATCATAGCCGCGGAGCGCGCGTCCCACCCGACCAAAGGTGACCATTTCGCCGCCGGCGGCACCAACGACCGCATCTGGAACTCCTTCTCCAAGCACGCTCTCGACGACCCATCCTCTCTTTCTCCCTTACTACGCAAACCCGTGGCTGGCCCTCGTCTCCACCGCCTGGCTCGGCCCCGCCTACCGTATCACCGCCCAAGTCAACGCCGTGCACCCAGGCGGCGCAGCCCAGGCCCCGCACCGCGACTACCACTTCGGCTTCATGGACGCTGCCACGCTGGCCACATACCCGGCCGCCACGCACCGGGCCTCCCAGCTTCTCACGCTGCAAGGCGCGGTCGCGCACTCGGCGATGCCGGTCGCCTCGGGCCCGACGCGCTTCCTCCCCTTCAGCCAGACGTTCGGCCCGGGCTACGGCGCAGCGCGGGAGCCGGCCTTCGCAGCACACTTTGCAGCGCACTATGTCGCGCTACCGCTGGCCCGCGGCGACGGGGTCTTCTTCAACCCGGCGCTGATGCACGCGGCCGGGGCGAACGTCACAGAGCCTGGCAGCGGGACCCGGCGCGTGGCCAATCTGCTGCAGGTGAGCTCGGCGTTTGGAAAGCCGATGGAGGCGGTGGATGGGCTACCGCTGGTTGAGCGGTGCTGGGGTTCACTGGGGGAGATGTATCGGGCGGGCGTGGCGGGGGGTGAAGGGAGTTGGGCGATGCGCGAGGTGAGAGCGTTCGTGGCGGCGGTTGTAGAGGGCTATCCGTTTCCGACAAATTTGGATCGGCGACCGCCGGCGCCGAGTGGGATGGCGCCGGAGAGCGAGCAGGATGTGGTCATGCGGGGATTGGAGGAGGGGTGGGGGGAGGGCGAGGGTGGTTGCGGCGTTGGAAGAGATGCGGTGGCAGGGACGGGCTTGAAGCGGTGGCCTGGGGAGGTAGAGAGGATTGATCCCGTGTTTTTGGCAGTATTTCCGAGCGGAACGCCGGGGGTGTTCTGCAAGACACAAGAGATAAGAGGCAAGAGAGAAGAGAGAGGAAGAGAAGGAGAGAGTATAGGTATATCAGTGTGGTGAGCGGGATCAGCTAATTCGGGTTTGTTTCTGTTTTTCCTTGGCATCTCTTGTTTGACTCGATTGCCCCAAGTCTTAGGTTTGCATGGTTTATATGATTCATATACATGGAGTCATTATAATATATACATGGATGCAATATAGTATATATATAGTATCATGACGGTAGAGGATGGCACAATCGTACAACGATCCTCTGTTCTGTTCACTGCACTCCGTCCAAGTAGGAAACCCGAGGAGCTCGGAAGACAGCCGTGTTCTCGCCTGGCCTTTCCTTGGACCCTTGCTGGCCCCTGGGCCGTCTAGGATTTGGTGGATGCTCGGACCCCTGAGATCGGGCGGATCGGGAGATGCGATTGGAGGGTCTGCTTGGGGCGCACGGTGGACCCCAGTGGACCTGCATTCATGTTACCGTGGACGGAGAGAGGTTTTGCAGCTGATCAGTGGCAACAAAACGGTTGGAAGAGAGGGTCAAAGGATCAGGGGGGGAATTTGGTCATGGCCACAATGTGTATAGATGGCGGAGGTATAGATCTGGTGGAGGACGGAATCAGGATAGATGCAAAGGGTCAGAACTTGACAGTGGTCGTGTTGAGCGGGGGAGGGTTCGAAGTGATCATTAAGAATGCGGCTGCTGGCAGGCCAGAATGAACTTGAAGGAAGGAAAGCATCGATTCCAATGTTTTTAGTGCAATGCGATCAATCAGAACCCGGAATCCAGGAGGTACCTGGCCAATGTATGTGTCCCACCCTACAATCGCAGGTATCGCAGGGGGTCTCACATTTCTGGGTGGCTCCCCGCCAACAACCTCCAACGCTGGTGAAACATGGCTTGCAAGCCTCTCCCACGGCTTTGCTCCACTCGCGACATCCAACAAAAAAATCTCCGTTCTTTTCACTTGAACCTCGCACAGGAAAAAACAAAAAACAAAAACAGAAAGACACTCGTTTTCTCCAACCGCATCGTCCAAGTCATTCCCTTCTCACTCTCCCGAGCCTCCACATCCACCACCACCACACTCATTCTACCTCGGCCCTCGCCGATCTCGTACTCCACCGCGACAGCTACACGACGACAGCGTGGATGATCTTCTAGTCCTCCAACGGCGACTGGCCCGGGAGTGACAGCCTAGCAAAGGCCTCTAGAGCAACAGCAAAGGAAAATCACTCGGCACGTCCAAGACACGCAGAACACGACGCACTCGCGACTGGGCTCTCCGAACGGAACAGCAAAGCTGATTGCTGCATGACGGGAGGGGGTTTGGCCTGAACCAAGACGAACGGCCTATGGTTTTTTCGCCTCGCGCTCCACCGACTCATTGCCATCGGGCCAACCAGCTTTAGCATCGATCTACAGCGCGAGTTCCTTTCCCCGAACCTAAATAAAAGACCCTGGCTGTTCCCCTCCCCACACGGGTCTGATTTCTTTCCTTGAGATGAAGGGCCGCTTGGGGATAACCTCCAACCGCTTGTCGACTCACCGGTTCGAGCAAATTCCGGATCTACCCCACGACGGCATGCATAACCCCAACGACGTGACCATCGATATCCCCCTGACGGCCACCCAGAGCCGAGGTCAGAACGGCATTCGCAAATGGGGGTCCAATACGGGGGTCGCCGAACCTGTCAGCAACGACGAGAAGGCTGATATTGCCCCTGGTCGTCGACGACGCCGTGAGGATTCAGATATCAACGAGTCTACGGGTAAACCCTCCGAAGCCCCAGAAGATGGCACGATCACGCGAATGGGCCGCATCTACCAGGCCATCTACAACTTCTCCATTGTCACTCGTTACATGATCTATGTGATCCCCATTGGCGCACTCATCGCCATTCCAATCATTGTCGGGGCCACTGCGTCACCGGATGCCCGCATCGGCGGTGTTCACATCTACTGGTTCTTCACCTGGATCGAGGTGGTCTGGGTTAGTTTATGGGTGTGCAAGATCTTCGCCAAGTTTATTCCCTATGTGTTCCAATTTCTATGTGGCATCGTCAGCTCCGGCACACGCAAGTATGCACTTATCCTGCGCGCTTTGGAGACTCCGATTACCCTTGTGATCTGGATGATCATCTCGCTAGTTACTTTCCTCCCCGTATGTTTTCCCTCCCTTTCCTTTTTATGGCTCGGGATAGCCACCGTTCCGTGGAGAGTGTATTTCCCACTCCCTCAACCTCAAAAGGACGATCAATGGAACTAATAATGTCTCGGTAGATCATGACAATGAATGCTGGGAAAGAGGCCAGCGGTGATACCGGTGTCAAGTCGTGGGAGAAGAGCGTCAAGAATATTCTCTTCGCCCTGCTTGTCTGCAGTCTAATCTTCCTCGGTGAAAAAGCCATCGTCCAGCTCATCTCCATCAGCTACCATCGCAAGCAGTTCGATGCCAAGATCAAGGAATCCAAGCGCAACGTCTACCTCGTCGGTCTCCTCTTCGAAG
This sequence comes from Penicillium macrosclerotiorum, assembly GCF_028827735.1. NCBI lineage: Eukaryota > Fungi > Ascomycota > Eurotiomycetes > Eurotiales > Aspergillaceae > Penicillium > Penicillium macrosclerotiorum. The sequence goes on from NW_026643088.1 coordinate 112,890, forward strand.
CCTCCCGAAACATGTTCCCCGTCTACTGTCCGGAATTTAAGGACGAGGATGCCATCATCTTTGACTCGCTTCTCGCCCAGAGTACTGGCAAGAAGCACAAGCGCGGATCTATCATGCCCTTGCGTATGATGCGTCAGGTTGGACACAACGTCGGTCGTATTGGTGACAAGGTCACTGCGGCGTTTGGCAATGTTGCCTCCGAGCTGACGGGCAAGCAAGTCTTCAACCCTAATGCTACCCATTCAATTGTCATTGAGGCGCTTGAGCGCAAGCGCTGTGCTGCGGCGCTGGCTCGCCGCATTTGGATGTCGTTTGTCGTGGAGGGCCGGGAGGCTCTATATCTTGATGACGTTATTGAAGTCCTGGGCCCCGAGCATGAGGCAGAAGCAGAGGAGTGCTTCGCTGCGATCGACAAGGATGGAAACGGCGATATCAGTCTGGATGAGATGATTATGACGATCAGCGAGTTTGGCCGCATGCGCAAATCTCTGAACCACAGCATGCATGATGTCGACCAAGCCATCCACGTTCTGGACAACTTGCTTCTCTCTGTTGCTTTCGTGATTGGTATCTTGGTCTTCGTGTCTTTCGTTACAACTGGCTTCGGCACTGTTATTGCAGCTGGTGCTACCTCCTTGTTGTCCCTGAGTTTCGTTTTTTCGACGACTGCCCAAGAAGTCCTAGGCTCGTGCATTTTCTTGTTTGTGAAGCACCCCTTCGATATCGGAGACCGCATCGAGGTCAATGACAAGGCCTATATTGTGGAGCGTATTTCTTTGTTGTTCAGTGTGTTCCGCACTGTCAATGACCATCGCATGACCCAGGTGCCCAACAACATCTTGAACAGCCTGTGGATCGACAACTTCACTCGTGCCAACGCCATGCACGAACAATTGACCGTGCCTGTCAGCTTCGACACCAGCTTTGCTGAGATCCAGGCTTTGCGAAATGAAATGGAGGCATTTGTTCGTGACAAGGAAAACTGCCGTGACTTCCAGCCTGACATTGACGTTGAGGTCTCGGGCGTTGGTGACATGGATAAGCTCGAGCTTCGCGTTGATATCCGCCACAAGTCCAACTGGTCTAATGAGACCGTCCGGGCCGCACGTCGCTCTAAGTTCATGTGCGCACTGGTTCTGGCTACGCGTAAGGTTCCTATTCGTGCTCCTGGTGCTGCTGCCCCGGAGGAAGAGTCCAAGGAGGAGGGTGGCCATGATGACAATGGTGACAATGCCGGTGACCGCAAGTCGACTCAGCCCGGCGCCGACTCGAAGGGCAATGGTGGTTTAACCCCAGCAGCTGCCGTTGCTGCTGGCTTTATCTCCTATGACGCCCACGCGACTGGCTTCGACCAGGGCCACACCGGCACAGTCACTCACCGCGGCTCTACCCACGCCGCATCCGAAGCTGCCATCGCCGAACGCCTGAACGCGCGCACTCCCGCCGTGGAACCTGTCCGCGATGAACAAGGCCTTTACCGAACTGCCACCAACACTTCCAGCCAGGGTAATCAACTCAGCACAAATGACGGTAACACCGGCGTTTCCCGCGGCCTGTCCACCGGCCACCGCAAGGCTGGCCTGCGTGCCTCGTACACCGAAGGCGACGTGCCCATGCCGCCACCTCTCTCTCCAGTAGCCGCCGGCATGACCCCGTCCTCCAGCAATGTGCCCATTTTGGGCGCCCCCGCGCCGCCCGGGTCTCGTGGCAGTGTCCGTTATGAGCCTCCTACCAACGCACCCCCCAGCACCCAGGCCACGGACCCTCATTCGATCATCTCCCCTGGTACCTACACGCAGCCGTACTACCATAACCAAGACAATACCTACGACTCCGTTCCGCTGCATGGCGTCAGCACAGCCTACACGCCCGCCCGTGACGACCGCTACGATCCCGTATCCTCGCCCTCGATCTACTCCCCGCCGCAGCCCCAGGCGCCTGCACCTGCGCTGACAGGCGAAGGTATCAGTCAGCGCGGCTCCTTCATCTCGCGCACGCTGAAGCGCGGCAAGCATGGCAATGACCAGGGCCCGTACGGAGAGCACGACGCATAATAGGCACGATATAACCTCTGGCGCTTCCATGCGCCTTTCCTTTCCTTTTGGGGTTCATGGGTAACAAACGGGGTGTACTACTCGACTTCTCTCTTTCTCTCTTTCTCATTTTCACATTTCCTTGACCAAAAATTTCCTTCATTTTCCTCCACCATAATTCCATTTTGGGGGGTTGTATGATATTGGCCTTCGGCCTAGGGGTTGGATTTCTTTGACGATCTAGATGATCAGATGATTTTGACAATTTTATGTCCGAATTAGGACGGTTTTCTCTCTTTGGTGACTTTGGAATCAATTCTTTTTCTATCGAGCTGTCGTTTTGTGAAGTGAACATATAAGTAGAGGACGTAAGTAGCGGCTTATTGGCGCTCTAGTGTCTCTGCCTGTGTGCAAGCTATGTTTCACGTAGCTGCTAATCTGTTGGAGCGCCTCGCGGGCATGCATGCGTGCGGATTCGACTATAGCAAACCGTTGATACTTCGGTCAGGAAATCGAGCAGAGATGCGTGTAAATTCTTAAACTCCTAGCTAGGTACCCCCTGGCTAGATCGTAGGTATCACTCTTACCAGATTATATAATATAAACATAAGAATTAGAAAAAGTGAGAGACTAACCATCTATCAACTCTCATGGAAAAGATCCCGCTGCGCCCTGGGTCATCTTCTGACCGAGAAAAAAAAGGCAGAGACTCACAAGTAGAACAGTAAACAAGCCTTCATACTTCCCTACTTGCTTCCAGATTCCTTCCACGGATAGCTCACTGGATCATCTTTCCGCACCCAGATCTTCGACCGCTTCTTGCTCACGATATGCTCGACAAAAACCTCCCGCGTATACTGCGCCTTGAACTTTCGGATCCACCGGGGATCCCACAGCTCGCTCGCAATGCCGAGGTCCTTGCAGCACCGCACCAGTGCATTCGACTTGCAACCCTCGGTCGCGGTCGGGATCCCGTCTGGCGAGAAGTAGTCTTGCTCACCGCGCGCCACGGAGACAAGTCTGCGGAAGTACCGTTAGCAAGAGAAGGAACGTCTCGGGGTGGCGCAGAAAGGGAGGAGGAGGGGGCAAGAAAGAAGGCGAAGGCCTCACCGTCCATTGCACACAAGCGCATACTCGCGGGTCACGGTCTTTGGGGTGACGATACTCTCGCCGCGCGGGGCGAGGCCCCAACCGCCGGGCCCGAAGGCGCGGTTCAGGATGCGCCGGTACTTGATCTCGGGCAGGTAGACGATGCCATCGGGCTTGATCTCAACTTCTTGCGGGTCAGTGTCGGCAAGAAGGATTTCGGCTGCTTCTTTGGGGAAGGGCTCCGCAGAGAGGCCATGGAAAGAACGGGTCCAGTCGATCTTGTCTTCCTGTGCCTCGAGCTCGAGCGGCTTGTCGCCGAGCCCACTCTTGGAGATGTTGTCGGTTGTGGGGCGGTTCCGGGGCTCGGTGGTTGCGGAGGGGGAGGCTGAGGTGCGTGGCTGACTTGATGGGACTGGCTTGACGGTGCTGTTGGTGGCAGTGCTGGCGTTTTGGGTGCGTGTTGCGCTGTAACTTATAGCGCGTTGTGGAACGGGGCGGAGGAGCTGCGGCAGGACATGTGCACGCAAGACTTGGGATGTGGATGTCGATGCGGATGTCGCATATTGGATACTCTGCAGCACACGCCAAGGACGAGGGCGAAGAGCTGCCATGGTTGGTGGAGGGAACGCAGAGGTGAGAGCTTTGAAAGCTCGAGGGCTGTGCATTGATGTTTCGTCGGGGAGCTCGATCCCTGGCGCTTAGCGGACATCACGTAATTCCCTCACGGCAAGTTAGCTACTCCACCCTGTCAACGGTGATCACTTGCAAGCGGTACAAGGTTGTTTCAGAATCAACTTTTATACCAAAAAAGAAATTTAATGTGAGGTCACTATTATCGACAACTAAGTTACGGTTGCGAGAGCTCTCTACGACGAAACTCTTGAAATATTCGGTTGGCCAAATACGTCAAGCCAGATCCCTCCATAGAAGAAATCGCGCAGCATTGGCAATAGATTAGTGGCCTCAATAACGCGATTGGCTGATTTGGAAAAAATGTATGGAAGTCTGCAAATAGGCTGTATTTGCCAGTAATTGCCTCTATTCTTGTCGCTCGGGACTAATCTGACCTATCCTACTATAAATTCATGGTCTCTGCATCTCGTTCTGCTCTCTTTACTATCAACTGCCTCCTTTTGGTATATCTAAAAGCAATTCACAGACCCATCGCTTTCTTTCTGCCAAACCCTTTGCTTGCCTTTTTCCAATATGCCATCCCCAGGTAAGTCATCTGAGATTCTATCCTGCTCACAAGGCTGATGCATGTGTGTTTAGCTGCCTCTCGACAACCTTCGCCAAACCGTCAATTGAAGCCTTCATTTCTGAGCAATCAAACTGATGCATTTCCCGTCACTCAAGTCCAAATAACGATAACAGCCAATGGGCAATCGAAGGAATATACCTGGAATAGTGACTGCTGGGCAACCCCCAGGGCGATATATGTCCCGGCCAACGGGGTTTATAAAGCCACAGGAACCGCTCTAGTGGGTTCAGGGATTGTTGCATATACCATGGTCCTCCCGGGCAGAAACCCTCTCTTACCGGACCCTCAATGGCTTTGTTGGGCTCGGATCCAGGCTGGACAGCGATTGAACGTATGGGACTCGAACATCAAGGTGAGTGGGACGCTGGTGTACACGAAGAACGGTAAAGTTGAGCAGGAAAGCTTCGTGCTCTCAACTTCTTCACCATAGAGTATAGTCGAGATCCAAATTTTGGTCAAATCCAAAAAAACTTGAATAGAAACCAGAATACACATTGTCAAATAAATGCGCATATGTAATTGGATCTATATCTTGTCTGCAGAATAGAGATAACAATCAACTTCTCCTGGCTACTAGCGGAGCACAGAACGACTGAGCAAGCGAGGTCAATGTGTAAGTCACTTCTAAATTAGCTTCGAGTTAGAAAGAGGATAGCTCTGTTGGATGAATTATTGGTCAGAAGGTTCGTTTTATTCGACATATCCTCTGAGCCAATGAACAAAGGGAAGGGCAACGACTCCTTCAAGGAAAAGAAGAAAAAGAAGACGAAAACAAGAACCACGCATCTTGTGGAGCCCGAAGACTGAGACTATCCCCAATAGTTGTTGTTGCTGCTGCGCAATTTGCCGAGAAGAATCAACGGCAATGGCACCCGGTTCCACTTGACCCGCTTTGAGGAAATTCTATTCCCATCGATCGAACCCCTTTTCGAAAACATCACGTGTGCTGGGATATACGGAGAGTTTATGAGCTAAAGTTCGAAGGGATCTCTACCATTGCATGCACACTTTTTGATCGGCTTCTACCATGGCCCGAACGATTGCAGTGGCTGGAGCGACTGGTAGTGTGGGACGAACAATTACTGAGCAAATCTTAAATGAGAACAAATTCTCTGTGATTGCTCTGACCCGAAGGGTATGTCTCAACAACACCAGCACAACCCCACGTATCCTCGGGAAAGCATTTTGGTTAAAATAGAGAAAAGGACCCGGAGCGAATTCTCGAGTCCGCAATCAGCAACGTGCAGTATGTGCAGGTTGACTATGATAACATTCTGAATCTCGCACAACAATTAGACGAACATGCAGTGCACACGGTGATATGTGCCATCGGCATGTTGGGGGATGACTGCTCCGAAGCCCAGCTCAATATAATCAAGGCCGCTGATCAGGCATACTCAGTACAAAGATTCATCACTAGTGAATTTGGCTATATGACCCATGAAGGGTAACGGCTCCTCATCAACCTTGGTATTCTCGCGTAGGCGAGGCCGTGAAATCATCGTATTACTGACCCATATATAGAAAAAGGCACATCGATCCGGGTGTTGGCTGGTTCCTGGAAGCTGCTGATCTTCTCAAGAAGACCAATTTGACTTATACCCGTCCAGTGTGTGGGGCATTCATGGATTTCTTGGGAGCGCCACATATGAGATCGAATATTCCCCCGATACCCATAGCCGTTGACGTGTTGAATCGAGAAGCATACATCCCGGGGGATGGTAACGCAATTTTAACCATGATCTACAGCTATGATGCTGCTACCTTTATTGCAAAGCTCCTCGAGCTGGACGATTGGCCTGAAATTAGCTATTGTGCGGGGGAGGATATCACCTTTAATCAAGTCGTGCAGTTAGCCGAGGAAGTTTGTGGTAGGATCTTCTGGCCGACATCCAAACCTCATTTGTGCTAATGCTATTTTGCTGCGCAGGAGAGAAATTCAAAGTGATCAACTTGAATGCAGAAAATATCGACAAAGGCGATATCCCACTGCTCAAGGCCCATGAAGAAATCGACATACCACCAGAGGAGATTAAGGCATATAATGTCTTTGGTTACCAACTTTATCTCGCCGGCGCGTTTCATTTACCTAGTGAAGGACGAGTTGGAGACAGATTTCCGGAATTTGAAACGAAGACTGTTTCGGAATTCTTGAACCTGGCTTGGGGGTCTCGTACCTAGACGAATGATTGACGCACAGTACCCTCTGACATAAAGCTGGTTTTCTTGATCGCTTCGTGACCATGTATTTACTATACTATATGAGTTTGTAGATCCTAGACGTGCCTGTCTAGTCCAAGATGGTCATTAGGGGTGCATATATTCCTTTATAACTCTCAGTATATTAAGTTTCCTAGCATGGCAATCTAGCCTATACATCCAACCAAAGTTATGCTCCCCACCTGCAAGTGCTCAGGCCATTATTAGACCTCTTTCTTTCTTCAGGTAGTCTATTGATGCCTCAGGCTACAAAAGTAAGCCAAGTTATATCACGTGATGATACAGCTAGCAGAGAATGAACTTCTCATTAAGTAAATGGCAGCCATGGAAGAGAAAGAAAGCATGTCACTTGAGTGAGAAGAAACAATATACATATTAACAACTAATGGCAAAATTTCATGCGTCTTTAGTCTGCGTTCGCTCGTCGTTACCTTGACGTTTCCAGCATTCCCGGAAGGCTTCCATCTGTGGTCTTGTTAGAGAGAATGGCAATCAACTCAGCGGAAGAGAGGTAAATTGGACACGGGAAAAACCAGTCGGTCTCCAGAAGTCTTGATCTCATAGATTTGCGTCATATGGCAGTACCATAATCTCTTTCTCAAGGGATTGCAGAGGGATGACATTAAAAGCAGAGATGGGCATTCCTCACCTCCTCCTTGCACTGGCGCCAGTCTTTCTTCGCGAAATAGCAGTCGTTCATCTTGTCTTGCTCAGCTGGGGGGCATCAGTAGGCGATCCAAAGCAAGTGGCGTAGGAAGCACTGACCGTGGCAGCCGGTACTGAAGATGCGCTTGTCCCTGCAGAGAAATCTCAGTGTCTTCGAATCCTCACAAAGCCCTAGTGCGGTCGGTCAATTACCATTCATCGGGTTCATCGTCATCTTCTGGAGTAATTTTGGGCTGTTCTGCGTTATTTGACATTGTTGTGTTCCTTGGAAAGCGAAGGGGTCACACCAGTCAAGTGGAAGTCGGGCGGTTGGCCTCGGCGGGCTCAACTATCTTATCGGCTTCCCCAGCATCCCATCAATTCTCTCCAACAATCAACAATGGCCACGCCAACGGGCAATGATGCCAACCTCACGGGCAAGAAACTAAATGTCCTAGTCTACTCCGGTTCGCTTACCCATTCCGCCTGGCAACTCAGCCGCTTTCTGACCGACAATGGCCCGACAGGAACTGGAACCACCGTTGACTCGGTCCGCCACTGCATTTACACCCTGCGCCGCCTACTTGCCCCCCACTACGCCGTCACCCCCGTGACGGGAGATATGCTTCTGAAGGAGCCATGGACGGCAACATGTGCTCTTCTCGTCATCCCTGGGGGGGCAGATCTGGGCTACGGGCGCACCCTCAATGGCGCGGGGAACCGGCGCATTACGCAGTTCGTGCGCCGAGGTGGAAAATACTTGGGCCTTTGCGCGGGCGGCTACTATGGATGCAAACGATGCGAATTTGAGGTCGGTGATAAGACGATGGAAGTGATTGGAGACCGAGAACTGGCCTTTTTCCCGGGCACTTGCCGAGGCGGTGCGTTCCCGGGATTTGTTTATCATAGCGAGGCCGGCGCAAGAGCGGCTCAACTTGATGTCCAGAAGGAGTCGTTGAGTGCTGGTGCGGTGCCGACGCATTTCCGATCATACTATAACGGAGGAGGCGTTTTTGTGGATGCTTCGCTGTACAAAGACCAGGGTGTTGAAGTGCTGGCCAGCTATACCGAAAAGCTCAATGTCGACCCTGGTGAGGGTTCGGCTGCAGTGGTCTATTGCAAAGTCGGTGAAGGAGCGGCTATTTTGACAGGGCCACATCCTGAGTAGGTGATTATATATATGGGAGACTATCTATCGGCTGACACCATTATCTAGGTTTGCCGCAGTGAATCTCGATCCCAATGCCAATGGCCCCGATTATGCCGATGTTGTGGCCGCATTGGCCGCCGACGACAAAGAGCGTACAGACTTCCTAAAGGCATGTCTGTCTAAACTTGGGCTACAAGTTACCCAGGACTCCACGACCGTACCTTCTTTGTCGTCATTACATATGTCTGGTATTGATGCAGAGGGTCCTATTGAGATCCTATCCTCCCTTGCCCCGGCCTTAACCCGCGAGAACCATAACGAGTACCTGAAAGATGAAAATGATACGTTCCGTATCGAAAGACCTGGCACATGGAATCTGGACGATCTCAAGGAATCGCTTCCAAGCGATTCATCCGCCACTAGCGACGGTATTGTTGACTACAAGACAATTATTAAACGACTTGTGATCCATGACGATCTCCCCTCTTCAAAGCTAACACCCTACTTCAATCACCATGCATTCTACGCCAACCTTCGACAATACCAGTCTGAGTCCAAGGAGGGAGCATCCGAGTTTGGGTCGAATCTCTTGTACGGCGAGGTCGTGACAAGTACTAACACTATAATGGAAAAGTAAGCAACTACTGGGGAGGAGAGGATTGTTGGCCAGCTAGTATATTTACAAGGATCCAACATCTAACGATACCTAGGAATACACAGTTACTTCGCCAACTTCCGCATGGGTTCACTGCTACAGCGACCGTTCAAGTTGCTGGACGGGGCCGAGGTTCTAATGTCTGGATCTCACCAGCAGGTGCCTTGATCTTCTCAACAGTCGTTCGCCACCCGATCGACAAGATCCAGTCTGCGCCGGTCGTATTCCTCCAATACCTCGCCGCCATGGCCGTCGTCAAGGGAATCAAAAGTTACTCCAAGGGCTACGAGAACCTCCCAGTCAAGATGAAATGGCCAAATGATATCTGTATGTTGGGCCATTCATACTTTTCTTTTTTGATCGCCCAGCCACTAATCATTGTTTTCCAGATGCCCTTGATCCGGAGGACCCCGAGCAGAAGCGTTACACCAAGATTTGTGGCATTCTTATCAACTCTCACTTCATGTCAAATGAATACATCTCCGTCGTCGGCATCGGCGTCAATGCAACGAATGCCTCCCCCACCACTGCCCTAACAGCTCTTGCTGCACGTTATGCTTCCCCGGGAGCGGCTGCTGCATCCCCTGTGACGCTTGAGAAGCTTTTGGCCCGTATTCTAACAACATTCGAAGATCTTTACACTCGGTTCCTTCGTACCGGTTTTGATCGCGGCTTTGAGGCTATGTACTACGAGGACTGGCTACATATGCACCAGATCGTCACCTTGGAAGAGGAGGGCGGTGCCCGTGCTCGCATTCAAGGGATCACTCGGGATTATGGCTTGTTACTTGCAGAAGAACTTGGATGGAATGAACGACCCACTGGGCGGGTCTGGCAACTGCAGAGCGATAGCAACAGTTTTGACTTTTTCAAAGGTCTGGTGAGGCGGAAGGTTTAGACTACTCCCCTTGCAACACAACATAGAAAGTAAATGCATGAAGATGAAAATTTCCAACAGGAGATATCTTCTTTGACTTTGATATATGTACAGCTACTTATACGTCTATTCATGCATTGTTGGCACACGAAAAGCTAGCGCCGCTAGGATTATCGTGGATGGATTTTCCGGAAGTATAAAGACCGAGAGCACACTGTGAGGCAAATGTTAGAAATTGAGACCAAAAAATTAACTTCTGGCCTACGAAGACTTACTAGAATGACACCAACACAAATGATAAACGCATTGAGAGCGGTTAAGAAAATCTTTCTGGGCGACGAGAACCACAAGCCTTTGTTCATGTAAAACCAGAACATACCCGTGAAACCGAAAGTGAACCAACTTCCGAAAAGGGCAGTCTGTGATATTCATTAGTACCTGTGGATCATACATATCCAGTAATCCTCTGGGGCAAATAAGTATAAACATACAATCAAGCTGACAAGGTCGCTGAACACTGGAATGGAAGATGCGATTATCCAAGCAATTATCCAAAGACCAAAAGAAATGCCAATCCACGAGCTGACAGCAACCCAGTCTCGCTTATGCATACGGTCTGTGCCGGCAAAGAGGCGGATATAAATCGACTTGGCGGCAACGTGACTATTGATGACACCTGCAATGACAATCTGAACGAGTGAAATGATGAGTGGATATTCCATAAATATTGAGTAATATTTGTTCAAATGATAGTAGATATTTCTCACTGTAGGAAGAGCGACGCCATAGGCTATCTTTGATATCAATGGGCCGGCAGAGCCCAGTGCCGGGGAGGCAACGTCAGGACCAGCGAATCGATATATCACCACAGCAGCGACAATATATAGCGTCATGTCAATTGTTTGCAGGAGAGCAAGAGCTTTTGGGAAATCTCTTGCGTCCTGAAGTTCTGCCATAAACGTGAAGAATGTGTTGTGGCTGACTACTTATTGTCAGAAAATATGACAGTCAAAAGTAAACTTCGATTCATCAATGGAAACTAACCGTAAGAAAAGCCAATGTTGGCGGCAGCAGTGCATGCAGTAACAAGGTTTGTCTTGGAAGTGGGATGGATAATGGTGTCAGGGTTTCGTATTCCCACGGCAATCATGGTTATCATGACCGCGGTGAAGATACTAATGAAGGCTGAGGAGAATATCAGTGACTATTGAGTAGCGTTGGAGTGGAAAATTCTGAAAGCAAAGAACTCACAAATCAAGGAAAGCCACGATATTTTCTCCAGTGTTCGCGGTAGCGACAGAATACATGAAAGAATCATACCTACGACCCCAAAAACAATAGAGCAGGTGGCATGATTGGTAATGACGTTCAATGCAACCGTGAATGTCAGAATATGGCTTGCCATGATGAAGACCAAGAACAATAATTGGGCTGTTCCAAACAACTCGCGACCAAACCGACCCATAAGCATCTCGCCAGCATCAGCCATGCTCGAAATATGAGGATATCTCCATTTGAATTGTCCAATCACATATCCTGTATAAGATGCTAGGATCCCGAAGCCAATCAGAACAATGAGACCAGGCACAAGACCTAAGCCAGCGATGGCTGCTGGTAGTGAGAGGATTCCAAGCGAGATGGTCTCCGAGACCATCAGCAGGCCTCCTTGCCTTTGAGCGAAAGGAATCAATTAGCATAGCACAATCTCAATATAGTGTGTATAGAGCATACCACCACTTCAATACTTTATATTTCACTTCTGCATGCTCCTCGTCGCCAAACGCATCCTGCCGCTCGGGAACAAGATCTGGTTTTTCCTGGATACCCTCGCTCCCGGCCCCCAATTCAGGGGTCCCTTGGCTAGGCTGTGTGATATCAATAATCTGGGGTCTCATAGTTGTTGTTCTCATTCTATTTATGGAAATATAGAAAGGACGGTGGTTGCCAAACAATTCAGTAGTGTAGTGAATGGAGAAGGTGATATTGAGACTCAGGATAGCAAACACACAATAAAAGTCCCCCGGACCAACCGCGATATCCGCTCAGATCCCCAGTGAAATCATTTCAACTTGCGGGGAAAGACTGCTCGCCTTCCATTTCCAGTCACCTTCATAACCCTGGCTACTCGAGCGATATGTGGATCACTGTCGGTGGGAATCGCCTAGTGAGGTGGAATCCACGGGATAAAGACGGGGCCAACGAAAATAGCCCTTTACTGGTATCTCGTCTGTATAGGAAAGGCATGCCCGTTGTGCCTGACGATAAGAGAGAGAGAAAAAGGCTCTCTTATCGCCCGTATTTCATAATTCTTGGGACCTTTAGCAAACGCAGTGAGGATTGGGATTACTCGACATATATAAATACTCATGGCATGATCCTTCCTTTATTTCAGTATCTCGATTCCTACCCCGTTTTTTGCCCCGGATTCGTGATTTTTTCCCGTTGCACCACCTTCGCGCAATCTGGGGTATTTTTTGATGCCAATGTGGTTATGGGTCGGAATCGCCTTCCTACCGTCGGAGTGACTTTCTTAAATTAGAACATATCGCCAAATTGGCCGAAAATGGCCAAATCGTCATTTTCATCTAATAAGATAATATTTACTAACTAATTGGTACGTCTTACGTACTATCTGATATTGGATTGAGTCATCAAGGCACATTTCATGATTCCTGTATCCAGTTTCCTCAGTTGAGATGTGATCTGCAGCGATATAGAGTTCCATCTGGGGAAGGCCGCCCTCATTACCGGCTTGAAAAACATAGTGTCTATCTTCACTCTCCTCTATGATTCCTTTATATGATAAGAGCTTACAGAATTAGTTCATAGTATAAGGAACCCAGAAAATGGAATCCAGCTACTGGCCCGACCCGGTTATGTTTTGGCGGCAGCGCTGAGTTCGCCGGGGTATGATTGAGAGAAAGTAAAGTGATCTCATTGAAAAAAAAATGATTCATTGAAGATCTATCATAAAATTCTAAACATCAAATGCGATGCAAATCGTATCTCTACAGCCTGGTGCCCATGTTTACATGGACAGCCTTGATCTGGCTGTAAGCCTCCAAACCAGCTTCACCTAGTTCCCGGCCAATGCCGCTCTGCTTAACACCACCGAATGGCACACGAGGATCACAATCTTGGCTACTGTTCACCCATACCATACCGGACTCAATCTCAGATGCTACGCGATGCGCCCGTTCCAAATCTGTCGTGAACACCGCCGCACCCAGGCCGTAGGTAGTGTCGTTGGCACGGCGGATAGCCTCTTCCTCTGTATCAAATGGCAAGATCACGACCACTGGGCCGAAGATCTCCTCCCGAACCACCCGCATCGAGTCGGTCACATCGGTAATTACCGTCGGCTTGACAAAGTAGCCGTCCTTGTGCTCCGAGTTGGCGGGGACATGGGCAGTACCACCCGTCAGTACAGTCGCGCCTTCGCTCTTGGCAATATCCATATAAGACAGGATACGCTCATACTGGGCGCGCGTCACTTGTGGACCCTGGAACGTCTCCGGATCCCATTGATCGCCGATCTTGACGCTCTCAACCGCCTTCTTGAAGCGAGCTAGAAATGTTGGCAGGATTTCCCGGTGCACGAAGATACGAGACGTTGCCGTGCAGATCTGGCCCTGATTGGACATGATTCCGAAATGCGACCACTTCACTGCCTGGTCCATATCGGCGTCCGGGAAGACCAGTAACGGAGACTTACCACCGGTCTCGAGTGTGATATTCTTCAGAGTGCCAGCCGCCATCTTCATAATTTCACGAGCCGTGACCGTGGAACCTGTGAAGGCGACCTTATCAACAAGCGGATGAGAAGTCAGTGCGGCGCCGGCCTCACGGCCGTAGCCATTGACGATGTTCACCACGCCTGGAGGAAAGCCTGCCTCCTTAATCAGAGTTCCTAGGATCAACGCGCTGAGTGGAGTTTGTTCGGCAGGCTTGAGAACGACGGTGTTGCCGCATGCGAGTGCCGGTCCGAGTTTCCATGCCGCCATCGACAAGGGGTAGTTCCATGGGATAATCTGGCCAACAACGCCGATCGGCTGGCGCAAAGTGTAGGCGAACTTTTGGGGAGTAGTGTTGATCGTCTGCCCAAAGGTCTTGTCTGCCCAGCCGCTGTAGTACCGAATCGTCGAGATTGCCTCCACCAGATCCTCCTCGAGAGCGACATGGTACGGCTTTCCTATATCGTTATTAGCAGACGCAAATAGTAGCTCCGATTGGCGCTGTCGCCAGATTGAGTCGCTTACCGTTGTCCCACGCATCGATCGTGGCCAGAATTTCCTTATTTTTTCTAGCAAATCGGCCAGTCGGCCCATTAGTTGGCCCCGCTCGGTTGCGGGAAGAAGCTTCCACGACGGCTGCCCAAGCGCGGTTTTGGCCGCCTGCACGGCACGGTCGACATCCTCGGCGCTGGCAGCGTGCACGGTGGCAATTGGTTTATCGGTGCTATCGGGTTCGGCTGATGAGTGTTTTATTTCGTTCGTGAAGGCGTTCTTGGAGACTTACGCCGGGTCAAGAGAGGTGATGGTTTGGCCGGACGACGCAGGCACAAATTCATTGTTGATGAACAGGCCGGTGGGCTGCGTGTAGCGGCGCCCATTAGGCGTAACGATTTCCACGGAGAGGCTCATGATAAAGGATCAGTCTTGCAGAAGTACAAGGCAAAAGACACTGGTTCAAAAAGAAGAGAGACAACAGCATCAAGCTGGTGGTGCACCGAGATATTAGAGGGGCAGCAAGTCCGGGGAGTGTTCGCAAGTGGGGCGCCGTTCGGCGCGAATGTTCTCGAGGCTTTTGAGGAAGGCGATTCCGCCGAGACGAGGCTACGCTCGGTCTGTTAAGTCCACCCGCAACACAGCTTGAGATTCGCGTCCTATTTCCAATCCGAGAACCCATCGGTCTTGCTGTCTATCTCCCCTTCCTCACTTAGAACATCGTGCGTCATCGCATATCGCAAACCGAATGTGTATCTTGATGTTCGAATTGCGTAAGGCTCTCTCTCTCTCCCATACCGTGAGGGAGATGGTAGGTCTCTGAGACGGGATTGGGCGAGGGAAGGGTGGACAGAATCACAAAGCTAGGTCACCTATGAGCTGAGGCTGTCAGGATGGTCAAGCCCAATTTCTTCTCAATCTCGATGAATCAATTGGGCACATCGCTTCATTCAACTACTCAGATGGTCCTATAGTTCCCCTGGCAGGGGACTGTTCGCGTTTGCCAGGTTGTCGACCATCAATGAAGTGCCAGTCGATGAGGCACCCAGTTATCGAACAAGTCGTGTGCAGAGTAACAGCTGCATGTCAGAACCGGAGGTTTCTTCATCTCATGATTGAGTGCCCTAAGAGCCGCCCGTTGCGACCGGGGCCAGAACGAACGAGAAGCAATAAACAGGGCTTCCTGCACACACTACGGAGAACGTTCTTCGATAAGCCAATATTTCCAATATTTTTCTCCACTATTTATGTCAATAGCCACATGACTAGATAGTCTGAAAATGGGATTTTGACCCCGTCATTTTTGTCTAGTACAGATGAAGTTTCAATAGCTCCATCTTCCGAGGTCTGATTTTTGAGATCTTCCAAAATGGAATGGCAATGTTGTTTCATATGTAGCACTAGGCATCGGATAATCGATAGAGAATAAATCTAGACCTTTAGGGGGAGAGGGGGGTGGCAGATCGGCCACCACTAACTAGTAGTCATTGGTTCAACTAAAAAAGCGGCAGGTCTTCATCAAGTCATCGGGTGGATTGTGATTGTGTTGGTTAATATCCTATCGCTAATGCCAGTCTAGCCCGAATAGCGTCAATCCATGCACATTCACATTTTCGAGAGGAGGAGGAGGAGGTGGGGGGGGAAAGACAAGTAGTATTCGGGCCTTTATTTCAACATTGTACCGACCATGATGGGGCAATTGTTGCAGTCTATCATGAATACCACCAACTGGGGGGTCTCCTGGGTTGTCAATCTTCCCCGTCGGCTCCCGCACTTCTGACCGAGCAGATCCAGGGGGTATGGGGGATCGTTTTGCTTTGCGGGACGTGGTTCGGGGGTGCGGGTAGAGCCGAAACTCGGTTCCAGCGGAAAGAGTGGTTATTGATTCATCATCGCATGAGACCGATTGCTTTTGCCTTCAAAAAGAAATCATGAAAAATGGCCATATATGCATATTTGAATAGGGTCTTTTCGTTTTATTGGGGGCCATTTAGGGTAACCTCGAAAGTTTCTACCGAGAACAGCCCACCAATAGTCATAATCCTTACACGTGTTAGATAAAGGACTTTGCCCCGCGCGGGGATTGAAGCAAGGGATGGGAAGCCCAGACGAACGGATCAGCCAAAGAGATAGATAGCCAGGAAATCTGCCCGGTGGTCCATTTGGAGTCAATTGGCTCCAATGGGCTTTCGGAAAATTGCCGTTCTCCCCGAGTGGGGGTCGAGCCCGCCTCGCTAGCTAGCTGGTGGGAGTCCTCTGTAGGTGGTGCTATCTAGTTACGGTGTGTCTCAAGTAGGTAAATAGTGATCCTTCCCTCATCGAAACTAGAAGATGCGTTGGTTAGCCGCAGCCACCTGATGTCATCTTGAACACCAACCTCGAACTAGAAAACTCGAGCAGACCAACCACGGCAAAACGCAGCAATATGTCTGCCTTTTTGCTGGTCTAGCGACTCCAGAACCTGGCATGGAGACTCCGCATGGCTTCAAAAACTCACTAGTTGCCCTGTTCGAACTTTCTATTTGCCCTCTCCTCTTGCACGGGGTTCGAGAGGGGCGGAAGGGGGGCGGCACACCCGCGCATTAGCGCTCTCCCGGAAGGTTATAGTGTTGACCCGCAGGCACAAGCCGCGCTGCAGCTACCGACTTTTCACTTGACAATCCCTGTCATTTCTTCACACATCAGTGATCCTCAAACATTCTCGGAGCGCCATGGCATGAGACTGTACTCGATCTCTCCTTCACCCCGCGACAGGAGCCCACGACACCCCCCTTTCGCGTGCACGCCTATGACCGCTAGAATGGCCGGGTCTACCTCTCTCCAGCCTTGGGCTGAAGGCGCGGAGAAATTTAGAGGCCAACGGTTGCTCCCCCACATCATCGACTATTACGCTCATCATGAACCCGATCGGGTATTTGCCGCCGTTGCGACCTCCGAAAGCGTAGCGACAAGCTTTCAGGATGTCCCTATGAAGACTCTGGCGACAGCTATCGACCATATGGCCTGGTGGCTGGACCGCTCGTTGAAAAAGTCAAGCAAAAAAAGGCGGACCCTGGCTTATGTTGGCCCTGTCGACCTGCGATATACGATTGTTCTACTGGCGGCGATCAAATCAGGATGGAGGGTAAGTATTATCAATAAACTAGTTCTCTCCCTTCAGAGTAAATTGGGATCAATCATTTCTTGGCCGGAAACTTATCTTGCTTTCTTCCTACTTCCAATAGACTATGTTTGTCTCGCCACAAAACCCCGCCATCTTGAACCTTGGCCTTCTACAGCAGGTCGATGTGAGCACCATGCTGTATGCTGATGTCATGCGTTCTGTGGCCAAAGACTTACAAAAGTTTGATCCCTCAATATCCTGCAAACAAGTGCCCTCGATGGCCGATTTACTCAACTCAGATGCTATGCCATACCCCTTCGAGAGCTCATGGAAGGATATTAAAGATGTGAATTGCCTGGTCTTACACTCTTCGGGATCAACTGGTAAAGCGACAATCCACAATTTATGCATGATTGTTGAATCTCATCTGACCCATATCGCAATGAACAGGCCAGCCAAAGCTAGTGTATATCACTCATTATTCGTTTTCCTGCACGGACAATGACGGAAAGATACCCGTTCCAAAGGGTCGACGCCCCCAAAACGCGGCTCTATTCAACTTTTCCCCAGCTGGACGGTTCTATTCTGCCTTTCCACCTTATCTTGTAAGATGACCTTGAATAATGCTGGTGACTATGATATATCGAAGCTTACAACTGAACAGATGGCGGGTGTTCAATCAACTACATTATTGCCTGCATTTTCGCAAGGAGCGACGGTGGTCATGGGCCCACCGATGTTGCCCCCTAGTGGCCTTTTAGTAACTACTATCATGAAACAACAGGAGATACGAGGTCTTTTTGTTCCTCCGCCTATTATAGAACAATGGGTCATTGATCCACATGCATATGAACAGGCAGAAGAGCTTGATTTCGTGCTCTATAGTGGTGGTCTATTGAATCGAAGTATTGGCAACCGCCTCGATGAAGTTACAGATGTCTGCCAGATATACGGTACTCTCGAAATCGGCCATGGCCAGATGCTTGTTCCTCAGGATGGAGAATGGGAATACATGGAGGTGAACCCAGTGGAAGAGTACGACTTTCAAGAACTGGAAGAAGGTGAGGGTCTCTATGAATTGGTGATACATGCAAATCCAAAGCTCATAGAGCATCGCGCCCTTGCACATAACTTCCCGGACGCGAAAGAATGGCGAACGAGGGATCTATTCATCCCCCACCCGTCAAAGCCTGGACTCTGGCGTTTTCACTCCCGCACTGACGATATTATCTCGCTGGCAACCGGTTATCGAGTATGGCCTATCCCGATGGAGACAGTCCTGGCCGAGGATCCTCATATTTCCGGTGCTTTGATGGTAGGGAATGATCGCCCCGAGGTCCTTCTTTTAGTCGAACCACGCCAAAGTCCGCAGGTGGACCGAATGAGTAAACGCGAATTTATTGATGCTATCTGGCCAACCATTGTTCAAGCGAATGCAAAGGCTCCTGAGTACGGCAAAATTCGTCGATCGCGAATTCTCCTCTGTCAGCCCAATCTTGGATTCTTTAGAACTCCAAAGGGCACCATCTCACGGAAACCTACAGAATCATTATACTCCGAGTACATTGCCGGGACTTTTATCGAGGGCACAGCGGATGAGCAGAGCCAAATCGGACTTCTGGAAAAGCACTGGTTGGACGAAAGCAAACGGTTTATTGGATCAGTTGTGCATGACATTCGTCCTGATGTTACTTTTAAAGAAACCGATGATTTCTTCATTACCAAAGCTATGGACTCGCTCACCGTCGTGGAACTTGGGCAGAAGCTGAGACTCGGTCTTTTAGGACGTATGAGTCAAGAGAAGAATACAATTAGCTTCTGGATACGAACCATCTTCGAAAACCCGTCTATCGAGAGTCTAGCCAAGGCCACCTTGAATGCTATCTCTGGGAAAGGAGACTCTGACGAGCTATCACAAACCTCTGCCATGGAGCGTATGGTAGAGCAATTGACGGACCAGCTGCCAGAACCCAGTGGAAAGGCCCCAGAGCTTGAACTTCCGAACGAAGACATTGAAGTCGTTCTACTTGGATCTCGCGGCCGTCTTGGGCCATACCTCGTTAAAGACTTGCTAGACGACCCTCGTGTGGCCAGCATCAAATGTCTAGATAGAGGACAGAACGGTCGAGCAGCGTTTCAGCGCCGCGTGGATGAGCTCGGTCTTGACCTGGATTCGAAGAACTCACGGTTGCAATTCATCTCCATGAACCTATCCTTGCCAAATCTTGGACTTCAGCCAAAAGAATTGGAGGAAATTTCCAACAATGCTGATGTCATTATTCATAATGTCTGGGCTGTGAATTTTGCGTTGTCGCTATCATCCTTTCGGCTGGAGATGCTCAAGAGCCTCGTCACCTTGGTAGAAATCGCAAATAATGCGCCATCTCGGCCACGGCTCGTCTTCACGTCAAGTACCGGGACTGTATCATGCTGGCCAAAAGCTGTTGCACCCAATGTGCCTGTCCCAGAAGAGGTTATTAAGTGTTCGGCAGCAGCGACACTAACAGGCTACGCACAATCGAAGCATGTCGCAGAGCGGCTCCTGGCGTCTGCGGGGGCACGTCTAAAAATTCCGATCTCCATCCTTCGCATTGGCCAAATCGCCGGCCCCACCACCTTGGCAGATAGCGGTAAATGGGATAGTCGCGACTGGATGCATTCTCTCTCAATTCTCGCCAAGGCCACCGGCCTTGTTCCCTCAGACGTGGCTGAGATTGACTGGATCCCGGTGGATCAAGTCTCCCAAATTGTGACCGAGATTTCGTTGAAAGAGACTCACGACGAGGAAACCGGCACGCCTTTCGTGCAAGTTTATAATGTGATCCACTCGCGTCCAGTTCCATTCGTCCAGTTTGCCGATGCACTGGCAGGCTGCATCTCCTCATCGCGTAAAGTTGGGTTCCACCAATGGGTAGATCACTTAGCTGGTCTAATGCCAAACAAGCTTTCAAAGGATGCCGAGGCTGAGAAGACTCGCATCTTACATTTCTTCCAGGCGATCGTTCAGGAACAGTACCCCAAGTTCACGCTGAGCAAGGCAAAAGCCGCTAGTGTTACTATGGCTAGTATGGAACCGATTGGGCAGGAAATGCTGACGAAGTGGTGTAAGCAGTGGACACAGTCATAGAAATGGGTCGGATTGATATTTTTCGACGATTGATTGATTAGACCGTGGGAGGTCAATTTGAATGATTCATGAATAGCATTATACATAGCACATTTAGCGAGATCGAAGAATTGAGAATTTCAAATTAGTCGAAGCTCTTTCAAAATGCAAATGTACTGATTGATGTTGGTGTGAGCATGTCTTCGCCGTTCAGATATCAAGGGACTACCACGTCAGACAAATCCCATTCGTGTAGCCGCGAGGAAACTTCTATTCATCGAGGTACACGTTGGCTCTCTGACTAAGACTATCTGGTTTGGTCCCCGAATTCTTTATCAGAGCACCAGTCGCCCTCCCTACCATATACGTATGTACGTATATATATTATTTTTGATGGTCAGCTTGTGGTCAATTGTGTGGCTTTCCATGGGAGAAAGTAAGTAAGAAAAGCAAGAGAGAGCTAACTGATGAAATAAATTTGTCTCTCATTGGTTCTGAGAGCTATATTTTAGCCCCTAGGTCAAACAAAAATATGATTATTATCAAGGTTATCAGTTAAATTAATTTCTAAGCTTGGAGATACAAAATGCAGCCAATAGGGAGAGGGGGATAGCGAGACTTGACGAGGCAAGCACGTTGGTATGAAGCCTTTTCTTTTCGGGCTAATATAGATCAAAATAAATTACTATTCATCTCAATTAGGCTTGGCCTTTCCGTAATCTAGCTTCATCCAAGCTACCTCCGTGAAATGAATATTCGGTTCCGGGTCTTTCAGAATGACCCGCCGAGAGTCTATTATTAGCTACTTCGTATCCTCCACAATCTGGCCACAATTTTGAGCACTCTTCCCATCGCCCTACAACTCGTCGCCATGTCCACGATGAGTCCAAATTTTCTGACTGGCTCGTGTCTTTGCAAAAATATCACATATCGCATTGATTTGCCCAAATCTGAGCCATACCCCAATGTATGAATCATCTGTCCGACCATCAATCTGTTTCCTGATTTACTCACTAGCCGTACCACCAGCTTGTCATCTGCCACTGCATCAATTGCAAACGATATACCGGCTCCGGATTCTCCACTAATATTGTCGTGTCTCAGTCGAGTTTCACGTACACGAGTGGACAACCTAAGCTGTTTCTCGATCGCAGTGATAATGGCAACCATGTACGCCGTGAGTTCTGTCCCGATTGCGGTACGCCATTCACATCGCAGTCAAGCACTGGCGATGATGTTGCTGTAAAGTCGGGGACTTTGGACGAGCAGTGCCGACTTCAGTGTGCAAACCTGACGACTGAGATCTACTATCATCGGAAAGACGCCTGGGTGGACGAGATCGGAAACGATAAGGTGCAGAAGCTTAACGGCAGCATGGGCAATTCGTAAGATCACAGTTACCACGGGACTTTCTCAAGCATCCGATGCCGCACATAACTCATTATATTTCAAGAATTTGTAATTAATTTGAATAGTCTTATCAACTCATTCAATACCCCTCAATTGGCAGGACAATGTGTATAGCGGGGTAGAGTCGGAGTCTCATTCCCAAGGTATTCGTGTGGGGCGATCCGGGATAGGCAGGCCACTCCATCACGATATCCTTCGACTTTACACTGACTTCATAGATCGATGCAACAAAAGCAGAAAGCCACTCCGTTTCGGTCACCTATATCTATAACAGTCTTCCGCGACATCATGCATAACATTATACATCTCCTCTATACCCGCCACGACACGAGAAAACAAACGATTATACGCAAACATGACCTCGCTCACCGGTATCTTTGTGGCTTTGATCACCCCGTTCACCGATGATGGTTCCAAGATAGATGAAGGTCGCTTGCAGGCACATATCGAGCACCTCATCAAGGCCGGCGTGCATGGCCTCGTTCCTGGTGGCAGCACCGGCGAATTCACAGCCATGTCCACAGCCGAACGCAAGCAGCTCACCGAACTGTGCGTGAAATACGCCGCTGGCCGCGTGCCCGTCGTCACCGGCACCGGTAGCACTTCCACTGCTGAGGCCATTGAGCTCTCTGTACACGCAGCCCAGGCCGGCGCCGCTGCAGTCATGATTGTCCCGCCCTTCTACGACCCTGTCAATCTTGAGCAGCTGCATGAGATGCTGTCCGAGGTCCACACTGCTTCCAAGCTGCCCATTATGTTCTACAATATCCCCTCTGCCTCCGGTCTTACCCTCTCGCCTACTGAGATTGCGGGTTTATCCAAGGTCGGCGTGAAGTGGCTCAAAGATACTTCTGGCAACGCGCCGGCTCTGACAGAGCTGGTTTTCGGCTTGTCTGATCAGATCACAACCTTCAATGGATGGGATACGCTGACCTTCTACGGCCTGGTGGCTGGCTGCCCTGGCGGTGTTTGGGGCGCGGCGAACATCATCCCCGAGCTGGCGGCTGAGCTGTGGGATGCCGTCGCGGTGAAGGGGGACTTACAGCGTGGGCGGGAGCTTTGGGCTAAAGCTTGGCCTATCTGCAAATTCCTGGAGTCGCATAATTATTCTGCGGCTGTGAAGACCGGTGTCGAGCTTACTGGACAGCCCACCGGTGGTCTACGGAAGCCGTTTTCGCTCTTGAACCCGGAATTGACGGCGGAGTTGAAGCAATTGTTGCAAAATGCCGGTGTCAAGACTATTTAAAATACGCATGTGATATAGAAATGAATTGAAGACCAATGATTGAATGGAAAGTATGATCGAATCGGTAAAAATTTCGCTTCTTCGTTTCTTCGTACAATAGAGCGGCCACGAGATAAATATGAACC
The DNA here is from genome assembly GCF_028827735.1 of Penicillium macrosclerotiorum. Classification (NCBI taxonomy): domain Eukaryota; kingdom Fungi; phylum Ascomycota; class Eurotiomycetes; order Eurotiales; family Aspergillaceae; genus Penicillium; species Penicillium macrosclerotiorum. The sequence goes on from NW_026643088.1 coordinate 136,036, forward strand.
AGAAAATACAACGATACCCAATGAGGAAATAGGATGTTAAATATCAACAGAAAAGAGGCCATATCTGCTCTTCTTTCAAAATTTCGACCCAGATCGGCACGGGTGTAGATCGATTTGCGGTTAAATACTCGTCCTGCTTGCGCCAGAGTTTGGTCATGATATAACGGGCCGTAGTGAACGAAGTAAACCCACAGATAGAGCTTGCGTTATCAATCCATCGCATGATTGCTTCCCTCCTCTCTGTTGTGAGTGCTTCACATCCAGCAATGAAAGCAGGCCAGGCAGTCCCGGGGCCTACCAGCCCACTTTGAGACAGTGAGGCGCTGCATTTCTCAAGAGCAGCAATAACACTGTCCACATATCCTTGCAGCGCGGCAGGATGAGTCTCGCGAATTCTTCGGTAGAAGAAGATAACCAGTGCTCCGTTTAAAGCTTCCAGCATATGCCCATGAGGCTTACATGTGGCCTGAAGGTCAGTAGCACCCCCTCTGGCGCGGCCGAGATTGAACGAGCAGATCATGTTTTCCAGCCGCATTGCGCGCCGCTGGAGTGTTTCCCAAGCTTCTAGGCTCAACTTTCTGCCCGACGTACGCGCAATATCCCAGGTTGCTAGGACATTGGCTAGCCTTGTAGTTTGGGACACAAGACTAAGCCACGTCTCTGGAATGCCGTATATTTGTTTATATAGCGTTTCGGGAAAGCTGCGGGAGTCGTGGAGATGTATGTCGTGGTATCCCGAAGCCTGATCCTTCGGTTCATCGATATTGAGATCGCTGTCTGAATTCTGATTCTCAAGGCGAAGAAAGTCGTCAAGATGAGGGTTTGGCTCACTGAATACCACTGCCGTTGAAGAATTCCCCGTGCTGGAGGATGGCTGAGAGCGCGTGAAAGTGCCTAGCATTTCGAGGCATGAATATGAGAGCCCATAATCGTGTAGAACAAAAGTACTCTCCCCCACAATCCGCAGCCACGTATAGACATGATGTAAAAGACGGGCCTTTTTCGAGATTCTTCTCTTTGATAAGCCTCTCAATCGTAGTAGTCGCTCTGCATCAATCAAAAAACATCGAGCATGTTGTTGTTGCCCAGACAAAATCTATTACAAAATCAAAAGCTGATCTAACTGGGCTCGATGGGTATGTGGTGAGTGGGAAGTGAGTGGAAAGTGGCATATTTACCGCATACTGAGTGAGAATGTTGGCTGCCATTAGCTGGTCTTTGTACTTGGCCTTTTTTGGACCGTTTGTTTCATGCTGCAATGAAATTTGTATATGATCCTTGGCCTGCTGATAGGTCCGATTCGCAATATCATGCCAATGCTCAGTGGATTTTATCTCTTCAGTTGGCGGCTTCAAAGCCAAGCTGATAGCCGAGCAAGCTAATAAACCAAATAAATTTGCAAGCCGGGCATGAGTGACGCTTTCTGTGCCAAGGAAAGTAGAATCCCCAAAGGCCACGACTGCTGCAGGCAAGTTCAATATTTTCCAAGGGGACTTGTTGTCAAATGGGACTGCCATAATCTGGGGAATCACATTATCCTGGAAATTCTTGAGAAGGAATTGCGCATCTTTGAGCAGGTCCTCGGCCAAGCTAGATAATTCTACTGGTGTTTGCTTTGGAGTAGATAGTTGTATCGAGCCTTCGAGCAAGTTCAAGGCCCCTGGTAGTAAAACGTTCTCATTGCCAAGATCGAAGGGTATATCGTTTGGCATGCTGAGTGTAGGATGCAATGGAGGTCCCAAATTATCTGGACTAAAGCTCAACAAATCGGACCAATGAAGAAAGTCATCCATGTTTGATAGAGAGTCAATGATCGACGCGGGGCTAGCATCCGGCATGCCGGCAGACATGTCCGCTGGCATGATAAGATCTGTGGACTGCACTGCAGGCACCGAGTCCTCGGTGACGGACTCATCCTTTCCACGTGGTACAGTCTCCGACTGGGGCTGCGGCTGTGGTGATGATGCAGAGCCAGTGAAGTTGAGAACTCCGAAGGGACCGATGACAATATCGCTCTCCAGCGAGCGGTCTGGGTGTCGGGACCGGAGATCAACTTCAGCTAGGGAAGCATCAACTGAGCCAGATACTAGATCATTTCCCAGCGTAGCACTCATAGAAAGTCGTGATTGCTCTAGAGCGTCAATCAGCTTCACAAGGTTCTCGTAAAAATGAATGGGCTGTAGCTACCGGTATAGAGATGGCGACGTGTGCCACGGCGACCATTTTCTGTCGCTTCAATATCATCGCCGCGCAACCATAAGACCTGATCAGAGAAGCCCTCACATGGAACTCCCAGAGCCCGGCAGGTCCGGCATGCGGGGCGTTTCTGGTCGCATTTGACGTGCCGGCGTCTGCAGGTGCTACATCCGCCTAGCACATGAGATCGGCGAGCACGAGCACGCTTCGCACTCGGCATTGGACAAATTTGATCTTAGAAAGAATATAGATTTCAACCTGTTCATAGACTTGGATTCGGTATCAAATGAAGTATGGGGATCCGGGGAGACCCCGCAAAATCTGTCGGAATCGCCTCCCAAAACGAGCGGCGAAATCCCCCGCTGCCACTCTTATCTACTTATCGCCTTATCGATTATCACCTCTTTCCCTTTTCAGATCTACAATTTGCCAAGACGAATCGCCTCGGCGCGGACGGTCAACGGGATCTCCTGCTCGACAGAAGGGCCTTGTGGAGCCCATCCAAGCATCTGTTGAGCCCGTTGTGCAGTGCTGCGTGCGTTGGTGCCCCAAAACACGCTGCCCCGCGCAGATAACGTATCGGCCTCAGTGGCACTGATGCTCTTGACAGCAGGCGAGTCAGTCAGGCCCAGCTTATATGCCGCCTCAGCAATCAATTCAGAAATTCTTCCAAAGGACTACTCATATCAGCTCCGATCTAGATTCATTTAACTGCTCAATAGGGTTCAGGGAAACTCACTAGCATTCCAGTTCCAACGAAGTAGACGCCATTCTGGTTCCAAAGGTCACCTTCCGTACCCTCCACGGCCTTTTTAACAAGCTTCAGGAAGACATTGCTGAGATCATAGATGTAGATATTGCTCCAGATGCTTTCTCCTCTGCCCACCTGAACTGTTTGCCGAGTCTCGATCGCCACTCTAGAGAGCTCTGGAATCTGCACGCTGCGCTGTTTCACCGGCCCCCGTGACTGGCCATAGATGATGGGAGGGAATACGAGCGCAGTTTTGATACCGGACACATTCAGAAGGAACTCGTCTACTACTCTGGTGTCCGCATTCTTGTGCACGAGCTCACGGATCTCGGCGGCATCGTCGACATCGCAACTAACTTTATCGGATGCCTCGCCGAAGCGCTTTTGCAGAATATCGGGGATCGACAGCAGACTGGCACCGGAGACTTGAATCCAGTATCCTACATTGCCCCTTTGTTAGAACTTTGCCTTGAACATTACGCCCCTATCTGTTCCTCACCAGGCTTTGGGCCAGCTTTCTTGGCTAGACCGCGCGCGATAGCCTCGACGCTGTTCATGTGCTTGTTGCTAGCGGCATCTTGACAGGATGTTATTCAAACTATTCACCCGTAGGAGGTATCATAAACCCAATTAATGAGAACTTACGGACAATCACATCTGCCTGACTGGCTTCTTCCTCGATGAGGGAGGTGGAGTCGAGGTCCCCCTCCAAAACACGCACACCAGGGTAGGCATTCGTGACTGCAGCGACTTTCTCGCTTCCACGGACGAGGGCAGTAAGCTGATACTCGGGATGAGTCGAAGTTAAGGCATGGAGCAGGTCTCCGCCAATATATCCGGAGGCGCCAGTGCTATGGGGCCAATTAGCATGCCACACGCTCAGTCTTAAATGATAATCCACGTACATGAAGATGCGTGCCATAATGGTCGATAGAGCTAGTTGATTGTTCCTGACTATTCTGGAAGGAAAATTGCATATGTGGGTGTAAAAGGACATGTATCATGTTCATGTGGTGCTTTAAACCTCGTACGGCTGCGGGGGGGATCTGCGTGGGGCAAGTGATTCCGAAGCCCTGAGGAGCTCCAACCATGACATGGGATGACTGTCCACAATAGGAAGCCCAGCCCAAGCTGTCTAGATAGATAGAAGAGGAAAGTGATTGACAGTCGTCTTGATTAGGCTAACAACCTGTGTAGTGCTTTTGGGGTTTGACCTGCAATTCGGGGATACGGGGTAATGTACTTATTTCTACTCCATCGCTGTCGCTCTGATTGAACTTTATTTTTCCCTGCCTCTCCTCAAAGCTCTGCCTTCATAATTATAACTCTTTAGACATGGCGCATCGCGGCGAGACTTTCCACAAAGATGTATGTTGCATCGCAGACTTGAAGGAGCTGGGGAGTCGGCGGTTATCTCCCATGGCGAGGGGTGAGTGATTACCGAAGTATTCAGCACCCTCGCGACAGCTGCATACTGACGCAACTAGACTATTACAACGAGGGCGCTATGGATCTAATCACGTATGCCACTTGAGATTTTGCCCTTGATTAAAAACAATGAGCAAGTCCATTAACTCACATTTTGACTAGCCTGCGCGAGAACGAATCGGCATATGATCGGTATAAAATCCGGCCCAGGATCCTGGTGAATGTGGACAAAATCGATACTAGCACAGAGATACTGAACACCAAGGTCCGTCAGAACACACAATTGGACGAATATCACCCTGTGGATTAATCTAACGGCCAGGCAGGTATCCCTCCCTTTCGGCTTTAGCCCCGCCGCCTCTCATAAACTAGCACACCCCGACGGAGAACTTGCGACATCACGCGCGGCGGCCAAACATGGAATTTGCATGGGCTTGTCATCCTATTCGACCTACCCGCTTGAGGACGTGGCCGCCCAGGGTTTGGGGAATCCGTATGTGATGCAGATGTGTGTGCTGAAGGATCGATCCATCACCGTCCAGTTGCTGGAGCGAGCGGAGAGTACGTGTCTTCTTTGCCCTAAGATTTCTAAAATAGATCCAGCTTGGTTGACTCGGTTCTGGTAGAGGCGGGATACAAGGCTTTGTTCTTGTCGGTCGACGTGCCTGTACTGGGCAAGCGGTTGAACGAGTACCGCAACGAGTTTCGCATCCCGGATGATATGGCCTGGCCGAATATCCTCAGCTACGGAGGCGACTCCTCTGATCGCACCGACTATGGTACGTGGAAAATATTCCTTCCTGCGAGCTAGCGGGTTGGTGAACATAGATTGACATTGACATGAATAGACCCGAGTCTGGATTGGGAGACGGCGATTCCCTGGCTGCGACAGCACACATCGCTTAAGATTTGGTTGAAAGGAGGTATAGCCCTTCCACCTTATACTCAGACTCTCTCTCTCCCGTCATACTAATATGCATGGTGTTTTATAGTGTCCACCCCCGAGGACGTGGAACTTGCTATCCAGCATGGCGTCGACGGGATTGTGATCTCCAACCACGGCGGGCGCCAGCTGGACGGAGTCCCGGCTACCCTCGATGCCCTGCGAGTGTGTGCCCCTATTGCCCGGGGTCGCATTCCGATCACTGTTGACGGCGGCATTCGTCGAGGGTCGGATATCTTCAAGGCGCTGGCGCTGGGAGCGAGTTACTGTTTTTTAGGGCGAATTCCAATTTGGGGCCTCTCGGTAAGTTTTGGTTTATTTTATTTTTGTTTTGTTTTCGCCTCTTCTTGATCATATTAGGACATCATCAAAGCTCACACGGATACAGTACGATGGCCAGGCAGGAGTCGAGCTCGCGATCAGGATCCTTGCTCAGGAGCTGAGGATTACCATGGCGCTGGCTGGGTGAGTCAGGGTTTCCCCATGGCCTACTGGCCCTTCTATTTAAAATGGTTTGAAACAATTCACCACTGACTTAATTTATCTTGAATGACTCTCAGGTGCCGCACCATCAGCGAAATTAAACAAAGTTACCTGTCGGTGCTGCGCTCCGACGGTCTCCTGGCGAAGCTTTGAGGATCCGAACCTTCCGATTATCCGATCCTAGTGGGTTGCCAAGCCGTCTTGGCGCGTCGTTTTAGGGCTGACGGGGCCGGTCCACGAATTGATGCCGTCCCATGGATTCGAGGGCCCTGAAAACGCGTCAAGGGGGGGCTCAGGGCCAGGGGCAAGGGATAAGTGAGCGATAGGCAACCAGAATAGCTAACGAAAAACCCTTATGGTACTCCCTGTCTCGAGCACTCGCGTAGTCTCCCGGACTCCGGTACGTATGCGTATGAGGCGCATCCATGGACCAAGCCTCCTTCGCCAGTGGCGGTGTGCCCGATCCCTCCAGATGCCTACAGCCGTCAATCGCAGGCAGCATCGTTTTGATTAGTCCGCTATACTTAGCACACCAGCACACAAGCACTCCAAGGCAAGACTACCCGGTGCATGAGGACCGGCTATGCAGTTGTTGGCATTTTTGCATTTACGAAGATTTGCCGAACAAGCCGAGGAGGTCGTAGTTGAATGTCGTTTCGCATGATGGCCCAACAGTGTCAAAGTGTTATTCGTCCTCCATACACCCTCGTCAGTATAGAGATTCGGGAATTATAATGATCGCGCCGGGTTGAAAAAAAAGGAAACGAAAAAAGTGTAATAATAATAGTTTGTAGAATTTGCTGGGAATCAGGGAATTATGAACAGCCGATCCTCCACATCGCCAAAGTGTAACAAGTACCGGTGGAGACGCAGACGGTTCCCCTTTTGGTCTGCGTGCTCAGCCCTGCTGATCCCTCTTTTTCAATTTAAACCCCGTCCCTCGTCCCTCATCTTTCCCTTTTTCTTTCTTCATCCTACGCGTCACTCGATCTCCCCGATCTCGAATCTGACATCCATTCACCATGTTCGGCTTCAACTTCTTCAAGTCCGCTCCCGCCGAGGCCGAGGCCACCCAGGAGAACACCTGGAACGGCAACACCGTCGCCATGCAGCCCTCCAGCCCCGCGGCCCCAACCACCAACCAGGGCGTCGTCTCTGAGCAGCCGGTACGCTGACCCCCTTCCCTCCCCCCCCCCTCCTTCCCCCTTTCCCCCACCAGACAACCTCCAGGTTATGATATCAACTCAAAGCAAAACCCGAAAAGACTAACATCTCTTTCTAGTCCGGCCAGGAGCAGATGCAGCTGCGTGGTGGTGGCGGCGGCGACGTTTGCTGCGGCATGTAAGTAGTCCCTCTAACCTACTATCTTAGAGATCAAACACCTGGGACAAGCACTAACTTGAAACCAGTTGTGCCGGTGTCGCCTGCTTCGAGTGCCTCGAGTGCTGCTGCTAGATCCATTCCCGTGTTGATCTAACTTCAGGAGGGAGGCCGGAAAGAATACGTCCAATCCGCAAAGACTAAGCTGGATTGCAGGAAATTTGGTTTTTTTTTGTTTCCTCTTTACGCTTTTGCAGGCTCTCGTGCTGGAGAATTTTGTAATGGCTTGTTTAATGTTACATCAGACGTCTATGCGATATACCCAATGACAAACTATGCAGTCTCCGATGGCTGTCTCGCTTAAAATTACCTTCGTTTCAAGTGTCGTTTCATCGTACCTCATGGGGCTGGAGTTGTTGGCCCGATAGTCATCATGGCAGGTCGGCAGGGTGGACCCCTGCCGACGTGGGGTGAACGGGCTCAGTCGAATGATCGCCGCTGGATGGCAGTCCGCAGTGCAGCTTCGACATCCCAGAGCCGGAACCCAGGGGCGCGACCCAGAATCCGGACGTCGGCGAGGAGTACTAGAGATGGGGCGAAAACGTGGAAATCAGCAAGGTCGGTAGACGTTGGAACAAGCTTGTTCTGGTGGCCCCAGGCAAGGGGGGAGGCGGGTCACACTCACAGTCAAAAAAGCATTCCACATCAAGGACATACATCGACTGCCCTAAATACTGCGACCCACTCACCTCGCTGGAAGACAGTTCTCCAGGTGAGACATAGAATTGTGAGGCAGCGTGGTCCGGTGAGAGGCCATACAAAGCCTTCACCGTCGACGCCGGCACTTCCAGCTGCAACGATGAGCCGTCCAGCACTACGTCAAGGTTCTGAAGGTAGCCCTGGACATCATGGCAGTCGAACCATTCGCCCTCTAAATCCAACAGGCGTAGCCGCGCATCCTCGCTCATCGCCTTCAGCTGCTGCGCCTGTGCATCCCCGTCATCCGGCTCCCGGTCCCCGCTCCAATCCTCATCCCAGTCCTGGATGCCCCCACGGCGCAAGATCCGCGCCAGCCGCCGGATGATCTTGCCTGGCCGCCGCATGTTCTCCGGGTAGGCGGGTTGGCCGTCGTGCCCGGTGCGGGGGTAGTGCGTGCCCGCGCCGCCGAGGGTGTAGAACGCCAGCTTGGGCACCTCCAGGGGTCCGCCGATCTCGCCTTGCAGCATATGCCTCATGCTGCGCCGCACGCCGGGCATGTCCTGGATGCAGGGCAACAGGCCGAACACGCGGCTCATCAGAGCCGGGTCAGAATGCGGCTCTGATTGCCAGCGGTAGATGTGCTCGAGGCAGAATCGCTGCAGGCGGCGCGAAAGGTCCGACTCCTGGTAGCTGTAGGTATAGATGGTGTTGGATGGAAAGAGGCGGCTGAGGAGGGGGGAGGGCGATCTGGGGCGTGGGTATCGTGGTGGTCGTTCTTGGGCGTGCTGGCGCGAAGATGGGTTATCAGCATGTTCTCTTCGGCCATGTGCGACATGATAGCCGAAAATGTCGCGAACACTGTCGAGGTCGCGCCCGGTCTGGTCGGTCTGGTCTCCTGGAAACGGCCGCCCTCGTTGTATCTCTTCGAGGACAAGCTGTCGTGCGCGGATCAGGTTTCCGCGGTCAGCACGGCCATCTGCGTCTGTGTCTGTGGCACCGAGCAGATCAGATACCGTCTGCAACGTGTGTTCGAGAACCTCAACTCGCGTCCTCAGAGTCTGGATTGTAGCCTCTTTCTTCTGGCGATAGGTGCGCTGCGCCCGTCGGATTTGCACACGCCGCTCCTATATAGGGCGCCGATAAGTATATATTCGCATGATCAGTTAATCTGGACTAAGGATTCCGTACCTCGAGCGCAGCGGCATCCTTTGCGGTGTCGAGTCTGGGCCGGCCCCTTTTTCGCGGTGGACGGTCCACCGGCAGCGGATTCTTTGCCCCGGACTCCGACTCGGTCTTCTCCGAATGCTTCGGACAGGGTTGGCGGTCGCAGGATCGCAAGTGCGGAAATGAGTTGTCGCCAATGCCAATCGGGCTCCCCGAGAACGTGGACCGCTGTTTGGACAGGGATTGTCGAGGAGGAGATGAAATTCGCTGGCGAGCAAGTTCAAGATAGGATCGCGCAGAGAGCGTGTCCGCGAGGGCGTGGTCGGACGGTGAGCCTTCGGGGGCGGGCATCGGTTTGGTAAATAGATTGGGGCCAAGTTGGAGGTTTGAAGGGTTGGCTTGGAGGAGGGGGCCTTGGTTCGGTAGAGAAACTTGGTTCAGAAAAGAATGAATGTATTTTTGGGTGACGATGTTGGGATGACCATCGCCATGACTAGTGATCAGTAATCGTCGAGACCCCGGCCTCGGCTGGTCGGCGATCGCAGTCCGGTCCCGTCAAGGCTGAACCCCGGCGGAGAGAGGGGCACACCGCAGCCTCCAATCGTGAGCTCGGCTGACTGAACTTTAAGGGCGATCTTGGCTGTAGCATCATCCGAATATGGGAATAGTTCAATATGCCAACATGTCGTGGGGTCCGTTGGTCGCTTCAACGGCATTGTGACGCTGCCGCGCCAGACGAGCGCCAAATGAGTATGTCGAGTAAGCTTATCAACGTGGGGGAGGCTTACACGCTTAATTTATTTCCGATTTGGGGCCGCCCGCGGCCCCCCATGGCTGAACATGGGGGCTGTAGACGCCTGGACTAGAATGCAGCAGACAGACAGGCACAATCCTGACACAATCCTTCAGATCCGGTCCATCTCAGTCGATCCACCTCGACGGAAGCTTCTGTGTGCGTTGCAGCTCGCAAGGGGGTCCCACCCAACTATCTACTAAAGCATGTGGACTCTCCAGCCTCACCGAGAGAGCAAGGCTCCAGGCGGATACTAAAGAGATCCCGCCTCCCGTGAATCCAATCAAGCCACCTTACGAGACCCCCCTCACGAGCCGGCGCGGGCGACCTGTTATTCGGAGTAGGAATTCAGCGCGAAGTCCGACGGCCGGCCATCGAGTTCGACCTCCGGCAGGCCTCCCATTGGCTCTCCAACACGGATGATCCTGTCTCGAGCCCTCTGCTTCCCCCACCCACTGGATCCAGTACCGAGGCCCGGTGATGAAATGCAACTTGCTATATAATGTCATTCCTATCCCCTTATTTATACGAACTCTGAAGCTCTCTTCCAATACCCATGGTCGCCGCCTTTATTTCCGCTGCGCAACCATGACCTACACCTTTATTTTGGGCTTCGCGGCCGCGGCCGTGGTCCTGCAGATCATCCGCATGGCCCTGTCATCCTGGCAACACGCCCGTAAGGCGCATAGTCTGGGCTGTAGTGCCATCCCTCATTTTCCATCCAAGGACCCGATGGGTATCAGTAACTTAAAGCAATCACTGGCAGCGGATCGGAAGAAGCTACTGCCAGTGCTCTCAGAGCGCCGCGTCGAGATCGTGAGCGAGAAAGAGGGTCGCTACGTCACAACCTACGTGATACGAAATATGGGCCGGGACCTGGTCTTTACCATCGACCCGAAGAATATTCAGGCTGTTCTAGCAACTCAGTTTAAGGACTTCGAGTTGGGTACGGTGCGCCAAAACAGTGTGCACCCCCTGCTGGGCACCGGTATTGTAAGTCACATACCTCGTGCCGTGGGTTTTTTTTGCTCCTTGAATTTGTTTGGGCGTGATGCTATATCAAGTGGCGCAGATGTTAACTTTTTTGGTGGGAAATAGTTCACTGCTGATGGCGAAGAATGGTCTCGATCGCGTGGCTTGCTTCGTCCACAATTCACTCGAGACCAAATCAGCCAGCTGGATCTGGAGGAAGCACATGTGCAAAAGGCAATGCAGGCATTGCCCGTCGCCGCAAACGGATGGACTGCTGCCACCGATATCCAGTCGATTTTCTTCCGCCTCACCATCGATTCCGCCACCGAATTCCTGTTCGGAGAGAGCGTAGAGAGCCAACTGGGCGCTTTGCAAGGCACCCAGCGGCCCGAGGACTCTTTCGCTTACTATTTCGATAAGTCACAATGGGTGTGCGCCCAGCGAGCCCGTTTCGAGAAGCTCGCCTTCCTCGTGAATAGCAAGGAAACACGCCACTCGGATAAGCAGGTGCATGCCTTCGTCGACAAGTTCGTTCACAGTGCCCTAGCCGCGACGCAGAGTGGCAAGCCCCGCGTGGACGAGGAGAAGTCGCAGTATGTATTCCTAGATGCGCTCGTAGCGACTACCCGCGACCCAGTCGACCTGCGCTCGCAGCTGTTGAACATTCTTCTGGCCGGTCGTGACACCACGGCCTCACTACTGAGCTGGACCATCTTGATGCTGGCGCGGAACCCTGAGGTCTTCCGCAAGCTGCGCGAGACGATCATCGAAACCTTCGGCACGTACTCCGCCCCGCAGAACATCACTTTCGCCACACTTAAGTCCTGCCAGTACTTGCAGTACTGCATGAATGAGTCTCTCCGCCTTTTTCCTGTAGTCCCCTTCAACCGACGCGCCGCCACCCGTGATACCACCATCCCCCGCGGCGGCGGCCCTGATGGTCAGTCCCCGGTCTACATCAAGAAGGGCCAATCTGTCGTCTACAGCACCCACGTCATGCATCGCCGTAAGGACATCTGGGGCCCGGATGCAGACAAGTTCAAGCCCGACCGCTGGTTCAACCGCAAGGTTGGCTGGGAGTACGTTCCCTTCAACGGCGGCCCGCGTATCTGCATTGGCCAGCAGTTCGCCCTTACCGAGGCTGGCTATGTGCTCGTGCGTCTACTCCAGCGCTTCGACCAGATCCAAGACGTCGACCCTGATCGGGAAATCCGCTGGGGCTTGACTCTTACAAGCTGCCCGGCCGATCTGGTGACTGTCCGGATGCACCAAGCAGACGACGCGTAAAGCGAAAGATCGAAAAGCCCCTCAGATGTTGAATTTGGACATAAAGAGGCAATGTATATGTTGGAATATTTCTCTTCCCCTTCAGTTTTCTGTGATGAAGAAATTGTTGGTCCTTTAATTCCCAACTCTGGGTCTCCGCTGAGCCCGAGACCTGAAATGTTGGCCTAGGCTTTAGGCAGGCTCTTTGCATCACTCCTCTCATGAGGTCATCTGATTTATGATACAACGATTTCTCTGTGTTGATTACCGAATGTCATTGATCTCTCGCTGCAATTTGCAATATGAAATCTTACAGCGAAAGCCAGCCCTCCTGTGACAGAGTCCGAGGATGTAAAAGTGATCATATTGGATGTCCTTTAAACTAGCCAAGAATTTGCTATATAGTCAGGTGACCTAACTTAGAGGGTAATATATGCCTGGTCTGTAAAAGTATTATCTTGGTACGGAAGGGAATATATAAGGTTAGTTTTAATACTACGTAATGAGCACCTATACTTTATTCGCCTTGCGTATAGCTTCTCGGGATTCTTTATTATTTTTGAGGAGGGGAACTATAGGTAGAGCAGCCAGGATAAGGAGGAGAAATACTAGCTTCACTATAGCTAGAAGAGGCTTAATTAGAGATAAAAAGAGGAAGACTGAGAGAGCTGCGCTAGAGAGAGGATAGTAGCTACTGCACTTTAGCTGCTGGAATGGCAAGATAAGCCCTGGTTGCGGCTCCCATCCGCGGGTACTTATCCTTGTGCATCCTCCATTAGGTAAATAACTAATCTTCACTTTTTGTTACAGATTCATCAACCGTCACCACGCCTTCCTTAAAGTCGCGGTCAATATCTAAACGTAAAATCACTTATGGTTATAATTTTTGTAGGACACGAGCCTCTAGCCCGTGCGGCTTTGCCGCTTATTTTCCTGGTTAAGTTTTGACATTAATAGCTCTAGTGACGGTTTTGTCGTGTATTACTTATATAAGGTATCCTTAATTAATCGAATCTCTTTTGGTGCTGTCACCGGCCCGAGCCCCTACTCTGACAGTTATGAGCCCGAATTGTATAACTAGATATCTCATTTATTCCAAAAATTCCTTCCTACTGCGCGGAATCAGCTATACAACCTATCGACGAATTCGATCTGTTTAGACCGCCAATTGTATTGCCTAACCCACCAGAAACTCGTCAACAGGTCGAAGAACCTTGAATACATACTACAATCATAAGAGTCGAAAAGTCGAGACTACCGCTAAGCGAGCCTACAGGGGGCTTACTTCTACGAGAGAAAGCCTAGTAGCGAAGATGAATAGGACACATTCGGTCCTATATATAAGGATTGAGAGTATAGGACTAGATTGACCCCGATCTCTCCGATTACTAAATCAAAAGGACTCCTTGCCTCACACAACCTACCATTCCTTTACCCGACGGGTGGGATAAGCTCTTGTCCGATCGCAAACGGTAATTTGGGATAAGATTAGGCGAATATAAGGATAGGAAGAAGGAGACCAAGAAGGTCAATGACGGCCTTCGGTGAACCAGCTAATTGATTATCTAACGTTAAGAGAGAGCGAAGGACTACATGATTCTTAGCATAAGTGACCCTCGAGAACAATTAGTTACTCTCAAGACCTATTTCGGAACTACACAGGAAGATCGCTAGTTGGATCTTCGCCGTTAATGGATAGCTATGATTACCAATCCAAGGAGCCGCATAGACCAAGTCTTGCACACCAAGGCTAGTTCCTGGAACAAACCACTAGCGAATTCAATTCGATAAGCAACAGCCTGGTAGATGGTGCCAACATAAGAGGCAGAAAGGAACTAGAGGTCAATCGCACCACGAACAAGTTCTGGTTATTTAGAATGTGGTAATATGGCTCTATGTGTGCAAGGTCGATGTTGGGATGAATTCCACAGAAGCTAGCTAGTTCGAATTAGGCCTAATTGTCGAGCTGAAAGGTGGTATTTTAACACTAAGAATTGGATGACTCAGCTACGACCTACTCCATATGTTTTTGCACGGTAAACCGGGTCAACTCGGGATATCCGCGTTGTAGCACGCAATGCTAGCCTTTCAGACTATGAGACGCTCTCAACAGCGATCTCCAGGATAGTTCTTCAATCAACTCATTCAATTGGTTCTCTCAGTACTACTGTAGCATATACGGAAATCCTGCCGTCCATCACTAATTAATTACACACTTTCTGATTACTGAACTTTTACCGCGATTAGCCAATAAGCACGCGTCATCATGCATCTGCTAAAAACCACGCTAATTGTGCCTCCCGGGACGGATGAGGGGATTAGCCTTAGGGGAGGTGGGAGGTTCTAGTTAATCACGCATCTTCATAATCCATACAGTCAAGGCTTTCTGCTGATACGCTTCGAGAGCATTTTTACGCGACTCGCGCTGAGTAGGCACTTGCTGAGCGTTTTTGACGCATCGGTAGGGAGTCGGCTGAAAAACGCCGAAGTCAAGCTCAATATTCGAGATATTTGGGTTTTTTTAGGCAAGAGCAGCTATAGGCCTCAGCCAAGCGATCCTCGTAGAAATGTGTGAGATTTCGGACTACGACCTGGCCACACTCCAACGAGGCTCATGAATGCTTGATAAGAAATGGCAAGGCCAAATAAGCTCCCCCTTCACTTTATCCCCCGCTAGGAAAACGTAGCCAGGAATAAACACCAGGTCTTTCAGCAAGGGAAGATGACGGCCTACACAGGGGCGGCAGATGCTATGTTTGGCCCCAGAGTCAGCATCGCCTGTCGCGCCTTTGACTTCACTATCTATTCGATGGACGTGTTTTTTGCGTGCTTACCGGCCGCATTATTTCTTTTAATTTTCCCCTTTGAATTGTGGCTGCTACGGAACGAGCCCCGCCGAGTTCAGCGATCGGCCCTACTAGGTTGTAAGCTGGTGAGTTGAGTCGTGCACGCAAGTACCTTGAACCTGATTGACGAGCCATTGGTGATTTTTACAGGGAGTTCAGGGAGTTCTCGGTGCCCTTTTTGCATGCCAACTCGCTTTTGTCCTCATACGACAGTTGCGGTCACTCGGGTTACACAACGAAATCTCGCTGCCAGCAGACGTGCTGGAGCTGGTCGCTATCGCCAGCGCCGCCGTCCTCTCGTATATCCACCATTGTCGATCGATTCGACCCTCAACACTGATTGTGATCTTCTTGTCAGCTCAGTCGCTACTGGGGATTGGCTCGTATTAGAACGCTAGGGCTCATTCCCACCGTGACCAACGCGGCGACCCCCTTTACATTGGGCTTTGGCTTCACTCTGCTTTCGATGGTGATCGAATCCACAGAAAAACGGTCTAGTCTCACGGCGACTACAGCAAAGCCTGCGACACCAGAGCCCTTCAGTGGCTTCTGGAAGCGCGCTAGTTTCGCATGGCTCGCTGGGACATTTCGCCAGGGTTACGCGAAAGTCTTGTCGGTACACGACCTTCCAGAGCTGGACCCCCAGCTGAACAGTCAAACTGTGGCGCAGAAGCTGCACCGCAGCTGGGCGCAAGTCAGTAGGTAGAATCGTGTATAATCTGACAATGGAGAGCTGTTGGCTGATTAGAAATACTGGACTCCCCAGAAGAATGAAAAGACTATCATACCAGCCTCATACGCTGATTCGTCGATAGTATTGCCATACATTTTGTGAATTCAGATACAGGACCTGACTTGTCGGCAAAGAACCGCAGCCCATCGACTTAAATTCACATATGAACGATATAGTCGACTACCTTCTGATCGGTTGAGAAGCTTTGAAGCTGCGGTCATTACTAGTTGCGAGGTGGCCTATATTTTGATCTGCTGTAATGAGGATCAACGCAGCGAGGACGACACAACCACCACAGTCCAGCCAACGAGATGGAGAAGGACAGACTTTTGAATATAGACTGGGAGGACAAGTTCATCTGCTCACATTCATCCAATGGAGCCTGCTCTGAGCGAAGCCAGGAGGTCCACCGGTGCTTGACACTTCTCCGTCAACTTTCTTTCCAAGACACCAGGATTCACCCTGCCTGGCCACGTATTTTGCAATTTCTCTGCATCATGATGATATGCTATCTATTATAAATCTGGCTTGACTGCGAGGACCCTGGTTCAATATATAGACTTTCTCGATACTCAGGTATTTATTTCTGTTCCCCTGTGGGGAGATTACCTAGTTGATTTCTTCTTCTTCCTAATTTGTATTTTTCTCATATAGGGGAGAATTGAAAGTGCAAACAGTCTTCCGTCTTAACCAGTATTCAAATAGAAGACGAGTACCCGAAAAGGTGAGATAAAAATCAGAAATCCATGATACTGCTTTCCTCGCTTGATTCAGCCTCGGGCGGTGTGTTTGGTGATCGACCGATAGAGGGATCGGCACCATGGTCCAACAGCATCTTCACAGTAATTTGATTGTCTCTGAACAACGCTGCCTGAAGCGCTGTACCATGAATGCCACCTTGAATATTGACATCGGCACCATGATCCAGCAGCATCTTGACAATCTTTTGCTTATACCAGACCGATGAGGCCGGAATTGCATAACAGGTTTTCAGAATAAAGACATCGGCATTAAGGGACATTAGCATGTCGATATCCTTTTCACCGCCAACATACTGCACTTCTCTCATCACATTACTTGATATCGCCTGCAGTGCAGTACCATACTTGCCCCCTTGAATGTTGACATCGGCGCCATGGTCCAGTAGTATCTTGACAATGTTTTTGTGTCCTACTACCGATGCTGCCTGCAGTGCGGTATCATACCTGCCCCCTTGAATGTTGACATCGGCGCCATGGTCCAGTAGCATCTTGACAATGTCTTTGTGGTCCTTTACTGATGCTGCCTGCAGTGCGGTATCATACCTGCCCCCTTGAATGTTGACATCGGCGCCATGGTCCAGTAGCATCTTGACAATGTCTTTGTGGTCCTTTACCGATGCTGCCTGCAGTGCGGTATCATACCTGCCCCCTTGAATGTTGACATCGGCGCCATGGTCCAGTAGTATCTTGACAATGTCTTTGTGGGCCATTACCGATGCTGCCTGTAGTGCGGTACCATACTTGCCACTTTGAATGTTGATATCAGCACCACGGGCTAGCAGTATCTTTAAAATATCTTCGTAGCCGTTCGCCGATGCTATTTGAAGCGTTGTACCGTAATTCTCATCTCGGTAGTTGACATCTATTCCTTGATTGAGCAGCAACATGACGACCTGTGTTATGCCAAGCGCACTCGCCACAGAAATCATGTTGGATTTCTCCAACTGGTTTTCGTTGAGGTCACCTTCGGCATAAATGGATATCCAGACGCGTGCAGGGTATTTGGAAAGATCACACAATGTGCGCACATCCTCGATGAACTGCTCAGCAAGCGCGTCGTTCTGAAGATCGAGATGCAAAGGCCAGTTTCGAGCCGCATACTGCAGAAAAGAGGGATTGCCAACGTCATTGTCGCTGCCGTGGTCATGGTCGTTGTCGCTGTCGTTGTCGCTGTCGTTGTCGCTGTCGTTGTCGCTGTCGTTGCCATAAACATACCCTTTCAAGCCATTATCATACCATTTCAAGCCGGGAAGCAATAAGTACTGGACACATACACATAGAATTGTGTCGTTGGACTGTGGTAGATTGAAGTCACCTTTCCATGCTCCTTTCTCACCTCCTTGATTGGGTATCATGAGGAAGTCCCTAGCTGTCTGGTGGATGAATGAGAGCTTGGAGTCGTACACACTGACGAACAGGCCGCAGAGATTGGTGACGATTTTCTTAAATTGTTTTCTTGGCCACATTTCATCTTCAAGTGCCTCGAGCGATTTCGGTCTGGATTCCCGGAGAGCCAGAGTTAGGGCCGCATTTGCCTGATCAAGGGTCAGAGGCTGCTGAGCAGCCAACATCAGCTGGAGGAGGATCTTGGTTCGTGATTTGTTGGTACTCCGACTCAAGATTCTTTCATATGCGTCGGAAATTTGGGTGGGTAGATGGGATAAGAGCCTCTCCACGTCCGAAGCTCGGCTGTATTCGGTGCGCTCTTTCTCGATAATATCAAGTGTCAGATGTAGCCAGAGATATGTGCGGTTCTCCATGCTCTTGAGACGGTCTGTGATAAGTCGACGATCGCTCTCTTTAAAACCCTCAGTCACTTTGTTCACCCGAGCGTCTATCACGAGGTTGATCTCTTGGCCAATTTGCTCACTCTTTTCATCACCATCGAGCCGAAGATAGGTTGAAATGGCTGGGAAGCTCTCAAACGAGTGTTCCAAGTCATGATATGGACGACTTGTAATGAAAAACTTGAGCTTGGAGGTGGGCAGCGGATGGTCTGTGCAATAAAACTCTTTCAGCGTGTTGATGAACGTGAGCCTGTTGTGTTCCTTGCATTCATCCAATGCATCTAGCACACAGACTATTTCACCGGCTTCTGGTGCAGCGCTACATTTCAGCAAGATGTGCCACAAGTTGGAGAATTTTGCAGTCAGAGAATTGCCATTTTCTTTATGGCTCTGAAGTCCATATTTAATCAGACTTGAAGCGGACGGGGAGGTGAACAGCTGGTGCAATAGGGCGCATAGAGCATGATTAGCGTCCATATTGCCATCACCGCCTTCCTTGAAGAAGAAATAAATGACAGTGACCTGAATTTCTTGCGAAGTGCTCGATGGCGGGATTGAAATGGTGGTGAGCGAACTCAAGTGCCCTTCATCAATCAGAGATCGGGATAAGACAGACTTGCCGCGTCCAGGGCCTGCTGAGACCCAGAGGAGATTGGAAATGCCATCACGCCAATTGCTAAACCTTTCATCGTTCAGGAACCACTCGCAGGTGCCAGGAACCCTATCGGGGTTGATATCTTTGTATCGCTTGTAATCACCAGCCGTGGCGGCTAGTGCTTGAAGCAGGCTTGCTTCCTTCTCATCTTGTCTGTCTTCTTGCATTTGCCGCAGAATGCTTTCTTGGACGACTCGTGCCTTTTCCATCTCTTGTAGCTGACTATTCCTACTTTCTCGAATCTCTGACTGTTCACCAACCGAGAGAAAGCCATCGCGGTACTCTTTGTCCATCTTGGTAATCTTTTCGATCCTTTCGGCCCAGGAGTTGGAGCCTTGAACATTCTGCCAGGCACGGGACAGTTGAGCACTGGCTAGATGATGTATAGCTCGAGCTTGATACTCAATGATATAGGAGTAAAGCTTGGCCAAGGGCTTGATCAGTGGCTCATAGTGTCGCCGATGTTCGGACTTGAGGTAATTATCCTCGCAGATTTGCCAGTACATCTGGATGTCACCAATGAAATTCAAGCCCTCTAGCATGTCTGCGTTCTGGGTGACGCCACTGGTTATAAGCTTTTACAGTTACAGTTAGCGAGGTTTGGATACCACCTAAACTTATAGGAAAGATGAGACTCGCTGGTAGAATCAAGGAGACGCCCGACCAGGCAAGCGCTGCGTATGGTTGAAGGCTGAGAGCATTCTTCACGAGCGGATCCGACCAACGAAGAAACTCGGCCAGCTTCTCTACCTGCGAGCGTATTTTGATATCGTGGTTGCGAATGGTGACTTTCCATTGCTTTCCCTCTCGATAGGCGAGCAGATTCTTCACAGCTTCTTCGACGGAATTTTGTTGGGAGAAATCCAGACTAGCCGGGCTGCCATCCTGCAAAGAGACCAGATGGTTTTTGTAGGCTGTGACCAGTTCCTGATTACCGTCTCTCTCCTCGAAAATAAGAAATGCTTGGGTCCATAAATAGGCTCGGATTTCGTGATTGACGCGTGGTTCTACCTGCGGCCCCTGGGCCCCTACTTGTTGATCTTGTGGCTCGTTTGATTCTGGTAAGCTGGTACTAACAGCGGAGGACTCAGCGGGCTGGGGGTGGGTCGTGATATTTTTCACGGTCGTAGATGATGTACCGGAAGACCCGGAAGCCACCTCGTTCGACTCAGTTGTTGTTCCTGTTCCTTTTTCCTGAGGCTTGCTCTCCCCTGCTCTTTCCGCAGACCGTCGTTTTGTTCGGACAAAGCGTCTTTTGAGCTTGGAGAGACATTCCATTTTGTAATGGCAGCGTAGATGCAAGGGAAACGATTGAGTCTGGCATTAGGCGGGTTTGAAGCAAGTGTTGGACCCGACACTACGACAAGTCCACTGATTAGGCACCGGAGCCTGGGATGATACATCACCCTAAAATTTCTGAACTTGGAAAGTGGGGAACCGAATCTCAAAAATGACAAATTGAGTCCACCTTTAAAAGAAGCTTACCTACCTTGAATACATGGCACAATCACACTTTGAAAATCGAAGTCTTTCAATTCAAATATCTCTCTGGGCTAGCAGACAAATTTTATCCCCCTACCACAATAGTTACATAGTTTAATACTGGATGGAGCCAGTAGTCGCCAAGGACCAGATATATCACATGTTGGTCCATTTATCGCCTTCACTAATTTTGTAAAAGCGGTGTTAACTTATCACAGACTACTAATAGTCCTACTTCGTACTAGTATTAGAGTCCTAATGACTAAGGGATTTTGTGAACAGTCACGGTGACTGAGACGACCCCACTCGCTATGGGAGACAATCTGTCACAACATACCTCCATTTCTCATCGGCCCATTGTTCCCTGTCCACCATGTAAGCCAGATACCTGAAAAAGCATATGCAAGTCAACCGCGTAAGGAAAGAGTCTTCTTTGAGCTATAATTCCTCCGGTAATTCGGGATACAGCCCTTGGCCCATGGCTTGTAGAAAACAACCAATCAATCAAACGATCACCTACACACTGACCCACCTCAAATATCGAATAATCATGTATCAATATGCAGCCTAAGCACAAATAAAAGAAGAAATGGCTTGGAAGAAAGTAAATTGTAAATATCTGAATCGAAATTTAGATGGAAAAAAAGTATACAAGCGAAGGTCAAGCCTCCAGAAGAAGAAAATTAATCACCAATCCATGATCAGAAACACAGACACACACTCCTTTTATCTTCTCTGCTCTATGGCTCGTCGCTGCCGTCCAATTTATATATCTTTAGACGCACTGGTAGTAGTAGGGGTTCTGCTTCACGCAGGTGTATCCGCTCTCGCACGAAGTCGCACCGGTCCAGTTGATGCCGCCACACTGGTAGTAGTGGGCTGCAACACCACCGCTGGTAGAAGTGGTAGCCGAGGCGGTGGGGGCGCTGGTGGTCGAGGAGGCGGAGCAGGCGACGCTGACGAAAGTGGTCGGGTTCGAGGCTGGAGTGGAGACGGCAGCGGTAGATGGGGAAGCGGCAGCAGTCTCGATGGGAGCGACAGAAGCAACGGCAGCGGTTGAAGAGCTGGTGGACTCAACGGCGGGGCTGGAGGCCTGGACCTGGGAGTTCGGCGTGCTGATAACCTCGATACTGGTGGTGGCAGAGGCGGAGGTCTGCTGGGCGACGGTGGAGGTGGAAGTGGAGGACGAAGATGACGAAGAGGACGAAGAGGTGGAAGAGGAGGAGGACGAAGAGGAAGAAGAAGAAGACGACGATGAAGATGACGAGGAGGAAGATGAGCTGCTGACGAAATACTTCTCCAGGATGGGGAGGTAGGTCGAGTATGCGGGGCCGTCAGTGGGCTCCAGGCTGTACATGTAAGTTCCCCACCAGGGACCAGCAGCCCACCACTCGGCGCCCATCCAGACATCGCTGTTGTCTGACATGTAGGAAAGCATGCCTTCGACGGCAGTCTCGCAGTCAGAGTTGACGCCACCGGCAAACTCGCCGATGAAGCCCTTCTTGTTGTTGTTCTTCAGCCAAGTAGTGGCGGACTCGAGGCGCTCCTTGCCAATGGTAGTGCTAGTGCAGGTCTCAGAGGTACCGGAGCTATCAGAGTCAAGGTACTGGTGCATCTCGTAGACAATGAGGTCCTCCGAGTCTGTCAGGTCCTTCAAGTTGTCGTTATTGTCGGTCCAGGACCAAGCGCCAGTCCAGGCGTTGCCTTCAACAAAGATATATTGCGTGGTGGCGCCAGCAGCACGGATACCGTTAATGGCAGCCTGGTTCAGGTTGAGAACCAGGGTCTGGTCCATGTCATGGTACTCGTTGTCTACAAAATCAAGAGTTAATTTCTCATCGGATGGGACGCATATCAATAGAATCAAATCTTACTGGTGTCAAAAATAACCAGATCGTTGGAGGCAAACTCAGAAGCGACGGTCGTCCAGAAGGTTTTAAAGTCGGAGGTGGAGGTGATGATACTGCCAGAGCTATTGGGGGAGAAGTCAACACCAAATCAACTGCAGATGAGAAGGCTCCTATGTAGCTTACTATCGGCCATAGTTGTGGGGGTCCAGAACAGCATATGCACCACTGTCAGTGATGTACTCGACGGTCTATATTGATTATGGCATCAGTACTTTCACTTGCAATTCTTTTTCAGGATATTTGATATTGTCCCTTACAGACTTCAGGGCCGCCAGGTAAGTCGAGTCGGGAGTACCAGTCATGCTATCAGGAACCAGACGCTCCATCAAGAAGGGAACACGGAAGATGTTCATGCCTTTGTTACGCAGGACCTCAATCTTGGAAGTCACCGGCCAAGTGTAGTCGGTGCCCAGAGTACCGGGAATGTTCGAACCAAACTCAGCGCCAGATTCACTGACACCAACCCCTAACAGCTATTAGTATACCGGCCCGTGAAATGCCGACTTGGCATATAATGCCGCAACCCAGAATATCTTGAGACGAGATCTGCGGTGGTAAAAAGCTTACAGGTGAAACCGGAAGCACGCTTTTCCTTAACGTTACGCTTGGCAGGAAGGGTATCCCGGCCCTTGGGGTAGGCAGTGGCAATGCTAGCAGCGCTAGCAGCGAGGATCAGGTTGGTGAACTTCATGTTGAAAGTTATGGAGTTGATGAAAAGAGAATGACTGTCGAGCTTGTCGAGTAAAAGAGAATGGAAAGTCCCGAAGGAAGAACGAAGGAAAATCAAGAAACCAGTCTTGAAGCCTGAAGGGAAAGGAAGGATAGCGACGAAAGAGAAGGGAGAGAACAGGGTTCTGGCGTCTCGACCGTTATATAGTTTCAGTATAAGGGAAAGCGGGGGGCATCAAAAACCCTTTGCTCGGCTAAGGCTACCAAGCATCCGATACACGATGTGGGCTCGTCATTCAAGACCCTCTCAGACACGGTCACCGCCAGCATCTGTCCAGCCTTTCATAAAAGTAGTACCAGTGGAGTCTGCTCCTAGAATCCATATTGAATGGGCTAGAAGCGTTCTTCCGGGACGATGGATCTACTCAATTGGGGATAGAGGTGGGAAAAGCCACCAGCGCTTGATTGAGGGCCACTGGAACCAGCACGAACGGTCTGGAACTGCCATGATCTGATCATAGGTTAATTAAATTTCATTGTCAGGCTCCCTCACACTACACGCAGGGATTGGGAACTAGAAATTGAGCACTCACAGTGCAGCCACGCTTAGACAGGTAGTTTGAGATGGGGCCATGTGGAGTCATTGATTGACACAGGATCCACGGGGGTTCAGGGTCATTTCGCGAAGTGATACCAGACTGCAAGCCATAAGTGGAATCTCCAGAGGAAATTAATCCGGTCCAGGGGCGGTGGACTCGGTCATTTCCCTTTGGGGGGCGATGCCGAGCGCAGGAGGGCTCCGGGTAGATGGGCGGCCCTTAAGCTGAAACGCGAGCGGTCCGTTAGCAGGTTTAGGAGGGTGAGCAGGACCGCCGGCGAAGGGACACCGGCGCGCTTGGCCCGAATCAGCTCGGAGGCTCCTTTGCTAAATGATACGGATATTAAAGATGGGTCTCCGGATGTGATAGGGAATGTCAATTACATCGAAGTCCCAAATCTCATCAGAGAGACAAGGCAGACGCAAAAAAAAAATAATATCTATCCTCGGCTCCCTGGGTCTTTCGCTTTGCCTCACCCTCCATGACTTTGAACAACATTGTCGCGTTCATAACCCGTCACAGTCTACCCAAGCAAATCAAGAGCCACGATCGCTCTGGGGAAGTCCTACTGAGTCCGACCGATCATTATTGTTCAATGTTGAACTCAAAGGACCGATCGCCCTGTCCGAGAGGCACCGGTTTCCCATAGTCACCGTAAAGGGTTCGCTCAAAGTATCGCACCCGACCATCGGGCCGCGCCAGGAGAATGGTCTGCTTCTGAGTTCCATATGGTCCAGAGATATAGCTCTGTTCCAGAGCCCCATTCGTCTGCGGTTTCATCGCCTCGTCCTCAATCTGGGCAGCGGCAATAGTCTCCGCAGCTTGAGCGGCATCACCATCAGGGTTGATCCATGGGATAAAAATGCTCTTCCGTAGTTCTGTGATGTAATCATGAACCGTGACCTCTGCTCCAGACAGCCGCGGCAAAGTGTCTGTATTAAGTACCTGGAGGAGACGTTCCACCAAACCATCCTCGTCCTCTCCCTCTTGGATGTGCTTCTTGATCGCCGTTTGCATTAATATCTCTCCGTCCAGGATCTTGGGCCATGTCCGATCATCCACGTTGGTATTGCTGAGTCCGCGAGTCTGGTTCTTTTCCGTGGCCACCCAGGTGATATGGTCCATGTCCGAGGAGCGGTTTGAGATAATGGCCAGCGGTTCATTGATCCGTCCACACAATAAACTGAAGCCGCCCACTTGCTTGGCTTCCGGGCTGGCGACCATCGCCTGCACGAAGCTCTGGGTGGACTGTTGCTCGTCCGGGGCACCAGTCAGCCAGCTGTTGACAATCCGGCCACGGCTATACGTCCCAATAGCCTCGCTGGTTTTGTCTTCACGGTAGTTGGTGAGTACAGCTAATTTGCCCTGTTTGGTGACCCCCATCCAGGTGCCATGCGTGGATCTGGCCATGTCGCGTGAGCCGAGGACATACGAAAAGGGCTCCGGCCACCAATCTGGCGAGGAAGTTGGTCGTCGGAGGAACTCCTGGACGGAGTCAGTACGGCGCAATTCTCGTTTATATTAGAACTGAATGGCCACTCACATCTCTGTTATCGATAATAATTAATGAATAGGACGGGTGGGCAGTTGAGATCAGTGCGATGCACATCGTTTAGTTCTGAAGTCCCGCCGAGGAAGCTCAAGGACCAGAAGCGGGGAAGAGAAAGTTGCAATCGTTGCGCCCAACACAAAGCTGGAAGACAAGGGTCTGATAATGATAATGCCGGGTATTCACAAAAATGTCAGAACGCAAAGGGGTGGAAGGACGGAAGAAGATCTGGGAATCCGGGCTGTTCATGCAAGCAAAGACCTTGGGTGGACATCGGCTGATTGGGCCGATTCTCAAGCTCCACCAGTCTCGCTCTGTCCTACTGCAGTAGATCGGAGGCCGCTCGAATGTGGCGTGACGTAAAATGAGGGAAGGTTAACATGAAGAGGAAGCCCGCGATAGTCGAGCAACTAACAAGTCGTGCTGTGTTCGTTGCCGCGATGTCTCGCGTGACGTCAAGACGAGCCGTTGAATCGCGGCTGATCTGGGGCGCCCCAAAATAGGCGGTCATGCTCTCTGCAGATCTCCCAACTCCACGACTTGTCTTCTTGTTCGCCATTTCACTTCCTAAAGTACTTGAAGACGTGATAGCCTGCTCCTTGGGGACATTGTTAGCTCGACTCATTGTTCACCCGCTGAGTACGCAGCAGCCCCACGGCCGGAGGGAGCTGCCTAATCCTCCACCGCTGATTGTTGACCCCTCTTGAACTTTGCTTCTCGATACCTTTGCCGCCATCATGTTTGGAATATTTGCCGACTTGTTGTCGTAAGTTTTTGCAAAAGTAAAATCGAGACTAAGCCACGATTAGGCTAGACGGACAGATTCTTGAAGACTGCAAAGCTAACATTCGTGTGTCCCATAGCTCCGTGATCACCATCCTCTTCCCCATCTTCGCTTCCTACAAGGCCCTGCGCTCTTCCGACCCCTCCCAACTGGCTCCATGGCTGATGTACTGGGTGGTACTCTCCATCATCTTACTGGTGGAATCCTGGACTGTTTTTATTATCGGATGGTGCGGCTCAACGATCCTCTCGGAACGACGCCCGCCGCTGACGGTGTGATCATCTTAGGTTTCCCTTCTATAGCTGGATCCGCCTCTTTTTCATGGCCTACCTTGTCCTCCCACAGACCCAGGGTGCCCGTTTGCTCTATCAAGACTACGTCGATCCGTTTTTGACTCACCATGAGCGGGAGATTGAGGAGCTGATCGGCCGTAGCCACGAGCAGGCCAAAGCTCTAGGATTGCAATACTTCTACAAAGCCATCGATCTGATCCGAGAGAAAATTCTCGGTCTTCCCCCACAACGGACGGCCCCGCCACCACCTCCCTCTGGCCCGGCGGCGTATGCACAGTCTCTGCTCTCGCGATTCAATATCCCCACGGCGATCCCCATCGCTGGAGCCTCCGGGACGACAGGCAGCCCTGCCGCCTCCAACGATTGGTACTCTGCGCTGGCATCCGTCCTGGGGTCTGTGGCCTCGATGGGCAAGCCTCGCGAGGTGCGGGAGGAGCAGATGTCCGCCAGTGGCACCCTGTTGCAACAGCAGCTTCAAACCATGTCCGGCGCGGAGAAGGCACAGTATATCACACACCAGCGCGAGGTCTTGGATTTCCTCCGCTCTACGTTAGCTCGTGAGGAGCAGGCGATGGGCCGCGACGATCCTGAGACGGACGACCTGGCCTATGGGGCGCCGCTGCGCAAGGACCCCAGTGACACCTCGTTCGATGTCGTCGACGATGAAGATCTGGGCAACCGCAGCGGGACGCGACGGACCAGCAGTCGATGGGCCTCGGGCTGGCTTGGGAATGACCAGGACTCGTCTGGCTCGTCTAATCCCGACCACGCACGCACCAGCGGATATGATCGGTACTAAAAGGCTGTGTGGATTAGACTCTTCGCAAAAACCAAGAATGATCTATGGAGTACTGGCGAGGAGAAGGACCAAGAATCCACAAGAGCCACCAGAACCCACAAAATTCACATAGAAGTTTGTCTTTTCAGGCCTTTCTTTGTTGTTTTGCTTTGCGCCACAGGGATAGCGGGTTTTCAGGCATGGGGAGTTCATGAAATCAAGCTATTTGCTATTTGAGGTCTCTTTATTATTTTTTTGGTCCTTGCTCCCTCGATTTTGACTTCGTATGATGTATGATCAAAAGTCAGTGGCCGTCTTGAAGTTAGCCTGCAATGGGTCAAATCGAAAACCGGATGGCCTGCATTCCAGGCGACAGCCGAGGGTGGAGTCGCGGCCGACTCAATCCGATCGGAAGAAATCCCCATGCACGTCGAGACGGTGCGGCTGCAAGGCGATGGGGGACAGCCGATCTCAAGAATGCATGGCTATCCCTTGAGAAACTATTGGATTGCGAGGGATATGCCCATTCCATAGATCCACTCCTGTTTCAATGGCTTGATCTATAGTATCTATAATATTCATTGTATTCATTGTTCTGCGTCCAATGTACGAGAGAAATCAAACAGGAAACAAGCTAGCTAAGTCGTAAATTTTGAAACTTCAGATGTTTAGTAAGTATAGCCAAGTTAGAACGAATCCTTTCGTTTTAGTTTCCTGACTCATTCCCATGCGTCATTCAAACCATCCAATCAATTTACGATCTTTGACGAGTTGCAATCCTTGTTGGACTTTTTGTTACCCGTCAATCGCAGTGGCAAATGGGGAATCGTCTACAAAGAGCCTGAGATGACTGGGAATGGAATTATTTGGTTCACAGGGAGAGAGAATCCCCCCAGAATCCAAAGGATCCATGGTCGATTAGTTCATTTCGGGTTCCGATTGTTCGTGCATTCTTCCTCCCGTAGAACCCATCGCGGAGATGCCAGGATGGTTGGCCCATAGATTGATTATAGATCGGTCATGCAATGATAGAGTCCTTATCGGAAGACCATCTCCAGTTCCATAGATGTACATTGATCTGACGTAGACTCATGGGTGTTTCAAGCTGGGCGCATGGTCGTCCTGGGTGGCGGAGTAATGAAGTCCTATATACCTCGTCACTGGGGCTCCGGGGCTCGGAATCGCGCCTCCAACCACTAGCAACAACATCGTCCTGCTTTTCTTCTTTCTTCACCCTCCCCTCCGATTCCCAGAATCCGACGGTGAATCTTTTTTGTTTGTGGTGAGTGCTACTCTTTTTCGCCTTGTTCACCTCAGTCGTGTTGCTGTGCTGCCACCCAATTTTTCCCTTCCCGAAACAACTTTTTTCCAGCTGGATTTTTTCTCCTTCCCACACACAACCTCACTTCTTGTGCCAACTCTCCACCCCCCTTCCACCACTCCCTCCAACCCCCCCCTCTGGAAGACCACGGCGCTGCATTTTCCCCTGCTGCGCTTGCTGGTTGTCATTTCATTCAGTTGATTTGACTCTTTTCTTCCCTTTTTGGTTGCTTTTCTAACCTCCGGGTCCGAAAATCCCACCCCCGCAGATCTCAGGTTTGGATGTGGCCTTGTTCGAGCCTCTTCCACTTGACATCACCGTCACCAGGCATCGCTTAAAAATAAACTCCGATTTCACCTCCTCGTCCACCCTTCTGCGCCTTTGACGTGGACACCACCTGTCTAATGACCTCGAACCCTCCTCAGTCGGGCGTTCAACCAGGACAGAGCACCGCTACCAACCCGCCCTCCTCCTCCCCCCTGGCCGCTGCTGCTCCGCCAGCCAGGTCCTACGCCAACGCGACGAAGAAGTCCGCGACGGACTCGACCGCCGCTCCCGTCACCGTGGGTGGCTCGGCGCAACATGGGAAGTCGACTTCCGTATCTCCTGTGAACGGCAAACCCATGCAAACCCAACAGCCCCAGCAGTCCGGTGTGACCATCGTCAATGGCGGTGCTCCGACTGCGCCTGCAGCTCAGGGTGACCACTCCCGGAAGCCCTCCGTGACCATCACCTCGGCGGGAACGTCGGGATACATGCCCAACGGGGGGCCGGCCAGTCGCCCCAACAGCCTTCAGTTCGGCTTCGCCAACCAACAGAGCTCTCCGAACATGGGCAATCCTGCCGTGCTCGCTTCCTCCCAGCCCCAGTCTGGTTTGGGGGCGCCGTCTATGAACCCGCGTGTCACCTCGCCTCAGACTTCTCCGTCTCCAATCCCACAACCCGCCTCCAGCGGTGGTCGCCCTCCCCCATCAACTTATCAGGCGCAAGGCAACGTGCCGAACTTTGGTAGCTTTGGTGATTCGGGCGATAACAACGTAAGTTTGGTTTCTTTTTAGTACAGTGATTTTTTTTTCTTTTCGGTTTAAAGACTGGTGGCGGGTTGCTATTGTTGTTGGCACCCACGGAGGAAAAAAATTGATTGGGGGATCTGTATGCCGCGATAGCGGATGGTAGCGCGCGGCACGCGCGACCGCGCATAACTCTAACCCCCCGTCTCTCTTTTTTGCGTCGCCTTTCACTCCCCTCTTTTGGACCCGCTGGCTCACCTTGATACGCCCACCACCACAGGCACCCCTTGGCCCCGGTTCCCAGCACTTGCGTCGCGAGTCTTCTCAGTCCACTCACAGCGACATGAGTAACCACATGGGTAGCGGCCCTGGCCGTGGCGGATACCCTCACCAGGGTGGTCGTGGTCGCGGATATTCTCAGTCGGGCTACCAGGGACAGATGCCCTACTCGCCAGGGCCGAGTTTCCGCCAGACTCCCAACCAGCCCCGTGGCGGACCTAACATGGGCCCTCAGTACCACGGACCTAACCAAGGCCGCCCGATGCCCCCGTTCCCTAACTCGCCGCACCAGGCGAACCGGAGCCCGGCCCTCGCCAGCGCCCATCCCACCACTCCTCAAATGAACCAAGTCCCTATGGCCCATCCGCAGATGCCTCCCCAGCCCTACACCGGCTATGGGCAGCACATGGGTCCCCAAGCTGTGAGACACCCTCCCTCCTCTCGTCATCCCACGAGACCCGCCCGGCGTGGCAATTATGGCAAACAGAACAGGACGAACAACCGCGTCTTCTCGTTCAATCCCCCTCCCTCTCGCCTTCCGGACTTGACGCCGGAAAGCGGCCAGTTCGACTATTGGCTAACATACATGAAAAACAACCAGGCGTACCCCCCTTACGATCCAAACTATGGCTACTATCCTCCCGGCAACGCCTACAACATGCAGTATATGACCCCTCCGTCGCCTCAGCCCCGGCCCGGCATGCCCTATAACCCCCAGACCCCCTACATGCAAGGACAATATCCCGTTCAGCCGCCGCCGCAGTCGACTCCCCTCTCGCGCACCCCGTCCCAGGTTTCCACCGATCGTCCTGGCTCGAGTCTCGGTCAACCCGCTCC
The DNA here is from genome assembly GCF_028827735.1 of Penicillium macrosclerotiorum. NCBI lineage: Eukaryota > Fungi > Ascomycota > Eurotiomycetes > Eurotiales > Aspergillaceae > Penicillium > Penicillium macrosclerotiorum. The sequence goes on from NW_026643088.1 coordinate 166,344, forward strand.
TGCAGGCCCTGGTCACGCTCACACTAATAGCAGATCCTCGAACAGCCCTGCCCCTGCGAAGCCGAATTTCATCATTCCTTCCAACAAGAAGAGCCCAATCGTGATTAAGGACCCGGGCAGCGGTGTTGTCAAGACTTTCGAAAAGACCCCAGCCTCTCCGGCCCGTGCCACTCCTTCTCCCGTGAAGGTCGCCACTCCCACTTCGACCCCGCCACCCCGAACCGCGAGCGCTGCTGAACACACCCGCACTGACAGCAAGGTTAGCGGTGCCAAGACCGACGAGGAGAAGAAGCAGGAGTTGAAGGATGCTGTTCGCCAGAAGATTCAGGAGGATGAGGCTGCTCAAAAGCGCGAGGCTGAGGAAGCCGCCGCCCGCAAGAATGCCGACAAGGCCAAGGTCGCGGAACCCAAGGCCGCGGAACCCAAGGCTGCGGAACCCAAGGCTGCGGAACCCAAGAAGGAGGACACCACCGAGTCTGCTCGTGCTGCTCTTGAAGATCTGAGCTTGAAGGAGAAGGCCGCTCCTGTGGAGGAGCCCAAGAAGGCCCCTGCCCCTGTTCCTGCTCCTGCCCCCGCGCCCATCCAAGACGATGATGAGATCGACTATGACGCCATTGAGCGTGAGATGGCCGAGATTGAGGCCAAGGAGCGTGCCGCTGAAGAGGATTACAATCGCAAGAAGCAGGCCAAGAAGGAGGAGGCCGAGCGCAAGGAGCGTGAAGAACGCGAAGCCTATGAGACCAACATGAAGAAGGCCGAGCAGGAGGCTGAGGAGCGTGAGCTTGCCCGCGAAGCCGCCCGTGCTAAGGGTGACTCCGGCGAGGACGAATCTAGTCGTAAGGAGCGTGAGGATCTCTTTGCCTCTCTCAAGAAGGGTGGTTTCGCTGCCACAGAGGCCTCCACCCCGGGTGACAGCGGTGCTGCCACTCCTGTTTCATCTGACATGTCTATGGGTCCTCCGTCCAAGCCCGCCAGTGCCACCGCCAAGAAGCCGACTGGTCTGAAACTTGATACTCCCAAGCCTACTGAGCCACCGCAGCCCAGCGCAGCCATGAAGTCGCTGCAAAACGCGAAGTTCCTGGAGGATCTCAGTGCTGTTACCTATCCGTCCTCGGTCACCGCGCCGAACAGCGAATTAAACACCAGCGCCCCGGCTGGCCGCCGCTTCCATTATGATCGCGATTTCCTGCTTCAGTTCCAGGCTACATTCAAGGACAAGATCTCTATCGACTGGGATGCCCGTGTGCGCGACACTGTTGGCGATAGTGACTCTTCCCGCACTCCATCCCGCAATACCGGCCTGGGCAACCGTAACCCCTCCCACAAGGGCATCCCTGGTGGCTTCTCTACTGTTATGGGCAGCTTCGGTGCTCAACATCCGTCCCGTCCCATGCCTCAAGTCAGCACTCCTCTCGGTGGCCGTGGCTCTCACCCCTTCGGATTCCCCTCGCGCCCTGGTATGAGTGGCATGGGCAGCGGTATGCCCCCCGCTCTGGCTCTTCTGGTATTGGCAACATGCCTCGTGGAACCTCTAGCAAGGGCCCCGGTAGCAAGCGTGGCGGCAAGGGTGGCCTTAAGAAGGAAGAGGAGACCAACAAGTCCATGCCCCTCACTGCGGGTATGGAGCTAAAGGCTCTCCAGATCTCCGCTGGTGGATGGAAAGCCCGCAGCATTGGTCAGGCTCCTGCCGGCCCTGCCCCCGGTGGAGAAGGCCATATGGCTCCCGATGTTGTGCAGCGTAAGGTCAAGGCCGCGCTGAACAAGATGACGCCCGAGAAATTCGACCGTATCGCTTCCCAGATTTTGGAGATTGTGTCTCAGTCTAAGGATGAATCCGATGGCCGCACCTTGCGCCAGGTCATTCAGCTTACTTTCGAGAAGGCTACTGACGAGGCTCACTGGGCTCCGATGTACGCCAAATTCTGTAAGAGCATGCTCGAGAGCATGAGCGCCGAGATCAAGGATGAGAACATTCGTGATAAGAATGGCAACATTGGTAAGTACCCCCGAACCTGCTGTGAACTTGCAGTTGGATACTAATTCACATATCAATCAAGTCACCGGTGGTTCGCTTTTCCGGAAGTACCTGCTCAACCGCTGTCAGGAAGAGTTCGAGCGTGGTTGGAAAGTCAACCTACCTCCCAAGCCTGAGGGCGTGACCGAGGAGATTGCTATGATGTCCGACGAGTACTACATTGCTGCTGCTGCCAAGCGACGTGGTCTTGGTTTGGTCAAGTTCATTGGTGAGCTGTACAAGCTTGGCATGTTGACGGAACGGTATGTTTTGGCGGTCTCTTTTATTTTCCATCTATTTTTGTGCCTTGTCCTGCCTCCCTTTTCTCAATATGCTCAACCCAAGCATTCTTTCTGCCTCTTTTCTTTTGCAACATTGTCCAGTCACCAGAACTAACTCTTGTTTTTTTTTCTAGTATCATGCACGAGTGTACTAAGAGATTACTCGACTTCGAGGGTATTCCTGAGGAGGCTGAGGTTGAGAGTTTGTGCAACCTCTTGCGCACCATCGGTGCCAGTCTCGATGCCTCGGAGAAGGGTCCTGCCATGATGGACGCTTACTTCGCTCGTATCAACCTCATGATGGAGATGCCTGGCCTCCCCAGCCGTCTGAAGTTCATGTTGATGGTGAGTCAACCGCTGATGGCTACTCTATACCCCTGATGATTTTTGAGCCGAAACTGATTCGAGCCCCACTTCCAGGATATTGTTGATCTGCGCCAGAAGCGTTGGAACTCCAAGGATGCCGACAAGGGTCCTAAGACTATCCAACAAATTCGTGAAGAGGTAAAGTTCTATGTTCACTGTTAATTCATCTTCAGACTGTCATCGCTGACTACATAATCTCTAGGCTGCTCGTGCGCACGCTGAGGCCGAGATGGAGCGCCAACGCCAGCAAGCTAGCCGTGGTGGCGGTGGCGGTGGTGGTGGCCGCCCGGCTATGGGCCGTGGTGATGCCCGCGGTTTTGGCTATGGTAACCAGGCTCCTCCTCCCGACTATGCCTCTAGCAAGGTCGGCAGCGACGATCTTCGCCGTCTGCGTGCCACACGCAACACCAACCAGCCTATGTCCTTCGGCCCGTCCAGCCTGCTCGGATCCCGCAGCAGCAGCGGCCGTAAGAACCTTGGCCCTGGTGGTAACCTGGTCCGGGGTAGCGATGACAGCGCTGCCAGCAGCCGCACTGGTACTCCTCCTGCCGGCAAGAAGGAGGACAAGGAGGCCGCATCGTCGATCAATGCTTTCAGGTACAACCTCACTTCCGAATTCCTTCTCAGCGCACCGCATCCCATTTGCTAACATCTCCGTCACCCTCTCTAGCGCTCTCGCCAGTCTGGAAGACCGCGACAACATGGCGACTTCGCCCCCGTCCAACCCCACCTCCCCGATGCTCACCAAGTCGCAGCCCGCTACTTCCGAGCGCCGGCCCTCCAAAACCCCGTCTAAGGACGGCGAGAACGCAGCATAGATTTGATTCCCTAGGAGTAATGATCAACGCCTTTCCAATGTTTCTGGTTGCCCAAAAAGATTTCCCTTTTTTTCTTCTTCCTCTTTTCCTTGCGCCTCTATATGGTTTTTCATCGTTTCCAACCTTTCTTTTACCCCTCTGACTATGCTCTCTCTCTGCCTTTGCTCCTCCCCATTGCGCTCTGCTTTTAATGGCCGTCCTGCAGGACCTTGCATTTTCCGACTGGTCGGTTCTCTTTTTTTAACCTCTTTTTATCGGGACTTTCGAGGACCTCACCTTCATAGTGTACAATTTTCACACCTTTTCTTCTTCGATTTTTTATCTCTGCCTTCGTCTCATTTCTTCCTTACTTTCCTGCTTGCTCTTGTGCGTTGGCTGAACAATCAGACCCGAAGGGGTTGATTGCGTCTGGGTCGAGCTCGTATTCGAATGGAGAGATGGGAATAGTCGCGGAAGGGTTGCTAGTCTCGTAAAGAATGCACAATGCTGTGCGTGAAGCAACAGCACTTCCCAATGTGCCAGGCTTCTCAGGCCGTCTACCCTCAAAAGGCCGGTCTCCCTCTTTTCAGCCCATTCTCGGATCCCTGTCGCTTTAGTCTGGTCCTTCTTGGTCGTATCGTTGCAATGGGGCGTAGTCTGGTGTTGCGTGGCGCTGGTGAACGTAATTCTCTTCTACCTATCCGGTGGGCATGTAGCGAATACACTGAAAGTCCCTATAGCGGACTCTTGTGGTCCAGTTTGTAACGCCATGACAGCTCTGTCTGTAGCCGGATTTCAGGATTGAAAGAGGGGGAGGGGGGAGGAGAGGACGATCCCGAGTAGATGAGCCTTGCAGGAGGCAGCAGGACTTTGAACCCAATTAATCTAATCTACTAATACTCACATCGGCTGGTTGAGGTAAATAGAGTATGTACGGATAGACAGAGAGCTACGGCGCAAATGGCGATGTGTATGTACCTTGTAAGCACACGGTTCTTAATACTGCAGTGATATACGAATCTTATGACCAGATCAGAGAGACGCTTGAAAGGCCGCCCCAAGCCGGTAACCCCGGGACCTTGAGGTAAATGGTACTAGCTTGATTTCGATTCTCTGCCCCTCAGCGCGAAGCCAGCGCCCTAAATGGCTCGATGCATTGTGCAGGCTATGTGCCATGCGGTACAAAGTGCTTTCGCTGTTAGAAACCAGAGACCTGGTTGCCAGGGCCATGCGTATAGATTCTATGGAAAGGCAGGAGGCACGAAAGAAGCAGTTTGGAAGGAATATGTCATGCAAAGCGGAGAAGAATATGAAGCAGAGAAAGGGGGGGGGGGGGGGTATTTGCGCTGAAAATGGTTGTGAAGGGGGGTATAATCAGGCTAGAAAGCGTGCTGGGTATGAGAATTAGCCCGAGCGGGTATGGAGAATGCAAAATGCAATTTGGTTCGTTGTGGTTTGGTAGGAGACAATGATGGTAGAGGAGGGACATGAGAAGGTAAGCGTGAAATTTGGACTCGGTCAGTAAAATGCAGTTTGGAATCTGTTCTGCAGGAGGGTATCGAGTTGAGATTGAAGTTTTGAGTATAAGCCACTTCGTTCAGTCGTCTTTAGGCTTGCTATGCTTCTCGTTGTCGTTGGATACTTCGATCACAGGAATCGAAACACGCTTCGCAGTTGCATCAGATGCCTCAGAATTGGAATCGGCCATGTCATCCTCGTCGGACAATTCCTCGACTTCATCGAGAGAGTCTTCGTCGGGCGACAAGGATCGAAGCGGGGGCGCTGGCGATGATGCTCTCTGAGTCCCTTCGCTAACGACTACACTCTCCTCGGAGCTGGCCGGACTCCCATTCAGTGGGCTCTTCATAATTACGGTGTCCAATGATTGCAGAATTGGAGAAGGGGAGTCGGACTCGTCGATGCTAATGCTGCTGCGGTCTGATACCGATAGGGAGCTGCGAGAATTGGCACGTGAGTAAGAGGCAGGCAGGCCCAGTGCCTCCGCGACAGCAGCCTCTTCGTCCGGGAGCTTGGAGATGTTACTCTCAGTGCTAGAGCTAGCGTCGAAGATGCGACTACCACGTTGCTCACTCAGCTCCAGTATATGGTTGTAGCTTCGTCGGGTTGGGTCCGCGCGCCGCTTTTTCTTTTTCTTCTCACGCTTGGGCGACGGCCGAACCACAATCACGGGAATAGGTGACTGCTGCAGGCAGTACTTAGAGACCGATCCTGGGAGAAGACTGTGGACGCCCTTTAGATTGCGTCCTCGGGTGCCGACTATGAGCATCACTGGTTCATATATGCGGATCTATGTCCCGTCAGCATGGATACTAAGTGAAAATTGCTAAACCGCTGTCAAGCCAAAAGGAAACTCACCATGCGCTGGATGATCTCCTCTACCTTCCCCACCACCAGTTCCAAAACTAAACTGATGGCTTTTTCATCCTGGCTGTTCTTCTGGATCACCTGTTCGAACAGCCTCTCGGCTTCCTGGCGGTATTTCCCTTCTTCGATACCGGCATCGCTCGCCATGCGCGAGTCCTTCTCCACCGCGCGCAGACAGACAATCTCGTCGCCATCATCAACCAGCTCGTCTATCAGCCACTCCAGTGCAAACTCTGAGTAATCATTCTGGTCCGTGCCGCACAGGAACGTCCGACTCCGACGAGTACTCTGGTACCCCTTATGCTTATAATTGAGCGTCAGAGTGAAATCCGCCGCATCACGATTATCAAAGGTGTTAAATGAAACGCCGCGCTCATAAGTCCTGTGATACCCTGGTTAGCATGCGCAATCCTTGCCCTTGAAACCTTGCCCGTGGGATAACATACTTCGGCGGCGGCGGCGACAGGCCACGAGTTGTCGACAGAGCCCGAGGCTCTCGTTCTATCTCTAGTTCCCTGGGTTGAGCGTCTGCATATGAAAGTCGCTTCTCCTTGATGCTCTGCGAGCGAGTCGGCAGCTGTGCTTCCGCGGCGCCCACGCTGAATTGGATCGACCGTCGCCGCGGGCTGTGCTGCCTGGGCTTTGTTTCAAACGAGATACTGGATCGCTGGCCGCTGTCCGGGCCTTTTGGAATGTCCTGGGTCGACTCAAGACGCTCCTCCGACTCAAAGGAGTGCTTCGGTGAGCTCGAGGCTGACATTGTTGCGAAGGTGGGGGGAGTATTCTTGTGGACTGGTGGTTGCCTCAATGGGTTCTTTCGTCCGAAGCGGTGAGGCAATCGGTTGCCCAGGCAAAGACTGGCACGGCGCTCGTCGTGCGGGGATTTGACGGCTTGTTTCCAGCGAGGATTCGGGGGCAGGTGGTCGTACGCAGTACAATGATGACGGGGTCGGGACTCGATGTGGCTGTCTATGGTCGCAAGGCACGCAGGACGGGATCGGCTGCTTCAGTCGCACGGCTCAGCGGTAGATGAACGAGTGGTGTTAGTCCAGAGCAAGGCACGCACTTCCATGGTTCAAATGTCCTGCGTTTCTCGGGGGTGCGGAGGGTCTGAAATGGAAGGCAGGATGGCACGAGATCATGGAGCAACAAGTGCTGTGACGCTTGCAGCGAGGGGTTGGGCCCGAAGGCGTAGGCGGTGAGGTTGTTATCGATAGCAGGCTTGGAGCCGACCAGGCGTGAGGAAGTATAGAGATAGCTAACATCGTGGACTACGAGGACACTCGTACATGAGCAATTGGAGGGCAAAGCAATGAAGCGATATCCAAGAGCAGGACCTCAATAGAATTTTGAGGCTCAAAACTCCCCATTGTCAGCAGGTGCTCCACGTCCGACTCTAATAACTCGTCGCTTCTCGGCCAGCGCACCCTCTGCTATGACCCATCAACCCCTCATCAGGAAATAGAATCCAGTCACCACAACCGTTCCCTCTACAGCAGAGCACCCCCAGAAATGAGCGCCTGTCCAAATGATGTGCTTACCCGGAGCAGTCAGGTGAGCGGTGCTGAGGACCTCTCGGACCGGAAATGAGCTGCAACGCGAGATAACAGAAAGCCCTAACGCCATTCGAGCCAGCAGAAAATAAGTTTGCAGATCCCGAGTCACATAATCTGAGGTGATCCAAGGACTTCGGATTCTTCAAGCTATGTACAGTACAAGCATGGAGAAGGGGAATATGCTCGGTTGTTCTCCCGTAAGCATTGAACACATGTTGCGGTTGACGGAAGTCCGTTCATGACCATGTATCTCGCTATATAGGGTAATCCGTAGTAATCTAGCGTACAGGCCATTGTTCAAGTCGGTCACAGTATCTACTTCATATTTCGATGCCCCGGAAACCCCCGTCAAAGCCTACCTGTTGTGACACCCAGACCAAGCCCTACACAGTGCACGCAGGCATGTGTCATGGCACACTTCCACGCAACTAAAATGGTGCATTCTGCTGACGACTGGCAACTGTTCTCGTCTGTCCCAATGCCCGACACGACTCTCCCCCCCCCCCCCCCCCGCCCAACTGCTGCTGCGTACAAAGCATATAGAACACTGGGTACAGAACACAAAATACGGAGAACGGAGCCCATAATTGGATCTCTCTGTACAGTCCACAGGTTTTGAAGGCGGACTCCACATTCTATTTTCCGCTATCCACCTGATCATCTCACAGTAATTGACTCCATCGAGCATCGATCTCTCTCCCTCCCCCCTTTCTCGAAAATTTCCCAAAGGAAAGCCTCTCTGTGCAAATCCCCCCTCCCCAAAAAGCACCCTAAGCAAACCCTTCACCACACTAGCACCCGTAGCGGGCCGACTATGCCGACTTAGCCGCGCAGATCGGAGACTATCGCTGACTTGGCGTGGATCTATCCACCAGCGGTGAGGCCCCATCCGGCGTCCGGCTCAGTGCCGCACAAGGGGTGCTCAGGGCGCTGGCGTGCAGTCCGATCGACCGGTCACATGCACCGTTGGGCCACAGTGGTTGGCAGGGCATTGGCGATGTCCGGTTCGATGGACGGAGGACAAGAGGGGCATGAGTGGGGTCGGAGTATGTGCGGAGCATGTATATTGTGGACTATGGCGTGCGCTACTGGGAGATCGTTCCAGGTGGCAAAGCGAGTACAAGGAGGAACCTACTTGCGACGAGACTATGGGGGGCGAAGGCAAGAGATAAGAGATTATTTGAACTGTTTTTGATTTGGTATTGTGAATTATATAGTTTTTTCAACTTCCTGAGGAGGGTCGGTTCCAAGATCTATGGACAGAAACATGTGGTTTCGATACAGCGACCCTCCCAGTTGGGATCCCAATCCCCAATCTCCACTGTTGGGTAGTCTCAACCTGCCACCGTCCGCTCGCAGAAGGTGGGGGGAGAGCTGCCCTGGAAGGGGGTTTCAGGGACAACGGATAAACCAAGTAATGAGGTGAGATGCAGGTATCCCCGACGTAGTGGAGTGGTGGTCTGAATGTATGTTCAAAACATGCGACCATGACAAATAAAAGAGGTCAAAAATATAAACGCCAAATATGATGAATGGAAAACATTGAATGGGAAATGAAAAAAAAGTCGCTCCAAATGGCTCAGCCATCGCTCGTAACGGCATCAGGGTATCACAAGGTATCATAATAATGATCAAAAGATAATATGTGGTGTACAAGGCAGAGCACGGAGAAATATGCGGGGGTTGGTAGGTATGGGGATAGATCGGAAGGGCGAGCTCAATACGCCTCGATCATCGTGCTCTGCTCTTGTGAAACGTAATACCCTGAGTCAAACAGATGGTCCTGGTGGGCGTCGTTGGCCAGTGGGATAGCCATAGTGGTTGGCGCCTTCTCGTCGAAGACTTCCAACGTGGGCTGGGACGGGGAGGGCGGCATGCCCTCGTCCTCCTCCGACGAGTCGTCCGAGTCTGCCAACAGCTCGGGCGGTGATTGCCGCGAAGGAGAACGGGTGAGACTGAGCTCTTCCAAATCCTCAACATCGTCGTACTCGAAGTCCGAGTCGGTGTCGTCCTCATAGTCCTCCAGCAAGGCGGACTCGACCACCGGCGGCGGGGAACGCAGGCGGGCGGGGGTATTAATGACAAATTCGTTCTCGTCAAAGTCGGAATCATCCTCATCACTGTCGCTGGCGTCGGACTCCAGGTCGGACGCATCTTCCGGGTCCCAGTCCTCCTCGGGCTCCTCGACCACGGTCGAGGCCCATTGGATGTGACGGGAGGACTCTTCATGTGAGGCCTTGGAAGCACCGCTGACGGTTTGGTTGAACCAGCGTTCCTGTTCCCGCTCGGCATCGGCAAGGTCCAGCATCAAGGAGTCGAGGAGGTTGGCATGGCCAACCAGGAGGCGCAAGTCATGGTCGGGCCGGGAAGCCTCACGGGTGAGCTTCTTGCGAGCCGTGTGGGCCAGGTAGTATGTTTGTGTGATGCTCATCTTTTTCTGTTGACGACGACGGAAGAGAGAGTTGAAGTAGGGTGAGGCGGCGGCGGCGAAAGAAGAATCCTTGGGAGAATCCTTAGGGAGAGTGGGGGGGTGATTGGAGAAACGTCCATGGCGCTGTTGGGTCAAGGAGGTGCTTATGAGCTCTGACGGGTATGACTCGTTCTGCCCAGGTGGTGACTCAATCCTGTGCTCATCCAGTCACAAAGTAGGCGGTGAGGCAGGCGCCGAGGTGCTGATAAGTGCGAGGCGGTGAACTGCAAGGAAGGTCCTCAATGCGGCAGGGGGGTGTGGAGACGAGAGGAGAGTAAGTCTGCGATCTTGGTCGAGAAGAAAGAGTCTGGAGATCGGAGAGTGGATGATTATTACTGTTGTCTGGTGTAGTTTGTGGTTTGTAGGATATAGACAGTGTTACAGGGGTGAGGGCGAAGGGGATGGTTTTAAAAGTTTCCTTGGGGCCTGATAAATCCGTATTATTTTTTTTTTGAAGTTCCCGTGTATCCGTTGTAAAGTCCGGGACCCGATCGGAGGGCGACGTTCCCCCCGAGTTTTATGCTCTCGCGGTCAGTGGATCCACCGAGCCCGAGCTGCCGCTGAATAATGGACGGTTTTTTTCGTTTTTTTCTTTCCTTTTTTTGGTTTTTTTTTTTGACGTTTTGCTGGTGATGGGCCACACCGCTCCCTGCACCCCGATCTATACAGAGATTCAGCTGCACAACAGGATACATCTGATGCTTCAATTATTGTTCGGAATATTGTTCAGGATTGTTTAGCGCCGATGTCTCGAGTACATACCTTGCGGATGACCATGCCAATGACTCCCAGGATGCGTCCAGCTGGGGGCTCGGATGGATGGCCCCTTGCTATCCCCGATTTTTGGTCCGGATTCCTTCTTCGCGTTTTCTCCGCTAGTGCCATTCCAGCTCGATTGAGTAATCCAAAAGCCGCACTCGGCTGATCAATCAGAATCATGGCTCAGAGCATAATCCAGCGTCGACCATGACTCACCCGATAAAGTCCGTTTTCCGCTCGAGTCTCTCTGTATTGCTCCGTAATGAGGACCCTGAGCATCTCCACCCCACGATGACCCAAACTCGTCCGTCCTGTCGTTACTAATTAGGAAGATGTACAGACTCTGTATAGAGTATGGTACGGGATTCCGCCTTGATGGCCCGGGCATCCGGTTCGTCCAGGCTCCGGCTTTCCTCGCCTTTCCACGGTTTCTGCACGGAACGACATCCCCCCGGGGATTACTCAACGTGACTCGGATTTAACACCAGTTAACTATTCCAGTAGTCACGGTGCGCGGTCACTAATTTTCACTTTCACTCGAATAGCCTAATCAGGACCCATCATCCTTACATGGTCCTCTCATTGCTGCCACACCCCGGTCCAGTAATTTTGCTGTCCATTCAACCCCGTCCCAGTAGTCCTGCCTTAGCTCAGCAGCGTGATTTCCAATCATCGATCGTGTTCGATTATCAATCCATGTCTATCACCTCATCCAACCACCCCATGTCCCTCCTGCCTGTCCCCGTGGCCATCCCCAGATTTACCTAGGATAGCTGATCCTGGCAACATGATACGAGAGCTGTTCTCTTGGGGTTTCTCCCGGTCGGATAGTTGCGCAGCCGCTCCTGAGCCTCGACCAGGGCCTAGATGATCTCACCCACCAGTCCTCCGCATCCTCTGCGCCTTATCCCCGGGCCCATGTCGCGATGACAGCGTTTGATCTCATCCCGCTTCCCAATCCCCGGTCAAGTATATCCGCCCTGTCGGGACAGTATGGCCATCAGCAGGGAACATGGAACATGGAATTCTCCAGATTCACGGACCATCCTCGTATTGTGTATTTCCTTACGGCTGCAGCCGCCTGCCCCCAAGCAAATAGTGGTGCACCCAGTCGCTGATTATTAGCCTTGGCGACCAAAGCCTCCCTCCCTTGGGTCGCTCTGATTTCCCAAGATGGACAGCTGGGAAGTGAATGCGGAGGGCGTGTCATAGCTCATTACGAATGCTGACCATGGGGTCGGGCATAATGGCCTGCTGCCTTGTGCTGGCCACGTCCTCCTTACTCCGTACAGGCCGCAGCAATCCTGTAATCATCTCCAGGCATGCATATATTCTCAATATTAATTTACGTGTATCAATTCCAGGTCGGTGACAGAATTGAGCTACCTAATCCTCCGTGTTCGTGTTCCAGTATTTGGGTATTCCAATACGCCCCCAGCATACCATGTAGATAGGCGTCCGTACAAAGTCAAGAGAAGCGACCAGCGCCCGCTTCCCCACTGGCGGCAACACCGACAATGTCTCACTGTGGAATGCTGATGAAACACGCTGCCTGAGAACCACATTAGTTCGCGCCTCACAGATTCTTCGCGGCTCAGCTCGGTGCCATGGAGCCAGGTCCAATGCCCAGGGTGGCTGTGACGAGCTAGTGACGAGCTAACGGAGGCTCAGAGACTGTCCTGTCCCCCAAATCCAGCCATCCACTCACAGGCGATTCTTCGTCTCGCGATGGATTCCCTTTTCAGCCCAATGGGTCCCGTCTCAGGAATTTATTTTTACTTTTTTTTTTTCTTTTCTCGCTCTCTCTGTGTCTTGGGACGTTCCCCACCCGCACTGGGACTGGGACTTGGCCGTTGCGTAGCAGCCCTACGGTCGCGAATACGATTTTCCTATCTGGATAGTGTCTCGTATACCCTATTCGAAGATCTGTTCTGTCTCCTCCGTGGGGACTTGAGGCTTTGGCCGAAAAAGTGCCATCCTCCCTGCCTGTCGGGTCCATCAGCGTCATCATTTCCCTCGATCCCAGAGAAACGTACGAGAGAGAAATCAATGGCCAGATGTGAAACTCACCGCAATTGCCCTCGCATCGATAGGCCTAGAGCCCGCCACGTCCAGCTGAAATTGCCCAGTCAACCTGCGACGGGCGACCATGGAGATAGAGAGAGGATCGGTGGCCGGTCGGAGTTTACCTGGGAGGGAATTGGACTGGCAATTACGGAAGAGATCCTGGATTGGACAGGAAAACATGGGTCGGCCAATGTCGATCCGGTCGGCGTTTTGGCCTGCCAATCCGCCCGAGCGGCCGGTCCACCGTGACAGGTCGATGATGTCAATCATCATCGATTCTGTCGCCCAGGGTTCACAGGGTGTCAAGATACGGATATAGGGGAAGAATGGAGGGCAAAATCTAGACCAGCAGTCTTCTAGACCTCGTTGGAGCCATTGAATGGCGCTATACTGATGACATACAAGTGCTCTGAATAGAGTATCTCCTCATAGTTATACCTCAGCGTTGACTAATTATATATCTTGCAACTAAGTAGTTCATAACTCGCCTCATCAAAACCTTTTCATCATATCGTCACCATGTCCCACAGATAGCGAACCATAATTCTGAGATGTCCATTTCCCCTCCGCGGACATTCTGCTAGATCGACAATCAATTGTCATCAATTGTAATCAATCATCGATGATGCACCAGAGTGGTCACCCAAGGACCCGTGTTACTGCTAATCTCCATTAGGATCAATTACATAAGCGGATCAAACCCATCTCGTTCGACCGTTTCGTCGAGCATCGCAAATCATGTTTAGTAATACCTCGAACTCTCTCTTAACTCCACCTGGCTCTTGTTATCCATCTCCGATTGCAATAAGCAACTATTCATCCGCGTCCGGACTTTCCGCGGCCGCGGCCAACAACCGCGGCTCTGAGTCAATAGCACCACAAGACATCAGATTCTGCCGGAACCTCGGCGATTCACGCAGCTCCACTGCGTAGATCGGCGTCTCCGAACCCCGACGCCGACCAGCGCACAAACTCGGCGCCCCGTGGATCCGCGTGGGTCGTGCACAATTTGAGGGCCGTTTATGCTCAGCCTTACAGCCACACGATGGGTGTGCCCCTTATGCTTGATATCTGATACTATCAAACAAGGCATGCAATATCCAATGCTCCACCACCCGATCAAGGGAAAAAAAAAGAGACGTGGCCCTCTGATCAATGGAGCACACAGGACCCTTTCGAGTCTCTTTACCCCAGGTTCCGCTTCCTTGTAGGCCCTCATCCGCGCCCATACTCCCGGTGCCGTTGAATATCCCATTTCCGTGTTGGCAACACCAACAGTCGCCCAAAAAAAAAAGAGCCCGTCCAACCCAACAATCCCAATATAGCAGCAATCACCCCTAAACAAACCTGCGACACCAAAAATTCCTTCCTTCTCTGGCATCAGCGCTAACAACGCCCCCTTCCCCCCCACCTCCCTTACCACCTGGTAGTACGCCCGGCAGCTCCCCCGCACTCCTGGTATTATGCCCCCCTCCCCCCGGGCGATCCTGGCATTGTCCACCCTGGCCCCGGGCACTTGTTCCCGTGTCTGCCGGATGCACGCGGCTACGGAAAGCACGGCGCATGGTAGTCGCCGAGCATTCTTCTCGAGTGCTGGTCACGCGCGTGCTGCAGAACACAGAGCGCGACGCGGGAGGGAGGAGAGGGGAATAGGAAGGGGTTATGCATGCTGAGGGTGCATAGGGTGTATACGCGAGCTTTTACATCTGTCCCTGTTTCTTTCTTGTTTCTTTCCTGTTTCTTTCCTTTTTGGGCAACCCCTCCTCTTCCCGTGTATGTATTCTCGGCACACTTGGGCCGTGAGCTGGGGAGGGTCCGCTAGCCTGTTTCGGGGTACATTTTGGGGCTCTGGCGATGGGGAGTGGAAGTGGGGAGTGGAAATGAAGAAGATTGACTGATGCTAGTCTTTTTTCTTTTTTCTTTTTTCTTTTTTCTTTTTGGCGGCAGCGAGGTGGAATGGATGGCGTGTAGCATATAGCATATTTGTAGTATATCTGTAGCATATCTACAGCATATTTGTATAGAATGTAGGGAGCAGTCTTGGCTGCAAAAATGTCAGTATGAGGATGGTGTTGCTCAGCTTCAGCACTTTTTAAGGCACAGTGTCCTGTCAAGTGGTAAGAGTTGTTGAATAGCCAACCATGTGCCCATATCGGACCACGTACATAGCCGCAAGCTTGCTCTTTGTCCACTGTCTATACACGAGTAAAATCCTGCCTGATCACATTTTATTTTATCAAAAATGTTCACATTTGACCACAACAACCTCCCAAGAAAGGGAGATGAGAAAAAAGAAACTTTCATCAAACAGCATAAATCATCTATGCCGGTCTTGGTCCCATCAAGGTACACCGTGCAATTGTACTTCTTTCACGTCTTCGGCAACGTGATCCGCAAAATACGAGGCGAGACACTAACAACATCCCCCTGATCATCGAGATTAAAGACAAATTCATCGAGAGCGACACTGCCATACATGGCAGAATCGACCGTCACCCAGGTGATGCAGGACGAAGTAAACGGCCCATGACCCGCCGTCGGCAGCGTTGGTGGGATCAGAGCCCGGAAGGAGACCATGTCCGGGGCCACCAGGCCCGTCGGATACAGACGGATGCTCAGTAGGCTGGGGTCAGGAATGCCCTGGAGCGACATGATACTCTGAAACATGTCTGTGCCGTTACTGATCCAGCTGGTCACCAGCAGGCCCGGCCCGGCATCTGTGGTGATGTTGATGGACGAATTGGTGCCGGCGGAGGCCGCGAAGTATCCTGTGAATTGCTGCTCGGCTTGGTCTTTGGCGCTCTGGTCCAAGGCCGGCAGCAAGGTGGCAGAGACGAGATCGGAGAGAAGGGCGATGTTGGCGTGGCCGTCCTTGCCAGCGTGCTGGATGGTGAAGCCAACTGCGTGGTCGGAGGAGAGGACGATGGTCGACGAGTAGACACCAATGTCTCCAGATTTCGTGTAGAGATCGATAGGCCGGTTATCACCGAAAGATATGATTTCCCAAGGGGCCCCGACCGCAAAGTCAAGGGAAGACGTGTGCGTGACGGGCTTCATCCATTTTCTGGTGATTGATGGTGCAACCAGGGTGTTGTTTAGAATGGCTTGCCCCAGCGCGGTCATGTCCCTTGTGCTCGAATAGATGCCGCCAGCACTGGAGAATGGGAAGGTTGAAGACAATGGTCAGCCTTTGGGCTGCTGTAGACTCGAAGAGGTGATGCTACTACTCACGGGTTCTCGTCCCCTAGGTCCATATTCCAAAAGTACTCGCCCTGTTCGCTCGGGATGACCCCAATTGTCGAGTTCGGCCTATCATAGTACGTCCCAGTCAGGCCTAGGGGCCTAATGATATCTCGCTGCAAAAGATCTGGATAGGAATGGCCTGTGATAGTCTCCAGTGCATATGCCAGAATCTGAAAGGCTGCGTTTGAGTATATCGGTGTTCTTGATGTCGGGACAATAGGATGTCTTCGAAGCAGCCCATTAAAGAATTCTAGGACATGACCCACCAATTAATCGACCAAAACTTTTAAAAGCCATCAAACGGAACCATTTAAGTAGACATACGTTTTCTATTGCATGGTTCTGGCACACCGCAGGGGGGAATCTGTGACCGGGGAAGGGCAGGGAATCCCAGGTCTATCATCCGAGATTCCATCTCACTGAAATCGAGTATACCGTCTTGATAAAATCGTCAGTGAGGCGTCACTGACTGCGTGGAACGGAGAGACAATACATACAATCTCTCCCAATGCCTGCGAGATGACTCGCTAGATCTCCGATGGTGATTTCATCCCACTGCACGTAGTCGACTTTATCTTCTCGCCGAGTGCGGTTATGGCGAAGCTCGACAGCGGCTCTCCGTAACTCGGGGACAAATCTCGCAATTGGCTGCTGGAAAGTCCAGAGACCTTCTTCGGCAATGAACATGAGAATAGTCCATAGTTTGGAGACGCTTCCGACGCGGAATACAGTATTTTCGTCAACAGTGCTTACGCCTAAGGTAGTGTCGATGTCACTGCCAGTATAAGAGAAACTCAACAATGGACTAGGGTTGGTTGCATCAAATATTTGCAACGAAATTGAATTAGTAGATAGATTGCCCGATGTCATTACTTCATTAAGTGTTGATGTTATGTTTTGTAATGCTGCGCTGAAGGCTGCATCGTTGGCCAGAGTTGTTGGAGGGGGGTAGATTGGGCCAAGCAGGGGACAGTAGTTCAGGGTTATCTGGGCAGTCACTGAAGTCCAAAGTGCCAATGACACTGGAAACCATTTTTTGGTGAGCAAAGAAACCATTATGAGAATTGACAATATGAAAATCTAGTACAGTGATGTGCTCGGCATCATACTTATAAATCTAAATGCCCCTTTGTTCCGAGACCTTCGCTAGGTATGCTCTTCAAGGGTCCTGAAATGTAATTGGTATGCAACATGCGGAACTCTATAGGAGGGAAGGGCTACTAGAACGCGATTCAACGCGTTGATAAGGGAGTATCAGGGGGCTTAGGTGTACCTTCTTCTTAGATTCAACAACAATATTCGATGTGTGTAAGGCATATAAATGATCTGGCGGTCCGTGCGATGGTTATTGGGGAAACACATGCCAGCTCAGCGTCGGATTCCGCATAGGTTACTATTGTAAAACCCTCAATGGCCAACGGGGGAAAGGAAGAAAGAAGGAAAGGGATTTAGTGAATCATAATGAGCTGGATCCTTGAAGTACCTGTGAACAGTCTGGATTGCGGCTGCCCCCCTTCCGAGGAGAGCCAGGCACCATCCCTGCCATTCCTAATCCATGGACGAGCAAAGGGGTATTATACTTGGCGTTAGAATTTGCTGCGGCCTCTTGATCTATACTTAACAGATTGTCTCTAGATGTCCTCACTTCTACCTAGCTCATTCAGCTATAGTGTTGTCTGCTAGATGGTACTTGACCTGCTTCATAAGGCCCCCTGTCCGATTTGATAATATGCATACTTCCATAGTTCAGAACGGGGTTACACTGGCCTAGTGGCCCTGTAATACACACCATCGGCATAATAATTTGAACGTTGTGGTAAAAGGGGGTGGTCGTTGGCTTGAAACCGTGGGCAGCCAGCTAGGTCCAAGTTAGTATTTCGGAGTTCAACATCCGCTGATTACTCACACCTCCCTCATCAATCCAGAAGACCAACGGAGCACTCGTGATTTAACACGAGAAAAAAGAAAGGGAAAGAAGAAGAAAAAGAAGAAAAAAGTATGGAAATATTTGTGAATTTCTTAATCATAAATAAGGAAAGCTATCATCATCATAACTTAATATCATCCTTTTTGCCCCGAAACAAGGGACGTCCAAAAAGCAAAGTTACCCTCAGGGTAGCCACGAAATAGACTTAGTGGTGGAACAGACGGATACCTTGCTCAACGAAGGTGATGCCCAGCTTCTCGGCGGTCTCGAAGACGGGAGTGTCATTCTGGCTGCCAGTAGGGGCGGCAATGTACTTGACACCGGAGCGGGCAGCGCGGAAGACATTGTCGATGAAGGGGAACTAGAGAAAGATCATAGCGTTAGTAGAGAATAAAAAAAAATCAAGGAATCCCATTGGCAAACTTACGAAGGCATCAGAAGAGATTGCGACCTCGCCCATCTTCTGGAGCCAAGCATCACGTTCCTCCTGAGTGAAGGGAGCGGGGACCTCCTCGAAGACACGCTCATACTCGACCTTCTCAGCGTCGTTACGGGGGGTCTGGCCAGAGCACAGTAGATCGATGGCGTTGCTCTTGTCAGCGCGCTTGGTGCCTTGCTTCCACTTGATGCCGATGACACGGTCGTGGAAACGCATCCACCAGTTGTCGGCCTTGTCACCGGCCAGACGAGTGCAGTGGATACGGCTCTGCTGGCCAGCGCCGAGACCGATGACCTGGCCGTTCAGGGCATAGCAGACAGAGTTGGACTGGGTGTACTTGAGAGCGATGGTGGCGACAGTCAGATCGCGCAGGGCAGCCTCGGGCAGAGCCGGGGCGTTCTTAGGGGTGATGACATTGTTGAAGGTCTTGCTGGGGGAGATGACGACGTCGTTGCGGTGCTGGGTGAGCTGCACACCGTACAGAGTGCGGGTCTCCTCGGGAGAGGGGGTATAGTTCTCGTCCATCTGGAGGACAAGGTACTTGCCACCCTTCTTCTTGGAGAGAATCTCCAGAGCCTCAGGCTCATAGCCAGCGGCGATAACACCGTCGGACACCTCGCGCGAGATGATCTTCGCGGTAGGGGTGTCGACGATGTCGCTAAGGGCAAGGATGTCTCCAAAGCTGGACATACGGTCAGCACCACGAGCGCGAGCATAGGCCTGGGCCAGGCCGGAAGACTCGATGCCCTTGATGTCATCAACCATGTAAACCTTGCGCTCCTTCTCGTTCAGAGGGACACCGATGGCAGCACCGGCAGGAGAAACGTGCTTGAAGCTGGCAGCGGCGGGAAAACCAAGAGCCTGCTTAAGCTCCTTGACCAGGGGCCAGGCATTAAGGGCATCAAGGAGGTTGACATAGCCAGGCGAGCCGTTCAGGACCTTGAAGGGAAGCTTGCCCTGCACCATGAAAGCGGAAGCAGGCTTCTGATGCGGGTTAGTACCGTACCGCAGAGAGAGCTGCTGCAGTCCATTGCCAGCGTACTCCTTGCGGAAGAAGCCCGAGATAGCGGAGTCGTAGTCAGCAGTCTGTTCAAAAGCCTTGAGGGCATACTGCTTGCGGCTGGCCTCGGTGATCTCGCCTGCCTCGAGCTCCTTGAGGAACTCGGGATAGTCAGAGGGGTCCGACAGAATGGTCACACGCTTGTGGTTCTTGGCCGCAGCACGGAGCAGAGTCACACCGCCGATATCGATCTCCTCCACAGCCTCATCGATAGTCACGTTGACCTTGGCAACAGTCTCCTTGAAGGGGTACAGGTTGCACACAACGTAGTCGACCTTGGCAATCTTCTGCTCAGCGAGGTCCTGCTCGTCGGATTCGATGTCACGGGCAAGGATACCACCGTGGACAGCTGGGTGGAGGGTCTTGACACGGCCGCCCAGCATCTCGGGGGCATGAGTGATGGCGGAAACATCCCTAGGAAGTAAATATCAGCAACAATTTTTAGAAATATCCGGCTAAATTGGATAATAGGAGCTTAAATCGTCCCCTCAAGCTTTCCAGAACCTCAAATTGTCAAAGAATGGAACTTACTCGACAGGGAAGCCAGCCTCACGGATCATCTTGGCAGTACCGCCGGAGGCAAGAAGACGGACATTTTGCTTGACCAGGCCTTTGGCCAAGTCGAGCAGTCCCGTTTTGTCGTAGACGGAGACGATAGCTGTTTCCATAGAAAATAAAAGTCAGCATTGATTCTCTAGCAAAGTATGCCCCAAATCCATTGTGAAGTAATCCGGGGAATGATGTCAAGACCTAGGTATGCCTACCGGATTTCTGAGACATTGTGTCGACACTGGGGTGCAAGTCAGCAAGCATAATCCTTCCCCAAGCTTCAATTGAGCTCAGTGCACATCAAACGAGATCAACGTACCTGAATCCAAGCGGCAGCGGGGTATGGCAGCTTCGAACAAGAGTGAAAAAGAAATATTTCTGTCCCGCGGCGGGGGTGGTTTGGCCGCAATCGGACGGGGGTTTGTAAGGTGATACCTGAAAATTACCCACGATACGCACTCTACGGGCGGGAGAAGATACATCCCATCGCGGGGTCCTGTTGTACTACCGTATGGTCATGTATCGGGAAACTGCATCATCGCGGCCCAATCGGGGCGGACTCTGACTCAGCATGTCACATGACCCACGACACACGGCTACTTCAAAAGCGCTTTTCCGCCGTGTTTTTTCCTCTTCTTTTTTCTTTTCCTTCAATATGAACAACGCAAAAAACAACATTCTTCTCAAAAAGCGTTCCTACGAGGCTTTGTCTAATGAAGTACGGAAATCGTCATAGAGAATGGAGATCGAGTGTAGCTTGACTGCACAGTGTCGATCTTGGGTGCAGTGCCTGCTTGACCTTCGGGTCCTGTGGTAGGAATTGCAATGATTGATTCTACAATCCACGCGTAATCTGTTCTCTTCTAGAATTGGAAATTACGAGGGAGAGCGAGATGCATAGCTCAAAAAGCTGGTTTCTATTACATATATCTATGGGATTAAATGAAAGAAAATTTTGCTGTATGAAAAAATTGCGTTCCATCACAAACTTCCTAGTCGTCCTGGCTCTCTGTTCGAGTTGATTCTCAGCGTGATAAGTGAACCAAGGGGGCTGTGAGGCGGATATCGCAGCCCTCATGGCTTGAGGGTATCTCTGCTACCAGCTCCGATCGCGAGCTGACGGCCAATATTGCCGAAACACACGCAGGCGCAGAAAATGACGCTGGCGACCCAGGTGCGGACCGCGATGCTCTCCTGCGAGATTCCTGCCCCCAGTGTATTTTCCCAGCCAGTGCCGTTCAACAAAGTGCTGCCCACTGTCGGACCAGTGGACGTAGGGATCAATTCGGGCTTGAGTCCCAAAACCACACTCATGCCGGTGAGGCCAACAGTGGTTGAAAGGAGGAAGCCCGTCGAGGTTCGATCAATTAGATACCAAAGGACTGGGTTCGCGAGAGCAAGGGTCAAGGAGGCTTGCGTGGTAGACTGCCAGGGAAGTCGTCGCTAAAAAAAGTTGACAGTCAGCATGGAGAAACTCAAAGAATGCAAATCTGTAGGTAGTTTTGTTTTTTAAAAAAAGCTCAAATCGGGGGTTTTACCATGGCGAAGGCGATGCCGACAAATGCTCCAACACTGCGGGCGACAGTCACCCACGAGGGAGTACGATCCCTATTCTCTTCCTCATTGTTTGTGTTCTTTGATTCATCAACCTTCTTCAATTCATTCTCGCGCCAAGTGTCCAGTAAGGGAAGAAGATTTCCCAGTGCTATGCCCGCGAGTCCCCAGAATCCCAGATACTGCCATGAATCGTAATAGTGGACATTTTCCAGTTTGACTGGAGTGATCCAGTGATTATCGTGTAAGTGAACGGTGATGACCCCGTAGACGATGCCGAAGCCAAAGAGCAAAGCGCTGCTCATGGCCTGTGGCAGGATCACTCCACGGAACAGACCCTGACTCAGTCGCGAGCGTGTCCGTCGTAGAGCAAACTGACGCGGTTCTGTCGCAGATTTCACTGCTTCCCGCTGCGAGGGCTCTGGCGGGTGCTCTGCAGCTGGAGTATGGGCCTCTGTGCCCCAGGGGCTGGATTCATCACGCAGACTATCGAATGCGGTCGGGGAATAGATGCCGTAGAGGGTGGAGGAGGTCAGATTCAAGATTGAGCCGGTGCGACTGACACTGGTCGAGTTCGAGCCCGTGTCCTGGGCGTTGGGATTCAGCAAGTCGGGGTTGGCGGCTTCGCTCGGCGTAGGGGGCTCGGACGATTCGTTCGACGCGGGTACGACCTCAAAGGGCCGTCGCGGGCGCGGGCGAAGGATACGGGGGAGTCCACCATCGTGTACCGGTGAATTTGTTCTTTTCGGGCTCACAAAGGGCGAGAAGGATTCAATTCCGCCGGGGATACGAGGTAGGGAATTTCCTCGTTAACGGCAGAGCCTCCGTTCAAAAAGATACGATTAGGTCGTTCTCGTGGTTGCCACGGTGAATTCCACGTAACAATCGGTCGGCTAGAGCAGATCTGAATTGAGGAACTGGGAAAATGCAGTTGTACGACACGTCTGCAGAGGAACAGAGTTAGTGAAATTCTCGGCGGGAGGACGACTCGGGCGGAGTGCGCGCTGGGGGGTCCCATACATGGTATGACACGCGGAACCTCGCCACGGCCGGACTCAGTGATCCGGGGCTTACAGGTCGGTGAATTAGGTAGATCTTGGAAGAGTAATGCAGGTTCTATGAACTCCGCTAAGGGGATTCTGTTGTTGGGCAGAGAGCCTAAAAGTGTTGGGAGGCCGGGAAGATGTCAGGGACCGCGGTTTCAAGGGTCTTTCGCCGCTAGTGAAGGTCCACGGAAGGTCACTGCAGACCCATCAGCGCGCCTGGTCCTTTATATTTGCCGATCTCCCCAAATCCTCGACACGGAGCGCAGGAATGTTCACCTAAGCAATCCTAACACACTCGGGTTGGCCACCTGAACTGTGATCCACAGTGGCTCTTCACTCGTCTGTGAGGAGTCGCTGATCCGTCATGGGGATCCGGGGTTAACGGGAGTTACGCGGTCCCGAAGTTGGCCAAAGTAGAAGAGCTTTGCTTTTCCCGAGTATTGGAGTTTCGAAGTCTCGAAGTCTCAAAGTCTCAAAGTCTCAAAGTCTTAAAGTCTCAAAGCTCAAAGTCTCAAAGACTCTCCACAGTAGAATTGAGGAGAACAGAAACGAAGAGAAAGTGTAGGACACCAGAAGAGGCGACAAAAGAGGGGCCATCACATGCCACTGACGCCAGTCCACCGCAGCTGCAGAGCGCAGTCTCACGAGGTCCCACGGCGGTTGAAGGTTGTGTGATTGACAGGACATTGGGTTTGCCGTATTTGTCTATTCATCTATTGTCCATTTGCCTATTGTCTATTGTCACTTGTCTCTTGTCCTCCATAGGCTGATCTTCAACCCGAAATTGTCGTTCTATTCTTGCTTGTCCATGAAGGTTCCCCCCCTTCACGGCTCTGGGGGAACATCGGGCCAGCTAATCGCCTAGCAAAGCTCTCGAGACACGCCAGTTTCTCCATTGCCTTCTCCGAACGGACCTGTCGCCCAGCTGCATGAAATGCTCATCCAATGGCTGATCAAGGACGGTCTTGGTCGAGGGTCCAGTCAGCTGCAGGCCGATGTCAGCCGAGCTCAAACCAACACCAATAGCTTGACCGCGAATACAAGCCGACAATGACAAAGAGGGGGCTTAAACTCTCGGAAATTTCGTTTTGTTGCGATCACTGCTTTACAATTATGCACCTCTTTGTTATTTTTGAAGGAAACTTCGAACACTAGAGAAATTACCTCTTGGGTTGTACGTAGATACTATGCTCCGTGGAGTGTGTATGGGGTTCTCATGTCCCCAACGGCTACAGCAGCGTGCAGGCGTACAATCTCAAATGCATGCAGTGCATGTGCCTCCCCGCTTTTTCAAGTAGGCTCAATCGTACGAAGTGTGCAGATGGGGAAATTACCCGAACGGGCTTGCGGGGGGCCAGACTGCAAAATGAAGGCCTTAGAACGAGTTGTCCTCACCCCATAAACAGCCTAGAGCAGGACAGCCCAGACATCATTAAACCCGAAATCTAAAGTACTTATGCCGAAGAGGCTAAATCTTGATATGTAGTCGTCCGCTCTGTGTACCATAGACTGTGTATTTCGAAGGAAGGTATGGACCGGACTTCTTGGATGCCAGCTAATCTGAGACTGTGATCTCAAATTAGAGCCCCAGCCAAGCTTTGATCATGTCCTTCGCCTTCTCCAGGGCTTGGATAATATTGGCTGACGCTATCTACCGAATAATTTCAAAGAAATCGTTATCCTGAAGGTGCATATCAACTGCGTCACGCACGCTTTGGTTGCGTTGATCTAAGGTCCTCCGGCTCAAACTGGTATTTCTGAGTCCGGGTATTCAGAGGAAGCAATTCCATAGGGTCTTGTTCTGTAAATATGTATTTATGCAACTGCACACGTTTTTATAGCAAACAAACTTTGAGGAATATTTCGAGGAACTACAGCATCCAAGCATATGGACTTGGCACCATTAATGGATCGAGGAAGTGCCCACAAGACTTACCAGAAGGACTGGCCAATAGTCTATCCCGGAGATCCGGAGCTCTGAATCTTCTCCAATTGAGTGAAAGGCCTTGGTGTGATAATTGGCTCAAATGGATCCAGAAAAAAAAAGGAGATCTTATGCCCGTGAGGGATATAAGAAGACATTCCCTGGTGCTGTTCAAACAATCCCAACCACAACGTTCTTTTCATACTTTATCTGTTAATTTTCAAGAGCTAATTATCTCTTTTCATCACGCAATGCCTTCTATTCGAGCCTCAATCGTTGCTACCCTTGCCGTCCTGGCTCCCGCTACCCTCAGCCGCGCGACTCCGCTTACGGGCCAACTGAATCTCGATACGATTCCCGAGGAAGTTTCTTACTTCTATAAAGAGCAGAACGTCCCCCTGAGCCTCTTTACTGAAAGATATGACTCGAACTTCGACTTCCGCACCCGTCAGCTAAGCTGCGGTCAGGATCGCCTAGGCGATTGCCCGCCGCTGCAATCCTTCTGCTACCAGCCGATGAAGAGATGTATGGTCAAAGGAATCATTGGAATGAAGTGCAATTCCAACGACAGCTGTTTTTCTGGTCTCTGTGGCCAAGATGGTCTCTGTGAACGGCCTAAAGGCCAATTCGGGACTCTCTGCACGGAGCAGAGCGACTGCAACTCCGATCTCGTCTGTCGAATCAGTCGTTTCGACCCAGACAGCACAAGATGTCTCGATAAACGAGCACGAGGTGTCGGTGATGTGTGCAAGAATGATAATGATTGCGATCGTCCACTCACTTGTAAAGAGACGAAGCTGCCTGATGGGCGTAGTATCTGCACTCTGGCAAGGGAAGATTCTCAGAAGTGCATGAATGCCGGAATGCTCTGTGGCTCTGGTAGTCAGTGCTGCTCTGGAAGGTGCATGCTCTCAGGAATCATGCCTTCATGCGCTTAAGTGATCTCTCACTCTTAATATATTGAAGCTTGAATCATTGGTATTTTTGGGAATAGTATTCGTTCGATTTTTATTATTGCAGTCATGGATTCATCTATCTCTCTAATTAATCACTTAGCTCAATTTGCCAGATTTCTTATCAAAAATGATTATGAGCCCCAATATATGTCCTTCAATTTGATGATTGATTTGTTGATATCGTATATTATTTTTCCTTTCCACAGAGCTGAAATAGGTAAGTCAACCCCCGAGGCATTCGCTTCAATGGTCGAGTATCATGTAAATAGTCCTAATTCACTTATAAGTATATTCTTAAATATCAATTTTATTTCCTTACGCTCCGGATGGCAATAGGAGCAAGCGATGGCGCTGGTCGTTACATGTAGGAATCTTTCTTTGGATGCTTGGCCTATACTCAAGCGGGTTACGCGGTGGATAATAGAGACTAGGTTTGGCTTTATTTACTCACTCATCCCAGAAAAGTCTCAAGCACGAGGGAAAAAAACCCAGAAAAAATCGAATACCGGGGATGTGTTTGAACTATATTAGTTCAGATATTTATCAAGAACGACAATTATTTAGAGGTCTACCTTTTCAGGAACTCTCTTGATATGTTGAAAGGGGACCTTTTCCCGGGCATCTAATTTTGGATACCCCAGATGCCAAGTCAATTGTCAAATCAAATTTTGCATATCCCAACAATAATGGCTATAAAGCTCAATAATTCCATTTATGCCGGGCGGCTTTCCGTGATTTCTAGTGGTGATAATGAATGGGGTAATCGGTCGTGATTCTCGGCCAGATTTGCCACCTACTGAAATGCGGTGGGGTGAGCCGGGCTTACAACCCCGCAACCAAGGTGCATATGCAAAAACAAACGAATCATAATCATAAACCACGTCCACGAAGAAAAAATGTACCAACCAAGCTGTCGAACAGTTGTCCCATACGTCGCGCATCATATGATACCTGGATCGAGGCGTACAGAGGCTTCTTATATAACCCCAAAGACGTCATCGCAGGAATCTGAAGATTGCACTTCAAGAACTTGAACTTCAAAGACATTCACAACAGATATTACCTCTTAAAATGTCTTCATTCAGTAACTTTCAAACCCTTCTGGACCAACAGGTCGGAACCCTTCCACAAAGGTCATCATGGCCGATAGCAACAGGTATGAAACTCCTGTCCCTTAATCTAAAAATTGATCCAGTCTCAACTTTCGATGATAACATATTCAATATAGATAAGTCGCAGAAGCAGAGACCTATTCCCATCAGCTCTTTACGCTTTCAGGGCGCTGCTTGGGCTACTGCGGGAGGCAGTATGTACGCAACGCTCCACGGTGTATTCAAGATCTTCCGCAACTTCCGAGGGCTGAGATACATTTGATGAAATTCTTTTCTTGAATATGAAATTGGGAATTTGATATGAAATGTTTCAATAATCAAACACATCACCTAAAAAGAAGTGCACCTTTTCAGCTTTACAAAATACGATGATTAATGATTTTGACATGTGGAGAGAGGAGGAGAGAAGTTTCATTATGAATTGAAAGAGATTTAGGATATGCAAACTGGGAAAGTAATAATAACGGATGAATCATTGTCTGAAATTTGGTTCGGTTATATTGTCCTATGCTGAGCATTATACGGGCTAGACTCCGTAATTGTCTGGTTCAACCAGCAGGAGCAGCAGCTTAATTTTAATGGGCTTCAAAATTTCCTGGCCTCGGCTTTAGGAGCCATTTGTTAGAAAGTAGTGACATCAGAAGAGCCAATTTTCAAGCTGATCACCGGACATAGGCCTAAGTGATTTAAATCGCAGTATCCAAACCGTGGGTAGATATCATTTGCAAGGTATACTCATTCCTTAGACATTAAGAATATTTAGTGAGCAGGTAAAGAACCTCTTCAAGACTCTACTATTGACTATCTAATAAAAGTCCAAGAAAAGGAGCCTCAGATGAAGCTTTCCGCACTCATCATTTCAATGCTCCTCGTGAGCACTTCATCTGCTTGGGAACTTCGTGCCAAAAACCAAGTATGGACTGGTTCCAGCCCTCAACCGACATGTCGATCCGTTAATATCCCTAGAGGCGCAGCAATTAGCTGGAAAGGCTCCAAAGGTGCCCAGTCTCTATTGTTATTCAACACTCAAGGAAAATGTTCCCAGGTATACCGGACTGTCATGGGCGTTGGGGATATTAATGCGTCAAACAACATTTATGGATTCATCGTCAAACCTTGAGATGAGTCCACTTGTACCTGCCTTGAAAAGGATTGAATGGAAGCACGTGTATTGAGATTCGTATGCCCGGAGGGGATTTCTGTTTTCAAAAGGAGCGGGCTTGCTCCCTTGCGCTCTCTATTCCTATCTCGGTTTTCTAGAAAGAAACTTAAGTGTTGATGGGCACGGCCGGGGTTTGAATTAGGAGTCAGTAACTAGTGAAGTCTCGTTTGATCCTTTGGGTTCCTACTGTCATATTCCTCTTAAACAATACTTTTATCTAGGGTCTACACTACTCAATTAGCTTTTAAGTACCTTCAAATCTTGGACCTTGAAATCTCCCAAAGCCAGGCCCTTAAAGACGACGCACCCATTATACCATACCATTATGGACTGTATACTTGACCTTTCTCTGGGCTAAATAAGCAGTGAGCTTAAAGTAACACTGCAACGTTACTTAGACCGGAAAATTATTTTCCTAGCTACATTTCAGGAATCCACCACGGCATTGTCAGTCGTAATGATGACACGCCAACAAGCTTCCGCCTTCTGAATTTCTGTTACCCGGGAGGATACTAAGAGCAGGAGTGTTTTTCGGTCACAACACACTGAGCTGAAACAGATCGACAGAATCTTCCAGCGATGGGATGGAAAAGTCAGATTTATTAGAGACTAGCACAAACCATGACCAACTCGTATTTCCCTACCAGGTAGTTGGGAGATTGATCAAGCTCGACTCTCCATCGCAGCCGATATATTCGGACTCGATGACTTCAGGTCACTGGCTGGCGAGTACTGGCACAAATACATAAGCAGGGAACGAGAAATGTGATATATAGGGGTCTCTTTAGCAATGTATATTAAAGCTTTGACATTCAACCACCATGTGTACAGACCGTCACTGTAAAAATCATGATCCCAAATTCATCCATATTTTCCAGCCATTGATCGACCCTTTCACGCCTGTGAGTAATACCGGCTTCGTCCATGCCTTGGGGAATAGGCCAAAGTTCATCAATTGTAAGGCTATGAGTTGTCCATTTGGTGAGATAAACATTGAATTCCTTTTCCCAGTCTGCCCGATTTTCGGCCTGCCACAAAGGTTTATTCGCAGGTGCTGGAAGCCCTTGTAGCTCGGTTCCAAGAAATGTCGGAAGGCTCTCCTGGGCAGACAAGATATTGTCAAAGAGATACATGACATAGAGGGTTCGTCGTTTCGCCTCAGTGACGATCCACTCCTCCCACCTTGGGCGCGAATGAAGCCGGTCTGCTGCGCATACGAGACCTTGCCGAGAGGTCAGACAAGCTAGTTCCTGCAAATTCATCATCGCCTGACGGAAGAAAGGGTTGAAACCCTGACTGAGATGAAAAAATAAAGCCATTGTGTATATTAGATACGATTGAAAGGCCGCCAGGAGATCCATATCATCATAATCGTTACGAGTTTCGGCTATGGCCTCCATTTCACGCTGGAGGACAAGAGCTGCAGAGTTCTCACTGCCAGGTAAAGGCTTTTCGCAAATTCGAATCAAACTCAAACAGGTAGCTAGCGGGGAGCCGCTCAAGCTTTGCTTGGGGTGAATGAACGGAAGGGCACGGTGGCCACGAACAGCAACAGCAGAATAAGACTTTAAAACGCGATATATAAAGCTGGTGACAGTGGCAGGATAGTTTTTTATCTTCTGCCCCGGGGTTGGAATATAAGGATTCAACCACCGATTGCTGATTTCCTCAACATTGATAGGGCAAGCCAAATCAAGGTTCTGGAAGTCAAGATTACTCTGATTGAAAGGTCTTCGCTCCTCGGCGCCTATGACAGACCGTTCATAACTAGGCACAGGAGAAGTATGGCTGTTGGAGCATGTGGCGAAAGCCTGATGTTGAGATTGTGTGTTTGCCACGGCCTCAGTAACCGATGTAGAATTTGGAGCCATTATTGGATTGAATTCTGCGGATATTTGAGAGTTAGGGTTTTCAAATGACACTACGCTTTTTGTGCCAGACCCGTTAGAGTTGGTCTTGCTGATTATTGAAGAATCAATCTGTACATGACCGGCTGTTTGGGAGTAAATGCACGACAGACCCCGTTGGATACATCTGGCACAATGTTTTTGGCGGTCGCATTTTGCCTTGGCGCTTGAGCATTGTTGGCAGGATTTTTGTCGAGATGTAGCATATCTTGAGGCCTTCATGGTGATATTTAAAGATCAACGGAAATCTCAAGAAGTTTCCCAACTCCACGCATTATGGAAGAGATATGTTATTGACTAAAAGGAAGCAAGGCAATCACAGAACTGTATCACGTGATATCCATAAGATCTTCAGGATTTGGGTACGCAGTAATTCATCCGTTTCCAGCGTCGAGATGAATCCAATCGAAATTTCCAGAAGAGATAGACGAAGCTTTTTTGTAGAAGAGACTCTATATGTATGCAAAATAGGTGGACAAATACATGCAAGGTTCCTACTCCATAACACCCCAAAACGCTCGTAATAGTAGGTAATCAAACCTAGAAACTTTTATACATCAGACTCGGCAGCAGCGTCGACTGAAATGAAGGGAACCTCAAAAATAACGGCACCGTTACGGCCTTGAGAGCAAGGACCCTCGGAGTAGTTGTTTGCAAAACATTTCCACCGCGCCAAACGATGCTCCTTTCCGACGGCAGCGACAACGCACAATCCTCGAGGCTGCGTTTCGGAGGATGATCCAGTTTTGGATGAGGGTTTTGTGCCAGACAAGCTTGGCTGGGCAGTCTCTGGTCGACGTTCGAAAACCGCAATGTCGTTAATGACACCCTTGATCAATGGCTCGGACTCACTCTTCTCCGAAACCGTGTCGTCAGGGTCGGGGGTAGTGTCGAGAGCCAATGAACTGTTGAGCTGTTTTGAAGGGGTATCAGGTGTCAATTGACCCGAGGGTCCTGCACCAATCGGACCCAGAGGGATGATAGTCTTCTTATCCTCCGAGATGCGCCACGCACGAATCCAACCATCCCAGCTGCCACTAAGGATAACATCAGTCCCTGGGATGGTTGTCAGAGCTGTAATCCAGCGGGGCATGGCTCTCATATGGCGGGTATTGTGAGCGGCGGTATCCTTGTCGACTTCAGGGGAAAGTTCATCCAAAGGTGGAATTGGGTCCAGACCATGTGCAAGAGGAATGGTGTAAAGTGGTTTCTTTTTGTGCATCGACCACAAGGAAATGGACCCAGAGTCGGAGCCTGTTACAAAATGGGTGGGAGGAAGCGGGGCAATGCAGTCAATATTGTTCTCACGGTAGGCGGCATTCTTGGAGGAGCCGCCTCGGAATACAAGCTGGGATTCCTCCACAACCTTCCACAAGCGAGCGGTTCGGTCTCTGGCGCCGACAGAAACACACTGGTCGATGGCCATGGCTGCAACTCCAGTAACGTGATCCTGGTGTCCAAAGAGAGTCTCAACGTAGGCATGACCGGCTCCACTGAGAGACCAAGTCTTTAAAGTGCGATCATAGGATCCGGAGAAAAGTTGTTCACCGGAGCTCATTGTTGAGATGTGTCGGGCGAAGGCTAAGCTGCTCACGGAATCGCGATGCTGAGTGAAAGTCTTGGTAGGGGTAAGACTCTCAGCATCCCAGATAACCAACCGATTGTCCCGGCCACCAGTCGCAACAAAACGTCCAGAGGGGGAGACAGCAACAGACAAAATGTCGCTGGTGTGTCCAGACTCTTCGCCCGTCTCGGGAATTTTGCGCACACCTCGAGCGTACTTCACGCGCCTGGGCTTCTTGCGCTGAGGGCGTGGAGGTCTTGTTGAGGATCCATTCTGGGCGGTTGACTGAGCATTGCTCGTGCTCGGAGTAGCCAATTCCCATTTGGTCAAAGTCTTGTCTTTGGAAACAGTATAGACGTAGGGATAATGAATGGCAACAGAAGTGAGGGATTGGGTATCGGAGCGGAAAAAAGAATGAGATGAGGTAGAAAAGGATAAGTTAGAGGCGATTTGCCGAAAAGTTCGTCCTTTGAACTCATCCTAAATAAAAACTTCGTTAGCCATCACGACTTTGCGCCGCGGAACAGGGCTTCATCACATACGACATCCTCTTTCAATCTTTCTGCGATCAGATCTCGATCAATCTCGGCCGCATCGAATCCAACTTCATCAACTTCCTCTCGGATGTTGTCTAGGTAGCGTTCCGCGAGTTTCAAGCGTCGGTCTGCCGCTGTCTCGCCGTCGTCCGAGTCAGACTCAGACTCCTCTCCAGATTCAAATTGCTCAATTTCCCCCTCCTCATCCTCCTCGATATCACTGCCAGAA
Source organism: Penicillium macrosclerotiorum (assembly GCF_028827735.1). Lineage (NCBI taxonomy): Eukaryota > Fungi > Ascomycota > Eurotiomycetes > Eurotiales > Aspergillaceae > Penicillium > Penicillium macrosclerotiorum. Next base: position 198,247 of record NW_026643088.1, read on the forward strand.
ATCGATTCTTCTCGTTCACGATTACGGCGACCTCCACTGTCGCTTTTGGTGTCCACGCCTCGTTTCTTAGTTGCCGGGGCTGCGGGACGATCTTCTCTCTTGCGCTTGCGCTGCGATGCGGGGACCGTAAAAAAAGAAGACATGGTGCCCTCTATCGGAGATCTCCGGCAGACGTTCCTGTGAAAATTTTCGTATGAAATCCGCCGGGCAGAAAATGTCGTTGTGGTAGTTCAAGTCTGGCGCGGATACAACTTTTTTTTTTGGGGGAAAAGGCGCTAAGCGGCGGCTGAGTCAGCATTGTAGCTGAGAGCTCCAGTCCAGGCGACAAGCTCGCCGCGCGGTCCATAACCATTCACTCCCACTCGCCTTCACCCCATCATCTCTTGCGACTTCTTACGCTCTCTTGTTCGTTTTACTCTATTTGACAGAAAATATGTAGGTGCACCATACTTTTATCCCCCCGATCAATCTGGTCCCTGACACTAAACGCTTGCTAGGGAGGTTCTCTTGGGCATCACCGGAAAGGACTTCGTCATTGTTGCCGCATCCAAGGCCACAATGCGAGGACCGACTATTATCAAGGCAGAAGATGACAAGACACGACAGCTGAACAAGAACACGCTCATGGCGTTTAGCGGAGAGGCGGGTGACACCGGTGAGTAGCTTGTTACCTTCAACCGCTGTGACGAGGCTTGATAGCATGCTGAGTCTATGTCGTAACCAGTGCAATTTGCCGAATACATCCAAGCCAACATTCAACTCTATTCGATGCGCAACGATACCGAGCTCAACCCGGCTGCCGTTTCCAACTTTGTTCGAGGAGAGCTGGCCCGCAGCTTGCGGTCACGAAACCCCTACACAGTCAACCTGCTGCTTGGCGGCATGGACCCAACCACCGAGCAACCACACCTGTATTGGATCGACTACTTGGCTTCTCTGGCACCTGTACCATATGCCGCTCACGGATATGCTCAGTATGTGTGCACCTAAGTGGATTGCGGACCGGATTCATGCTGGGCTAGGCATTTCTAACATTGTGCAGATACTACTGCCTGTCCCTTCTTGACAAGCATCACAACCCAAACATTGATCTCGAGGAAGGAATGAAGCTCCTCGGAATGTGCACAGATGAGCTCAAACGTCGACTACCCATTGATTACAAGGGGGTATGTGACCGCGCAAACTCTTCCATATTTTCCTCCTGGTCACTGACTCCATTCCCCCGCAGGTTCTTGTAAAGGTTATCACGAAGGATGGTGTTCGAGAGGTAGACTTCGATAACGACAAAATCGTTCGGAGTGCTTAATGGCGGCCACTTTCCAGTGTTTGTTGTATCATATCCTATGACGTTTACCCTTTGATGACAGGATAATACCATATTTGTCGAGACAACACAAGCTGCTGTAGAGTTGAATGTTGGCCCTTGGTCACAAACCCTCAACGTTTATCCTCACTCTTCCTTCGTATTGTGTAATTTCTAGCAAATTGTCAAACAACAGAAATGTTCGTGAAGGGTCCTAGGAACAGACCCTATTGAAGTCAACCTGAGTATGTAGGGTACCCGCTGCCCGCTTCCCGTGCACCCAGATCCGCCCTGTTTGACTGGTTTGCAGCTCAAGCTGGGCGCTCGGGCGGACCGCATTGAACCTTTTGATTGCGGCGCGAAAGAACCCCAGCATTTCATTTGTCTTCCACCACCCCACGTCACAATGTCGAAAAGACAAGCAGAGCTTCCCTTAGGGGAGAATTTCCCTGGTTCTCCCGCCTCCAAGAAAGCTCGCCTCGAGGATGACGTTGCTTCAGATGATCCAAACGGTAACAGCTTTACGCGAGTTCACGACCAGGAGCTAGAACATGACAAGCGCAATGGCACACAGACTCGCACAGCTATCGATCTGGAAGAGAAGGAGCTGCAGGAAGAATCATCGGATGTTTCTGGATCATCAGACCTCGATGAAGAGGCACCCGCCCTCAGTGCGCCCAAACGACAGACGCAGCCGATCGAAGGCTATGGTGACCTCTATCTCGACACTGTCAACCGTGGAGTGCTGGACTTCGATTTCGAGAAGCTGTGCTCGGTCAGTCTCTCGAATATCAACGTGTATGCGTGTCTCGTCTGTGGCAAATATTTCCAGGGTCGCGGTCCCAAGTCGCATGCGTATTTTCACGCACTCGAGATCGGCCACCATCCTTTTATCAATATGGGGACGAAGAAGGTATATGTTTTGCCGGAGGGCTATGAAGTGAAAAGCAAGAGTTTGGAAGATATCAAATATGTCGTAGATCCGCACTTCACCAAGGATGAGGTGATGAAACTTGACAAGGAAGTCCACGATGCATGGGACCTTTCCGGTTCCCGGTACAGACCAGGTAAGACACCCCTGTATAATTGATGAGACAGGCCTCAATGCTTAGCTTTTTTTTGCCAGGATTCGTCGGTATGAACAACATCAAGGCTAACGACTACTTAAACGTGGTTGTCCAATTGCTTGCACATGTTCACCCCATCCGGAATTTTTTCCTTCTCCACAAGTTTCCCGCTCCAGGCACGCCCGAACTAGCCCTTCGATTCAGTACTCTAGTACGGAAACTATGGAATCCCAAGGCTTTCCGATCTCACGTCTCACCCCATGAGCTTCTGCAAGAGATTGCGCTGAGGTCATCAAAGCGCTTCACCCTCACCCAACAATCCGACCCCGTGGAATTCCTGTCCTGGTTCCTTAACAACCTGCACCTGTCTCTGGGTGGCTCGAAGAAACCATCCTCAACGCCTACCAGTATAATTCAAGCTGCCTTCCAGGGCCAACTTAGAATCGAGAGCCAAGCCATTACTGCGCATTCAGACACCCAAAATGCTCGATTGGTGTTCACAGAATCCGGCGATATTAAAAGCCAGGTTACACCCTTCCTCATCCTTACTCTCGACTTACCGCCAACACCGCTCTTTCAATCCGCAAATCGGGAGTCCATCATCCCGCAAGTGCCTCTCACTACACTTCTGAATAAGTACAACGGCTTAACGGCGTCCGAAAAAATGGCGCAGCGTGTTCGGCATCGCCTTCTTCACCCTCTTCCGCCGTTCCTTCTTTTCCATATCAAACGTTTCAGCAAGAACCGTTTCGTCTCAGAACGTAACCCCACGATCGTCACCTTCCCCTCTCCGCGCTCCCTCGACATGTCCCCGTATGTCGAGCCCAACCCTGACGTTTGGCCTCCGGGGGAGCCCATTATGTATGACCTTGTGGCAAATATTATCCTTGATCCTGCGGTTGCTGCGCCCGGTGCCACTGAAGATGCGGCGGAGAAGGGTGTCAATGCAGCCACTGGGTCTGGCGGCTCTTCAGGAGCTGGCGCTGGCGCTGGCAGCGAAAAGGTTTCTTGGCTTGTACAGCTACATGATAAGGCTGTATCAACAGAGACTTCACGCCACACTGGCGGTACTACGGAACAGCAGCAACGGGGTGCGGAGTGGCTCGAAATTCAAGACTTGTTCGTGAAACGTGCTGAGAGTGAGACCCTATTTACCCGTGAAGGCTACTTGATGGTCTGGGAACGGCGGAAGGTCCCTGGACAAAAGGGCAAGAGCAAATTAAAATAAGAAAGCTGGTTATAATTACTAGCCTTTCCTTGCATATTTGATGGCCATTGGAAGGAATATAATAATTTTCATTTCTGACCAAATGTCTATCCGGTGTATGATTAGAAATATGACGAAATTACGGCAATCGGAAGCATTAATTCATGAATTGGTCAATACGTAGGAATATACTGGATGCATTGCAATCGTCATGAGAATAAATTTGTCTTCAAACCATCCAACTCACACGCTTATCCTAAAGTTCCCCAGCCACAGAATCGCCTTCCAATTCTCATTGTCGAGCCGACGAAGAATCCCCACACACCGGCTCTGACCGCAGCTTGCATGGCTCTTATGAGAACCATCTTTCCATTATATGCCAACATATCAGTCCAAGTGCGTCCCCCAAACCATAAACCCACAGGATGGATATCTGATAACTGAGCTGTCGGGGAAGAATGAACAGTAAGGTAAGAGTGAGCTAATGAGCGAAGGCAGAGAGTTTCGAGGGGGAAAGAATAATGGCACTAATAAAGGCTGCCAAATGAGATGCAAGTGAATCGACCGGATGGGCGGATAGTAAAGTGATTCGGTGAGCGCCGGATGGATTATTGACAAGAGACAGGCCCTGCAGGCGCGAAGATGAGATTGGTTGATCAGTAAGATCAGTTTGAGTGTCTGAAATTTGGAGTGCGCCAACAGCTACAGGTATTTGATTGTCAGACTCTTCATCACTTGGCTCTTCAACGCCATCTGGGAGAAGGGTATGAGCAGTGGAAGCTGCCGTCGTTTCAATAGCGGTAGAAACACGGCTCTCATCGGTCAAAATGTTATCTAATACAGGGTTCGGAGGGACAGAAGCAGAGCCGGGAACATCTTGCCCAGAGTTCCGAGCACTGGTTTCAGAAACAGGCATATCCTGTGTTGTACTACTTGCAGTCGGCGATATGTTTGAAATATCATCGATATCTGTACGTCGAGTTTGATGGATCGCTTGATGTTGAGCCTGGTTCATTATCAATGACTCGAGGAACTCAGCTATTGATCGGCGATCCATAGTTGTTGAGGAAGGGCGTAATCCTTGGTTGCCATGACCAAATCTTGGAATCTGCGAGTTTCGAACAGAGGCATCGGTTGGAGGGTTACGGGTGCGATTACCGAGTAACTCAAGTTGCATTGTAATAATGTCAGAGCTCTGGTGTATAAGCGAAGCCCTGACACGGGGCGAAGTCGGCGGAGAGCTCTCCGGCGAAGATGGATGAGAGAAAAGAGTATTAGAACGAGAATTATGTCGATCCATGGCGGCGCTCCCCGAGTTGGTATTATTCGGTAGGCTCTGAGAACTTGACTCTGTGGATTGCGCGCTTGTCCTGCCAAGCGTCGCCATTTCCGAAAAGAAATCATTGCTCATCTCCCCAGGAGATTGGGACATGCGATTTTCGTTGGTAAGTACCTGGTTTATGCCAAGGTCTAGGTCTTCTTCGGTGATTTCAGACATTTGTGCAGCAGCAGGTGAACCCGAATCAGCCGTCCCAAAGTGGGAATGAGCCAGGACACCAGAAAAGTGGTTGTTGCGAAGCTGAACTTCCTCTAGTTGATGTTGTAAAGATTCGATGGAGTTCCGAAGATTTTCGATTCGTTCTTGATTCAACGTGTCAATAGCACGAGGATTTGGATTGAGCTTTGTGTTTGAGGCTAGGTTTTGTTTTGAGAAGAGGTTGAAGAACGAGAAGACCCATCCTCGAAAAGAGGCCAGTTCGCATTTAATATCATCCAGTAATGAGAGCTTGGCACGGCGGGTTTCCTCTTCTGCCCTACGGCCTAGGGTGGGAACTACCCAGTCAACAAGGTTCTCATCATAGGCGACTCTAATTGAAAGTTCATCTGCAATCATCGGCTTTGGGAGTTGACGACGAATCAGTCGGTAGATTCGTTCCTCCAGATTGGGGCGCAGATAAAAGGCAAAAAGGAAAGTCAATACCCCAGGAGAGGTCAAGAGACCGACAAGGAAGCCACCAATAGAGGGAACAGAAAAGTCGGTGGGGAAAGATGGCAACCGAATCAAAGACTGTTCTCTAAATGGAATCATAAGATTAAGGCTGGGTACGGAATTTGACGGTATGATTGCGAGTGACTGGAGAAGCGAGTACATGTAGGTCTCGATAGATAAGAGAAGTATTGAGCTCCGGAGTCTGCAGCCAAGATTAGCTGCTATTTCTTTACTGGAGATGACAGAAGGACTTACGTGGAATATGCAATGACGAAAAGAGATCGAATGCCGAGAGACAAATGGTTATTTCCCGTCAAGTCAATAAGGTCCCCCACTGTGGCAAACAAACGCTTCAGGGGGCTATCACGAGCAATAGACAGACCGCTGGTGACCACCCAAGCGGGGATTCCAGCGAGGTAAAAGCCGAAGACTCCTGTTGCTCCACGTTCAGATCGTATGACATCTAACAGAGCAGCATGGGTGTAATGTTTGAATGTCTAGTTTGATGGCACACAAAGGTCATTAGAAAGGAATTCAATCTAAATTAGAGACATCAGTCTTACCTGAATGCGGCCAGCCAGGGACGAGGAGAACCAGGTCGTAAAGAATGAAGCCAGCTGGTCAGCGGTGGTGATCACCAACCCGAAATCATTTTCTGTTGCAATCTGGTTGAGTTTCTGCTGCTCATTGGGACTGCTGGAATTTCGATCTTCTCCACTGACAACAATCCCCATGGTAGAAAGAATGTCATTTTTTGCGCGTCGAAGTTCTCGTCCAAGCGTCTTGGATTCAGGGTTGACCGGGTGGCCTCGCGCATCATATTGTTGCATGTAGCTGTCAGAGTGAATGTTAGAGACTCTTCGGACCGGACTTGATGGGTCCACAGCAGCAGTCTCTGGTGGTTCATAAGGTGACCGGCCCTTAAATAAGTTAGTCTCCTTAGCTATGAAACTTGCAAATGTAAGGAGAGAAATGAGGAAAGTCAAGGTTGGTGCTGTACAAGGACTATCGCAGCACAGCCAGATTCAACAGGGAACATGAAACCCAAAGAAAGCCCTATGATTAAATCTAGAGTCATTGTAACAAAAAAAAAATCGAAGTTCTCCATCTCATGAGGAATCAAAAAGATTGAAGCCACGGACAACCATGGAGGGAAACGGGTAACGAGCAACAACGGGAATCAGATTAAGGCGCTTACCAAAGCCAGCCGGTTCAAGTAAGCCTGACGACCCATCGTGACCAGAACCAGAGTATAGCCAAGATGTTAGAAGGTCCTCATCTCCTCATAAATGTCCGCTGGTAATATCGGGTTTTCACGACACGTCAGGAGAGCAAGAGGGCTATCCGATGATGCGCTGGATGTGTGCACGTGACAGCGTTGCGGCGTCAGCAGCGCTTGGGTGGGCGCTATCTTATCACGATGCAAACAAGGCAAACTCGAAAAAAGTTGGCCGCCCCGGCGAGCTTTTCGCGACTCCGAACTTGAAAAAGTGGGTTGAATGGCGTGAAGTACAGACAGGCTGTGGTACACATCATGTCGAAAGCCATTGTCAAAACCACTTTTGAGGCGACTCGCACTCTGCGCCCCATCTACACCGGCGGCAGTACGTCCCTGGATGCCAGCGGTCGTATTCTATTGAGTTGCGTTGGCGAAGATGCCTTGATCGTGGATTTAGAAACCGGCGACCAACTCGCTAGTTTGGAAGGAGTGAGACTGCATCCCTTTTCAGACATTTCAATGGATCACTGACTATGTCAACTTTTCAGGATGGCGAAGTTATCACAAGCTTGGCGAGTATGTTACTTTCGCATGTGTCTAGCAAGATGAACTGCTTACAGGTTCTTTAGTTTCCCCGTCTGCCTCGCACGCTGTCATCTGCTCGCGGTCAATGTCCATGCGCATATACAGCCTTTCACCCTTCGATGAGACCTCTAAGACCATTCAAGCCGAATTGGTTCGGACCCTAAAGCCACATACCGCACCTGTCATCTCAGCTGCGATTGACCCAACCAGCACACTTTTGGCTGTTGGTGGTGCAGATGGTAGCATCAAAGTTTTTGATATCCGTGGCGGTTATGTGACGCATACTTTCCACGACCGGGGAATTATCTCTGCACTCTGCTTTTTCGAGCTCTCTGTCAGCGACACCAAGTCAAGCTCGAAGAAATCAAAGAAGGCATCCGGAGATGACGATGAGGATATGGACGATGTTGCCCTGGCTGCTACGGACTCCACAGCAGGATTCCGTCTAGCAAGTGGCTCAGAGGAGGGCAAGGTTCGCGTTTGGGATTTGCACAAGCGAAAATCCATTGCAGTGCTTGAATCCCATGTCTCCCTCGTGCGCAGCATTTCGTACTCCTCGTCGGAGAATGCCCTTCTGTCAGCATCTCGAGATAAAACTGTGATTGTTTGGGATGCACGCACCTGGAAAACTCGCCGAATAATCCCCGTACTTGAGAGCGTGGAAGCCGCCGCGTTTATCGCTGACAGCGGTTTGTGTGTTATTGGTGGAGAGAACGGCAAACTACGTGTATGGGACTGCAATCGCGGTAGTGAAGTTACAGAGGACCAAGAGGCTGGTGAGGAGTTTGAAACTATTGTCGCCATTCAATACTCGCCTGGTCTACCCTTCGTCATGACAGTGCATGCAGACCAGACAATTCGCATCCATTCTATTGAGCAACTGTCGGATTACAAAACTGGCTCGACCATCCAACCACTTGCTATCATTCGACGAATTTCTGGCAATGATGACGAATATATTGACTTGGCTTTTGCTGGCCCCGATCGTTCTTTGCTTGCCCTGGCCACCAACACAGAGAGTATCCGTCTAGTATCCGTTGCACCTTCGGAAGACCGACCTTCCGCTCAGGGTGATGAGTTTTTTGGAGCTGATGTTGATCACTTGGAAGGTCATGAGGATATTATTATCTGTCTTGATACGGATTGGTCCGGTCACTGGCTAGCTACTGGCGCTAAGGACAATACCGCTCGTCTCTGGCGCCTAGACCCTAAGAACTCTTCATTTGAGTGCTTTGCTGTTCTCACTGGTCATGCTGAATCCCTGGGTGCCATTGCTCTACCGCGGGTTCCACCACCTGCCGGTACCCCCGCCTATAACGACCCTATCAACCATCCCCCCACTTTCCTAATGACTGGCTCTCAGGATCGAACCATCAAACGTTGGGACACAGGAAAGCTAGGATCACTAAAGGGAGGAAAACCGCATTCTCCCAAGGCTATCTATACGCGAAAGGCACACGAGAAGGATATCAATGCCCTCGACATTGACTCTTCGTCAGCTTTCTTTGCATCTGCTTCCCAGGATCGCACTGTCAAGATTTGGGATACTGAAGAGGGATCTGCCGTAGGCATTCTTCGAGGACACAAGCGTGGTGTGTGGTCGGTACGGTTTTCTCCCAAAAATATCCCCATTGTCAATGCCGAGGGTGGAACTAGTACAAGCCGTGGTCTTGTAGCCACCGCATCTGGAGATAAGACTGTCAAACTCTTCAGCTTGTCTGATTACAGCTGTCTTCTTACATTCGAAGGGCACACCAACAGTGTTCTCAAGGTGATTTGGCTCCCGCCTCCTGAGATCAACAACGGTGATGACGATGAGGAGACATCCGCAAGTAACAATTCTCTTCCTACCAAGCCTCTTCTGGCCAGTGCTGCAGCAGATGGCTTGGTGAAAGTCTGGAATCCTTACACTGGCGAGTTGGAGACAACTCTGGATAATCATACCGATCGTGTCTGGGCACTCGCCAGTCCAACGCCCTCTGGCTCCCGAGGCGATGTCAAGCCAGCCTCCTCTAAGTTGAATTCTACCCCTTACGCCCTGGTATCTGGATCAGCCGACTCTACTGTCACTTTTTGGACCGATACAACATCTGCAACCTACACAGCTACTGTCAATGCCCAATCAGAACGCGTTGAGCAAGACCAACAGCTGCAAAACCACATTCGTGCAGGTAATTATCGCGAAGCCATCACGCTCGCGCTGCAGCTCAACCACCCAAGCCGACTCCTCGCGATTTTCACTTCTGCGATCGACGTTGCCGAGGATCCCACCCGGTCTGCTGAAGAACGTGCACTCTCGGCAAACAGCCTCAGTGGCAATCCTGCCATTGATGAGGTACTCCAGACGCTTGGAACAGCTAACCTTCGGACACTGTTGCTCCGTCTTCGTGACTGGAACACCAATGCCCGGACCTCGCGTGTGTCGCAACGCATCCTCTATGCACTTTTCCGTTCCTACCCGGCCTCGACCTTCGTCGAGCTGGCCACGCAATCTGTGCGAGGCAAGAATGGTCACGCTGCGGCTGGCCTGAAAGACATTCTGCACGCGCTGTCAGTATACACGGAGCGACACTACAAGCGGGTTGAGGAACTTACAGACGACTCTTATCTCGTCGAATGGGTCCTTGCTGAGATGGACGGTGGTGTTGGCCTCGGAGGACTGATGAGTCTGGATGTTAACGATGCCAATGGCGATGTGGAGGAGCATGAGAAGGATTTTATCATGCTGGAGGCTTGAAAAGGCCTTGTATTTTGTGTATATTGAATGGCGTCTTGTTTTTTAGGAGTACCATGGGAAGGGGATATGACAAAAGCCATCTTCTTTCTCTCATAGATTTCAAATACATTTATCATGTCATGCGCTCTCAATAGTCTAGTGTTGTTTGGGTATCGCTATTTTTAAATGCATCGGAGCTCTTTCTTGTGGCAATGGCAACTGAAGAGTCACATCGCAATTTCATCAAATGCATGAAGTGTTCGATAGATTGATTAACAGTATAAAACCTTTAATCCGCTCGCCGGACTCGACGAGAATCATGGTCTCGATCATGGTCTCGGTCGTGTCGGGATGAGAGCGACGAGGAATGTCGCGAGCTGCCGTATCGGTCATCTCGGTGTCGACGATCTGATTCACGATCACGATCACGATCACGATCTCTGCGAGACTCCTTGTGGTCGTCATGACGATCCCGCCGATGATCACGGTCACGGTCTCCGTCTCTAGAAGATCGTTTATCGTTACGGCGATAGTCATCATCGTATCGAGATCGTCTGGAGGAGTGGCGACCAGCAGATGAACTCCGGTCACGACGCGAAGACCCATTCCGCCGATCAGAGCGGTGGTCGTCGTAATCCCGTCTGCGACATTCCCGATCCTGGTCGCGCCCGCTCTTCTCCAGATTGCGATCGCGTCTGTCGCGCCAGTCATTTTCCTCAGGTTGAGAATTTGCGCCCTCCTTCTTGAGATTTGCAAGCTCCTCCTCGGTGATATATTCTCCTGTCTTCTTGTTCCGCATCATCACAGGCATATACACACCCTCCGTGCTGCCACCATTGGCATTCTCCTCGCCTTGCTTTCTCGATGCCTTGCGCATCGCCGACTTGCCCCACGCTCCAAGCTCAGCTTCGGCACCTTTGCCACTAGAAGTATCCTTGGCACCGATACCTAGAAATCCAGGGCGTCTTTCTGGTACACGAGATTTGTTTTTATTCATCGCAGGCGCAGAGGAACCGTAGTCTCCACGTCCAATAGACTGTCCATCCTTCCATCCCATTCCACGCAGGAGCGCAGCGCCAAACTCTTCGACCGGAATGGCGTTGTATTGATCCAGAGTAGCAGACTCCGGACGAGAGGCCACATCTGATCGGAAAGAGCTTGTCTCGTCGTATCGCGCCGGTGCCTCGTCATCGTCCTCTTGCTGTTTTGAGGACTCAATCACAAGATCTGTTCTCCGCTCCACCTCTCCTTTGCTTTCACGTAATAAAGCCTGCAAAGCAATCTGGTCCTCTGTGAGAGGCTTGTTGTCCTCAACAGATACAGGGTTTGCATCCGGCATTCGTTGATCCTCCACGCCCGCACCCTCTTGATTTTCCTGGTCCAGTTTCTGTGCAAAGCTCAGGCCATACGCCATGCTCGGTCCCTCCGTCTCAACTGCTCCTCCCTCGAGCATCTTTCTGTTTTTCTGTGCTTCTTGCATGGCTTGTACTTCTCGAGGAAGCAGGTTCTTCTTGCTCTTCTTCGTATTGACACCCGCCCTATCGCGCCAGTTATTGGTGCTCGTTACTGGAATGACCAAGGGTTTTTTCCCGTCGCTAATAGCATCTCCATCGGCGGTGATTTTCATGCCAGTATGCGTATCAAACCCAGAAATTTCCTCGTGTACGGGCGCCCGCTCTTCTTCATCGGAGGAGTCATCGTCACGGCCTAGTTGATGCGGACGGCGAGGTAGAGAGCGGTTCTGGCTGGCTGGACTGGGACGGTTGCGACTCGATTGAAAGTTGAATCCAGTTTTCTTTTGAGGTCCGCTCGAAGTGCTGGAAAAAGAGAATGGCTTCGAGCCGCTTCCATTGCAGTCTCCATGGCCTTGCGATGAAGACATCGCGACAAAGCTATGGGTAAAAAGATACCGGTTGGTGCTTCTGAAGAGTAGATCGAGGTCGATGGATTCGATGAGAGCTTCAAGGCGGGAGGCGGTGGCAAAAGCGGACAAGTCCAAGCGCGCGACTGTGTGGTTAACTTATTATCGGCATCTATCAGATGGGTCCATGACGCAGAAACGAATGAAACGTCGACTAAGTTACTGTTATCCATAAAATCTATTGAGAATTGCAGCGTAAAATGGTCTACTATGTTAATATAATATAATAGAGACGAGGATTGGCAAACTTGAAACTAATCATACAATTCGTGCTCGTGCAGTCCTGGGTTCAACTAAAACAAATCCCAGAATTTTTTCCCATCCTGTGGAATAATACATGCCCAAATCCAGAGAAGCGCCACTGGTATAAAGGGAGCCAGTACGACGTCTGGTCCATTACATTAATGAACGCACCAAAGAGTTCGGACAAGAGTTCGGAAATCAGATCGCGCACACGGTAAATAGGAATCAGAGGGGGCGTGAGGGTGTCAAAAAGCAAGGTGCGCCGTTGTTATCCCGGACCACCAACGCAGAAAAAAAGACAATAAAGCAGAGTATCAAGGGGCGTAGGTGTAAAATATGTACACAAGAAGTAGTAGAAGAAGAAGAAGAAGAAGAAGGGGGGGGGGGAGTATTAGGAGCATGAGGGGTAGCAGGGCTATTCCCTAACTGCTCGCTGTTTGGGCAGGCGGAGGGTGTGGACTCTTGCTAGAGCCTTGCACCGCACCAGCCTGAGAGCTACCGCTGCGCTGGGTCTGAGGTGTTGCGCTCCGGCTAGCCTGGGGAACAGCACCATTGATTGCCGGCGAGCTGGTAACATTTACCCGGTTTTGTTGATTGGCCTGGGGCACTCGCATCATCGGGGAAAAGCCTTGATTCTGAGGAACTTGCATGGCTGGGCCAGCATTGGGAATGCCAGGTTGCGGTGGAGTCTGGAAGTTTCCGTCATGCGGAACCTGGAAGTTGGCTTGAACGTTATTAACATTGTTCATACCACCTGCGGCTGCATTGATAGCAGCTTGCTGAGACATGCGTTGCTGCTGGTACTGATTTAAGCGGTCAGTAGCCAGCTTGTTCACTTGTTCAGCAGGCAAGTTTGGGTTCGCTCGCTGGATCTGGCTTTGGAAGGTGCTTATTGTGGGAACAACCCCACCGGAGAGGGGATTGGGCTGACCCATACGAGGCGATGGCGTTGAAACCCCTTGTGGTGTGTTTCCATGGAACGATGGGCTCTGCATTCCTCCCTGGGCCTGGAGAGCAGCCATCATAGCAGGATTGTTCGGGGCACCGTTAACATTTGGCAAATTCATGTTTGGCGAGTGAGATCCTTGTGTAGCAAACTGCTGATTGTGGAACTGTTGCGGGGGTTGCTGGGGCTGGCCTTGCTGGGGAGGAACCTGCTGTTGCTGCTGACGGGATTGAAGCAGGCGCTGTTGTTCTTGCAACCGGTTTGCCTCTCGAATAACTCGGGCATTGTCAGGAGACGCCTGCATTGGCATCCCAGGGCGAACGCCCACGTTCTGTTGCATTTGACCTTGAGGCATCATCTTCACCGCCATGGCATTGGCTGGCATTTGACCATTGACAGGTGCAGAACCTGCAGGCAGGCCCTGCATTGGCTGAGCACGAGCTTGGTTGACACCAACATTGGGAGCCATGCCAGCAGGAACTCCATTCGGTGTACCATTCGGCATATTAGGGTTGGTCGAATTCGGAGGAATACTGTTAGGGTTCCGTCCTTGAGCATTCATCATCTGTTGCTGCTGTGGATGGTTAGGAAGCTGGCCAGCACGCTGGGCTGCGAGACTCGCTCTCTGTTGGGCGATCATCTGCTGCCGGTACTGCTCTTGACGCTCTTGAAGTTTCATTTCCCGGTCGTACTTAAGACGGCTGAATTCAGCAGGCGACGAAATTGGAGGCTTAGGCTGATTAGCCTCGTTCACTTTCCTGAGGGAAGCAAGATGGGAAGCATGTTGCTGCTTCTGCAACATTGTCTCCCGCTTCTTCGCCAACTTCCGCATAGCATCAAGTAGAGCAAGGTGTCTTGAAGATCGGCGCCTATCCACACGCAGAGGCTGGGTTGTCCGGCGACGAATCGGCTGCTGCTGGGCTTGGCCATTGTTTGCTTGTTGCTGCTGTTGCTGCTGTTGCTGCTGCTGCTGCTGCTGAGCAGCTTGTTGTTGGGCAAGAACGGTACGTTGCGCAGTTTCAAGCCTTTGATGATAAGCTCGGAAGTACTGAGTCTTGGACATGTCCGCAGGCAAGCCTTCCAATCCCACCCAGCGTTCAAAGCACTCCCAAGGAGTCCGTCGTTCAGCTCCAGATGTAAACAATGATGGCGAGGTCAAACAACCTGAGATGAGAGACCAGTTATAGGAATACTCTTTAACCAAGCGGCGAAGTTCGTCATCCTCCGACATTGTCCACTGCGACGACTGCCGGGATTCGAAAAACCCAACCGATGGCATGGGGTGCTCAGTGGGAGGCCGGAAAGAATGACCTGGGTGAATTCGGTCTCGAATATGCTTGTTCTCTGGTCGGAACAGGGCAACGTTGGTCTGCTCTGGTGGAATGTCCGCGATCCGGTGATCCGAGTCGGACCCATATTGAGAGTAATCGTACCTGGTACGCTTTCGAGGACGTTCATCTTCCTCGTTAAAGGTGATTTTGGATGAGGCAAATTTGGAGACAGGAAGGAGCTCTGTTTTCCAGGCAGAATCAGGGAGATCTTTGAATGCGGGGAGGCGAGTTTCTTGGGCAAGACGAACTGGCTCATAAAGCGGCAACTCATCCAACAACTTCACGGCAGCAGGGGTCATATCAATCGAGAAGTTAAATTCGTCGGAGCCAAGAGAGAATATGGCCGCAGGCGCAACTGTGTCGCATATATCATGTCGGGGCTCCTCGTTGAACCCATCACTGACCGATTCCTCCTCGGCAGATGGGACCAAATCGGGTGTTGGGTGAGAAGCAGCGAGGGTTTCATCTCCTGTATCTTCCGGAGATGCCACCTCCATTTTAGAAGTGTCCTGCGTCGTGGTGGGGGAAGGAATCCTCGCCGTCACGCGTAGGAGTGCCCGATGTTCTTCGTCACTGTTGACATACTCTGCACACCAGTCGGCGCAACTTTTGGCGGCGGCCAGTTTCCATTTACGCTCTTCCCGAAAATCTGTGCGCATCCATTTCATGTGGTCCAAGAGGACATCCAAATGACTAGACGAGCGGGGGGGCTCGGCAGACCGTTTCATCTGCCGCAAGGGCCACCGATTCGCATTCTGAAGGGCATAGATACGTCGAAGAGTCCGACAATCCATCTGCTCTTGGTATTCAAGAAGATGGTTCGATGTACTCAAGGTCTTGTGGGCGGACGCGAGAAGGGTGTTGAGGTTGGTTCCCCGTGGAGGTGCATAAGCCCTATTCAAAAACAGGGTGAAAAGGTAGTCCTGCTCCTCATGCAATTTCGCAACCGCATCCCCGGAATCCCGGTTATCGAGGTCCGATGTGTCGCTCTTGTCTTGCAAGGAAGAAGGCTGTTTGGGAAAAACAACAGTCGATACTCTGGATCTTTCCTTCTCGCGGTCCTTGCGATCTTTGAATCGCATGCGGGCGACACTGTCAGGAGTATCAGGCTCAGTGCCATGACCTCGGTCATGGGTTGCTGTTCTTGGTGTTTCTCCAAGAATTTCAGACACAGACTTGTGTCTAATCGCGCCTGATGAAACGCGAGTCGTCATACGAGGCTGGGAGACATCTGTTTGGATGGGAGGTATTGATATTGGAGGTTTGGCGACGATACCCTCCTCCGCAGAAGGCTGAGTTCCTTCCGGTAAACGCTCCGTCGGTGATAACGTCTCTGTCCGAGCTACGGCCGTTTTTGCGGGAAGCTTCGTCTCGGGAGATTGGACCAGAGGGTCCTGTTCGACTTCCATTGGATCCTGGTCAATTGTCGAGTCCACACTCTCTTGAATCACCTCATTTGTCGGAGGCACGCCATCCACAGTATTATTCTGCATCGACTGTGCTTCTTCCAATCGCAACTGCTCGTCTGGGGTGGACGGCACGAGACCTGGACGAGGCTTCATAGATCGAATGTGTTTGGGACTCGGTCTGCCAGCATCTGTCAATTCCTCACCGGGACTAGTATCAGGCGAAGCATCGACGGGAGCAGGAGTATTATTTGAAAAGGGATCGATGGAGGAGGCGGGTGAGAGAGGTTGTTCTAGGTGTGACGGGCCTAGAGTGAGAGAAGGTCGAGAGTCGGATTTCTTTCGGGGGAGTGTATGGGGAGGGATTTCCAGAGAGGTCGTCGTGCTTGTCGCAGCTGGTACCGCTGCAATAGTAGAAGGCTTGACCTCCACTCCATCGTGCTCTTGGGAACTCAGAGGGGTCTCAGATACAGACGCGCTTCCGTTCTGGTTCCTACTAATATGGTGGAATGGGGCGGCCGAGGATGGAACAGCGACCCCCTGGAGCCGGCCTGGGCTCGTGGCTGGCACAGAAGACTGGTTCGGGCCAGTTGCATGCTTCACGGTCGAAGTGACAGTCGGTATTGCGGCTCCTGGCTGGGTCGCGATGGGCGCAGCTTGCGGACTGGGTTTGGTCGGCAGCGAAGGGGCGTGACCATCGACCGTAGGCGGGGGCGTGATGCCAGCTGCTTCTGATGTTTTGGCGTCTGTTAAGGTAGCTACTGCGACATTTTTTCTGGTCGGAGAACGTTGTTGCGCATGAGTGGGTGATGGAAGGGTGATCTCGTCGAAGTAACGACCTCTGCGACCAATATCAGTTTATCGCGCAATTGCCAGGGAGGGAGCATTTGAATCATTTAGATTCTTTTAAGTGTTTTTGGAGGATTGCGGAGCCTTTAGGGTGATAGGAAGAGGAAGAAAGATTGAGACCTACCTGGCGAGGTCGTTGGCGTCGAGAAAGGCCTGTTCTTTCTGCTGATACAGAGAGTCGGCGGTCGCGCCCTCAAACCCCACGGTCGCATAATACAACTCGGTCAGTTTTCGCTTGCGCGACAACAAACAGTTTCTGAGCCGATATTAGCCAAAAATGCATCGTTCGCCGGCCAAAACCGCTCGTCCGTCAGTCTCGATTTTTTTTCGCATTAATACTTACGCGATCTCATCGTTCTTAGACCGGAGAAGCTCGTCGCGGAGCATGAGGTCTAACTTGGGAGCACAGCATCCGATTAACGTGGGGGAAAAAGGAATGGATTGACCGAGGTCATTCAGATGGAAAAAATCGCTTGAAAGGATGAAATCGGGTCTTGGAGTCGCGTGAAGCGATGGAAGGCAGGGAAGGGAGGACTTTTCTGTACGGGTTGGCACGGGAAAAAAGGGAAGCGCCGGCGAGCAGATGGTCGTTGAGGTATGGTACCGTACGCGCGAAAATTACCGCCAAGGACCTGCCTTGGGGAGCGGCAGCGCGAGCTTGTCGGTGGAAGATGACGGGCTGCAATACGGGGCCAATACAGAGGACAGAGGACAGGATGTGATGGCAATGATGAGACAAGAGCGACTTCGGGCATCTCGCCAGCTTCGTGGGGGAAGGCCAGTATTCTCATCATCCTCCAGGGCGCGCCCGTATTGTGTATTTCCAACAAGACATTCTCCAGGCCGCGAACGGATACCTTGACGCCTCAGGCATATACAACTACGTTTCGAGACACCTAGGTGGTAAGGCACTCAGGCACTCATTGATCCAGGCACCAAGGCACCTATTACCCTATCGGCAACCGATAAGGCAAGAAAAAAAATGCTGTCGAAAAGCTCCAGGCCCATTTCCCTGCGTTCTTCATCCTACCATCCCCCAACCTTGAATATCTCCTCTCTTTCAATTATTGATACCATGGTTAAGCGAAAGCGCAATGATCCCTCTAAGGAGGAGAAATCGACCGCGAGTCCTGCCAAGACTGTCAAGTCGGCTCCAACTCCTTCACAAGTTCCCGATGCAGCTGTGACCATCCAGGTTGTTACCGGCTCCTATGAGCGCGTGTTGCACGGCTTCACGGCCGGCTTTCCAGCATCCAGCTTAACTTCCAATGATGCAGACGCCTCCATTCAATGTGTCGACACCTTCTTATTCGAGGCCCACGAGTCCGCCATCCGTTGCCTGGCCCTCTCCCCGCTTCCCAAGGCCACCGACTCGCCTGACGCCCAAAAGGTTTTCATGGCTTCAGGATCCACCGATGAGAGAATTCAGCTATACTCCCTGTCGGCGGCACCACCAGCCGTGACTGATGAATACCCCTCGATTCCCACCCTCGCCGGAAACAAGATCCTGGAGAACCCGAAGAACCGCGAACTGGGCTCGTTATTGCACCACACCGCCAGCATCACCGCATTGAACTTTCCATCACGCAGCAAATTGCTCGCTGCCGCCGAAGATAACACCATATCAGTGTCCAAAACCCGTGATTGGACCGTGGTCTCGTCCATCAAGGCTCCCCGCCCGAAAACCCAAGGCCGCCCCAGCGGTGATACGGCACCCGAGGGGGCTGCGCCATCCGGAGTCAACGACTTTGCAGTGCACCCCAGTATGAAGTTGATGTTGAGTGTTGGAAAGGGCGAGAAGTGTATGCGGCTGTGGAACTTGGTGACGGGTCGGAAGGCCGGGGTCCTCAACTTTGGAAGAGAGATCCTCCAGAGCGTGAAGGAGGGCAAGTGGAGCAGTGGAGAGGGACGTCGTCTTGCATGGAATGCCGCAGGAGAAGAATTTGCTGTGGCTTTTGAATGGGGTGTCGTCGTTTTTGGCGTTGTAAGTTGCTGGATTTCTTTTGACTCATCGGATTTCGGATTTCGATCTCGCATGCTAACCATGATACCTGGTACCCAGGACTCGACCCCCAAGTGCCGACTCCTCCCGAGTCCACGAAGCAAGGTTCACCAGATGAAATATGTTTCCCTCCCTTCAGACGGCGAGGAACAAAAAGATGACTTACTCGCGATCTCTACCGAGGATGGTCGCGTGATCTTCTATTCGACTACCGCACTCCAAGATCCGGAGGAGGGCGATGAGTCGACAATTCCTCACGCCACTCAGGTGGCGCAGGTTGGTGGGAAACAAGCGGGTTTTCCTGGTCGCATCAAGGACTTTGAGGTTCTGAGCCTGGAGGAGCAAGGGAACGAGTTCCGTAACGACTTCGTGCTGTTGACTGCTAACAGCGACGGCGTTGTCCGTTTCTGGAAGGTCAATGGACAAGATCTGGCTTTGGAAAAGCAAGACAAAGCCAAAAAGGGCTCAAAAGAATCCAAAGACTCTACACGGCAAACCGGTAACCTGTTGACAACCTACGAGACAGGAAATCGCATCACTTGTCTCGCTGCCTTCATCATGCTGCCAGCGGAAGACCCATCAACACTTTTTGCTTCTGAAGATGAGTCTGAGGAGGAACAAGAGGAGTCAAGTGAGGATGATGATGAGTAGGTGACTGTTTGTTCTCAGAGTTGATTACTATTATACCCATTGTATTGTTAGATCGGGATGATATATATATACACACGTATTCGGCTGCGTGAAATAAAACTTCGTACTAACGCAACATTTCACGGGCTTTTTTTCTCATCTTCTCTGTCATACTGATCCTCATATCTCTCATATCATGCAGCATTAATCGATTCGTGTTTGCAGCTAGGTGTCTCATGCAATCTACCCTTGACCCTAGCAAAGAGGAGAATCTTCGCATCTCCGTGAGCATATCCCATCAATTTTTTTCATCACAACTCCCACTCATGCGCAGCCGTTGCCGCTTCCCATAAGCTGAAATCCTGACCCTCGACGGTAACAGCCATACCCAAGACTGAATGCCCCAACCCTCGCAAGGAGATAGGGACGTAATCTAACTGTGGCAAATATGGAAATGCCCTTAATCGTGTAAATCTATCAATACTATGGAAAATGAAGCTTCACAGATTGTTACAGGCACTCGACGGCTGACTACCGTAAGTCTCAAGTCAATGGAGCTTGTCGCATTCTTCTCAAGGGATGAACAACTTTAGTGTTGATTGCTCAACACTCTCTATACGTACAGATCTGGATGAGTTCGAAAGGTTCAAAGGCTCGGTCCCAAAATTATTCCATTCGTAGTGTACAAGCTCGCAAAGGATGACGGTCACCAGAACTCGTGGGGGGTGCTTTTGTGTGAATCTTCACTGTCGCTGTCATCACTATATCCTGATAGTGGGTCCTGCTAATCCTATCCCAGACAACCAGCTAGGGAATAGCACTGACCATGTTACTAAAGGGAATGGGCGACTGGCCTCCCAAGAGGAGGTAAAGCGTGAGTCAGATCGTCAAGCTGAACTACAAAAGAAACCATCTCATCGAAGAACCTATTTTAGGGTGGAAAAGGTACCATGAGGCGCATTTCGCAGTCAGTACTGGATGCGACGCGTAATATGATGTACTCAGGATGGAACAGAGTTTGACTCTGCAGATAATACTCGCCTATGAGAAGGGCCTGCTTTACGAGACTATCCACGGCCACGAGATGGACGCGCGGAGCTACCAGAAGGGTAACTTGTATGACCTAAGGGAGGTGTTCTTCAACGAGAGTGGTTGGGACCAGGTTCCTATGTATACTTCTAGCAGATTCGACCGTCAGCTGTCTCGGTCTAAACTTGAAGAGATGCTGTCTAGTTGGGTGATCTCCAAGAGGGTTTCTCTTAAAAGATGTCGTTTTGAGTGACAAGATTCTTAGGTATCTGCATATCGAGTACTCTTGATACTAACAGTCTATCATGTAGATCGTGGTTGAATATCTCTGCTAGACAAAGATCTCGATAGACCTTTCTAGTGTCGTAGCATTTGGCTCACATGAAAGGACTATGTCGCTATCAAGATGTCACGGTCTTTGGATGACAATTTGATTGGAATAAATTTGACATGGACTGTGAAGTACCCATAATATCTGAGTAAATTCCTATGAATAAAAAATAAAGACAGTAGAAATTAGCCCTTTAGTCATAATAGTGATTGTAAATATGTAGCTTTACCTCTAAATACGTATATTCATCAATTTTCTAAGAGTGTTGAACTCCTATCATTCCTATTTCTATTTTTATATCCCAGCATACTTGTACTTGCTTCAAGATTGCACAGTCAAGAAGCCAGAATTAGAGGCAGATGAGGAGAGAGAAATGAGCAGCCTGTTTGCACAGGACTAGACTAGCCTTTACGGAGATCGAAGGTGAAGTTGCCAGCAAAGAGTGGAATATCGAAAACAAGGCAGAGGAGAGACAGCTATTGAGTATATCTGAGCATCTTATTCATTCTGCGTGAGAGCTCTGCGTCTTCCCTAAATACCCCCTTTTTGATTGAGTTACTTATTTCGCAAGTAGTTATTTGCTACAGTTAAGCACTGCCACGGAGACAGGATTCACCGCCTGGTGAATCCCTTTATTTTCTGCCTTACTTTGTACCGTATATTCGTATCCAATACCCCATCCGCACTGCAAATCACTACTTTAATCTGCACATATTACAATACCTAACCGATGCGGAGAGGCCACTCTCAGCACGTCCTTTGCAAGCTGGCCTCCTATCGAGTTCTCCTGCTTCATTTCTTATCTCCACTGCACCCTCTCTAGGCAGTGGCAATTCGCAACCATGAATTTCCGTAACCTTTTCCTATCCCTTTTCTTCGTCTTCGCCTTCAGCCTTGCGCTGGCCCAGGCTGAGGATGCCAAGGAGCCCCGTGGCCCCAAGGTCACTAGCAAGGTAATTGCTTTTGGATATTGATTTCACGAGGCAACAGTTAATTGGTGAATGCAGGTTTACTTCGACGTTCAACATGGCGATGAGTTCCTTGGCCGAATTACCATGGGTCTGTACGGCAAAACTGTCCCCGAGGTGCGCTATCCTACTTCAGCAGAGCTATGGGACTATGCGCCCGATCTCTGACATTGGTGTATCGAGAATTACCCCTGACTTACTGACGTTCTGTCTTCGTTGATTAGACTGCTGAGAATTTCCGGTATGATACTTTTAAACTCCCTGCTGGCTGAGCTGTATCGATGATTGATGCTAACCATCTTCAGTGCTCTGGCCACCGGTGAGAAGGGCTTTGGATACGAGGGCTCGACTTTCCACCGTGTCATCAAGGACTTCATGATTCAGGGTGGTGACTTCACCAACCACGACGGTTCGTGCGAGTTTGTATATACAAGGATGGTATCGTGGCTGATCTGTTGGGCAGGCACTGGTGGCAAGTCCATCTACGGCAACAAGTTCAAGGATGAGAACTTCAAGCTTCGTCACACCCGCAAGGGTCTCTTGAGTATGCATACCTTTTTTTCTAATCTGCCCGCTCAGTCCTGGAAACTCACAAATATTTAGGCATGGCCAACGCCGGCAAGGATACCAACGGCTCTCAATTCTTCATCACTACCGTCATTACCTCGTATGATTTTGCCTTGACCCTTTTGCACCTGACCCAGCTCTGTGTGACTAAACAATATTATAACCTTCTAGTTGGCTTGACGGTCGCCACGTTGTCTTCGGTGAGGTCCTCGAGGGCTACGAGATCGTGGACAAGATTCAGAACGTCCCCAAGGGCCGTGGTGACAAGCCCGAGAAGGCCGTTAAGATCGTGAAGAGCGGCGAGCTGACGATGGATGAGTCGGAAACCGAAGACAAAGGTAGCCGCGACGAGCTCTAGTCCGGTAACGGACCCGGTTTCTACTTTGCTGCTTTGGACCCAGGGTGGCTGATAATGCATGCTTTCCCTTTAAGACTACGACGCCGACGGATTGCCCATCGCCCACGAGACCGAGACCGAAACTGCTGCTGCCACCGATGACGCGGCTAACTATTCGATGCAACCAGTTCTGATTTTCTTGGTGTTAGTTGCTGTGGTGGGTTTCTATATTCGCCATCGTCGCAACCAAGAGCGGGCCAACGAGAAGGAGTTCGAGGCGTAAAGAGTAGATTATAGAGGAGCTAGAAACCAGAAGAAGTATTGAAGAATTCAATATCTACGTACATAAGATGCATGTTAGGTAGCCCATCAGCTCCGTGGCCCGTGGAAATCACAGCAGATGACTGTTGACCTGTCCGCTATCGTCTTTCTTTCACTCATTCTTTGTCTCTCGTATGAGCTTTTTCTTGGCTCATGCTCCATAGGGCCGATCCTGAGAGCCTCATCTCAACATGGGTCGTGGGATTTCCCCCAGTTTGATCACCGTGACTAGTGACCTAAGTCTCATGCCGATGATCGTCCTTCTCCGCCACTCAGAGCCTGTGACTCTGCCCTTAGTCAGCGTACACAGGGGGTCCGGACTCCCTCAACTGGTCAGTACAAGAAAAAAAAAATCTGTCTCGCCGCCCTAATCTGTACTGATACAATCCAATACATGTCTATACGGGCTGCCGGTACTTTTCTGGTACTCTGTTCAGCCATAGCGAGACTAGTTGCCCCACAGGTACCATGGTCCCTGGGATAAGTATCTTTGCCAAGGGGGGAGCCCAGCAGGACAGGCAAGACGCTGCAGGAACATGGCTCAACCACAATACCGACAATACACTAGATACGCCCCAATACACACGATACGGCGGAGGGACCGCAGAATACACTGCACTGGCCGGCGGGCACTGCCAAGTGGATGACTGACCGTGTACCCAGGAAGTACACGATTTGCCTCCTTCCCACAGAAAACCGGCCTTGACTTCTTCTCTTCTTGTTTTACTCCCATCATCCCTTTTTCCCACCTCCCACCCATCCCTCTCATTTTCTTCTGTGCTCATAGAGTTCTTAGAACCGGGGGATTTTGCATTTTTTTCGTCTTTCGCCCCTCTCTGCCCTGTCTCCTTTTTGCCGACATTTTTTTTCCCTATCACCCTAGGGGAAAAAATACGAGAGGACCTGACGACTTCACTTTCTAACGTCCTTCACTTGTTCTTGACCGTTATTTCACATTCCCTCCGCAAGTGTTCTGTGTCCAGTCGCTTGCGCCCTAGTACCAGAGAACACTTTTTAGTGAAGTTCTAGCAAAAACCTGTACGCAAACTTGTCCCTCTGCCGCATCGAGATTTTTCCATCCGCTATTCTTTCGACCAACCGAGACTAACGCTGAGGTGATCTTCGCGACCACAGAAATCTCCTTTTCAATCGCAATCATGGCCGACGGTCTCCAAATGGGCAGCCTGTCCATCAACGACTCTCAGCACGCGCCCGCGCCCGCTGGTGGCCCCCCTGGCCGCGCTGCCTACATCCCTCCGCACCTCCGCGGACGGGGAGGCGCCGCCGCTGCAAACGATACCTCTGCTCCCCCTGCCGGCCCTGGCTATGGTGGCCCTCGGTACGCTATCTGACATGAAACGCATGGAACACAGTTCCTTTTGCCACTTGGTCCACTAACCCCAAGCTGCTTCTCTAGGGACGGTCCTCGCAACAACTGGGCTAACGCCAGTGCCCCCAACTTCAGCCCTCGCGGCCCTGCCAACGGTAACCCTAGCTGGATCCCAGACGGTCAAATCCGGCCCTTCAATCCCCATGCTTACGGATACCCAGGTCACGGTGGCTCATACGGTGGTGGTAACTACAGTGGCGGTGGTGGTAGTGGTGCCCAGGCTCGCGGTTCGGGCGATGGCCAGTGGCGCGACGGCAAGCACATTCCCGGTCCCGCCAATGCCCGCGTGGAGCGTGAATTGTTCGGTGTCCCCAATGATCCTACCAAGCAGCAGACTGGTATCAACTTTGCCAACTATGACGATATCCCCGTCGAAGCCTCTGGCCAGGACGTCCCAGAGCCCGTCAACACTTTTACCAACCCTCCCCTCGACGACCACCTCATCTCGAACATCACGCTCGCCAGTTACGTCACTCCCACTCCCGTTCAGAAATACTCCATCCCGATTGTCATGAATGGCCGCGACTTGATGGCCTGCGCTCAGACCGGTTCCGGAAAGACCGGTGGTTTCTTGTTCCCTATCCTTTCGCAGGCTTTCCAGAATGGTCCCTCTGTTGTTCCTAACCAGGCCGGTGGCCAGTTCAGCTACGGTCGTCAGCGTAAGGCCTACCCTACTTCGCTGATTCTTGCTCCCACTCGTGAACTGGTCTCCCAGATTTACGACGAGGCTCGCAAGTTCAGTTACCGTTCCTGGGTCCGCCCTTGTGTCGTGTACGGTGGTGCCGACATTGGCTCCCAGCTCCGCCAGATTGAGCGTGGCTGCGATCTGCTCGTTGCCACCCCCGGCCGTCTGGTCGATCTGATTGAGCGTGGCCGTATCTCCCTCATGAACATCAAGTACCTGGTTCTCGATGAGGCTGATCGTATGCTGGACATGGGTTTCGAGCCCCAGATCCGCCGCATTGTTGAGGGCGAGGATATGCCCCGTGTTGAGGACCGTCAGACTCTCATGTTCTCTGCCACTTTCCCCCGCGACATCCAGATGCTGGCTCGTGACTTCTTGAAGGACTATGTCTTCCTGTCTGTCGGCCGTGTTGGTTCGACCTCCGAGAACATTACTCAGAAGATTGAGTATGTCGAGGATGCTGACAAGCGTTCCGTTCTGCTTGATATTCTCCACACTCACGGTACCACCGGCCTGACCCTCATCTTTGTCGAGACCAAGCGCATGGCCGACTCCCTTTCCGACTTCCTGATCAACCAGCGCTTCCCTGCTACTGCGATTCACGGTGACCGTACTCAGCGCGAGCGTGAGCGTGCCCTGGAGCTGTTCCGTAACGGCCGTTGCCCCATCCTCGTTGCTACCGCTGTTGCGGCCCGTGGTCTCGATATCCCCAACGTCACCCACGTTATCAACTACGACCTGCCTACTGACATTGACGACTATGTTCACCGTATCGGTCGTACCGGCCGTGCTGGTAACACTGGTATCGCCACTGCCTTCTTCAACCGTGGCAACCGTGGTGTCGTCCGTGACCTGATTGACCTTTTGAAGGAGGCCAACCAGGAGGTTCCCAGCTTCCTAGAGAGCATTGCCCGTGAGGGCAGCGGATACGGTGGCCGCGGTGGCGCCCGTAGCCGTGGCGGTGGCCGCTTTGCCAAGCAGGACTCCTTCGGCTCCCGTGATGTGCGTCGTGGTGGCATGGGCGGTGCCCCCTCGTCCTTCGGTGGCGGCGGATATGGCGGTGCCCCCTCCTACGGCGGCAGCGGTGGTTATGGCGGTGCCGCTCCCTCCTATGGCGGCTATGGTGGTGGCAGCGGCGGCTCATACGGCGGCAGCAGCGGCGGCGGTGGTTATGGCAACCCCTCCGGCGGTCCCACCGGTCCCTCCTCTTGGTGGTAAATCAGTTGTGGTCTGATGACGAGGCTGTCGGGTCTGATTGGTTCTCATTTCTTATTTCCTTATGTCTCTCGTTGACGGATACGATCAGAACGAACCCTGGGTTTCTTTTTTCCCTGCTAGCTGTTTCTCAGGGACGGCTTTGTCATGACTGCCACGACTTTCCTATGCGTTTTTAGAGTCATGTTCCGTTCTCTCTTATCTCTTTTCCTTTTCCTGTATCTGTCTTATCTGCTTTTATTCTTTGTTTCTTTTCCTATTTCCGCATGTTTTTCATGGCTTTCCATCTGGCCTTGTTTAGACACGGGGCGTTCGAGCAGTTCTGATTTCCATTATGTGTTGCTCCGGGTCCCTTTCATGACAAGCATGTGTCCCCGTTTTCCTCTTCGAGCAACCTCGGTGATCGGCACTGCATGAACATCATAGAATGCGTTGTCTTTTACTGTGTCCGCTCTCATCAGATACCCCTTGCGTTCGAGCGTTCCCACATCTGGGGACGACGTTCGAATGACGCGCGCGCCGAATGGAGAGTGCCGGCTTTTCAACTCTCCTCGAAAAGTGCTTTCTCTTACATCTGCATACATCTCTCTCGGTGCTGTTATGGCTGCGCCGGTCGAGTTTTGCAGCATAGACTTCTGACAGCGTCGGTATCTTATGGCGGACTCGTTATCTGCGTTTTTTTGCTGCCCCTCGTGTTAAGTCTTCTGTGGTCGATTTCGCTGTTTCAGAAACCAAAAAAAATTCCGCGCTTTCTTTCTCCTGGCTGCCGATGGCTTTTTTTAATGATGGACCAACACCAAAAGTTCGGGGAGGCGTGCAACAATGGGCGAAGAAGGACAGAACCCTTGTTTGCTAAACCTTCAGATACTGGGTCTCTTTCCTAATTCTTGCTGGCCATTATGTTTTGCCGGATGGATTTCGAATGGGGTGTTTCTTTGCATTCTGTATGGCGTTGGCTTGACATCTGTTCTCATGTTATCCTCGAGGGTCCGCGGAGGCTGATTGTTTCTACGCTATTCTCTTGCATATCGTTTTTCTCGGATCCATGGAGGTTTGGGACGCTGTGTCGCCGGCGCTGCATGAATGAGTCGCTCTCAAGCATCATGGTTTGATTTTCGCATGGTTCAAAGTTTGGGAGGACGCAGAGGGGGCCTGGAATCTCGAGGCCGTGAGAAGGAAAGCCTTCTTAGTTCAATGCAATTTCGAAAAGTACTTGCATTTTTATTCTTAGGAGTATTATCTCTTAGTGATTGTAGTTTGATGCGGACCAGTCTCGCTTGAGGAGCTATTCTACTAGCCTCTAAGCTATAAAACGATAAGGGTTCTCTGTAACGTGCCAATGCCCGGCGGTAAGTCATGTGCTATGGCCAACCTCCTCCGGATGGAAATGAACTATATATGCCTTCGCAAATGCAAAAGACACTGGATTTCTCCCTAGGAGTTAGGTATCGCCCAATTCTCAGCTGTCGGGATGTCAACGAAAGCCTATAAGATGCGTTTCTTGGGCGTTTCTTCGTACACCAAACCGTTCCATATAATCTCCAGTAAAGACGCTTAAGAGTAGGGAGCTCATATAGATTTTGGATACTTACTGAATTGAAGTATATGAACAGTCTAGTCAACCCCTTTAATAAAAAGCTATCAACGAATACTAGCAGCTAACTTACTTTCACTCCCACTTGGAGTCTTCGGTTTCCACCTTCTATACTTCACTCTTCTCTAGCATAAGACGCTATTGTTGGGCCTTCCCACTTATGCCGTCCGCGAAAAATCCAATCCCCACAGGCGAATACCATAACGAACCCAAGCACAGGCCCGGCATAGTTCATGTTCTCCCCGGTGACCGGCAGCGTCGACGGGAAGGGAAGGAAGATAACAAAATAAGTAGCGAAGAGAGTGGCAAGAAGGTTCATGGGAAGGCCAAATTTCCCCAGACTAAATGTTCCCTGCGGGATATTTTGGGGCGCCATGAAGCGCTTTAAGACAAGAAGGATGAGAGGAATAAGATAGGAAATGTAGAGACCGAGCGTGCTGAGCGACAGAATAGCGTTGAATGCAGCCATGGATCCGATCTGGATAAACGAGAGTGCGAAAATACATGATGTGACTAGGAATAAAGCACGGAGGGGGATCTTATAGGTTGGGTCGATGAAGGCAAAGAAGTTGGAGAAGGGGAGTCCGTTGTCTCGAGCGAAAGCCCAGGTCAGACGTGTAACGGAGGCGAGACCGTTGAAAAGGGCTACTCAGCCGGGGAGCATTCCCATTGCCATTAGAACGCAGGTGGCTGCTTTGGATCCGGTTGCTTGGAAGGCGATTGTGATGATGGAATAGCCCGTTGCGCTGGTGACAGCTTCGGTGTAGTCGCCCATGCAGTAGAGGACCGCTATCAGATAGCAGAATGCGAGGATTCCGTTGATCAGGGTACCGTAGATCATGGAGCGGGGGACGACAACTTGGGCGTTCTTGACTTCTTCGGCCATGTGAATTACACCGTCGACGCCTGTGGACATGGCTTAGATTGCTGAATATTATGATAATGGAGAGACGTACCAGCCAGCGGAGTAATGACACCAATAAGACCGACGGAGAATACCACTCCGGAATCCTTCCAGCCACTCAGGCCACCGACAAAGTTATCCCAGACAAACGAGTCGGGGTTTCGAGGGGCAAGGATAACGAAGACTGCGATGGTGACGGGTAGGAAAACGACATGCTTGATGCCCGCAGCAACCTCGATACCTCCCATGATGCGACGCGCAAATATATTGATAATGATCGGGACGATTGCAACTGCCCACATGAGTAGCGTACCCCGCCACCTCACAAGCTCATATTCAGGGTGTGCCAGCACAACCATGCCTTGAATTTGGGTTCCGATGAAGTATGGCGCGATGCAGACGAGAGCGGACCAGGAGAAGACAGTGACCCAACCTGAAATGTTTAGCGTGCGACTATAAACGAAGGAAAGTTGCGGGGCATGTATCTACCCTGGAAGAAACTAATGAATCGACGACCACGAGGTGCAAGATAATAGCTCCAATGATATTGAGCACCGGCAGTTGGGTGTCTTGTCAAGGTCGGTGTTAGCACTATCAAATTGCAGTCGTTTGTGCACGTTGCACATACAGAGAGGCAAGCTTGGCTAAAGAGCATGCAATAGCCAAATTACCCACGGTACTTAAGATAATTCCATAAACAATCGCTGCAGGGCCGCCGTTATACAGCCCCGAGAGCAAACTGCCACCAGCAGATTCCCATGTGGCAAGCAGGCAAGCGGAAAATGCCATCGAAGAGAAGAAGCTTAGATATCTCTGTTAAACTATTAGAGTCTGCCCAGGTCAATTAATCGCCTAAATATTTACCTCCAGTTCTTGTTTCTGGCGGAATGTGACGCTCGAATAGACACCATTCCCACTCCCTCCTGGCCCTGAACGCCCAGCGCTCCCACTCTTGATTTCCATCTCTTCCTGCATATTGAAACACAACCAAAGCCGGAAAAATGGGGGGTGGGGGGATATTTACAGAAAGCAGACCAGTCGGTCTGAAGACGGCAAGAAGTACTCGATGCCATCTGTGCCTCTTTATTTCTGTAGACAGGTGGTCGACAGGGATCTTGATGGCGCCATGAGTGCGAAACGAATAGACGACACTTCGAATGCGAGTTGTTGCACCGCGTCGAAACAATTCTGTTCGCTTCGGCGCAAACCCTTGTCGTTCGCGTTCTAGTAACAAGACCGGTGCTATTTAGTGCTGGATCTGGACTCTCTGGCGAGCAGCGGACTGCTGCGTAGCAAATTTAGTGGCACGAGCCCGGCTTCCGCGCTTTGTCGTTGGTTACTGATAGCTATTGCCAAGTAAAAGAGTTAGTCTTCCCTAGTAGCTAGTCGACGCGGTCTTTTTAATCTGTCGTCGATTCCCCGCCCCCGCAATTTTGGGTCTGTTCTGGGCCATACGGACAATGCCATCGAAAAACCTCGGGCCCACCTGGTCTCAAATCATCACGATGTTCGATTTAGCCGATACACTATACTACCAGGATTCGCATCCTTGCAACGGAAGGGATGCGTGCTATCATTCAAAACCAATAGCCACCTCTGTTCCCTTCTAGTGAGTAGGGTCGGGCTCGAAGAAACAGTAAGAATCGTGATTTTCAATGGAAAGAAATTTAACTACCAAGATGGCTGACCAAATGAACCTTCCAGGCCCTGTCAAGCGATAATCGCCGCACTATCATCTCCTTGGCCTCGGTGTCCCTTCCGATTAGGGCCATGATCTTTGTGCTCGTTAAGTGCGGCTCGGCAAATTATCTCAAGCAACGAGGGACCGTTGTCAATACTCCCATCTCAACCGCTTTGGTTCTTGCTACTGTTCAATTGTGTTGTCTTGTAGAAGGCCGTTGACCATAGACTGAGAACGCATCAGGACCGACTTGATGAAAAGTAATATCCAAGCCTGGAGCAAATTCGCCTTCGCGGCTCACATTCTGCTCGTCGTTATCTTGTCGCTTTTGAAAATGTCGACCATTTTGCTGGTTTGGAAGTTAAAGCCAAATAAGATCGTTAGCTAGCGGCTGTATGATCACGGGTGGGCAATATTCGCCGTGTCCAGCAAAGCTTTCCAGTGTGAATGAGCCGATCCGTGGCTATATTCCCCCGAGAGATGTGCTGGAGACCCGATACAGCATATTAATGCCGATGATGAATACTGTGCACCTTGAACATATTGATATCTACCATCAATTCATCAAGATATATAGCAAGGTTTCGAAACCATCACATCGCTTGACAGGGAAGAACTGATAAAGATTAAAGACGGGCTGGTGAAGGAGCTGGCGAAATTCTTAGATATTGTCAATTACTATGGCCGCCATTTGTGCTCTTCCCCCACAACTCACACGAACACATACATTTCTTGACTCTACTTCTGAATGAGCAGCAGCTTCTGATCGGTAATGATGTGGTCCACTGTGAAGAGGCCTGCACACTGTTTTTGAAGGGGAAAGAAGCCACATAAGTCTTCGGGAGGCAATCTTCGACAGTTGCCATGCTATTGAAAGCCAAGATGCGGTCAACAAGCACAAAGAGGAGCGGTCATAGCATTCATCTGAGACTAGATGTCGCTGATGTAGCAACAAAGCATTAGCGAGTCATTCTTTGGCAGCTCTTTGTGGCTACTGATTGATTTGCTGTATTTCTTTTTTAGCCCTATTGCTCAGAAGCCCAAATTATGTAATCTATGTATATGTGGTTGCATACGCATTACTCGCTGGGATCTTTCCAGAAAATGGTGTCAGTCTTTGAACCTGTCATTGTTATTGAGTTCCTCCTCCGTACTGAGGTATCTTGCGATTTGTTCTTCAGCCATCTCTAACAAAAATGGCTCATGGTCAATGTTTTCATTCTTCAAACTCGATGCAAGAAGAATTTAGTCGAACAAAGTCCAAGAAAATCGAATTCGAATAAGTGGTCTCGTTTGCGAACTGATCTACAGCGCTTTTTACCTCGACCAAAATCCTAGCCGAAAGAATTATGGCCTGTTTAAGTGAATGAATCATACCAATTGAGTATACTATACACATTTATGCCTGAGACAAACCGGTGAAAGTTGAGAAGAGGGCATAGCTAGTATTCAAGGAGGGAAGGGGGGTCTTTTGAATATGCAGCAGAAACGAGACTCAAGGTCACTTTACACTTAGGAAGGACCATACTTTTGAGTTAATATAATCATTTTGGGAATAGAAAACCAACGTATTTTACATTCATAGAACACCCCTGTAAGTCCATTGGAGCTGGCAATGGCCTTTTGGCAACCTGACGGCTGTGTATTACCGCCACTATGATCGATACCTAGACTAGCGTAGATTTCGAAGAGTTATGGCTGAATTGAAGCTATATTACTATTGGGATGTAGGTAAATAATATTGATATGTGTAAAATCAAACCGAACAAAAAAATGTCAAGATAAAAAAAAAAAAGGTCGCTGCGTGCAAGGTCTGGGGGTCGCGTAGCGAACACGCCGAGCCACGTTACGCGGAGCCCCAAAGCGGGTAGATAATCACGGCTGGGCGTTTAGAGGCCGCAAACCTTACGTTGATCCGGCACACCCTCTCCCTTCCGCTCCCTCCCCTTGGCAGACTTCCCATCACCCCTCCTCTTTACGACCTTCTTTCCTTCGCCACCCTCTTTTTACTCCTATATCCTTTGTTGTCCTTGTCCCTTTCGATAGTGCTCGCGCCTCCAAAGGAGGCCGACATCACCGCCCCAGATCCCTCGATTTCTGGACCCTTGGGGCTTTCGCACGCCGCGAGCATCGACCCCCCTGATCGCAACCTGAACCATCACCCCTGATGACTGAAGTCGATCATACTCCAATGGACGAATCCTTCGCTGCGTCCGAGGCGGCGGACGAGCAGTCCCACGGCGCAACCGCAAGCGCAACGGTTGGAACGAGGCGACAGGCGAATGGCACTATTGGCTCTGTGTATTCGGGTAACAAAATCCGACATCTCAAGAAGGAGGATGGCATCCCCCTATGGCGGAAGGATATTCAGTACCAGTTCCTTAAGCTTGTCTTCGAGGACAAGACTGCCGTTTTCACGCGATACCCCGATGGACAAAAGAATATGGACTTTGCCGATATCTACATTGACGCCATGGCACGGAGTAGCAAAACGAGCAAGATCTTAAAGGATAAATTGCAGAATGACAAACCCGCGGCTATTAGTATGGCAATGGTCTGTCTGCTGGTCAATTTCGGTCGCATGAACACAACTCTCAACTGTAAGTGTCGCGCGTGAAGATGTCATTAGTGCTGGTCTGGTCACCTACTAATTTCAGCGCCTGCGTTGCATAGTCTTCCCCGAAATGCGTGCTCAGTTACGAACCTACCACTCAATCCCTTCTCTCCAAGCCCACCAGGACTCGAATGCTTATAAACAGCTACAGGACGCTCCACGTCTGAAATCCATCTTGAAAGGTGCCTCCGAGGATGTCGATCAGCCGAATACCTTAGACAAGATCAAGCGCCAAGCAATTCCTCGAACAAATCCGGTGAATTTGATCTTCGTTTTGGCGCAATATGCACCAAAGGTGTCTGAGATGCACTTCTTCCCTCCGCGGGACTTCTTTGACCTGGTCATGAGGTCAACACTAAGCAGTAAAACTCGGGCAAGGGCATTTCTGTGGTTGATGTGGTGGTACCTGGAGAGTGATTTCACCCGCGAATCCGCGCTGAAGAATCCATTTGGACCGGGCCTTGAAGGCGAAGGGACCGATGGCTTGCCATTGAAGGTTCCGGCATTTGAAAGCCTGACAGAGGAGCAGGCGAACGAGGAGAATATAGATACACAGGAAGAATTGGATTACGGAGAGTCAAAGCGATTGGAACGCAAACGTTAGTTTTCCCCATGCGGTGTGGACATTTTTGGTGCAAGATTTAGGATGCGACTTTTACTAACACCCACTCCTTCTATCCAGGTATCCTAGAAGAAGATGAACCGCTTCCTCGAGTTCCCAAGCGTTCAAAGAAAGGTATGTGTTGTCCATGCTTGTTCCTCCCTTTTTATGTCTAACAGTTGTGTGCAGACTACGGCCTAGATGACGATTCCTTTGCCGGTGACTATTCCGGCCTAGGAGGTCGTGGGTCTGCAATGTCTACGCCTCTCCATCCATCTGCCAAACGCAGTCTAGACGACGACGATGATGATCTCACCCCGGGTTCTTCACGTCCACGCAACAAGCAGGTTAAGCGTGAATCCTCTCTCAATCGTGCTGTGGGCCAGCAACGACTCATCCTCAAGACCAAAATGGATCATACTCCTGATGCTTCGCCTGCTCCACCGGGTTCCAATCATCCTGTGTTGAATCGTTTCATTCCTGAGCCATCCCTTTCTCAAGCGCCTGGCCGTCGTCCCCGGCCCCTGACACAACACCAAATTGCTGTTGAGCAGAACCGCCGCCAACGTGTTGAATATCTGCTTGCCAAACGCAAGAATAATGCCTACCGGGTGCTTCGCAAGAAGCGCGAAGAAGAGATTCCTCTCGTCCGATCTGGTCGCCTGCTCCAGAACCTGCCTGATGGATATGACACAGAGGACGAAGATAAGTCGTTTGGCAAAGCTGGCCTGCTTCCCAATCCCGAAGAGGAAGATGACTACGGCGAGTGTGCAAGCTTTTTCCTCTCTGTTGTGCGAAAGGCAGCTCGCCGACTTGATCGCTGGGACTATGAGGATGCCAATGGACCCAAGAAAGATCGCCAGAAGGAACGTGAGGAACGACAGAGGGCCAAGGCCGCCCTCGAAGCAGACGTTCGAGCAGCCAATAGTCGGGCTCGCCCCCGCGTGGTACGCAGTGCTGCTGCGAAGCGCAAGTCCACTGGTCCAACTTCTACCCCGGGAGCCGCCAAGAAGACTGCTTCTCGTCCAAAGGGTGGCCGCAGCCGCCCGCCTGGGATTGAAGGTACCGGGGCATCCTCTGTTGGTACTCCAACCTGGGACCCCGAGAACGCCGCTGGTGATGAAGAGATCGAGGGCGAACTCGACGATATTGACCGAGAACTGCTGGGTGAGGCATCCGGTGAAGAAGATATCGCGCCGCGAGTCGGAGATGTGGAGGGTGACTCCTCAGACGAATCTGGCGATGAGGATGGTGATGTAGATGGCGATGAAAATTCCTCAACCTACGACGGCCCCAATGGCTATGCACGACATGAGAGCTCTTCACCTGTTCCTGAAGGCGCTGTCGGCCGCCGCGAGGGGGCAGACGATGCAATGGAGGAGTGAAATGGGCTCCATTCTTTCTTTCCTTTTCATTTCCTATTTTGTTATGACCATATTTGTGCTTTCTAAATGGCCCTGAAAGGTGTTCATGGGGTCTGATGTGATTTTCCTTCTGTGCACGGACGGCATGGGATATCAGTTAGCTTCTACTTTAGGACTAATATTTTCATCTTTGTGAACGGTTACGTTTTAGCTTTTGGCTTTATCTTTTCTTCCGGTCTGTACTAAGGAAACACAGGCATACAAGCCGCAGGAAACATGGCGTCAGGTTCTGTATGTCTTGTCGCTCCTTTCTGTCTGATATTAACGACCGCGATTCGTACTCATGAACATATCATCACTATCATAATTTCGAATGCATCTTAGTAGTGGTGGTATGACGTTTATTCCCTTCAAAATTACTGTCGGATCAAGGATAGCTCCGAATTGCTTCCCCCTTTGATATGATGCAAGCTATCGAACATCTACTGACAATACGAGAACTTATATTCAAGTAGAGCTGAATCCTGAAAATTGTACATAAATACCATCCGACATCATCTTTATCAATATTCTCCAGGGATTCGAGGAGCTTCAGAGCTTGTTGGAAAAGGATCTCGAAGGGCAACAGTGCTAGCCAGCCAAACAATGATATTGCGGACTTCTATTATGTATATTTCCTTAGTGGAAGCGCTAGTTCTGAAAATATATTAGCTGCATGTCAAAGTACTCTGAGATTAATTTGATATCCCTCCACGAGTAAGCAGATGATCAAGTTGAAATAGGTTTAAAAAAAACAACAAATATGTCCTCAAACCCCATGTTGAAGGCAAGACTGAAATGAAGATAGGGTAACAGGTGACGAGAGTCATGGTTCTAACAATTCTTAGTATCATTATGCTTAGCGTCTTGGCCAAAACAGACTGCGCGATATGAGGCCCGATCCTTCAGGCACCATGAATCACATGACCAATAATTCGAGCGGGAACAAACTCGGCTGAGTCATTGGGATTACATCCCCCGGAGTAACCTTTCCTGCTCTTCTGTGAAGAGCAAACATTTAGAGACTGAAATATAGATAGATAGATGGATGGATATATATCTGCTGAGCATCCATGTTAATAATTTTTTCTTCCTTCTCTATGTTTCGATTTTGAGTTAGCTTTTTCATGAAAAAGGGTCCCTGTTGTAGCATTTGCCTCCAAGTCATATTGGTTGGTCCCTGTCGGGACTATCCTCTTTTCTTCTCTTGAAGTTTCTTCGGCTGGCCTTTGGTATACCTTTTTTTTCATTCAAAATTGCGCAGAATGATAATATCCAACGAGCGATTTGTGATACAACTATTGAATAGAGCTCATGGGGAAATTTTGGTTTGGATCATGCTTCGCTGTGGCCCATAGACTTGGTAGCGTAGCCAACCTGGACACCGCCCGGCCACTCTCCACTGCACAAAACCCCCCACTATTACATTCTTCCATTATCATATCGCCGCCCACCAGCAATTTTCACCCGACCTTCAACTCTCCATCCTCCACCACCAACACCTTCTCTCCCGTTTACTACCCTCGACCTTGAAGGGAAAGGTTGTTGCTGCCAGTGCGATCTGAGAATTTCCAATATGGCCACCAACGGCGACTTCTCCGACGAGTCCCTTCCCGGGAGTCCCAACCTCGATGCCAACCAAGCCCAGGATTTCGAGGACCAGGAGCCTCTTGACGCGAAGCCCCTCAAGTCTGCTATGAAGAAGACCGACTCTGCGCCTATTCAGCCTGCGCGTCCTTGGCTGCCTGAGCAACCCGACCCAGCGACTCTTGATCTCTCAACTCTGAGCCCTTTGTCACCCGAAATTATCGCCCGTCAAGCCACCCAGAATATCGGCACAATCGGCCACGTCGCTCACGGTATGTGATATTGTTTGGAGGCTCAAGGTTGAAATAAGCTCAATGCTGAGTGACAAATCTCGTTTAGGAAAATCCACTGTTGTCAAGGCCATTTCCGAAGTCCAGACCGTCCGCTTCAAGAACGAGTTAGAGCGAAACATTACCATCAAGCTCGGTTACGCCAATGCCAAGATCTACAAGTGCGATAACCCCGCTTGCCCCCGGCCTACCTGCTACAAGAGCTATAAGAGTGAGAAGGAGATTGATCCGCCTTGTGAGCGTGATGGATGTGAGGGAACATACCGCCTGCTTCGCCATGTGTCCTTCGTCGACTGCCCCGGTATGAATTTCACTTAAGCGACAAACGAGATGGGCCGGACTCTAATTGACTTGCTATAGGTCACGATATTCTCATGAGCACTATGCTTTCGGGTGCCGCCGTCATGGACGCTGCTCTTCTCCTGATCGCCGGAAACGAAACCTGCCCTCAGCCCCAGACCTCCGAGCATTTGGCTGCTATCGAGATCATGAAGCTCAGCCATATCATCATTCTGCAGAACAAGGTGGATTTGATGCGTGAGGACGCTGCTCTGCAGCATTACCAGTCCATTCTCAAGTTCATCCGTGGTACTGTTGCCGACAACTCGCCTATTATCCCGATCTCCGCCCAGCTTAAGTACAACATCGATGCTGTCAATGAGTACCTCGTTTCGTCCATCCCCGTTCCCCTTCGTGACTACACCGCGAGCCCGAAGATGATGACTATCCGGTAATTGCTCCTCGCCTCTTATTTTTGGTCTTTGGGGATATAGAGTGCTAATATTGTTTTTTCGATGCAGATCCTTCGACGTCAACAAGCCCGGTGCCGAGATCGATGAGCTTAAGGGTGGTGTAAGTATTCTTTCGCCATTGGTCTATATACTTGAATCACGATTAATCAATTACTCATATAGGTTGCTGGTGGTTCCATTTTGACCGGTGTCTTGCGACTGGAGGATGAGATTGAGATCCGTCCCGGCCTGGTCACAAAGGACGAGCATGGAAAGATCCAGTGCCGCCCCATTTTCTCCCGTATCGAGACCCTCTTCGCCGAACACAACTCTTTGCGATTCGCAACCCCTGGTGGCCTTATCGGTGTTGGAACCCGCATCGATCCCACCCTGTGCCGGTAATTATGATGTCCGATATCCCAAAGTCTGTGTTCTGTTTTGCTAACTTAATTCATAGTGCTGATCGTCTGGTCGGCTTCGTTCTTGGTCACCGTGGCCAGCTTCCTGCCATCTATACTGAAATTGAGGTCAACTACTTCCTGCTCCGCCGTCTTCTGGGTGTCAAGACTGCCGATGGAAAGCAGGCTAAGGTTGCCAAGCTGGCTAAGAACGAGGTTCTCATGGTGAATATCGGCTCAACTGCCACCGGTGCCAAGGTTCTGGGCGTGAAGGCCGATGCTGCTAAGCTCAGCCTGACCAGCCCCGCCTGTACAGAGATTGGAGAAAAGATTGCCA
Organism: Penicillium macrosclerotiorum; assembly: GCF_028827735.1. Classification (NCBI taxonomy): domain Eukaryota; kingdom Fungi; phylum Ascomycota; class Eurotiomycetes; order Eurotiales; family Aspergillaceae; genus Penicillium; species Penicillium macrosclerotiorum. Next base: position 236,645 of record NW_026643088.1, read on the forward strand.
TCTCCCGAAGAATCGATAAGCATTGGCGTCTGATCGGTTGGGCCAACATTGTCGCGTAAGTCACCACCAAGTCATCACGTTCGGTTCACATTTCGAAGTTTATGGATTACTAATTGATATGATTCCTAGTGGTAACACTGTTGAGCCCATTTCGCACTAGGAGTGCATCTTCACAGATGTTCAGTCCTGAGCGAGAAGCTTGAAGAAGGGTTGTATTTTATTGGGATGAATCAATCGAATCACTCGGTATTCTTCATGTACGGCCCTCTGATCACTCCCGCTCAGGCTCACGCTCCGCGGTTCATCATCGCAGAAAAGTTTTACGGTCACGAGTCGGAAAAGTGAAGGCATGACATTTACAGATTCCCCCGGCTGAATAGAGAAGAGTGTTTTTCCAAAGTCCTCTTACCTGTCACCGTGCTCCAACCCTCCGCATAAAGCACACCTGCGGCCATCTCAACTGGCTTTAAAGCGGAGTGCCCATAGGGTTGGCCAGCAAGGTGACAGGGGCAGGATATGAGTCACGTTGACGAAGAAGAGGTGTACTTCTTTTTCTTTTGTGTGTTCTAGGGAGTTGTATTGAAGAGGCTTCTTTTTCCTTGTTCATTTTTTTATTGCGTCTGCATAGTCAAGTCTTATGTATCGAGATATATAGGTCTTGCGGTCCCCGGAAAAGTGTAGCAGAGGCAAGGTAGCGCTATGAAAACGAAAGTTCTTCGCATCTTTATTCATGGATCACAATTTACCAAATGCAACCAATCTCATAAACAGTTGAGCTAGGTGATCTTGCCAATTTTCTTAGATTGGGTTCCTTTTGTTCCTGCATTGATCGTCATTAAGAGCCGGGCCCCGTGTAGTATGACTAAGGCAACCAACCCGCAATAACAAGGTAGCTTCTTCGGCGCTTCGAGGAACTCTCTCCCTTGACACTGTCGCGAATCTGCAACATGTGGATTCTTGAGGTGAGTTAGCCTACCTTGATACTACTTTTATTTGTGAAAACTAAATTATAGTTTTCTTTTCGATACCTTTGCTGATACGCGACCATTTAGCAACTCGCGCGCCTTCTGGACCGGCCGCTCTTCCCATGGAAGAACGTGCTCGTAGGATTCTCTCTGGGCCAGTTCGTCCTTGAGGGTCTCTTGTCTCTTCGCCAGTATAAAGTCCTGCAGCAGACAAAGCCTCCTAAGGTTCTCGCAGGAGAGGTTACTCAGAAGGTCTTTGATCAAAGCCAGGTATGACACCGCGGGATAAGTCCAGAAACGTGTACAGACGCTCATGAAAGAAATCTCAATCTAGGCATATGGTCGCGCTAAGGCTAAGTTTGGCTTCGTTTCCGGTCTCTATGGTCAAATTCAGAATCTTGCTTTCATTTACGGCGATGTCCTTCCCAAGCTTTGGGGCGTCGCGGGCCTCGTCCTGACGCGGTACTTCCCTGATCGATTCCAAGGCGAAATCTCGCAGACACTCCTGTTCATATTCGGTTTCAACATTCTCAGCACTATTCTTTCGCTTCCGGTCTCTTACTACAACACGTTTGTCCTCGAAGAGAAGTTCGGGTTCAACAAGCAAACGGTCAAGCTCTGGGTGACAGATATGCTTAAGGGTCAGATGCTGGGTATAGTCCTGGGAACCCCGATCATCAGTGCTGTTCTGAAGATCGTTCAAAAGACTGGTAACTCCTTCTTCTATTACCTTTGGCTCTTTGGTGTCTTCGTCCAGGTGTTTGCCATCACTATTTACCCTATTGTGATTTTGCCCTTGTTCAACAAGCTGTCTCCCCTGGAGCCTGGTGAAATCAAGACTGGCGTTGAGAATCTTGCCCAGAAGCTTAAATTCCCGCTCTCAGAACTGCACGTCATTGATGGCAGCAAACGCAGCGCTCACAGCAACGCTTACTTCTATGGACTGCCCTGGAAGAAGCACATTGTCATCTACGATACTCTCCTCGAGAAGAGCGAACCACAAGAGGTTGTTGCTGTCCTGAGCCACGAGCTTGGTCACTGGAGCCTGAGCCACACAACCAAGCTATTTGGGATTGCTCAGGTACGTTCAACCATCTAGTGTCTCCGAGTTGTCCAGATTTCTGACCAAACCTTTAGTTCCATATGTTTTATATCTTTGCTCTGTTCTCCGTTTTCGTCAACAACAAGTCCCTCTACCAGTCATTTGGTTTCGTCAAGGAGCAGCCTATCATGATCGGCTTCTTGCTGTTCTCGGACGCCCTGGCCCCCATGGATGCTGTTGTGAAGCTTCTGATGAACATCCTCAGCCGCAAGTTTGAGTTTGAGGCTGGTATGTTGTCTCCTTATCCCACTATTCAACCTCACGATGGATACTGATCTCTCGCAGATGCTTTCGCTCAAGGACTTGGATTTTCGAAGGAGCTTGCCTCATCGCTCCTGAAGCTACAGATCCAGAACTTGAGCACCATGGATGCCGACTGGATGTATGCCAGCTATCACTACTCCCACCCGATTCTCACCGAGCGTCTTGGTGCCCTGGGCTGGAAGGGCGGCAAGGTTACCGATTTCAAGAATGAGGACAGTGAGAAGCCGGTCAAAGCCGCCGACCGCGAGCTTTGAGCTTCAACAAAGCAATGACTGGACTTTCTCCTTTATTTACCTGATGATACTTTATGCCATCGGACGCATCCGAGATACTATGATGAAAAATCTAATCTTCGATGGAGTTGTCTTGTGTGACAAAATTATGATGTGGTAGCTGTCTTCCCAGGGCATTTGGAGTTTTAGTATAGCAAAGGGGGACGATGGGTTTTTTTGGCAGGCCGATATATCTTCCTGGCGACTTTGCTAGTGATATGACGGGGTCATAGATATTGGTTTTTGAAAAGAGCAAAGTACTCGAATTTTGCATGTGTTTGGATAGGCCCTTTGGAATATGACCGAACCATCTAACTTTACAACAAACCATACTTTTCCTAGACATGATTTGCATGCGTTCATATGTCCAGACCAGAGAATATCCATTGATAGGAAACTTCCCGACCAAAAAAGGGTGAATAAAGAAATGGAACTCCGACCCAATGCAGCAACGCCCATAAGCTCAAAGATATCCAGGAAAAAGTGATCAATCCGAACCAACATCCTTCTTGGCCTTAGCTTTTTTCTCTGCTTGACGCCTTTCCTTCTTCTTGCGCTTGCGCTCCTCCTTATCAATGGTAGTTTGATCCTTCTCTTGTTCGGAGAAAGCCTCGGCCTCCATCTCAGCATCCTTCATTTCGAGATCGGCTTGCTCTTGTTCGTCACCCTCCTCATTCTGGTTGGTCTTTGAAGCAGATCCAGCGGCAATGTCCAGGTATTCCTCGTTCGGGTTCTGCTTTGCAACGGTCAGATCCTGGCCGAGAATCTCGCCAGCAAGACCAGCTTGCACGCGCTTGAGGTTGTGGAGGATCAGGTTGGGCGCAGCAGCGGTTGTGCGCGAAACAGGGCCGTTCTCGCCGATGCTAGAGTTTGGCTGCAAGGAGGGATCTGTGTTCGCGCGCTCCAAGTAGGAGGCCAGGAACTCATGCGCAGCGGACTGGCTAATTGTCTTGGTGCTGTGCACAGTCGTGGGTGGGAGGGCGGAGGGGCCTTGAGTAGTCATTTTGGCGGGTGGTCTGGTTCAATTGACAATTTATTGGAGTCTGTTTGATAGACCAGACAATATTGGGGGTATTATTCGATGTCCCAGGGGTTGAAAGGCGAAAACAAGGCCAAGAAGAGTCTCTGCAAGAATCATGAAAGTAGCAAGCGGCGCATCGCGACAAAAAAGTTTCGGTGCGCTAGTCCCAATTTGGTATCATATTCATAAATCGCAGAGCATAATGCCAGACTGCTGATCCCAATTAATAGGATTGCAAGAATGGTGTTATTATATTACTCTTGGATTAATTCCTTGTATCTTCTTTTTTGTATCTCTCACTGACTTGATTGCATGGGGCGATCTAACACTGTACAGTCGGGTCCGTGCCTGCGGCTCCGCGCTTAATTTTCTTTCGACTTCCGAACACCGCGCCTCGAGCCAGTGACTCCATCAGCCCGTCCATCACAACGTCAAGAAACCCAGAGTCGCTCATCCACGTCACCGACTCGGGTCTTTTACCATGTTTTGTTCTGGTTGCAGGGTTCTGCCCTCTATCCGGGCTCCTTTTTCCGCCATGCGCACCCCGATGAACAGGTATGCCAGCACGCGAATCTCGACTCTTCTCCGCAAAAACAGCCATCCCAAGTCAACCAGACTTCTAACAGTTGTTCCAATGATGTAGAATCTCTCAATTCACCCCGTCAGCTACAATTACCCCTTCCACCTTTCTCACCTCAAGATCTTTCTCCTCGACTCTCCTCTCCACGCCCACTCGCCTCCAATCAATGCAGACCGTTTCCTCCCGTTTGCCCTCGACATCGGCCCTCACAATCCCATCTATTCCCTCACTGCTGCCTCAGCAGAACCGTTCTTTCTCGGCTACTGCATCCCTGGGGGTCAAGCGCTCTACATTTCGCCCCTCGCGCCGAGTCCAGAAGCGGCGTCATGGTTTCCTATCCCGCAACACCGCCAGGAAAGGACGGTTGACAGTTATCCGCCGGCGGCTGAAGGGTCGGAAGGCTGTGAGCTGGTGATTCAAATGCAACTTCAACCTTCGACCTGCTAGTTCTTCCAGGAGACCGCGAAAGTGATATGTCCATATTAGGGCGGATACAAATACCAAAGCATACGGGTTAGGGAAGAGAAGGGGAGCAAGATTTTCTTTAAAGAGACTACCTCTTGAGACGGAGTCCGTCGAGAGATAGAGCATGTTGGGCCACTAGGCCTTGTACCATAGTACCTATTCGTGTTACAAACGCACGGAACGGATTTGTGAGATTATACTCAATTCAACAGTTATTCATTTCAGCGCCAGCACACAACTCCGTAGCCAGTGTATAAGTTCTACCTAGGCTGCCGTTTCTAGAGTTCGTGGGACGCATCGCTCATCTCTTCGTCATCTTCATCGTCATCGTCCTCTGAGTCGTTCTCATAATCTTCGTCATCTTCATCTTCATCGTCTTCCTCATCGCCATCGAGCTTAAGACCATAGTCGTCCTCGAATTCCTTGAGTGGCTGGACAGTTGGAGTGAAGCCAGCGGACTTGAAACCTTGCACAAGAGGCTAAGAATGGAAAATTAGCAAATTATCTTCTCAAACTGGGTACTATCCTGGGCGAAATGGGGCATTGGAGCTTACCTCCTCTAGAACGGGGCTACATGTGACGACAAGGTTGGCTGTCTCCGACGAGAACATAGGCAGGATGATATCGCGCAGAGCACTCTTGACCTCATCAACGTTGATATCCCGTACTTTCTTGAGCATCTTCTCTTTGTAGTCGCTGGGCAGGTTGCGAACGACTTGGCGAATGAAACTGCCCTGAGCAGCGCTGGCTGCAGTAATTTGCTCGTTGGCGAAGCCAACTACGATGCTGCTAATGGCACCTTCCAGCATCAATGGATCGAAGGGAGTGGCACCAGACAAGTAATTCTCGACGATATTTTTGCTCGCCTCAAATGCCTTGTGCGCGTTTGGAGAACGGTACACATCGAAGGTGACGAAGTTCGTGTCGATGTTGTAGCCGAAGTTGGTGCCATAGGCCAGGCCGGTGCCGCGGACTGCCACCCAGAGGGGACCCTCAACTGCGTTCATGTACGCAATTGCAACAAGAAGCGCCGGTAACTTGGGATGGTCGTAAGAATCAAGACCTCGAGAAGTAGTATAGGCGAAAGACGAGTCGACAGTGGGCATTGGGACAATGTATGACTTGCCACCAATATTCTTGCCCGCATCGCTCATCAAAGCCCGGCGGTTAGTGATGGGCTTCAGGTTTTCGCTGCTTCCGAGACGCTCGGCAAACTGCTTCCAGGCCGAGACAGGACGAGGAAGCTTCTCGAGGTCGGCAATCACCACAACTCGAATGTTGTCCGGGCGAAACAGCGACTTGCGGATTTCCTCCATGCGGCTGACGATCTCTTCGGGCTGGCTTGACAGCAGCCGTTTGACCCGCTTTAGGTAGCGTGCCTTTACCAAGGTAGATCGAGCGCGCGAGATAGATCCCTGTGCATAGTGTACCATAGTGTGAACCGCAGCGAGCATAGAGTCGCCGTTGCGCTTAGATTCAGGGACGTCGGCGAGGAGTCTAGTTGTGATGGCACGGAGTCTCTCGACATCGAAAACAGAATTCCAGCACAGTTCCTGGATCCAGGCGATGGCAGTTTCATACTTCTCAAGCTCCACCTGGAAGGAGACACGCAGCATCTCGGAACTTCCGAGGGCCCGTGCGGATTCCATGCTGTATCCGACGGTGTCCTTCTCCAATTCGACCACAACTTGCTCGAAGTTGATGGTCTTGCCATCACGCAGGACCGGAATGTTGAAGAACGCCTCCGTGTAGATAGACAACAAGGGGAGAAGCTGAATGGGAACTGACTGCGCGGAGAAAAGAACAGACATCTGTACAAAGCTGCTGGGGATGTGCTCGAAGTGAATGAACAAAGGCATGTCTGTCTTGTCAGTATCCACCAGCTTTTGAATCTTGTGATCAGGGTGGCCAGCCTTTAGTGCAGCACCTGAGCGCGCAGTGGTCGTCTCCGTGAAGTGAATAGATTCAGTTCCAGGAATAGTGAACTCGGCCAGTACCTCTTCCGGGATTTCCCTGTCGTTCACTTCCTTGGCCTGCTCAAGCTTGTCTGCAAGCTCCTTCAGACCAGTTTCACCCAAACGTTTCTTTTGCGCGGCAACTCGGGCCTCCTCATCCGCCTTCAATTTGTCAGACATCTTCAGCGACGGAACACCCAGGATTGAAACATGATTCGCATCAGCGATCCATTTTCTGATGAAAGCACGCCACTCATCCTCCGTCCAGCTTTCAAGAGCATCATATTCCTTCAGCGACGCAACATCCCGCATGGTTGAACCATCACGTTTTCCGAACAAGAAATCCGTAATGACGTACTCAGCAAAGCTGTTCGCTGAGTTTTCAGTCGAGAACTTCCAAGAACGGCGCTGGCGGTCAATGCATTCCTTGATATATTTCATGTCTAGTGGCTTATTCATCGCATCTTTCAAGATCTCGAAGAATCTCTTTTCAACTTGCTCAAGCTTTTCAGTCTCAACGCTAGTTAGTGTAAAGCGAATCTCGATGCTGGGATGGTCATCGGTGGAATAGTAGACAGCACTGGCGATCTGCTCCTTTTCCACGATGGTGTTCTCCAGCAGGGAGGCAGATGAGCCGGCCAGATACAAGAGAGCCACATTCAAGGCACCAGCTGGGAGATTGTTAGCTTCTGTATCTATATATAGGAAGGAAGCAGTGACAAACATACATTGTATGGCATCGTTGCAATCCGGACCAAGAAATCGGATCTCAACTTCACCAAATGACTCATCTTCCTCAGGGAATTCCACTCTCTCGATGATGGACTTCTCTAAGGCGGGAGTTTGCTTGGAATCAGTCCAGGGTCTCTTGAAGGAGGCATCTGGGCTAGGAATGACATCCAAAATGGTGTCCTCAAACTTGTCCAGGATTTCCAGCATGTTATTCTGGTCGACCTCACCCGTAATGATCAAGCAGAGGTTCTTTGGCTGATACATCTCTCGGTGAAACTCTCTGATCCGCTCTGCAGTCAAGACTCGAAGCTGCTCCATCATTCCTCCAGTCTCATACCGGAATCCAATGCCCGGAGGATAGGTGGCACGTCGAGCTGCCAGGTCAATCAGCTCCGCGGCGTTGTTCTGGACACCCTGCATCTCCGAGTAAACTACACCGGCATCGTTTCCAGTGCCGTCGATGTGGTGCACCTCCGTATAGCAGCCCTCGTCTGTCAGCGTTGGGGCAATGACATGCTCTAGATAGACAGGAAGGATACGTGCAAAGCCTTCCCAGCCGGCTGTGTCAAGTGTGTAGGCTGTGTGATCGGTCGCCGTCCAGGCATTGGTGTTGGAGTACACCCGAGTTGCCAGCTTATCCAGGAAGCCCTTGTATCGGTAGTTCCGTGATCCCATGAAGCAGAGATGCTCCAGAGTATGAGGAGCACCTGAATCATCGTGGATCTCAGTGGCGAGTACAAAGTAGCCGTTCACCTTGGGGCCCTTCTGGTCGATCACCACGACCCGCATGCCAGTGCGTTGAGACTCATACTCTGTGAATTCACTAGGTGAATAGTCTGGCTTGAACTGCTGGAGCAGTTTGAAGTGACTATTCTGTTTTGAGGGCGACATATTGATCAATGAAAGGATATGCCCAGGAGAGATTCCGCGCCGGAAGGTGAACAGTCTGCTTTTATGTTAGCTGCCGTCTTCACCTGGACGCTGTGTATAAAAGGTTGGCTTATAGTAATTCTGTTGCATGCCAACAGCACCAGCCATCAACCGCCAACTGCCAACTGCCAATATGATTTCCAATGGCGCTAAGGGCCGGCTGCGCCCGCGCAGGTATTGGATGTGGGGAGAGAGAGCATATGCACCATGTCCAGAGTGGAATAAATAGAGCCACCAGTAGAATCAGGAGGAAGGTAGGCCACGCGAGGCTGCAGGGACGCATCTAAGGAATCGCCTGCGACATGGTACCAGTGGGCATGTGTGACGGCGGGGCAGAAAGAGATTTGGGAGGCCGAATGGAGCCTCGGTGCAGGGATTGAAGGGATTCCAGCAGATCCAAGACACAAAGGGGGCGCTTGACTTACAGTGACTGAATTGTTTTCACCCGACTCAGGCCTTGCAGGCTAAACCGAGACACGATGGGGTTAGAGCTGAGCTTGTGTGCTGGACCCAAGCGGAGGTTCCAAAGGTCGGTTCCCGTTCCTTACAAAGCGACCGTGTTCTCTGGCTCCTCTTTTCTTGTATCGGGCTGGGACTTGGGACTCTTTCCAATCTCTGGCCAGTAAGACTCCCCGAGCAACGTCTTGATTTTGGATTTCGGCTGATTCCTGGCCCTCGTGGACGATCTCCGATCACACGTGGGGCGGTGACGCCCAAAGTCACGAGTTGTTGACACGCCGCAACTCCGGGGCTCGAGTCCTCCAAACCCCTAGTAATCCCGACAGCTGTTGGTATTTCGCTCCCAACATGTCCCGTCAGGCCTCCGAGGACGAGTTGTGCCAGGCGGTCCTCAATTTTGTCACCGACGGCGCCTATCCAGAGGAGACCCTGGTGGCCGCCCAATTCCCTGCGGCAGCTCTGACGAAGGAGCTGGAGCTCATTTCCAAGGCTCGCAAGCAGGTTGAGGTGGGTCAATGCAGTCGCAGCTTCACCTCAGCTTTGAGATGATCCGTGAATATACTGACTTGTTGCTCGTTGGCCCTTTAGGACGAAATTAGCTCACTGAGCCGTGAGAATACCACCTTCGATGCCGATGACTGGATTATCCAAGCGAAGCAACTGCATGCGGATATCGAGCGCTCGCGAGTCACTGCACGGGAGATTGTCGCCCAGCATGAGCAGACTAAACCATTGCGATCAAAAGTGGAGGATGCAAGCGCGAAAGTGGGCTTGATCGAAACGGAGATCGCGTTCAACCAGGCCGTGACCGACACGCTCGAGGAGGTACAGCGACTATGCCAGCAGCTGGAGAGCGGACGAGCAGCTCTTGCGACTGGTCAGATTTCGGCAGCCATCAAGCAGTTGGAGTTGATCGATGGGGCGATTGGAAGCGATACGAACTTCGCGCACACCAACGTCATGGGCATACTTTCGACAGAGGTCGCACGCTTGCGTCAAGAGATAGAAGATGCACTGCGCCTGCGCTGGAGCAAACAATTGAACGTTGATCGGCAAAAGGGCGAATTTCAAATCACCAAGGGTGATGCGGCAGATTCTTTGGATGATACGATCGAGGCCCTGTCTCGATTGGAGATTCTACCTTCTGCCACTGATAAATTCCTGAGAGATCTTACTTCTATTATCATTGACCCTATACTATTACCACGGGCAGATGGTAGCAGCCGTGGTGTCTCGGTAACCGACGCGAGCGTTCATCTTGAACCTGATTATTCAATAACCACCGTCTCTGAAACTTTGAATCATGTCGCCGAGGTCTTGAGCCATTTGCGGCAGAACCTTCCTCCATCCATTTCGGTCGGGCTTTCACAGACACTTGTTTCAGCTGTTGCTTCGAAGGCAATATCCGGGCGGTTGTCTTCTGTAATCCCAACCACCCTCGCTGGTCTGGACGAATTTGAAAAAACCCTAGACCATGTCTTGCAATTTACAAAAACTATTGAGTCTTGGGGGTGGACTGGTCAAGAGGAGCTGGTGTCGTGGGTCAATCAAGCTCCTCGTCTGTGGTTGACACAGCGTCGTGTCGATTCGCTTGACCGTGTCCGCAAGATTCTCGCTGCTAGCAAGGGCTCAACCATGCAAGTGGAATGGGTAGAAAAGGAGGTTTTTGAAGCCGATGAAGCTTTATTGCAGAATGCCACGGCCGATGATGATTGGGATGTAAATTGGGACGATGACAAAGAGGAACAGGAAGCTACTACGCATGAGAAGAATGCGCAGTCCGAAGACGATGAGGAGGATGTTAGTGCATGGGGCCTTGATGATGCTCAGGAAGAATCTAAACCCGACAGCATGGGTCCAATTGAAGACGATGGCGATGGCGATGATGCTTGGGGTTGGGGCGAAGAGGATGAGGAAGATAAGGGCGAGAAAAACCCAGAATCTGAAGACACGGCGAGCTTAAAACCTGCAAATGGTGAAAAGATTGCCACTTCCTCTGCTCCCAGAGAGGTGACTCTGAAAGAGGTCTACACTGTCACTGATATCCCTGATTCGGTCCTTGGCATAATCCAACAACAAATTACCGACTCGAAAAATATTTCACAACCCCCGTGAGTCTATAACAGTCATTGATCTGATGCTGTACTTCGCTAACAGAACCCAGATATTCGACTTCTCGTGTTGCATCGTCTGGCGCTGGCCTGCTTGCGCTACCCACCTTGATTTTGGCTATGTTCAAAGCCACCTCGTCCACTTTCTATTCTCTGAAACTTGAATCCGGACAGATGTATCTTTACAATGATACTCTCTATCTTGCTGGCCAAGTTCGTGAATTGGTAGAGCGATACGAGTTGTCCAGGCTCGGCTCGGATGTGGAAGCTCTGGAGAAGTTTGGGAAGTTTGCCTACAGCAAGGAGATGCAAACTCAGAGCACCATTGTTACAGACCTTCTAGATGGTGCACAGGGCTTTGGTCAATGTTCTCAGCAGCCATTCAAGACGGAATGCGAAAATGCCGTGAGCGCCACTGTTGACCGGATACGAGACGTCTACAAAGAGTGGCAGCCGATCCTGTCACACTCCGCCCTGCTTCAATCAATAGGCTCTCTGCTCTCTACGGTGATCAATAAGATCATTATTGATGTTGAAGATCTAGGGGATATCTCTGAAGATCAGTCCAAGCAGTTAGTCGCAGTCTGCAACCAAGTCACCAAGCTCGAAAACCTATTCATGCCCAAGACGACCGGCGACGCTGAAGCTGTTCCAATTACTGCCGTTTATGTTCCAAACTGGCTCCGGTTCCAGTATCTTATTAACATCTTGGAAAGCTCGCTGGCCGATATCAAATTCCTTTGGCTCGAGGGCGAATTGGGCCTAGAATTCTCCATGGATGAAGTGATTGATTTGATTGAAGCACTGTTTGCTGAGTCTGACTATCGCCGTCGAGCCATTGCAGATATTCGACGAGCCCCCCGATGATGATGATGATGATGATGATATTTTCCATAATAGGCTTCGGTTTTTTTCAATAATTCATACATATTTCAACTAATGTAAAATTCTACGTATATTCCGATGGACTTTGTAGGTCTGGCGGGGCCATCTCCGCGCTTTGCACTACTATGCCGCACCGGCTACCGTATTTTTTCCTCACCCGCGCGCTTTTGTTCAATTTGCGACGGCCACCAGAACAGGGATCGCCACGACGTTCTGGATCCAATTTTGCCCATCATGAGCGAAGACCAAGGTTCATCTGCTGCGGAGGCTGTGCAGAGACAAGTTCGTGTGCAGCTCACCAGCAAGCAAGAAGATGTTGCTCTGCCTGAAAGCACTGGTCCCATTTTGGTTCCTACCGGTAAAATCTCCCTCAGTCCTCATCGAGGACATATGAGTATTAAAATCAAATGCTGATGCAATTGTTACCTAGGATTGCGACGATATGCGCTTTCGACACTGGTTAACAACCTTCTGGGAAGCGAGAAGCCGATTCCATTCGAGTTTTTGATCAACGGAACATTCCTTCGTACCTCGATCGATGAATACCTGACTTCCCATGGCATATCTTCTGAAACTACTCTTGAGATTGAATATGTCCGAGCCCTTATTCCCCCGCTTCACATCGCATCCTTCCAGCATGACGATTGGGTCAGCGCAACCGATGTCCTCTCAGCGACCTCCCACGCTGCGTCCTGGGCATCCGGCGCTACCTTTTCCAAGGGCCAGGAAAGAATTCTGTCCGGTAGTTACGATGGTTTCCTCCGTATTTGGAACATGTCTTCCGAGACCATTGCCACCTCTCCCGCTGCCGCCGAAGGAGGACACACCGCATCTATTAAGGCTGCTAAGTTTGTGTCGCCAAACCAGATCGCTTCGGCTGGGCTAGACCGGACGGTTCGCCTGTGGAAATATACCGAGGATGATGAGTTCACTGGAAAGATCTCTCCCCAGCTAGAGCTGTATGGACACAAGTCTGGTATCGAATCGCTGGCTGTGCATGCTCCGTCTAACCGTCTTCTTACTGCTTCCTCTGACCATACTGTCGGTTTTTGGTCGACTAAGAAGGCCGACGCCCCTGCTGCTCCGGAAGGTCTTCTCCCATCCAACACTTCCCGGACATCGAAGCGAAGAAAGCTGAACTCCTCTCTGAGCACCCCGCAGCGCGGCCCTCTGGCTCTTCTTTCGGCCCACACTAGCCCCGTCTCTGCTGCCATCTTTGATGCCAAGGACTCGACTGTTGGTTACTCGGCCTCCTGGGACCACTCTCTGCGAACCTGGGACCTGGTGACTGCTACTCTCGTTGACACTCGCACCACGTCCCACTCCCTTCTCTCTCTGGAGCACCTGCCCGAGCATAACCTCCTGGCTGCTGGTACATCTGCCCGCCACATTACTTTGATCGACCCTCGAGTATCTGCTACAACTGTGGCAGCGCTGACCCTCCGTGGTCACACCAACGCCGTAGTGAGCTTAGCTCGCGATCCCCACAGCACCTACGGTCTGATTAGTGGCTCACACGACGGAACCTGCCGAATTTGGGATATTCGATCGACCAAGACCGACAAAGACGGCGTTGTTGGCGAGAGCGTCTACTCAATCTCCCGAAAAAGTCTTGAGGAGGAAGGTAAGGCTGATAGCAAGCGTGTTGGCGGTGAGGGCGTCAAGGTCTTCAGTGTATGCTGGGACCAGACTGTGGGCATCGTGAGCGCGGGTGAGGACAAGCGGATTCAAATTAACCGTGGTGAAGGAGTTTTGTCCTCGATGAAGGAGTAGATTGCACATATGGGCCCGGCGTTTTTAGATGTGTCGTTTTCTGTCAAAAGTTTCTATCTGCCTGTACTTTTCCGTCTCTAGCTTGATTTAGCCCTAGGTAGTATTCGGATATACACCAAAGCCTACCTGAACTGAAGATAAGTTTCTACTGCCGTAAGTATTGTATTGGCCAGGTACAAATCATGGACTGCTACTGGTAAGATGATTTGTGAACTAGGCTTTATGTGTTCAGTTATTTGAATTTAATCTATGGTACAGTGTGAGACTACCCATATGATAGCAGATGTTGCAGTCCATATGTGCATCCCAATGGGTCCTTATCTCCATTTGTTCATAATCCCGCGACGGATTGAGTGCTAAAAAATCAAGAAAATATGAAACGCCATTCCCATGCCTCTTACACCAAAGAGGTGTGATTGTCCCAGAAAAAAAAGTCGAGGAGAGTGAGATCGCTGCTATATTTACAGCCGGCGCTCCATCCGATTGAGTTTGACAGGGGTTTTGATCTGTACATAATTCCATTAGCATTGACTGGCCCTATTCAATACGGTGCAGGAACTCGCAGCATGTGCATCAACATGTTGCAATATAACATCGAAGGTAATGACAAGAGCACAGATCCACCGACCGTACAGTGGAACCTTAAAATCAAGATAAAACCTACCTGAGTGCGTGTGCGCTGTCCTCTCACAGGCAAACCCAGGGCATGGCGACGGCCGCGGTAGGTACCGGTCTCCTTCAAGCGCTTGATGTCATTCAAAACCTCTCGTCGCAGATCGTTCTCAATCTTCATATCCGACAGCACAGCGGTCAGGTCGAGAACCTGCTTGTTGGCAAGCTCTCCGACGCGGCAGGTCGGGTGGATGTTGAAACGGGCCAGAAGGCGAGAAGAGGTATTACCTCCGACTCCGAAGAAGGTCTCGAGGGATTTCTGTTAACTACAGTCAGATTCTGATGACCGGGCGAGTCAATTGATCGAGATAGAAGGGTTGAGGTTGGAGGTGCGATGTCACGGAGGGAGGCTTGCCTTGAGAAGATTCCGCTCAGGGAAGTTGACGCCGAGAATAAAGACCTATGAAGAAGATTAGCGGCTGCAACAATGAAAAAATATTGACGGAGAAGCGGTACCATTGTGACGACTCTGAATAGCTGCTGGCCAGGCAATTGTTTCGTGCTCCGACGGATGTTCTTGTCGCGATGCGAAATCCTCCGGCAACAACGTTTCTCCGGGAAGTGACTTGCGGACGGCCCGCAACGGCTTTACAGTTCTACGGGTAATACAGTCACGATGTACAGTATTTGTCGGCCTTTCCTGTACACACTTCATTTCCTTGCTATGGGTAGTGGATACACTCGTTGAAAAGTAAAATAAATGATATTAAAAAACGCGAATGATCTATTATAAGTAAAACCTACACTCATTAATAGCTGAATTGCCCAGCTTGTGAAAGCGATGCAAATAAGATGTATGTTGGCTGAGGGTTCACTGGACTTTTCCCGAAAAACGGGTCTGGCGAACACTTGAAACGCAGAAGGTGTTCCTTATTGACCCTAAGTCCAACTTAATGCCAAATAAGAATGAGACGAAGCAGACTCGGCGAAATGTCATTGTCAATGGCCTCAGTTGAGCGTTTCTAGAAATCATACTTCTTTCAAAAACGGGGGCAAATATTCCAATTCGAAGACTTCAAGTCAGATGCCGCTTCCACCATTCCTCTTTCCGTAAAAAGGACTCGTGGATAGCCTTTTGCCCATGCCAACCATGCCCTTCACCCTCGAACTCGACAACCTCTGCAACTCTTCCTTCCGTTTTCATGGCATCAGCCATCATTCTCGCCTGTGCAACTGGGACAACCATATCGATGGTTCCCTGCAAGAGTAACAGTGGTGCCTTCATCCGCTCGGCATAAAAGCATGGGCTGCGATTTTGAAGCTCCATTTCTCTGTCCTCAGGCTTTGTTTTAGAAAGTAACAAGCGGTCCACATCTTGACTTTCAAACTTGTAAGAGTCTGCCTGGAGTGCCTTCACATCACTGATGCCATAAGAGCTTATACCCGCAGCCCATACATCGGGATACATATGCAGAGCTCGCAAAGTCAGGTACCCACCAGCGCTTCCGCCGTATATGCCGACTCGCGCCGTATTGACCAACCCTTTACTTCCTAGGAATTCAACGGCGCTGACAGCGTCCCCAACATCGACAAGGCCCCAGTATCCAGAGAGTCGCTCACAATAATCACGGCCGAATCCAGTGGAACCGGTGTAATTGACCGCAGAAACGGCGAAGCCGCGTGTGGTCCAGTACTGGATTTCCAGATTCAACGCAGGAGTCACACATCCATTGGGACCACCATGTACATAAACTAGGAGTGGCGGTAGAGTTGTATCATTCGCTTGGAACTCTGGGTTACGAGGAGGAAAGTAGAACATATGAACATCTCCATCGCATCGAGGGCCGTATTTTTGAGGGGCCGTATATTCTGTCGCGAGCGAGACATACTCCGGTGAAATTTCAAACGAAGCAGTCGAAGTAAGCACAATTTTCTCTGTAGCAGCAGATGGCAACACCGAGATCAAAGCTAGTTCTTGTGGGGAAGTAGCTGCTGAGCCAACAACTGTAAAGCTGGTAGACGAAACTCGAGTGAGCCCATTGCCACGACTTCCAATATCGACATATGGAAGATGGAGATCTTGAGCCGACAAAGAGACAAGATCGATTAACACAACTTTGCTAGTTGCATGAGTTATGACGGTCGCCACTATGGTTTTCTCATCAAGAAAAATATATGTAGAGCTGCATAGATGTTAGGTGATTGAGAATTGAATGCCCATTTTTCGAATGACAATTTTGAACATACCTTCCAAGCTCCCATTCAGCAATAGCAAAGTCGGATTTGTCCATGCCATCAAACTGTAGATGACTTAGATGTCCATTTTCCGGGTGGAATGAGTATAGTTGCCAGAATCCTGTCCGGTCACTCGCAAAGTACAATCTACCGTCCAAACCCCATTTGGGTTGGGCGATACTCTCTTCCCGAGCCTTTCCTGCGATGCGGGTCACATTTTGCAAAGCGCCATCGTGCCATTCTGCTGTATACAGAACTGTTCCGGTCCAGGGCATATCTGGATGTGACCATTGTATCCAAGAGAGATGATTTCCGGAAGGGTCAAACTTAGGGTGGGAATAGAAATCGTCTCCTTGGGCGATGATGACTTCTTTGTTCGAATTCATGTCGAAGGCAACCAGGGTGTTGTGAACATGGGTTGCTTGGGTTTCGGGGGTAGCCTCTCTGTGGTCTTCCTTAATTGCAACTATCCATTGTGGGTTTGTGGGATGACTGCAAAAATCCCCATAGCGGATGCCTTTCTCCGCTGGATGGAGGAGTTTAGCCTGGCCTGTCGATGGATCTAGCAAGTAGATATGGCAAGACTTTTCATCCGATAATAAGATCTGGCCATCGTGTCTCATAGATACAGAGCCGCCGCCGAGCTCTTGCACTGTTGCCAGGGCGCTCAATTCTCTAGGAAGGACGTCTTTCTTTTGTCCGTCTAGATGCTGCACGATGGCGAAGCGACCGTTCTCAGTGGGGCGGCACTCAACAGAGTATATCGCGCCAATGGATTCCTGTAGACTATTATGAGCAAGCGCATCTTGTATTTGAAGATGGGTGAATACAGACATCAACCACAACGTCGTGAAGGGATATACTACAAGTTGCCAACACCTCGGCGGTGAGCGGGCTTCCCCATTGACCATAGGGTACAGTTTGGGGAGGCATCTTTCTAGTTTAAAGAAGGCGACGCAATTCGGGTTCAAATGAAGACTTGTCTTTGGGGATGGACCAGTTTTTTCTGGAGATTTTCTGAACCCCACGGCAGCTGTCTCGGAAGTTGGATTGGGATGACTCACCGGAAAATTGCCAATTGCTCGAAGAAACTGGGCGATGTTTCTCAACGCTTCAAAAGCAAGTCTATTAAGTCTTTGGATATTATGCTGATCACATCTATGTTGGAACCTTTATACTCTTCTTTTGAATGGGCACCAGCGACGCTGCTTCGATGGGCGAGCAAAAATTCAACTGTTTGTTAACGAACTCCTCGTGATTAACTGGTTGGAAAATTACAGTGTATCATCGGTCGACCTGCAAGCTAAGGCAAGACGATATCTGCAATTTTTACGGGTGTCACATTAGTCATTGGCGTGAAAATCACTAAAATTATGCTGGATTGGTTGTCTCTGGTAGAAGCCGGAGCCAGAAGACAGGAAAAACCTCAATAGAACCCCACATGCATCTAAAGCCCTTCCTTCGCTTGCTATGATCGCCAACAAGATAATGAAAATAAGAATAAGACGGTAAATAGATCAAAAGAGATGCACCACAAAAGACAAATGTTGGGTGGGGTATTCGCGGAGAAGTTTGGGGATTCCAAGAGGCAAGTGATGAGGAAATAGCAAAGAGGCGAAAAGAAGTCATTGCGTTGGCCAAACCAAGCAATGGTCTCCTGCAAGATTAAATCAAAGAGGGCACAGTCGACATATAACCTGTTGAGGAACTTTTCTATTCCATCCAAAGCGCCGTGCTTTTGCAAAAACATGAGAAAAAGTATGAGAAGGCAGCTTCAAAAAGATCAAGGCCGGTTCCGAAAGTGACAAGCCCATGTTTAGTACGGTGAGAATCGGGCTCTCCGCCTTTGAGTTGCTCTTCTCATGGGACCAACTGGTTGCTCATCCTCGGAATCATCAATCGTGATGGCATTGGTGGCGGAGGCTCCTGTACTCCTGGCAATTCTTGCGGGGGGCCTTGGGGGGAGCTGGAACTCGCGGACTCATCATCCAAATCCTCCAAAGCAGGATCTGGATGCGAATCATAGAAGCGTCTTCTGCCCGTGGCGAGATGAGGAGCCTCTTCTTCTTCATCATCATCTTCGTCATCTTCGTCATCTATCAACGAGTGCATCGGAGAAGAACGGGTATCGTGGTATGTAGGACTGCTCGAGGTGTCCTCGTCATGAGAGGGTGATGACACCTCCCAAGGCTCTCTGGGCGCCACAAAACTGCTCTCATCTTCTTCGATTTCGCTATCTTCGTCTGAATTATCGGTGTCAACATAAGTGGGGCCAGATTGAGGCAATCCTCGACGGGGTGACCCTCCCACTCGGGAATGAGTGCCATCAACCACTGTGGAGTGATCAGAGTCGTAATCTTCCCCATGTGCGTGCTCCTCATCGTCGATGAAGGAGTCCATGTCATCATAATCATCATCCTCCTCCTCTTCATCATATTGGCTACCATCAAGGTCGTGAACGCGTTGCCCCCATGGGTGGGGATGGTATGCGTGCTCCCCTAACGCATGAGCCAGAGGAGCAAATATGGAGGGAGTAGGATCTCCAGCTCCTACTCCAAGATAGAACTGATGCGCGTACGGGTCACCATAAGATCCCCAAACGCTATCGTCATCCTCAAGGTCACCAAACTCATCCTCTTCAGCCTCCTCCCCATCAACCATCGAATCGAAATCGGTCTCATCATAATAATCATCGTCCGTAATACTGTAGTCTGTCAGGCCTTCATCCGGGCGGTAGACCCAACCGCAGCCTCCGCATGCATCGTCTTCAAGTTCCCATTGACAGTGAGGGCAGCGCATTACTCCATCATCCACATCAACCAAAGGTTTGAGCGCAGGGGCTTTTGGCTTGAAGAGACCCCCAAACAGACCCCCAGTTTGGGGATGAGCATCTGCTTTGTCTTTATCCACTCGATCTGATTCCGATTTTTGGTGCTCCGAGTGCTCCGCTGTGGTTTCTCCTTTGTCTAAGAGCTCTGCACGACTTGTGAACATCTGGACTACTGCGCGAACCTTTGAAGTATGTATCAGATAACAGCTCACAACATTGCGTTTGAAAAATATGGACCCGGGAGCTTACCAGATATGCCGGAGCAGGCTGGGTCTTGACGGGTGCCCGGCAGTCCGGGCATGTCCTCTTCGATCTTCCACCACCAAACCATGATGACAGGCACTATGCGCGGTTAGCAGGTCCCTGGGTAGGAACCCGCTAGCAAAAGAGCACTCACAGTGTAACAAAACGTATGCCCGCAGGCAAGGGTAAAGGGTTCGTATAGGGGTCGAATACAAATTCCGCATTGTATAAGGCTTCGGATTTCATCGACATGTCCTTGGAGCGTGTTGACAAGCTAATGACGCGTTAAGTCTGGATCTTCGGTTCAATCAGAGGGATGAAAGGATCTTACTCCGGAGGCCTCGGCCTCTGAGCCACTGCCACCCGCCATGCCGGCTGCGCGTATTGGGCTGATGTGCTCAATCGCCCAAGCAGTCGCTTGTATATCAGCAAACGTGCGTAGGGGTGGTGTAGCGCGGGGGCGCGAAATCCGTGGAGATGCGGTGGGGGTCGGACGAAAAGGTTTCTGTCGAGGTTGGGCGGTTAGGCGATGAACCAAGGAGAATAGCGACGACAAGGATTCAAGATGGTAAAATGAGGTGTAAGCACGTTTTAAGAGAATGACAGAGACGAAGACCGGTGGAAAATGAGGACTCGAGAAATCGTGGAAGGCAGGATAATCATGGCTATTGTCGCCTCAGGCATAAATTTACATAAGCGGTACCTGAGCCTGCAAAGCGCCGACTCCGCCTTCTCGTGCACAGAAAAACTGATAGCAAAATTGTTATTGTGACTATTATTACTGCAAGTATTGCATCCTGATAGGATACTTGTCCTGGCTTAGACTTGGCCCTCGTAGTCATTCCATAGTTCTGACTTAGGTTGTTGAGCCCTTGAGGCTAATTACGCAATCAGAATGATGATATGCCGCTCTATGCAAGTATGTGGCAACAAGCAGAAAGCAAGCCATGATTCGGATCTGACATACAATATCAGTCTCCCTGGGAGAACGTCGCTTGACAGCGACGGCTCATCCGGTCCCAAGTCTTGCTGCACCTTCTACGGATCTAGCTGGCCCCCTGGGCTCCTGTTTGCTTTCCGTCTGTATTAAAATTCTCCCCCTTGTATGGATGGACAGATAAATGGATTGGATAGATCACTTTCTCTGCTTTTTGCTGCTACCAGTGTCGCAGAGTCGCACTCGCCGTGGCAATCTACGATGTTTGACACACAGAACATATGTTTTTTTTTGCCGGGCATCCCTTCGAATAAACATTCCTATGTGAATTCACCCATCACCTTTGATTTTCCCGATTGCTCCTCCCTCATGAGCCAGATCTCCACGATACCGGGTCACCCATTGAGAGCCAACTGATCATTCCTTCAGCGACATTCACACAATCTTGTAACGTCAGCCTTCATTAAGCTTCAAGGACTGAATATGAAGAGGGGAATAGTTGAGATGGACTCGCCCTATATACCTTCCTTTGGAGTTATCTATGGTTTAGAATATACCTTTACACTTCTTTTCTTTGCTAGCCGCTTTGAGACATTCCTGCATCGATCATGATTCATCAGGAAAGACCCCATAGGTACGATGTCTATTTATCTAATTTATTTCTATTTCAGGAAAATGTGCTTTTTTGTTTCCCCTCAGCCGGGACGGGCTGCAAATTCAAAGTATATCCTCCGTCTTCCGTCCGCCAACCCAACGATCCAATGGTCAGCGGCCGCAGTCTCTCCGCGCCAAGACTGTGGGTCCATAATTCTTCCCTGAGTAACACTAACCTAAACCTCCAATCAACCTCCAGTCCTTCTAAGCTCTCCCTTGACGCGCGCCATCACCGTCTTTGGTTTCATTTGTGTTCAATTTGGCTCATCACTCAGCCTTCTTTGAAACATATTCTTGACACATCGCCCTCATGGCGGCCGAATCTGACCAGAATGAAAATTACGACAAGGTGTGGGAGAAAGCCGAGCCCAAATTCTCACAGTGAGTCTATACTCCTTTCTAGCCTGTCCTTCTTTCGTTAGCACGTCACCCTTGTCCATGTCTTCTGGGCAATCTTCTTTTGAGAATATTGCACTACATTCGATACTTGTCAGAGCTTCAGATCTATGATTTATATTGCAACTTCAAGGGTGATTACCCATTGAACTTGTTCGCGCAATGCTCCCACTAGTGCATCTTGGTCGCGTAGTTGTTCATTGGGCTTGAACTCATGACTGACTTCATCATTCTAGTAAAACCGCAAGTGAATACTATGACCCTTGTCAGGATTTTGCAGATCGAAGCCTGAAGTGCATGAAGCGCAATGGCTTTGATCGTGAAATGTGCCAAGATTACTTCCAGTAAGTGAAGCATTCTCCTCTTTCTCAATGAATACATAGAGATCTAGGGGCTTCTGGGACTACATGGACTTGACATATTGCAATTCTTTATCCCAACCAATCCCGGCACTCCTCAATATCTTCTTGTCTAATTGACATTTCCTCACAGGGCTTATCGGGACTGTAAAAAAAACTGGGTAAGTTCAAAAATATTTGGAACAGTCATTGTTCAAAAGTCTTTCCTATCATTTTGGTCTAGATTTTGATGGTCGGAGTCTTGTTGCTGATTGTCTCTTCAGCTGAATCAGAAGAAGGGGATCCCGTCTCAGCCAAAGTAAAAGGTTGATGGATTTGTCCAATAACCAATACGGACGATTCAGGCCTGATGGCGGAGACTACGATGGCCGCTCTCCTGATTTCTATTTAGCGAGTCTTGTACACGCCATTCAGAAGCTTTCATGAAACATATATACCTGCTAATCTCCGATCGCAAACTCGGAGTATCAGGCAACTTATATATCACCTGAGTACGTCTTCTCATTTTGAATCATGTTTCCTGGGGTTTGAGTCTTTTTACCATAATGGGGAACTTCTGCCAGGCCCAATTCTCGGTAATTAATGTATTATTAGTTCGCTAGCCTTCATCCAAAACTATTTCCGCATATTAAGCGAGAATTTAAAGATATATTTTGAAAACAGTCTAGAAAGATTGTCAAAAAAGAGGATGATAAAATCAAGTCCAATAAAACTTCGAGACTTCACCTACAGCTGAATGTGAAAAAGACACACAGTAGATTGATCAATCATTAACAAATACTAACCAATCCTAACTATGTGATCTTACGCTGAATGAAAGCGAAAAATTTATTGGGTATCTAAGAATGAGACTTGTATTGGGAAACTCAATAATATTGAGAAAAAAAAACAACCACTGGCTTTTATGTTCTATTACCCAGTTCATAGGAAAAAAGACTTACAAGGATTTATCTTGCTCGAAAAATTACTAGATGTGAAGGGCAAGTAATTGATCGTGCGGACAAGACACCCCTCCATGCTTCACCGCCTTTAAACTGCTTCCCCGCCAAAACGGCACCTGCGACAAAGCTCATGGCCGTCACTCCGACTACCTCTTCTGGGCCTTCGGCGAGGGAGAACAATTACTCAGGTGAGCAGCAAGTGGTACATATCCGGCTCAACCTGTCACACCCATCATGTCGCCTGTCAACGACCCGGTGTTTCTCCGCCGCAACAATCAGATCCAAGATGCTATTGACGGGCAGAATCTCAAGCAAGCCCTGCAGCTGATCGAGAAGCGCATGAAGAAGGGCGAGGACACGCGTTTTATGAAGGTAATCTAAAAATATCTGCCCTCAATTGAATAACTGTCTCAGGCTCACAGTCCCCTATCAAATTAAAAATTACGTTTTGCTCACGACGGTCTCACCCCAGGCATGGAAAGCGCACGTTCTCTTCCGGCATGCCGATGATGTTCACCACCAGCGTGGTATTACCGAGACGCTCCAGCTTTGCAATGCAGAGCCTCCCACAACGGATATTGAGACGCTGGACATTTTGCACAAAACCTTACAGAAGTTGGATGGGCATGGTGATACCAGGACCATGTTGTGGGAGGTAGCAGCCAGAGCGAAGCCCCAGGATCTGACGATTCAGGGCAGATGGTTCACTTATGCCTTTGAAGAAAATGATTGGAAGTCAGCACAGAAGGTCAGCCTCGACCTTGTCCTCATATAATAAGTGCTGATTGTATTTCCCGATCGCTGACATCTGCTTTGAAAATTACAGGCTGCCATGAGTCTTCAAAAGAATTTCCCCAAGGATCGGAAATATTATTTCTGGGCTATCTTTTTAAGCCACATGATCGCCATCGATGACACGAGCTCGGAAATTGACCGCAAGCTTTTTGGCACTCTGGCATATCGCATGGTTTCCAAGGCAGCCGCGGATGTTCCGATCGAAAAGGTTGGTAGACTGCCAAACCCACCTATTTACACCAATCGCGTATGTATTTGAGCAAATCTGACGAGTGTATTCTCAATCTTCACAGAGTCAGTTATTGAGTGCCCCTCGCGCCATTCAGACATCGGAGGAGCTGCTCTTGCTCATTAAGATCTATGAAGCACAAGGGCGGTTCGATGAGGTTGTGAAAACTCTGGACAGCGAGAATTTGGGTCTTTCTTCTCGAATCGTTCAAAATGATACTGCTTTCCTCGGGTTCAAAGCCTCTAACCTGGGAGCTGGCAAAATGTGGGAGGAAGCGATATCCTTCGTGAAGAGCCTTTACACGGTGCCGGATAATGAGGAAAAACGTAAAGCTCTCCGGGAGATTGATGACTGGAATATCTGGAATCTTCTGGTCGAGGCAACACGACACGTTAAAACCTCTGGGTTGGCTTCTTCAATTTATTTCATTTTACGTATTGAGCTGACACTCGCCATAGGATTTTCACTGAAACGGCCCAATTTGTTGAAAAGTTCATTGAATTTAACCCCAAGTCTCGGAATGCTGCTCTAGCTCGTCTTGAGGTCATCCTTCACGGGATAGATGCAGGAGAAATGAAAGCTGACGACCTTCACTCGGCTTCCGAAAAGTACATTGACCATCATATCCACAAACTTTATGCATTTGATGATCTTCGAAGAATCTCTCGTGGCAACAGAGACAATATGCTAAAGAATAATACCTATACCCAAAAAGCTCATGGGAATGATGAGAATGTAGGCGACTCAAAATATTCTACAATTCCTGATTTAATGCTGACACCAATCCAGAGCATAGTTCCTACAATTAACGCCCTGAAGATGGACTACTGGTTGAACATCTCCGGCTCAGAGAGCACGCCATCTTGTCAGCAGATTGACTCTTTTGTATCTCGTTGCATGAAGCTTTATCAGTCCTTCTCAAGCAAGGATAAAAAAGACACAACAAAGAAGGCTGTGGAAGGATCCTCTTCGACCATTGAAAGCCAACCTAGAGATGAACTGTGCATTCTTGCCGCCATGGGACTTCTTCAGATTGAAGGGACACAATCCGAAGTGTCTGATACTGCTCTCATTCGTGCTGCCAGCATACTGGAACGTCTTTGCCAAGATTCACCTCACAACTACCAGGCCTTACTGCTCTTGATTCGCATTTATCTCCGATTAGGTGCTGGGTCTCTTGCATTGAGCACTTTCAGCAAGTTGTCAGTCAAACAAGTTCAGTATGATTCTGTTGCTCATCTTTTTTTCACACGTCTCGCCACGATTCATCCTCATTCCGCGCCCCCGATCGAAGGTGCAGAGTACAAAGATTTCGATCCACAGTCTGCATTTGTTCAGGCTCTCCACTTTTTCCGGATGGCCGATGCCAACACTATGAAATATCGCACGGCAGGTTTGGATAACGGAAGCTATGCGAATACGGAAGAAATCATAGAGCTGCGAAGACGTCTTTTGAATAGTGTAAATCGCAGGACCTTTGCGCTTGATGTTCGACGAATGCAGAGGCTTGTTGGCGGTGATCCCCTGTCCCGTTATGATGATATTGGTTAGTTCTTCAACCCCAAATCTAACTCCAAACTCCCCTAATGGCAGTTACTAATTGATATTAAAGCCCAAGAGACTTCGCCATTCCTAGACCACCGGGAATTTACGGCTTTCATGAACTGCGAGTTCACAGGCAAGCCTGATTTTGAACAGCGAGTGCGCGTGGGACCAACTCCAAAGGTGGGTTCGGTATTTGACAAGCTTGCAGTATTGAAAATCAACTAACACGCTGTAAGGCAAACTGGTTGGCTTCGAGCAGAGTCACCGACAGACTCTTTAGTATTCTGAAGGGTATTTCCCTCCAAAGGCCCCTCCCCGCTGATATAGAGCTACCCTCTCTGGAAAACCTGCAACTCTCTGGCTCTGAATCCGATCAGACCGAGACCGAGAGAGAGACAGCCCAAGTTCACTTGGACCTCCTAAAAGTGGCATTCTTCATGGCTGGATCCAATACCGTCAACCCTCAAGAAGCAGACAAAGCTCTAAGTCAAGTTGAAACCTGGCTCATTGGGAAGAAAAATGAACTCACGTCCAATGAATCTAGTTTTGCACCACTCGTCAACTCCACAGCGGTGCATCTCAAAGCAGGTATCCCAACTGCACCAACTTGGAGATACTTCCATAGTGTCTTCACTCTCCTCGAAACTATAAAGGCATTGTCGCAGCTGGTTATACTAGCATCCCGAAAGGGATCCAAAGCCGCCAAGTTGCCCAAGGGCCGCTTTGACCAGTTGTCTGCTTTGGTCCCTGAAGTGTTTGAGTCGGTTCGGCGTAACACTCGTGTTTTCAAGCAGTGTATCTCTGAAGCCGGGGTACTTAGCTCACTAGTGGATCTTGTACTCCAAGGTGATCAGGGTAATCTTTACTCAAAAGAGCTGCAAGAAACACTGGATACTTCGATGGACTCGGCTGCAGTCGAGATGTTCTGCGGTTCCTTGATGGAAAGCTGGGAGGAAGCCCTGGATGGCGTAATGAGCGTGAGGATATGATGGGTCTATTTGCTTTGAGATGAGCGTTAGATACTTCTTTTCAGGTGATTGATAGAGAGCTTCAGACAAAAGTAGATGGCATAGAGCGTGATGACCATGAAATCCTTCGCGAACCCAGTATACAAAGATAAACACGTGACGCAGTATAAATTCTAGCCTTAGGTGTCGATCGCACGTGAATGCTAACTCAAAATGGGAAGTTGCCCTAAGCCCTATTTTTTCGCCTACGCACCAACGCCTGCGCCAAGACCCGCATTGTGCGGTTCCCAAAGGACTAGGGGATTTCCACTCGACTTTCTTCATTCCCTTTCTTCGACAACCACCGCCAATCCCTCCAGTCACCAACCGTCGAAATGGCGCAGGAACGCACCGGTATCGTGGTCGGCACCAACAAGGGCCACGTACGTTCTCCCCCAACTGCTTTGAATCGTCGATAGCCCTGAATCTCTCAGTTTTTCCGTCCGTTTTTTCGAGTCGAGTCGAGTCGGGAGTTCAAGATCCAATCTTGGTCAATCGTTGTACTACAAAGTGAAACGCAAGGAACGAAATGCAGTCGGAAGTGAATAAAAAAGAGAGGGAATTCAAGGTTCAAGACCTGGAACTGTTGGAAAATTTCGATGTTTTCAATGAATCTCAACCCAAGACTTTGTATTGGCAACATGAACCCCGACTCGATTCCGAATCGCATTCAACAGACCTACGAAAAACCGAGCATCCTGGGAGCTATCGTCGCTCCGAATATTCTAGCGGGAACAGATTGACTGACTAGGATTTGATACAGAAAACCACTCCCCTCAACACCCCCAAGACCAAGATTAGCCGCACCAAGGGCCAGTCTTCCCGCCGCACTGCGTTCGTCCGCGAGATCGCCCGTGAGGTTGTCGGCCTTGCTCCCTACGAGCGCCGTGTCATTGAGCTGCTCCGTAACGCTCAGGACAAGCGTGCCCGCAAGCTCGCTAAGAAGCGCGTACGTCTACCGAAATACCCTCTCTATCTCCGCTTTGTTCAACCGCTTGTGTCTCAAATTCGTTGGGGAATTCTTGGAAAGATTGAGTGGTGGACCTGGCAAAGTGTTTTCGCGCAAATTTACCGCCTACTCAAGGCTCACTCCATCTGATTTGCAAACCCACTGCGCCAATGATCCCACTCGTTCGCCAGGTCCCAATCGTTTTGAGCTCATCCAGCGAGCATAACATGGCGACTTTTTTTTGTCAGGAAATATGAGCTAACTTCTCTCTCTAGCTCGGAACCTTCGGCCGTGGCAAGCGCAAGGTCGAGGACATGCAGAAGGTCATTGCTGAGGCTCGCCGTACCCAGGCCCACTAAATGCACCATTCCGCTACTGTTTTTCTCTTTCGTTTAACGACTCGAATACCTGGCGCGCGCGAGGGAACACGAAGAAAAAATCGCCGGAGCCTTTCTCTTTTTCCACGCTGGTTGGTCTGATGTGATTAAAACCTACGGCCACCACATGGCGCATGGCTTGCGGATTGGAACATGGGGGGTTTTGTGACTACCGGTGGTTGATGGGGATGGCAAAAATGGAATCCCTTCCCTGTTATTTGGAAGTGAAACCATAATGAAAACAATTTTTCAATTCATCTACTGTGCTTGATTCGTAATCCAGTAAAGACATCGGGAACTTGGATGTTTATTTCCACTACTCTATTCCTCCGATCTCCTCGATATGGGATTAGCTATTAAGATGGTTATTCTAATTGAATCATCATGATGTACATGAAAATCATGTATAAGATCTGGACTTACCGAGTTATACTAAGGGCAAGCATAAAACCTACAACGTTTATATGCTTCTTTTCATGACGTCGATTTTCATAGCTTGATCCCAAATACGACATGCAAAGTAGAGCGCTTAGATTCATAAAGTATAAGGCCATGGTTATCCAATCATGCATATCCCATGGGATATAATATCATTTTACTTCTTCCCCGGCAGTTTCAGCCACTTCGGCATACCGCCAGACTTCCGGGCTCCGTTGGGCTTGCTTCCCTCGCTTGTAGTGCTAGGTCCCGCGGCTGCGGAAGATAAAGCCGATGAATCTTCCACGGCCGCTGACGGTTGTTCAACCTTCAGCTGCTGGGCTTGGCTTCGAAGTTCAGGACGCAGAAGATTCACCCGGCCCTGGTGAGCAGATGCATCAAACCAACTGAAGTTGACCAAGACTCGGCCCGCTAGACCCAGATCCTTGATTAAAAGGATTTGCTCCGAATCTGAGATGGTATTTGCATGAGAGGCCCGAGGAGCCGCCGGGTTGAGGAAGACATTGAGGGTGAACTTCTCCTCAGAGAACTCTGGCGCAAGACAGCTGCGAACAAATCCATACAGTGACTTACCCGAGTCCGTAGGTCCAAATTTAGCTACAACTTGGCTTTGGTCTGGAAAGCGGACTTTCATGTCCACTTCATGGATCTGTAAGCGCCGCTTCTCTTCTGCGGCTGCCTTAGCCGCGATCTCAGCATCGGTTGGAAGGCGGGTGTTATGAGACGATTTGTTAAGAAGCCGTTGATGAGCTTTAGCGTGCTCGACAGACGGGATATAATCTTCTTCATTGTAAGGTATTTGGGCTGATGATGGGGTATTGTCGGATGGAGGGGAGAACACAGTGACGTTCCGGTCGGAGGTTGTAATTGACATAGGTTGCTCAGGCGATGCATTTGACAAAGAAGCATCCTGTCCAGACCCCACTGGTAATTTTGATCCATTATCAGGTTCAGTGCCTGTGGGATGAGCGGATTGATCTTCAGAAGGGACTGTTCCTTCAGCGACTGGGGCGGTTGGTGGTTGAATCTGGGCCGGAGCTGGCATCTCATCCTCGGATGACTTAAAGTATTCCCCAATCTTTGTCATTGCCTCTTCAAGGGGGTCTTCAGTCCGCCGAAAATTGAGACGAATAAGCACATTTCCGCTGTTGAACCCTAGTTGGGCCAGAGTCTTCTGTAAATCGGTGAAACTTGATAACTCGCGCTCCAGGATCTGAAGGACAGGAATCTCGTAGAATAGACGCCCAGCACCAGTCTGACGGGTGGTCGAAGGTACACCACGCGCGGTAAGATTTCTGATAGGTCCAGCCCCTGCTACTCCTGCTTCAAACTTGCGTAGAACCAGCCAAAGTGTAGTTGTACTTGGAAACTTGTCTAGTATGCGCCCGTTGGGTGCCCCGCGCGCTTCGGATTCAGGTAGTTGCAGCGCAACCGTCACCACAGAGGGAGAGCGAGATAGCTGTACAAGCTCGAGCTTGGCTCCAGAACTGAGGCCGGAGAGACGGAAGGATAGGGAAAGATCGATTTGCTTGCGATTATGTCTGTAAAGAAAAGAGAAGTCAGTATGAGCATATCATAGCAATGGGGTTAGTCTCTTGACTCACTTGAGGCCATATTGACTTGAATTATAACCAAGCTTTGTGCACGCCTCCTGAAGAACATCGGTCAAATGTTTCCCTGGTGTCGTCTTGACCGTTGCCCGCCTGGCCGTCGCGTCGATCACCACGACGTGGGCACTCATGGTCACAAAGTATGAACTCCTCTGGTTCCGGGAAAGATCCTCAAAGCTTAGAAGAGAAGTAGATCAGTGGCAGCAGATTAAGGCCATAAAAATCGTGATTAATGGTCTAAAATAGGGGTTAGCCAAGAGGTGTGGTGAGAGAAAGGTAGAAAGCAGTCGAAGGTCGAGGCCGAGCCAAACAGGCAGCGGTGCGGCGGCGTCATCCGAGCTCTCTCGCGTACTTCACAGCTCCCCGTCACCACCTCACCTCCCCCGATCATCCACCCCCCAACCTCCTTCTCCAGCCTTCTATTCCCAGCTCCTGCCACTTGTCTAAGCTCCAAGGCACGCCTATTTGATTGGATTGATTCAAAAGAACTGCAATAATGGTAGGACAGATGTGCCCCTTCTCCCGATCATTCAAAGCCGCCGGACTTCAAGCTGACCACCTCCTGCCATCAACAGAGCTCTCCCTTCGACATCAGTATGACAGAACCTAACTCCTGAATTGTACCCGGTTTATACACTAACATCTGTGCAAAGATGGCGGTGCCTGTGTCGCCATGGTGGGCAAGGACTGCGTCGCCATTGCTTGTGACCTCCGTCTGGGCATGCAAGCCCTGACCATCTCGAACAACTTCCCCAAGATCTTCAACTACGCTCCCTCCACCTATCTCGGCCTGACAGGCCTGGCCACCGATGTCAACACCGTCTCGGATCTGTTCCGCTACAAGGTCAACATGTACCGCCTGCGCGAGGAGCGCCACATCGCACCCCAGACTCTGGCCAACCTGGTCAGCTCATCGTTGTACGAGAAACGTTTCGGACCGTTCTTTGTTAGCCCTGTACTTGCTGGTATCAACCAAACAACCGGGAAACCGTTTATCTGCGGATTTGACAGCATCGGCTGTATCGACTTCGCCAAGGACTTCATCGTGAGCGGAACTGCCAGCGAGCAGCTTTTCGGCACCTGTGAGGGTCTCTGGGAGCCAGATCTTGTAAGTTTACGGACTTGAGCAAGGCCTAATCTATCGAGCTAACATGCGACGCCAGGCTCCTGAGGACCTCTTCGAAACAATCTCCCAAGCGCTACTGAGTGCAGTCGACCGAGATGCTCTCTCCGGCTGGGGTGCCCAGGTGTATATTATAGAGAAGGATAAGGTCACCCAACGACTACTGAAGGGACGACAGGATTAAAGACGGATGCGAAGTTATTATTGGGGCTTTCTGTTGATCCAAGAGCAGATTCCGGCGTCTAGGGTCTTGACTGGATGATAAGGTGCCACTGACAGTCGGCGACTGTCAAAATACCACAGCAGCGACGCGAGCGATATTCGCATGGAAGATGGATCTCTGCGACTATATGTTTCTCCTACTCCTATCATGATAATACAAAGCCCATCATCACGCCTAGAGCAGCAGCATTCGAGCCCTGGCCAGTCTAGCCTAGACTTTAATCATCCAGAAGCTCTGTAGCCATCTTTGCCTTGCACAGCCTCGTAAGCCGCTCCATCTCTGCCAAAGAACTCGTACAGATCACCAGCCAGCAGCTCTGGAACCTCGAAGGCAGCGAAATGGCCTCCACGATCAAATTCCTTCTCCTTCACCACGTTACCAATGGAATGATACCAAGCCATAGGCCACATTACAAGCTCCTCCTTGAACTGTGCTACGGCAAAACGCACATTCGGAGGTGCCTGGGCCGCTAGCACCTGTTCAAGTGGCATCCAGTTCTTCGGCTCTTGGCCGTCCGCTGTGCCGTTTTCTGCAGTGCTGTTGTTCGCAGACCTCTTGGCCGACGCCTCGTAATAGATCCTCGTGGACGCAGTTGGCCCAGCCCGCGAGAAGTAGTAGATGCTCACCCACGTCAGGATCTCCTCATCGGTCCATGAATAGCTGTCTGACCAAGAATGTAATTTGTCGTAGATCCACGCCAATAATGCGACAGGACTGTCGTGTAACCCATATCCGAGCGTTTGTGGTCGAGTCTCTTGCTGTTTCATGTACGCATTTCCACGCATCAAATAATCCATGGACCGAGCGATATATGCGCGGTCCTTGGCTGAAAATGGGACGCTGACAAGAGATTGGAAGAAGCGCAGGGGACTGCGCCACGGGTATGGTGGAATGACGGGGATGAAGTTCAAGTGTATGGCCTGGATATGCTTCGCGTAGTACTGGGACATCGTGCGGGCGATCATACTTCCCCAGTCACCTCCCTGAATCACTATACAGGTGTTAGCTATTGAGTCCTTCAAGGATCATTGACTTCAGACACTTGCCGTATTCGTCGTATTCAAGGGAAACCATCACTTTGTGGAGCGTCTCGGCGTATTGAGCAAGGCCGAATCCTTTCTGGTCGTTATCAAGCAAAGTCAACATAGATCATGGGCCAGTTCCGTAAGTTGGGAGGACATACCTTCTGTACGCCCATCGAGAAGCCAAAATTAGGGAGCGATGGTGCTATAATATCGAAGTCTGGACCTCCATCCTCTTTCATGAGGAGTGGGATCAGCTTTGTAGCTTCTAGGAAACTACCAGGCCCTGATGCACAAAACAGTAAGGAATTGTCTTTAGATGGGAGGATAAATGGGAAGGACTAGGGGAATCGCAAGGGAAAATTATACTCACAGCCATGAATGAATAGCAGAGGAATGGCATTGGGGTTTTCACTTCGATGGTACACAAGATGGATATCCAATTCTCCAAATCCATCTACCGAGACCGGGAGAATGAATTGCTTCAGCTGGTCATTCAGCTTCTTCTCTTGGGCCCGCCAGTCAAAATTCTCACGCCACACCGTAGCCAGTCGCTTTGCCTCTGCTAGTGGGACGCCCATGTCCCAGCCTGCAGCGTCGAGTTCATCGGGGAACGTGGCATACTCAAGCTTCTGCTGAAGCTGCTCGATTTGAGAATCGGGAACCGCAATATTGAACGGCGTCAGGTTGACCATGGTGAGATCTTTGTTCTAGCTTCTCTAACGCGGTCTGGCATGAGAGATGACAGTGCCTGGGTTGTAGCAGCTGCTCATGATGTGCTCTAGGGTGCTCTAGTAGACAGCAACCTGGAGGAGACCGAAACGTACATGATTGGCGGGCTGGGAATCGACCTCGGTATCACGGACCAGCTCCCACACCGACAGCAGCTGTCGAATGTACGGTATTTACAGATATCACACATGAAGAGAAAAGAGATGATTGAATGATTTCATTCAAGTCCTAGGCGGTATATAGAATACAAATTCGAGCTACTCTTTGCTGAACATCAGATCGACTTGTGTGCATTGTATACCTTGTCGATGGGGTCAGTGGATTGCCAGTGACCGGGTCCACGGTGGAGACTGCACAAATATATATTGTCTCGGCCCGTGCAGACACTTCATCTATCTTGCCGTCCAGCTTGGGAGCGTAGCAATCATAATGGGGTTGTGCTCCCAATAGGAGGCGTCTACAGACCCTTTAAATGTCCTCCTTAGCCATGATTCGGTCGGCAATGGATCTAGTCCCCGTCCCTGATGGCTTCTTTGGGCGCCATGCAGATGCGAGATACACCTCGACGGCGTTTCCATTGGAAACCCGGACCGCCCTGGTTATTGGTGACCGAATCTCGAGGATACGAGTTCCTCTCATAAAATTTACAGCCAGTGCCACCAAGAAGTAGTTCCACGCGAGTTGAGTTACCTATTGTTACCTATTGCGAACTGGTGAAATTTTAAATCCCAACTAGTTCAGATTCCTCAAGCCCCGCATGGTAATAGCGTTCTTGGCGACGAGCGGTGGGCAAGCTTTTCGCCGGGGTGGACTTATGTTTATGAACCTTCTAGAGCGGTAATAGCCGACGGTCCAGAGATGGAGATGCAAGACATGAAGGCGAGGGCACAAAAGCAAAGAAAGAGATCGATCATGTTTTGGATCTCGCTTGCGCTATCTCCACGCCCCAAGAATGGGGGCCAAGCCACCTGCAAGGCTCGGCATGTTCGTGGGTACCGGTACCTACTTCGTATTGCCTGATACTGCCGGCGCGGACGGGGCCCGTTAAGCTGGGGATGTGCCAGGCCCTTTTACCGGGCCTTTAACCAGACCTTTGACCGGGGCTTAACTGGAACTGCTCGGGGACTGCCCGCACCAAAGGAACACGCACCCACCGGCGCCCTCCTGTGGTACCCGTTACTCGGATGCACAATACCGGTCTAGATCCGCCGATCGTGCAGCATGCATTTTCGTCTCCGCAGCAGAGGAATAGCGTAGCGAGAATTGAACAAAAACTAAAAAAAAAAATCCTTCTTCGATCTTGCAGAGCCAACAGAATCCTCGGCCATCGAGGGGAGCAGCGACCATCCTATAAACACATACTGCCGCGGATGCGGTCCCTGACCCACGAACTCCTGTTTCAGGCTGACCACCTCCCCCGAAGTGTCTAGACCGCCCTGTGGCCCCATCGCCAGTGCCGAAAATCCCCTCCTGATCCCCCTCCCTCAACCCTTCACCCTTCAAACTTCAACTCTCCAATCTTCTCACCTTCCCCGCCCAAGGCTTTCCGCTGCTGGCTTCATGCTTTTTGGACCCGTCCGCCCAAAAGCCATGGTCCCAGTTCTGCCTAGATAAAGTGTGCATCGATTCCTCTCTCCCACATGGACTATGTCCGAGTCGCCCGAGTCCGATGTCCCTAATTCCATCCACCCTCGCTCCGCCATGTCCTTCCCTTCATGCAAGTCCGAAAGTCTTACCGATGGACGAGCTGCTGTACACGACGATGGGGACATGAAGTTCGACGCGTCGGGCCGACGGTGGAACGATGGCGCTCAAACAGCTGCCATTGAACATCTGGTGACCCTCAAGCAGGGGCTGCGGGCGTCGGACACTGAGCTATTCTGGAAGCGCCTTATGGAGGATATCACTTCCATCAGCAAAGCACAATATGGATTCGTAGCTCGGAGGGTACACGGCGGGGAGCCTATGCCGGAACTCGGTGGGCGCCGGCCGTCGCTGTTTGGGGCGGTCTTTTATTATAACGACGGCTACCAGAACGTTGGACTGCAGCGAAACCGGTATTTCGCAGGCGGAAACCCACTTCTGCATATGGATCACGAACGACCCTGCTTGGTTCCTGAGAACCTCAAATCTCTCGTCTCCTTTGGTGACGACCAACTGCCATTCGCCGCCGAGGCGTACCTGGCAATCCCACTCTTCTCGGCTGGCAAGTGCCTGGCGCATCTCGGGTTGATGTGGTCCAAAGATGGCATCCGGAGTCGAAATCTGTCATGGTCGTTTCTCGAGATGATTCTGCATTCCCTGGAGGACTTGATCGTTCAGCAACTATTACAAGACGACGTTTTCCCCGAGCATCAGACCACCGAGTTTCCAGCCTTCGACCCCACCATTATGCAAGATGCACCGACTAGTACGATTCCTGAAGATTCCGATTTCACGTCTCAACCTCTGAAGCCATACGCCCGGAGTCTATCCCATGAGCTGCGAACTCCGATGCAAGGTGTGGTGGGTATGCTGGATGTCATGCACGCGACCGTCCGAGAGGCCATGGAAAGCAAGACTCCCATTAAATCGGGCGGCATATTTCAGGCTCTCAAAGAGGGTATTGAGATGGTTCAAGACAGTGCTAGGCGGGCAGTTGAGGCGGCCGATAATGTCGTTCATGCATATGACCTGAACATGCAAGTCCCTAAGACACCACAAAGAGAGCGAGAAAACGGAATCCTGGTCGATCCGACCCCGCAAACCGACTCTATCGAATCCCGTCCAACCGTTTTCATCGAAGGAAACAATATTGCCGTCAATCCCTATAAGAGACGACGAAGTCTGCCATTGGACATGACCTCGGGCCCTGCTAGGAAGCAAAGAGTTCGCGCGGCATCATCGCGGCAAGAACTCTCGCCTCGCAGCGAAGAAGTCAAGAACGCCGTTCACGAGAGCGACCAGATTGTGCATGCTTCACCGGCCCGCCAGATTGAAGCAGTCATGGCCAATATGGTCGACCCACGTCCATCAATCGCGGTCCGACGATCCGCCCCTCACCTGCTCTTAGAAGGTATCAACATGAACCTTCGAGGTCCAGCTCTGCGCTTCACCAAATTGCGAGACCTTCTCCGTCTGGTGATCAACGAGTCCCTTCATGTCGGTGGTCGCCCTGATTCTGCCATCAGCACTGCCACTGATTTTGGCGAGAAGATAGAGATTCGGTCTCGATCTTCGAATGGCGAAATCTTTACTAAAGTCGTGGATTGGTCTGTTGACCCGGCCTTACCAGACACTCTTCTTGCCGACGATCGGGACTTGGCCAAGTTGATCTCGTGCGTTTTTCTAAATGCCATCAAGTTTACCAATAACGGGACCATCACTGTATTTGCGACTGTCGACCCGAAAAATGGCGATGTCTTGATTATGGTCCGCGACACAGGCCCAGGAATCCCCGAGGCGTTCCTCCCGAACCTTTTTAAACCCTTTGCCCGTGAAGATGCTTCGACCACTCGGAGTAAGGACGGTCTGGGTTTAGGTCTTCTCGTGGCGAAGGGTCTTTCGCGGAAGATGGGAGGTGATTTAATCTGCGTTCGCTCTTCGACTACAGGTCCCAACCATGGCTCTGAATTCCAGATTCGAGTTCCTGTCAACCAACGTGATGCGTACAATCGCCCTGGGACCCCAAACGAGCGAATGATGACCCCACCAATCATCAATGATCATTCTCGACATGGCAGCGGAAGCAGCTTCACCTGGGAGCCTTCCTCCCTGATCTCACCTTCCATTATCCAAAATCAGCCATTGCAACAACCGACACCCAGTACTGCTGATGAAAACACATCTCAAAGATCGACGCCCCCGCGGGCTCTCGCCAAGCCCCGGCTTAATCGTACCCTTGGCGATACGTACGACAAAAAACTTGGAGAGAAATATCCACTCCGGTTTCTTGTCGCCGAAGACAACCGAATCAACCGGCGTGTGTTGGTTAATATGCTTCGCAAACTGGGATATCGGGACGTTCTTGAAGCTGCTGATGGCCGAGAAGCCGTTCAGATTGTGCAAGACATTTTATCTGCGTCGGCGTCTGTCAATGCCTCACCTACATTCCCCACTACCGACGCACAACCGATGTCTTCTTCCCTACCCGACTCTTCTCCCGAGATGAAGCCAATCGATATTGTCTTGATGGATCTTTGGATGCCAAAAATGGATGGATACGAAGCAACTTCTCGCATTCTTCAAATGGTTGATGACCATCAGAGCCAGGGCTCTGGGTCCGACGATGGGTCACAGCTCCCGAGTGCTACAGACAGCCCTGATAAGATGGACATGGATACCACTGTCAGCCCGCCCCGGGTCCCGCGGCCTCCTACCGTCCTTGCTGTCAGTGCGGATGTCACAGACGAGGCATTGAATCGTGCCTCGAAAGTTGGCATCAAAGGCTACATGACAAAGCCTTACAAGCTGTCCGACTTGGAACGTCTTATCCTTGGATTTTGTGGTAGCCCTATTGAACCTATTGGAGTGGCTCCACAAGCCTTCTCAGCCATTTGAACATGATATTTTCTTCCGTATTTGTGCTCGGAGACCGATTCTCGCATCACAAAGAACCTATTTTCAGTGTTCTATGTACCAAGTCCCTTCCCAGATGACTGGAGTTGAGACTACTATCATGTGGCAAGGAACAACCTTGCCTTTGTTCAATTGGCGTCTTTTCTTTTCGGTCCGAGTTCTTTTCTCTAACATGCCGTATACCATATCGGGCATTTTCACTCTTATATTTTTTAACATTCCATACTGGACATAATGAATGATGACCCCCTCACAATTCAACAATCAAATTACTTTTCAATTGGCTCTCGAGAAACCTCTCAACTACTCAATACCCTACGTAGTCTATGAAAAGCACAGTTTAAAACCCAAAGCTGTTCATTACATCCATTATCAAAATCGAAATCGCTCTGACCATGCGGCTCCAGACACTCCACATTCCTCTCTCTCTCTCTCTTTTTTTTTAACGAATCATAGACCGAGAGTGATGTCCCAGAACATGTCTGACTTGGCCACTCTGGCCAAAACAGAGTTGTTCTGATGCAAACAATCGGTTTATCTCCCAAGGAAGAAAGTCAAACCCCATGTAAGAACCAAAGATCAAAACCCTGTACTTGGGCGTGCGTGATACAAAGAGTTGGAAGCAAGATGCAAGGTTGTAGGAAAGGCTTAAAACACATTCGAAGCATAAGAGAAAGAAACGAAATTTCACGTCCCATTCTTAAGTCAACTTCTGCTTGATGAAGAATGACCGCAAATGCGAAAGCTGCCACGCGCAGGCGGCAGACAGGATCGCCAGCTGGATCAGGGTCCAGCGGACGACACGGGAGTTGGTGGTCTCGGATTGGTCACGAAACTCGGCCTCACGTTCCTGCAGGAGATATTTGTTAGTTTTGAGCAAGTAGGGTTTGGCAAGGGGCACGCATGGTCAGGTATGGTGTACAAGCGACACTACAAGGAGAGTGGGGAGCTTACACGCTGGTAGACCTGCTCCCGACGAATGTCGTGCAGCCGGCTGTTCAGATCGCGGACGCGCTGCACAATATCCTTCATCTTGTCCTTATCCTCGGTTTCGATCTTGCTGGTCTCGCCAATGGCAATGTCCAAGGACACTTTGACCGCACCCTGAGCACTGGACATCCAGCCGCCAGTCGAGGCATCGGTATCCGCGGTGAAGCAGATGCGGTGCTGGCCAGCGTCGGCAGCGGAGAAAGTGAAGCGGCCAGAGTGGTTCTCGCGTTTCGAGACGACGCGGTGGTCGTTGTCGAAAGTCTCATCGACGGTGATATGCATCTTCAAGTTGTGGTCGATCGCGTAGGTGTTGGTGTTGGGGTTGATGACCTCAGTCTCAAACTTGCCTATATAATAGCAGTTAAGGTTAGATATTTGCCATTATCATGCGAATTTCAGCTGCAGATAGGTGCTTCCATACCTGCTACTAGAGTATCCTTGGGCAGGTCCTCGAAGAAGCACTTTGTTTGGCGACCGTCAACATAGAAGTACAGGGCGTTCGCGGGGAGAAGCAGAGAGAAGAAGGAGAACAAGGCCAGAGCAGCCGCAAGCCATGACGGCGAGGATACCTTGAAAGCCATGGCTATGGAAGTTGAGCAATTGAGAGAAACGCTACTCCTTGTCAACATGGGAACAGCGGAGTGTTGACCATCTGGCACCATCACGACCCCACACCGCCTGCTGCTTCCGTGTCCTCCCTTCCCAGAAGCCGCGCTCGATTTTCATCTCACCACTATCTCATCGTCATCAGAGAAATCCAGTCAGGTTGATACAGATCTGCCTTGAAATCTACGCGTTGCAGTGCCTCAACTCTATACTGTTCCGTGTTACGCTCAAAGAGGCTTGCCTGAGTCGTTATGGCGGCCGCCGCTGATGTTCGCGACATGCTGGACTTGCCCGCCGAGGGCCAGCCCAGACCGACCAAGAAGCAAAAAGTCGTCGAGAAACGACCGGGTGTGTCTAGAGTGGATCGCATATTGTGTTAATTACCGCTGACTTTATATGTATAGAGGGTATAACCCGTGAATTGTATGCACTGCTCGGCGAACGTGCACCCCCAATTGCTATCAATGAGAACAAATACAAGGGGCGCCCAAAATGGATGAACAAGCTGCGAGTCCGACCATGGTATGCATAAATCGGATAATATGGCATGCGGTAGAAGTTAACTTTGTATTTTTGCAGGCGTATGTCGCCCTTCACCAACAGTGCCCGCGACGACGGCCTGGTTCTTAACCACTGGCAACGGAAACACGAATCGAAACAGCCCGTTTTGCCCGAAGGGTCCCAAATGGAAGTGGATGGAATGAAAGAGGAAGGAAAGGAAGAAGCGCCCAAACACCAGGAGCAGGAATATACATTCTCCAAGTACAACATCAAGGCCCGGGTACCACGGCGATACACGGACGAAGAATACAACCGACATTTGAAAAGTGATGAATGGACCCAAGAGGAAACGGATTATCTCATGGACCTCGCTTCAGAATATGACTTGCGTTGGGTCATCATTGCAGATCGCTACGACTATCAACCACACCTGGACTCCACTCCAGATGCCAATGCGATTGTACCGGCCAAGCAGTACCGGACAATGGAGCATATAAAGGCACGCTATTATTATGTGGCCGCAACTATGCTGGCAATTGAGCATCCCCCGTCTGAGATGTCGGAGGCTGAATTCGAATTACACGAAAAAATGCTGAAGTTCGACCCAGACCGTGAACGGGATCGCAAGGAGCTGGCTGCTTTGCAATTGAATCGCACTGCAGACGAGGTCCGGGAGGAGGCCATGCTGCTAGAGGAACTGAAACGTATCACAAGCAACGAGCAGACGTTCATCACCGAGCGTCGCGAACTCTACTCCCGCCTCGAGGTCCCCATCAGTGTCGGCAACACCACAATGTACCAGTCGAGCCAAGGCCTCTC
This sequence comes from Penicillium macrosclerotiorum, assembly GCF_028827735.1. Classification (NCBI taxonomy): domain Eukaryota; kingdom Fungi; phylum Ascomycota; class Eurotiomycetes; order Eurotiales; family Aspergillaceae; genus Penicillium; species Penicillium macrosclerotiorum. The sequence continues at coordinate 276,889 of NW_026643088.1, forward strand.
CCAACTTCTCCAAACCCTTCTCCAAGCCGACAAGAGCAAGAAACGTCGCTCGATTCTCGGTCCAGAGGGTGCTGTCGCCAGCCCCGCTGGCCAGACTCCTACCCAGGCGACTGCCATGGGACGCGCCGAAACACCCAGCACAAACCCTCCCCCGCCACCAAGAAAGGCTCTATCACAGCCCAGCCACAGCAGACGGCACGAACTCTCACCCCAGCAGAGGAAGCTCGGTATGGCGTGCAACACCATGAACGCCTGTCTGGTGGCGTCCAGTTTCGCAGCGATCGCGCTCAGAAACTCACACAAGCCAAATCAAACGTGCAGACACAGAAGCTGGCCGGGGCCCTGGCTGAGCTTGAGATCCCTGTGCGCTTGTTCATGCCTACCGAGCGCGTGTGCAAGGACTTTGAGAAGCTCATCCAGTCTGTTAATCTCCTCCTGGATGCCCGCAAGGTCTCCGAGAAAGTCGAGAGCGAGATCCGGGTCCTTGAAGCTGCCAAGGCGGACCGGGAGCGTAAGAATGCCCCTGAGTCTGCTGCTAAAGATCCTGACAACCCAGAAGTCAAGACAGAGGCCGAAGAAGGCGGCAATGGCGTGTTAGAGTCGACTGCTGCGGACGGGGCTGAGGCTTCGACGGCCACTGCAGAGGGCGAGGCAGACCAAGCCAATGGAGATGATGCTGATGACAGGGCACCTGAAGAGACACCTGCCAAAGAGGATAGCACTCATAAGCGGTCCGCCAGTGTACTGAGCAGTGTTAGTGACAAAAGCTCTAAGCGACAGCGACGCTAGATGATCCAATCTTCTCTTTGTGTCTGGAAAGTCTTGGAAACTGCCCGTTTTAAAAACTGTATCATATTCGGCGCTGGGATCTGGATGCCGCTGTACGATTAATGACATTCTGTTGCTGGGAGCTACCATCTATAATTCACAATTTGACTCCGCACTGCCGGTTAATAATATACCACCAAACCCCTCCTGCTCGCTATAATAAAAAACGAACAACCACGCGCTTCACATTCTGACTTTTTCCATTCTGATCCCATCACTGGTCATCAGTAGTAACCAGGTCCCATAACACCCTACTTGTCCGACTTGCCCAGCGACTGCCTTCAAATGATCCTGGCATCTGAAGACACTCTCGATACATGCTTGCTAAGTCCTCCGCAACGGTACTCTTGGTGGAGTTGGCTCGGCCAAGGCTGTCGGCATCACAGTCCTGGTACGGGCCCGAGGAAGCCTGAGACACATCCTGCTTATGTAGATTTGAGACTCGCCGACTGTCTCTACGCTTGGAGAATCGGCGAACCCATTTGGCACCCCGAGAGTTGCTGGGACGCAGCAGGTGGGCAAGATCGTCAGGATTGGGTTCCCGTCCAGTGCGAAAGAACTCTGGCTCAATGTCCGCTGCACTGTCACCTGAGATTGGAACATCTTGTACTGCTGCCGGGTGGACAACATTTGTAATTACGGATCGCCGTCCGTTATTTTGTTCTTTGCGACCCCGAGGGTGGGCGTTCAGGGACTGGCTTAGCCTGGCCCATCGGTTGACTGCATTGTCCGCAGATTGGCTATTATAGTGGGAGCTCTGCGGGACTTGACAGTGCTCCATTTGAGTCATTGGAGGCACCTCGGATGCACGCAGGCTCCCCGAGCTCTGTTTGCTACCTCTCGGAGACTGGGGGTCCTGCCCCTGGCTGTAGCGACCTGATAGAATGGCTCGTAAGTACGGTGGCTCCGGATACTTGTCAACGTTTCGGATAGAGCTTCTGGCCTTAGGAAGAGTGGTGGGAGCAGCCTCCTGGCCAGTCTGACGATTGATGACTCGGATGGGTTCTGGGTTTGGTGTACTGGTCCCGGCTGCATACCCAGAGTCCCGTCGTTCTCCTGAAAATTGGACAACTTGGCCATTTCCCAACCCTGAGCCCGCAACTGAAATTTCGGGTCGATCTGATCCTTGCTGAGTATAATAATGGCCATCTTCCAACTTGGATTGTTCCTCATCATTAGGCACCGGACTATAACCGTATCCAACTCGTCGGCCTCCAGACATCCATCCGATGCTGACTTTGCGGGACGAGCCAGCCTCGTTGTTATAATTTGATTCCATTTGAGCAGGCGGGGTTTTCGAGAGCTCGTTTTCACAATGCTCACGAAATTTGCTGCTTAGGCCTTCATTTGTTGGAGAAGGACCTGTTTCAATAGCAAAGCCTTCGTTGAATAATTTCTGTTTGATATCCGGGGGAGTTTCAATTCCAGGGGAGGAGGCTCCGAAATGAGACGACCCAAGACAGGGGGATGAACATGTTGATATAGGGCTGGCCTGGTGAGAATAGTATGACGATACATCTCGGCGGTTCGAATGGGTTTGCAACTCGGGCACAGAATGTGCAGACGCCGATCTCTGACTGGTTGGAATGTTCTCTTGCGAAGCATTCAAAAATGCGCCGTACTTGCTGAGGCGAATCAATTCGGCGATAGACGGATTGCATGAGCCTGTCCCAGAGGATGCAGATGGAGAGGCAAGCCGGTGTGGAATACCTATTTCGCCCAAATGAATTGGTCGAGGGTCTGTGCCAGGAGTACCGGAAGCGATGAGTTGTCGTCTTTTCGTAACCATAATGTCATTTGGCTGGTTCGGTAAAGAGCCTGAAGAGATGCCATACTTTTGGCGGTTCGGTCCTACGAACTGGGCCCAGTCTACCGCAAGACTTTGATCCTGAAGGGCATCTGGGACCCGAATAGTGGGGAGATGCTTAGTTGCCGATGTTTTGGGCATTTGATTGATCGCATTCAAGTCTGGAAGCGACCTTGCTTGATTCACTTGATTCATCTTGATGCCATGACCGGTTTGTATGGCCCCTTGGACAATGACCCCTCCATGTGAGGGCGAATTCGACCTATGAGAATCTGGTGACTCATAAGCTTTGTGATAGGGACTGCGAGCGCTTCTTAGGCTGCTGGGTGGCGTGTGTATATATCTCATCCCAAAGGCAGATTCGGGGGGTTCTGGAATGTTTTCGCCATGTCCCATCGCCCAGCGCTCAGACTCGGTTCGTTCGTGACTGCGTTCTATCAGATCACTTAATTCCATTCGACGACGGCCGCGATGCGCAGGAGAGTTCACTAGATCGCGTTTTGGTGTGGTGATACACTGTGCGTCGCTATCATATCGGCTCTCGCTCATCAGGCTGCTTCCATAGTTGTCTAATACGGCGAGCTCCGTTGCCGGTTTCGCGGCGGATCGGGAGGACTTGCGGGAAAAAGGGAATGTAAATTTGCTCTGCTCGCGGTGGTCACTTGAAGCTTTGGAGGTCTTGGACTCGCGGGAGAATCGGCGCCGGAGCATGCGAGATATGCTCTCCGGATGATATTTTGAGGGCAAGGGGACATTCTGCGATCCAGCTTGAGGTTCTACTTCCTTCAGTCAGAACTAAGATTTATTATTTTCTCATGTGGAATGAAACGTATGAAACACATCAAGGCCAATGTAGGACATACCTTGCATCTGTCTCTCCTGGACTCGCGTTTGCCCTGGCTGATTGCATTGGTAGGACGGGGCGACGTCTGGCGAAGCCGGACGCGGCTTTCGCCAAAGAGGACAACTGAATAACACCATCTGGCCTGGAGAGGCACAAAAGATGGCAGAGGCTATCCGCCAGTCTGCGAATAGATGCACTTTTGGTTCCGAGCAGGTGCCTTCCCATGAGCCTTCCCGATTGGGGTCGATGGGGACCTGCCCGATACAACGCCAGGAGCATCCTTCGAATCGGAGCTCATAGTCAGGGCAAGTTCTCCTCGAGTGTCTCCCATGATTGGAGGATCTCGGCTGTTGTCTGGCCCTTCTCTGGCTGCCGGCTTACCAGTTGCGTCCGGGTTGTTGATCCCAACTCTGTTCGCGTCTGTCGATTATCGATGGGCAAAAGGGCCTCGTGGAGGTTCTCTTTTCCTTGAGCTTCCTCGACTCCTGGCAGACTTCGTCCCCTCAAACCCTCTTTTGAGGTTGCTTCTGAACCATTCCGCCTGGTCGCAAGAATAATTGGGAGATCGACCAAGTCGTGTCACTTCATTACTTCTGCTGCTGTGCGATGTGGTACATCCGCAGGGGAGCTTTTTCTTTCCCCTTCTTTTCTGATTCCTTATTTGCTTTCCCCTCTTCGTTCCAATGAGCGTCTCGAATGAGCGTCTAGAATGTCCTCGAGAGACGACGGTGGTATTTTTGCATCACCATTTGACCGAATAGATCTCTCCTCGTGTACCCGAAGAATCTTACAGATCCCATTGTGAGAGCGGCAGGGACAAAATCTCCTCCCTTGTAGGACATGTAATATCTCCGATACCCAATTGGTGGGCTTACACCGATGGATTATGCAGACTCCGTACAGGCTGTTTTTCTTATTCTGGCTCGCCGGAATCCGAGGGGGAACCGGTCTACCCCGCTAGAAGAGTCGAGGGGGAATGTGCCTGCCTCACTCCGTCAACCAGGAGATTCTCGACTTCCCACTGACTCAGCGAGCCTGAGAGACGGCGCGGACTCGAGCGTACTCTACATGACCACTTGAATCCGCTGCTTTCAATTCCCTCACCCTCGACATTCCACTTATCGAGGGGCCCCTGAGTCTTATCGCCCCGTGTCAAAATGGCGTGATCTCCGCCGATCACGGAGACAGTCTCGGTGGGGTACCGTTACACCAGAATTACAATACCCCCACTAAATAATCCACGCAATCCCGCATTGTCCACCCCAATCTCCCCCCCCCCCCCCCCCCCTGTCCTTGCACGACCTCACGGGTGTACGTACTGTAATATTACCAATGCCCCTCCATCCCATTGGGGTTTAGACCCAATCTTCCCCTCCATTTTTCTTCTCGCTTTTTCCCTCTCATCTTCTTCTTTCTCTTTCTCTCTTCCCCAAAGGCATCGGGTTCTTTTGTATCTTGCTATCCCTCTGAAGACCCCGCCTTATCCATCCTCTTTTCCCCGTTACCTACACATCCGTCAGAATGGTTCAATCGTATGTTCTCCGTCAATCTCTGAATCATCTCTGGTTGACATTGGGCCTTACTGACCGCTCCATCTAGCTCCGTTCTGGGTTTCCCCCGTATGGGTAAGCTCCGTGACCTGAAGAAGGCCACTGAAGCTTACTGGGGTGGCAAGATCTCTCGTGATGAGCTGCTTGCTGAGGGTAAGCGTCTCCGTGCTGCCCACTGGCAGCTGCAGAAGGCGGGCGGTGCCGATATCATCCCCTCCAACGACTTCGCCTTCTACGATCAGGTCCTCGACCACATCCAGCTCTTCGGTGTTGTTCCCGAGCGCTACAGCAAGTACAACCTCCACGCCCTTGACGAGTACTTCGCCATGGGCCGTGGTCTGCAGAAGGAGGGTGTCGATGTCCCTGCTCTGGAGATGGTCAAGTGGTTCGATTCGAACTACCACTACGTCAAGCCTACCCTGCAGGACAACCAGGTTTTCAAGCTCGCTGCTGAGCCCAAGCCTGTTGCCCAATTCCTTGAGGCCAAGGAGCTGGGTATCAACACCCGCCCCGTCCTCTTGGGTCCCGTCTCTTTCCTTGTTCTGGGCAAGCCTGACCGTGGCCAGAGCGTTGACCCCATCACTCAGCTGGACAAGCTCCTACCCCTCTATGTCGACCTTTTGGCTCAGCTGAAGGCCGCCGGTGCTGAGGATGTCCAGATTGATGAGCCCGTCCTCGTCTACGATCTCGCTGAGAAGGCCAAGGCCGCTTTCAAGCCCGCTTATGAGAAGCTCGGCAACTTGGGTGACAAGGCTCCCCGCCTGACCCTCGCCACCTACTTCGGTGACATTGTCCACAACATCGATGTTCTGTCCCATCTCCAGAACCTGCACGCTATCCACATTGACTTGGTCCGCAACCCCGAGCAGCTTGACACCGTCGTTGCTGCCCTTGGCCCCAAGCAGACCCTGTCCGCCGGTGTCGTTGATGGTCGTAACATCTGGAAGACCAACTTCAAGAACGCCATCGAGAAGGTCGAGGCCGCTATCCAGAAGCTCGGCAAGGACCGTGTTGTCGTCGCCACCTCCAGCTCCCTTCTTCACGTTCCCCACACTCTGGCCAGCGAAGACAAGCTCGATGCTGAGGTCCGTGACTGGTTCAGCTTCGCTGTTGAGAAGGTCTCCGAGGTTGCTGTGATCGCCAAGGCTGTGACTGAGGGCCCCGCCTCTGTCAGCGCTGAGCTCGAGGCTAACGCCAAGTCCATGCACTCCCGTGCCACCTCTGCCCGCACCAACGACCCTGCTGTCAAGGCTCGCCAGGCTGCCGTCACCGCTGAGATGCACAACCGCAAGGCGGCTTTCCCTGTCCGTATCGCTGAGCAGACCAAGAGCATCAAGCTTCCTCTCTTCCCCACCACCACCATCGGTTCCTTCCCCCAGACTAGCCAGATTCGTGTGACTCGCAACAAGTTCACCAAGGGTGAAATCACCCCTGAGCAGTACGAGAAGTTCATCGAGGATGAGATCCGCGCTGTTGTTAAGCTCCAGGAGGACCTCGACCTTGATGTTCTGGTTCACGGAGAGCCCGAGCGTAACGACATGGTTCAGTACTTCGGTGAGCGTCTCAACGGCTACGTCTTCACTGAGAAGGCCTGGGTTCAGAGCTACGGTTCCCGCTGTGTCCGTCCTCCCATCCTGGTTGGCGATGTGTCTCGCCCTGCCCCTATGACCGTCAAGGAGTCCAAGTTCGCTGCTTCCATCACCTCCAAGCCCATGAAGGGCATGCTTACCGGCCCCATCACCTGCTTGCGCTGGTCCTTCCCCCGTGACGACATTCACCAGTCCCAGCAAGCCCAGCAGCTCGCCCTCGCCCTGCGCGACGAGGTTGTTGACCTTGAGGCTGCCGGCGTCAAGGTTATCCAGGTCGATGAGCCCGCTCTTCGTGAGGGTCTTCCCCTCCGCGCTGGCACTGAGCGCGAGAAGTACCTCACCTGGGCTGTTGATGCCTTCAAGCTCTCCACTGCTGGCGTTGAGAATGGCACTCAGATCCACTCCCACTTCTGCTACAGTGAATTCCAAGATTTCTTCCACGCCATCGCTGCTCTTGATGCCGATGTTCTGTCTATTGAGAACAGCAAGTCGGATGCTAAGCTGCTGAAGGTCTTCATCGATGAGGCTTACCCCCGTGAGATCGGACCCGGTGTCTACGATATCCACTCTCCCCGTGTTCCCACCGAGGAGGAGATCAAGAACCGTATCGAGGAGATGCTGCAGTATCTTCGCCCTGAGCAGCTCTGGATCAACCCCGACTGCGGTCTCAAGACCCGTAAGGAAGCCGAGGCCACTGGCCAGCTCCAGTCGATGGTTGCTGCTGCCAAGTTCTACCGCCAGAAGTATGCTCAGTAAATTCTGTGCACTTCTTTTTTTTTCATATGTTTCACTTCCTATAATGTGTTAATTGACGGAGGCGGCATTCTCAACCCCGCCGCCTCCAGCACGGGGAGTTTTCCTTTTCTTTTGTCTGTGATGAGTTTATGACGATGATACCAAAAGTTCAACATACGGGTTTCAACGGTTTTGTGGATTAGAGGGCACCAAAAAGCGGGTTTACGGAGTTTCAACATGACTAACGATTTCAACATGGGTGCCGCCAATTTAGGTGCCAATTATTTCAACAATTGCTTTGGTCTCCCGTCCTTGCGAAGCAGTTGCTGTCGCTTGGACCTGGAGAACGAAGAACCTTTTTTTTTTTTTTAACGTGTAGAATTAGCTGTGAATATACTGCTTTTCCTATGCCGTAATACCTACAGTCCTTGTCGGCCCATCTGTTTCGTCAGACCCAGCCGTAAGGTGCAGTTCTCCTGATTCCATACCAATTAATGTAGCTTAAGTTGCCCTTCCACTGCTTCAAATCTCTCGAAGTAGACTGGCTCCAAGATAGACATGGACATGCTTTCTGCGGGAGGAGTTTCTTTTGATCAGAAGAGAGACTGGGGGTTCTAATAATGTGGTGCCTTTGAAGCTGAATGTGGTTTTCCAAGCAGAATAGAGAGACCAAATTGGAGCTGGGTCACTGCGTCAGCTAGGTCGCGAAAAGTAAGTAGGGTCCTTGTACAAAAGGACCTTCAGATATAAAATATTTGAAATATACGTTGATTGCCCCCTTGCTGATGCTATTTTATCCAAGTATCCAATATCAGTCATCGTTGTGATCTATATAGTGTCTGAATAGATTGGCGATAGAGCCAGATAATAACGATGCAAAGGTTCTATAGAAGAAGGGATTGTATGGTTGAGTCGGATAACTGGAGCATGGTATTTTCAAATATCTCAAATATATTGACCAGCTATGAACATAGAAGCGCATGAGGCTAGTATGAGCACTTCCAATGCCAAAGGATGAAGACCGGAAGCCACAAACCAACCATACTATACCACAGAGATCCCAGGTGAGAAAGACGGCGACTTGCACCGCCTTCCATGCTCCCGATTGCACGGCGATGAATCTTTGAATAATCGTCCTGTCCATATGTTCCGTTGAGTGTGACATGTGCCGAAACCGTGCCATCCTCCAACCGGACCCAGGTTTCCACATCATCGACCAGGTTCTCCTGCTTAAGGAGAATTTGTCGTCCGCCACGCATAGCATTCCCGTACCCGCCATATCCGGTATGTCGACCATAGCACATGTTAAGCCCGTTTCCTGCAAGATTCTGAGAAACCGTCTTTCCGTCCCATTTGAAGCACCTAAATGGAGTCAATATGGCCCAGTACCAAATAGAGTCGCACATTAAACATTCAATCACAGCATACCAGTCATTTTCATGGTCGTGTCCACTGAAGGTGGCCATAAGCCCCGAGGTGTTCAGAAGCGCCTGCATAAATGCTATATCTTGGCCGGTGTAGGGAGTATCTCCGGATCCTTGCTGGACGACTGTTTCCCCGTTGAGGCCGGGTGATTTGCGGGAGTCTACCCCGTTATCTTGGTATGTGCGCATAGCATCTGCAGGTATATGGTAAAAAGCTAAAGAAGGAATACTATGCCCATACTTGCTCGTCAGGTCGGAGTTGGTCTTGATAAACCAGTCAACCACCTTTTATTTTTTTTCCCCCAGGTCAGCATTGGCTAAGAGTGATTGGCCCAGAGATTTTTTTAAAAAAAAGCAACAGTGAAAAAGAATTGGGCCATACAGATTGGTCGACCCAGTCGCCTCGTCGGCCTGAACGGCCGTTGGGTACTCGGTTAATTGGCTCACGTCCACCTCTAGAATCAAAGAACCACAGCAAAAGAGTAGGTATATCGGATTCAGATCCATCGTGAGAGAAGACGGGTAGATAATAGTTCGTGACCCCTGCCATCGGATCAGATATCAATTTTTGTGTCAGGCTATTCTTGTATCGTTTCTCTTGGTCGTATTCATCCTGCCGCGGGTCTAGATTCGGATTGCTGTCATGGTTGCCGTATGTCGACGCCCACAGGTAACCCCCATCAAGCAAAGGGCTAACAACTTGATGGAGATATTGGCTGGAGCTGGAGGCTTTGGTGGCTTCCCCAGAGACCAGGTCCCCGTTGATCACCACCAGTTGGGGCTTCTCCTTTGCGAGGACATATTTCATTACATGTTGTGTTTTGACATCTTTTCTTGAATCTAGAAGGTTCCTCAATTAGCCGCTTGTTTGTATCAGACTACCATGACCTGTGTTGCCGTTCCTGACCTTCAGCAAAATGTAAGTCTTCAAAAACACTGATTTGGAAAGTGCCATCTTTTGTAAATCGCAATGTACGATCCGGGGTTGAACACCCCTGGTTCTGACCTGCTCTTGCAGACCGACCTAGCATACGGGCCATCATATCTGGAATTCCGGTCAACCAAAGAGCGAGACAAAAGCAGAGACAAGCCAAGCGCTTTATCTCACTGCGGCCTAGGAAGGCTGGAGTCTTCCGTGGCGGCGCCTGTGGATCAACATCGTGACAGTTCTTGTCCAAATCGTCATCCGAACCATGGAATGTTCCGGTGTCGGCTTTTTCGCATGATTCCATCTTGGAGGAGACATTGGGTGGCACAGTGCCGATATTGAGGGCGCACAGGGTCTGCTTTGAGTGCCAACCGGCGTGTTGGCCGTGCTTGTTCTTGCCGTCGTCCCCGTCCATTTCAAGATCTCTCTGGTTCGCGCAGTGTGTTCTCAGCGGGCGAGCACTCTGATACTCAGGTCACCTCTGGAAGATCTGGAGGATTTGATCGAGTCTGGAGATCCAGGCTCGAGCTGACATCAAAGACATTCCACTGAGCTTGGTGAAGACCCTGGTCCCCCGCTTTTTGCTCCGCCCTGAGTTCCCTGCTGAGGGTTGGAATGTGGGGAAGGGGGGCTCATCGTGGGTCTGATTGGTCTTTCCGCGGCGGATGTTTGGGGGATGCCCGTCGATGGTTGGGCCCATGCTCAAGCAACCATCTGCAGGGCTTCCCAGGGCAATGACGTCGGTATCTGCATCAGGTACAGTGTATATTTGGCCGGTTGCACGGGGTCTAGAATGTAGGGGCGCTGGGACGATGTACCGAGTCTCTCCACGGAGGAGTCTTTTACTGAACTGGTGCTACGATCGCGAGGCCCTCCAGCTAGACATTGGACGATTCACAGAGAACGCCGGTGAAGAAATAGCACGGACCAGGGAATCTTCCCAATCCCGTGTGTTCGAGTTCTATACAGTATTATGCTAGTCGTCCTTTCGATTTCCCGACTGTGATACGGGCGTGTCAGAACATCCTCATCAACGCTATTCTCACATCCATGGGCACCACGGCACCACAGCGCCCCGGCCCGCAACTTCTTTTTCCCCAAACTTCTCCACATACCACTTCCGTCCCCATCGAGCGTGTGGCAGCATATTTGCTACTGCGTTGATCACAAAAACAACAGCGGGCAAGGGCAGTGGTAGCCCCAGAGAGTCAGCGGCCTGTACAACAGGCATGACCCACGGTGCAGGTCGAAAGAAGAGAGGCGCCCCGGCTTTTTCGTAGAGAGTGCTGTTCCCAGAAGTCACGGAAGGGAAGACGGCTAGACCAGCGAGAGCAAAGCCTGTCCATTCCAGCCACTCAAACACATAGTGTGGATAGAGAATAGACCGGAAAACACCCTTCACTGGCGGGATCACATAGACCTTATGGAACTTGTTCGTTCCGTTTCCAGGGGCCTTGATATCGGCTTTCTTCGTGGCTCGTTTCTCGACTTCCTCCCGTCTGAATCGGAAGAGAGCTGTTTCGGAATAGATATTACCAATCATTCCGATGAAGAATAAAGACGTCCCAATAACCGGAAGAACATGCACTAGAGTGGAAGAAGCGGAGTGAAATGCGTCACTGCCCTGCGTGCGCAGGCCAGGGATGGAAATTTCATAGCCATACAACCACCCGGAGAGACAAGAGGAATTGAACCAGTTGAAGGCTATTGCACTGGTCATGACGAAAACATGGATGGGGGACATGCTCGGCGCCGAAAAGAAAGGCGAAATGATTGCACGGTTCGTGTAGTGGATGCAGTACAGAGCCACAACGAGCTGATTAGTGACTGGCAGCTCTAGTAAAGACGGCGAGGTTTGGGACAGATTAAAGAGGAGGTTAAGCGGGCCGACAATCTCCATGGTAAACCATGCCAATCGGCCCGGGATGTTGAAAAGGGAATTCTGGATGGACGTTTTGCCCGCTGGATGCCATGAAAGTATCCATTGCACGATACTGACCTGAACAGTGGGTTAGAAACAGCGATTTCGGAAACAGACCCGTCTGAAAACTTGAGTCCGTGATCACTTACCACTGGGAAGTACTGAAAGATCGACAGGACTGTGATATATGCTGCCGGTGATGGCGGTGCAAACTCTGCCAGTGGGGGCAACGAAGCCCAGGCACTGGAGAAAACAGTACCCATCTGGACAAGAGACTTTAGAGAGGGCAATCGCAAGGGTGAAGAAGGAGACTACCCGCAAAGGGAAAAAGAAGCCTTAAGCTCCAGGAGAGTTTAAATAGTTCCGGTAGTTGCACAAGCGATATGATGTAACCAAGCCTAAACAAGCAAGCGGTCATGATAAGCTCCACTATCGATCCCCCTTTCGTCCAAATTGGGTAAATGTTGGTTTTAGACGGGTATTCACGATGTTTACAAAATAAGATACAGACGTGTGGAGGCCATCAATTGAGGAGGACTGTTACCCTGCTGACAGTGCTTGGAGTTAGCCTTGGTGCTATCATTGGTCTCTGATCTGCCACTATGAGAACTTCAGGACACACTTTTGTATGGCGAGCCTTTCTCAATTACTGATTGGCCACTCATGGGTTGGCGATCGATCGATCAGAGTCTAGGATGAACCATCGATCCTCTAATACCGGATACACAATGATTTTATCGAAGGAGCCCAAGCCAAAAAGCCGATAAGAGAGTCCGATTAGAGAGCAAACTCCGGTATTTCTAGATACAGTCTAAAGCTAGTATATTCGTGGAGCGAGAAAGCCTGATGAAGCTACCTAGCCATTCGGCTTTGACTTGAACATCATAATCGTAGTATCAGTCCGCGGAAATGTCCATCTGCTCCCCAGCTGTACTTTTCTTGCCAGTTCGCTCTGCCTTGAATGCCTCGATCTTGGCCTTGAGTTCGGTATCTGCCGAAAATTAGCTGATTGGACCGGACGGTGCATCGTGCATGAGACTAGTGAGACAAGCTTACCCGGGAGCACATCCTCCATCTTGAGTGGAACACGGTTGAAGGGGTCGTGGGGATCACTGAGCAAATGCGAACGGATGGTCGAGCGGTCAATAGAGACCCGTGAGCTCGGAAGAATAACGGGATCTTCTATGAGTGTGTACATGAGAGGGTCTGCGAAGAATTAATTTCACTTGGCATTTCCCAACGTATCGGAGCGAGACATACCCAAGAATTCGTCTGGAACCTCACCGAGGTCCTCCTCTGCCTGATCATCGGCTTCCTTGGCCTCCTGAACCTTCTTTCGCAGCCGATCCCATCGCTGTAAATCTTCTTCGGCTGTTAACTTATGATTACGCAAAAGGACTGCAGCCTTCTCAAAAAGTACAGGCTTGTAGGACCGTCCATCACGAGCAATAGCCGTGATGAAAGTTTCTTTGCCCATGAGGTTCAGATACACCCTTGCAATCTCGCTAAGGAATACCTTCGGCTCGAAGCCATATTGGCCCGGGTTCTCAACTTTGAGGTTGGAGCTCTTCGGTCCCGCCATCGCCTCCAGATTGTAATTCAACATATCAGCAAGACGTTGGACGATCTCGGGCATGGTAAAGGCGTCGGCTAAAGCCGCGGTAAAAAGCTTCAACATGGCCATTGTTTCGTTGGTCAGCTGCATGTAGGACTTGGCACTCCGTTGAACTGTGGTTAAGTGTTCTTCGCGTTCTTGTCGGGTGGTGGGGTCCATCGAGTTCCCCTCACTGGCGAGCTGGTCTTGGATGTTGTGGATGGTTTTGAAGGCTCCAAAGGATTCATCCAGCACATAGGTCACATCGTTCAACAGCAAATTGACAAACTGGACAAAAAAGTCCACGTTCTGGTTGGCTTGGTAGGACAACTTCTTTCGATACAACGTGTTTGGCCAGATGCATTTGATAATCTGGAAAATCTCGTAGCGAATATTGAATTTGTCAAAAAATTGAGTGTGCGCACCGGTATGCTCCGCCTCAATGTAGAATCTCATCACGGCATGGAGAAGGTATTGGTTGGCGAACGGCAGCGAGTTCAGCAAGTCAACCAAGACGCCGCGTGCGCCTCCGGGGCGGTCCCATGTACCTCGGAACAGAATCGAAACAAGGCCCGCCTTGAGATATGGATTCTTGATATAGCTAGAGCTTTCCAAGAAAGAGATGCACAGCATCACCAACTCATCGCCCTCAGTGGCAGTGATGATCTGGGGCATAGCCCACATAATGAATTTGAAATTGCTGACAATAACATCCAAGAAGTATTCTGGGAGGCATTGGAACACCTCGGGTTGCTTTTCAGGGAGCGGTAAGCTGACTTTCTCCTTGGGAAAGTCCGCACCTGACACCAGCTTCAATAGCCAGACAGCGAGATGACGCATAAACAAAATCGAGCGAGTCTGCCACTGCTCATCAAATAGGACACCTTGAAGGCTGTACTTCAACGCCAAACCCAGATCGAGCTTATCCCTGTACTTCTTAAGCGCCTGTTCAAAGACACGTAACTGCATGGGGTTGCCAGTCCAGCGGTGCCGTTCTAGTTCAAATTTGGTGATGGTGGATTCCATGTGCCTCAGATCCTTCTCAAGTTGCTCCAGCTTCGAGGTAAGCGATTCGCTGCCATAGTGATGAGCAGCAGCTGATAGGAAGACAACCTCGGTCGTGAAATTGGATTTGCCTTCCACTTTCTTGGAGTAGAAAGCATCCGACGCATGCTTGTCCGCATTAATCTTGGTCTCATCCTCCATGTCTACCCGGGGATTCCGTTGAAGATATGCTGCTTCAATATTGTTGACTTTGCTGAAAGACGCATTCATGATCGGCTCGCATAGATGGTCAAGACAGGACGTGATATTAAACATGAAACCGTCACTTGACACCTGCTCGGGGTCAACTTGCATGGCCCGGCGCTTATGATTGATATTCACAGCAGTCGCAAACCAATCAAGAAGGCGCTCTCGAGCCTCGGGCGAGGCACGAACTATTGTGTGTACAATTCTTTCAAGTTCCGACTTGATCATGTGCTGGGTCATGCGAAGCGAGCGCTGAGCATTCAAGATATAAGCCTGGTCCCGGGTCTTGGGGCTAGAAAAGAATGACATGGTGACATCGGGTTGGAGAGGGGACAGACGGAACCAGGGCCCCAGGAGGGTAACCTTCTCAAATTGAGATGGATCCTTCGAATGATTGAATATCGAAGATTCCGTGATAGCGACTGCGAGTGGCGAGAACTGAACAATATTTCGTAATGCCTATAGTGACGCCATGAGTACCTCCGAATATGGGTAAAATAAACATGGAATTGAATCAACTGACCATCAGATAGGGTTGATAGTCACCATTAGCATCCTTAGTGGACAACTGGCTGCTCAGCTCCTCAATCGCGGTGATAAGAGCGGGCTTAATGGCCTCATCTTCGTCAAAGCTTTTGACAACCTCACGGAGAAATTCGGCATCAAGTCCCCTCGAGTCATCGGGATCTAGTAATAGGTGCCGGGCCAACGGTGAAGCTTCAGGGGAGTCGACACTACAAGATAAATAGTAAGTACATGAGTGCCACATGGATTATTCTGTGAAATAACAAACCCAAACATCTCAGGCATTGTGATCGCAAAGATGCAATAACTAAGACACAAACGCTGAGCCTCATTGTAAATGTGCGATTTTTTGGGGTCATTTTCAGGCTTCTTCATCTTCTTTTGAATATCCTTCCAGCATGGTAGCAAATAGTCCAGTGGACGCTGCTGCTTTGTGTTTGAAGCAGCCTCTAACAGGGCTTGGTCCAGATATGCTATCTGCAGACGCAGTTCTTTGCCTTCATCCTGCAGTTCACTCCGCAAGCCAGGAAGGAATATCCGTTTCCCATTGGTTGTATAGGGTGTTTCCACGAGGGAAAGCTTGAATAGCTCGCCTAGGGTCTGATGTTCAAACTCTTCGATGGTCTGGGGCTCAGCTTTTGCGGTATTTTCGGACCTGGTGGGCCTGGAAGTGCTGACGGATGAAGCAGCCGAGGACGGTCTTTCTGGAGTCGAGATAGCTGGAGTGATCTTTATCCGCTTTCCTTCTGCATATAGTGGTGTCTGTGCGGTGGATGTTGGTGAACATGGAACTCGGGGCGACTGCTGCTGAGGCGCGGGGGACTGTGGGCGAGAAGTATTGGGAGAATTAGAGGGAGAGTCTGATGGACTACCTGGGGGTGGTGTAGGGTTTCCGAGTTTTGCCAGGCGCTTGTTGCGGATCTGAAGCATTAGGCAAGTGTCATGTTAGCCCGCTGCGGAGAAGAAACGCTATGACTGTGCGGTGGGGGAAGGGGTCGGGCAACCTTTTCCGCATCAGACAGTGTGTCCGACATGTTTTGCGCTCCAGCGAATCGAGGGCTATAAACACCCGTAGCGAGGCGATCGCAGTTGTGTCGGGAGTTGGGCAGGTGTGCCTGGCGCACCGTGGATGTCGAGTTTCGGAGTGGGCAATCCTTCTCAAACGTGTGACAGAACCAGGCACCGGTAGTGGCCAAAATCAACCGAGCAATGAATGCAAATGTGCCAGAAATGAGGTCGCTTGAGGTGCAGGAAAAGGAGGGGAAAGTGCAGAATCACGGAGAGGTTCTGTCATGATCGCCGGGGTTCGCCCGCATGTTCTGCAGGGTTGGGGTCAAGGATGCCTCTTGACTAAGCAGTGCGGATGGACTAAATCGATTTGATACCAGCACTACATACATCCACAAGGGTTTATCGTAAATGGATACATTCTTTTGGTCTTCCTTCTCTGCCGGGATATGACTACAATAGGCCTGAGACCAGAAAAAATAGGACTTGGGATTGAAACGCCTGTCGAAGCGTGCCGACTCCGAATTTGACGCCACCAACACCGAGAATATAGCAGCAGCAGGCTGGATGCATTTCATAGGCACTATACATAATGAGGGAGACAGATATAATGAAACAAAAAAAAAGCCCAATAGACGCCACCCGTCGTGCTACTGACGTCTTTCCATGATGAGAACCAGAATGGCAGAATCAGCGCAAAACGATTCGAATTACACCTGCTCATCTGCAGGCTCAGTTTCTGCCTTTCACCTTCTCTAACTGCCGACAACTCTTCAATTCCATTGCTCGTGCCTCCCTCATTTTCTCCACGTCCGGGAAGAACCAGCCCTGGGCATCCTGAATCTTGCGTTGTTGCATTTGCGCTTCTCTTTCACATTCGTATTGGAGACCGGTCACATAGTTCACCTCTACACGGCGGTCCAGTTGTTTGAGCTTTCGAGGACTAAGATCATCGACGTCGAGAGGGTTCACGAAATAGTTAAGTTTGAGTTCTGGGGTTATACGACCCATGGTGTATGGCGCCTGGGGGGTATTGATTCGATAGGATGGTCCTGATGGCGTTGAGGAGCCGGACATAAGAGAGGAGAGAAGGGGAAGGACGAAGAGCAGGAGGAGAGGCAGCAGCTGGCGGACAAAAGCCCAGCCATCCACGGGTGGCTCCGGTTGGCCACTGCTGGTTGTGCGAGGCCGCCGGCGTGGCATGCCTCCTCCAAATTGATGTACTCGGAATCCTGGACCGCCCCCCATGTTGAAGACAAATGGCTGACCGGCTGAGAAATGGGTTGTTAGCAACAAAAACAGGCCCTATATCGTAGGATAAGGCATACCACCAAAAGGACTGAATCCCCCACCCATCCCTCCAAATCCACCACTGAAGAAGCGGTTGAACAGCTCCTCTGGCGAAATTTCTTCCTCAAAGCCCGCGCCGCGTCCTGCAGATCGTGGGAATCCACCACCGCCAAATCCACCGCTGAATGGAGAGGCGCCGCCGCTTGAGGCCCCCGCGCTGGGGTTGAATCTGCTATCGGGGTCGCCGCCATATCGATCATACTGGGCCTTTTTATCCTCGTCCGAGAGAATCTGGAAAGCACGCGAGACCACTGCCAAGCGATGTCAGAGACCGGGATGATTGCATGTAGAGCCAAAAAAATGGTACTCACTTTTGAAGGCCTCGTCTGCGCCGTCGTACCCATTCTTATCCGGGTGAGTTAGCAGACTCTGTTTCCGATAGGCCTTCTTGATTTCGCCTCCAGAAGCGGTTTTCTCAATCGACAGAATCTCGTAGAACGCGGTCGCTGTGCATTTTCGAATTCGAATGACGGCTGCCTTCTGTTCGGGGGTGTATTTGCGATCCTGGTTTCCCTGGTTATGGTCGCGCGACCTGGCGCCTCCGCCGTTGGCATCGGAGCCAGACGCCGTGGCTGACGGCATGTTGGAGAGTCGGTATTAGAAGGAGGTCTCGCCGACTTTGGGGGGCAGAGATGTAGGCGAAGAAACGACAGGAACGAGTGGGTAGGGTGGCGCGGGACCGCGGAGAAAGGGGATCCAATGATTCCCCGACAGATCAGTCGAATCGGGGGTGGAAAACACAGACAGGTCAGCCGAAACTATAGAGCCTGGGCTGGTGGAGATGGAGGGTAATGCGGGCAAGGGTGACTTGAGGGGGATCCGACTGAAAGAAGTGGAAAACTATAGACTTAGGTGTCTTTCTTTGCCAAGCGCGGGAACGCCAGTTGGTTGCGAAGCGCTTATCGTTTGTATAGGCCGACCCTCCGACCTTTTCTCCGCCTCAAATTGCAACGACCCTTCGGATTCACTCTCACGAGCCCGCCACCGCCTAACGACGTGTGTTGCCTTTGCCGAAGCAGTCTTGCTATTTTGTCCAACGCAATTTGTGGTCTCCTTCTGCCTTCTCCAGTTTCTCTCCCTCGCTTCTCGATTTCAACATGGCGAAGGATTCCATCGAAGAAACAAAGCAGACCCTGGTGCAGCGCTTTCGGGCTTGGGGTGGTATGTGTTTAGCATTTGAATCTCTTTTCCTCCCGGAGTTCTTTTATCACAAGAAAATATATTTCAAAACTGACACGGACGATTGTGTGTAGAAAACTCGTTCCCGCCGACCCTTCTGGCCTCTCTCATCTTCGCGCAACATGCTCGACCCTTCCAATTCTTCCCAATGATGTTCCCACCCATTCTGCTGTTTACTAGCTATGCGAATCTACAAGGATTCAAGACCGAGACCGCCGGTATCAGTGCTGCGTGGTCGGGCTTGTATCTGCTCCTGGCGGGCCGGCGGCGACAGCCGCTGATGAAGAAATTCGGAGCTCGCGGCATCGTGCGCGGCGCGACAATGGGTCTCTGCTTGGTCAACATGATTGGAGGAGGACTAGCATATACCCTGGGAAAGCGCGAAGAGGAGGAAAGCAAGCAGGACAAGTCGTAACGCGAAACAACAACTCTTGGATGCTAGCATGGAGCAAAAGTGTATGATATATGTCTAAGAAGGGGTGGGCTTGCATGGGTGGAATCTATTAGGTGTTTGGCGTCATTTTGCCCTGCAGAATTGATTCATGTACATGTTTGATATCTATGCTTAATTTTCATCGAGGCTGTGTGGATTCAGGCCTGCAATTGAGTTTTCTGTTTCAATGATATATGATGACAGACCCATCAAATCTTATTGCCCAAAATATCCGTCGAATAGGGCTGCTCATATTGCATAAACTGTTGTACACGATCTGGCACCAACCACTCTAGATCCTGAGGCGCAGACTTGGCTGCTTCACGTGCCTTGGTCGAACTGACCGGTGGATCGCCGGGCTTCCTGCCTTCCACAAGCTGGATCTTTTGAGCCCACTCCCGTCGACCACCTTCACTTTCTCGGTTACCGCGAGCAAGATCGACAAGGAACTTCTGCTGCTCCTCTTTCTCACCCCACTCCTGCCCCGGCCGTAATGTTACCCGAAGCCGGTGCTGGGAAAATAGCGGGGCAAGAGGCTGCAAGGTGTGTTCCGGAGGGTAGTATTTCGTGTCGAAAATGCGAATTAGAGTATCATAGCCAGTGAGGTGAACTTGCTCCATCGGCGTTGAGTAATGCCCTGAGGTTTCTATTGCAGTCGCTTTATCGATGAAGTAAGGCTTTTTAGTTACGCCGATGTCAACGGCAGGTATGTGGTCCATAGATGGTCCAATTCCAGGGGAGCTTTGAGTTGCAAGATGGGCGCGCAGATCATGAGCAAATAGCTCCATCATCGCGAGTCTGTCCTCGAACAGAGCAGGCTTGGATGGCTTGTCTGCATTTTGTGTGGCAAGCAAGAGCAACAAGCGCGAGCTGGGCTCCAATCGTTCGAGAAGAGCGGAGCTCGCAATGCGGAGGTGGGCGCGGGTTGGAGGGTTGAAGGAGGAGTCCAGCACATAGAGGATCTTCGCTGGTGGAGAGCGATCGCAGGGGATTGTTGTCAGAATTTCAAATTCTTTGCTCGAAGAGGCGAATTGCTTCAACAGAGAGGCGTATTTGACACGCAGCGATCTGAAAGAGGCCATGATTGTCAACTCACGAAGGATCGCAATGACGCGGACTTGCTGGCATGGGAATACGATAAGATAAACAAGCTTATCTGGCTTATCGGAATCGTGCGAGAACTATGAACGCTATAGAAAAGGTGAAACGGAGGGAGTTTGAGATTGAAACCCAGAATACTCAATCAAACTTATTTTTTGACTTAGAAAATAGAGGTCTAGTTTCTGATGATATTGAACTCGTTGTCCCAATCCCATCTAGGTGAATTTTCATCATCCGAACCGATGGGTGACATTGCTGCAACGGGCCATTGAAACACGATATCCGGGTCTACAGAAGTTGTCTTTTCGCTATTTGGCCCAGGAAGACTCCCCTCCAGCGTGAGACTGTCTATAATTTCGGGAATTGGAGGCGTTAAGCAGCCCGCGCTTAAGTCAGAGAGATCTGAAAAATTGCTCCCCTTTGACGATGTCTGCTCGAAGACGGGATTAAGCGGGTCCATCATCGCCCAATAGTCAACCAGGGATTTTAGAACGGCCGATTCAGTATTACTAAGCTCATCAACAAGGGGATTATCTCGCAAGAGTAGATCACTGCTTCGGGCACACTGGAGAGCAAATGACTTGAGTGCATCGGCCTACATCCATTATCAGAACGGTTAGATTGCCAATTGGGGTTTCCAGTAAGATTCTACTCACCATGACCTGAGCATTGCACCAAAGCTCTGAAACCTCACTCAAGTAGTCCAACGATGTTCTCAAATATTCTGCAGAGGCCTGACTAACCACCAACTCCTCACTGTATAGATGCAGAGCGTGTATGGTACTGGCCACTAAGATGCAGTAGCTGTAGACAGAAGGGACAGGCATATAACCCGCAGCCTTAGCTTCCACAAGGACAGTAATCAGGGAACCAGCATGAACCAACGAAGTGGTGCGAGTATCTTCCAGCCATTTGGTTGGCATTTCGGGGATTGGACGAGATTGTATTTTCATCCCAAGCAAAAGCGGATGGCCAAGGATGCAATAAGCAAGGTGGTATAATGTATGAGATAGAACCATATGTGCAATTCGCTCACGATCTTGATCTTGTATCTCACTTTGAGAGCGTGGTTGTCCAGGAGCTGCCAATATAGGACTATTATCCACAGCCAGCTCTTTCAGAAACTCCAAGTCTGTAAGAATTCTGTGATAGGATGAGTTTGGGTCCCACGGAGCTTCATTAGTGCTTTCGTCATTCATCATATATTGGATAGTGCGTCCGAGGACTGCCGATAATGCGATGCTGATACCAAACATTCCCGGTCGGATAGAAGAATCGCGAGAGTCAACAGCTAATAACTTCCCGAGTGTGATGGGAGGCACCCGTTTCCCAGAGTAATGATGTGTGGGTAAATTAAGAAGGCAATCCGAGTCTCTGATGGCGTGTGGCCGTTGGAAAGAGCAGCATACAAAGCGATCGAGGAGGTATAACGACCAAAACAGATTCCTCCGTTCATCACGTCTCAATTCGGAAATAGTTGTACTGGACTCAAGCATCATTTGAAGATCTTGGCTGATCCGAACGGCCATTCCGATTTTGACCCAAGCACCTCTTCTTCGCCCGGCTATAGTAATACTGATTTAGCAAATATACCTCGACCCTCAATAGATAGAATATTGAAAGTGATTACCAGTTGCATCAATGACAGCCAAAAGTGCAAGAGCTTGGACTACCGTCACCTCATCATTGTCATCCAGGCCATTTTGGGAAGTGACAATCAATTCCCACGAACATCGTGCATACTCATCGATCGTACTTTGCTTTCTGTCCCGCCACTGGGAACGGGACGAGTAGCGTGCAGCGGTCGCGATCAGGGCCAAGCGAAGATGGAGAGGAACCTGATTGTGAGCTACCTTTTGTTGGAAAAGAGCAGAATTGAAGAATCCATATGGCTTATTATGACAGTGCCGGAAATAGACATCGCATGCTTCAAGAAACACCTTGTCGGGCGTAGGAGATGTGCTACAAGCCCATTTCAGAGATTAGCCAGGGTCGCGAGGGCCGAAAGCGAGTCCACCCAGAAGGGAGGCAAAGAGAGAAATTCTGCTTGAGAATACCTTGAAGAGCGTTTTTGTGTCTCCATGGGGTGTCACCCGAAATGTCAAGTCGTGCGGGGATAGTGGGCGCTGAGAGGTGATTCAAATTCAGGACTGTATTTATTGTGTGATGTTGAGATGTTAAAATCTTCGTGTGTCTACCTGACTTTTGAAAAACTCAAAATCCTTGATAACCTGCTTCTCTAGATCCCCAAAAATGCATGCACTGAGATCACATTACTCAATTATTTGCTTACGGCTTGTCGGAGTCCGGGGCCAAGTGGGGGATTGCCGGCCCCGTATTGAGCTCCTTCTCCGCGTTTAACCGACCGGGCCGGTGAACGTTACGCCCGGGGAAAGAGAAATCGGGGATATTGATTATTTGGCGCTTCAGTACCGATAATTTTCTAAGACATTCTTGTAGTTATTTATGTATGTATCTAAACTCCAAATGATGATGAGAACGTGCACGCAAGCGCGGGCTCCAGCTAATTCATCCGCAACAGAGCCGAACGAGTCACCCCTTGCATGGTGTTTGACTTCTAATGCAAATCCAGGTCAGCAGACGAAAACTTTTGTGTATGCTAGGTGTCTTCATGCACATGCCCTCGTTGCAGCCACTCCATATTGTCACGGGGGGGATTCAGCCTAGCTGTTGATGAAAAGAATTGTCGTGTGCGCTGGTGCCCATTATTGAAGTCTGAAGTTGCGTGGGGAAAGTAAGTTAAGCTGCTCTTGAAAATTGCTAATAAGCTTCTCAAGAAAAATAGCAAATTTAGCATTGATTTGCATTTCAAAAATCAAGGATCATATAGGAGTAGCCAGTTAGAAGTTTGAGCAAATATTAATTAAGAAAGAAGGACCTTTGAGCACACATATAAGTAGGAAGTTTATTAGCCAGTTTTGTTGTCCACCAATAGCATTTGAACTGAGTGCTGAGAATTGGATGGTATTTTGTATTTTGTTTGTATCGGACTAAAATACTCCGCAGACCAAGAGTGCTGATTTCCCTAAGACATGATATATTTGTCTTCATCGAAGATCAACCTAGTTTCTGATTTTTCCGAGCCTTCTGCTCCCGATACTTCTCTATGTAGAACCCGTAGGGTCTGGATTGTGGATGTTCAATATCAATATGTGAGCTTCCGTCTGAAATATCTGTTAAACATCCGTCATACGAGCCACCCGGGCAGCCCTGCCACTTGATGGCTGTGCTTCGACATTTGTACGCCTTATACCGAACAGCACTGTTTCTGGCGCTTCTTTCCTTTTCTTTCTCCATCAGCCACGGCTTCAGTTTCTCCTTGAGAGCTCGATAAACAACAACGTAAAGATGGACTTCGAAAACCACCAGGTTTTCTTTGGCGTCAACCATGGCTTTCATCTCTCCCAACCACGCATTTTGAATATAAAGGCTTTTAGCATCGCCTTCATTGTCAGGAGCATGTTCTGGCATTTTTTCTAATGACGCAAAATATGGCGAGTCGATATAAATTCGTAATTGAGTCAACCTAGGAAATTTGCTTCCTATGCTGCTCCACAAGGAATCGTAATCTGCTTTATTCTTTTTAGATACGTGTGGCTGGATGTCGGACCCCATAGGCCACCACAAAGTCAGACGCCGGATCATTGAAAGGCTAGAGGAGGGGATCTGGGCGGGCAAAGTGCTACAGAGATCCAGTTGTTTGGAAAAGCGGAATTCGTTGGTAGCGTAAAGCGTAGATAGGCCTTCTATATATCTGTCTTTATCGTCATTGTTGTCACTTGAAAAATATAGAATTTGCATTCCAAAGGGACTTGAATTGCGAGCATGGTGACGGTGCATAGGAGATCTCAATAAGAACGTATAACTCACCCTTTCCAGCATGAAAACAAGATCCCAATATCAAGCCACATTCCCCAGAATATTGCAGAGTTCGGGGCATTCAAGCCATGCCCTGCACAGAGATCCCAATCCAATCTTTCACAGGCTGTAAAGCACATATATGAGTAAGTAATCCATTTCATATTCTCTTCTGACCAGTCACATTCGTAGTGCAGGGAACGATTCCCAAAGAGAAGTTCATAGATAATGATTCGGATTTCAGGCGAGAGTGAAGTGAAAAATGGACTTTGGGGCTGAGGGTCGATGGTCGATGGAGAAAGATACGGCCGGCCTTTTCGTTTCGGATTAGAGGCGGGGTGGCTTTTAGTTTTGAGCTTCTTCTCATCTAGTGTGAGATGGGAATTAGTACTGGATTTTTAATGCTCGATGTTCACGGGTAGAGTTGGTTACACACCCTTCAGTATGTATTTTTGAAAAAAGATACTAAGATCAAAGTTCCAGAGAGGCATTTAGACTACTCAGACTTGGGTTGGTAAAATTTGAGAGATGTTCAGGGACTATCATCTCAAAAGCTGGATATCAGGGGGGATACCGGCATTTTAAGCTGTCAGGAAGCTAACCAGGAAGTAGACTAGTTGAAATTACAGTAAAGCCATGTATATAGCCTCCATAAGCATACGTGGGAGCCATTCGAAGTCAAAGAATTATGAGGACTAGAAAGGAGAAAGATCAGGCATATCTTTTCCGCACGTACATTCAACTCACCTTCTGGCTATACTTTGCTATCTCTGGACCGAGTTTGCTCAAATATTCCCAGCCAGTGCCAACAGGCTAGAGGCATCGCCTTTGCCACCCACACTATCAGTTTCCGTACAATACACAGATGACTAAACGAGCTGGGTGTGAGGAGCCGGTTAGTTAGTTACTGTACTGCTAATTCAGCCCCCGGCCCCCACACAATTGGCCCCCACTTGCTTTGAAACCACAGCAGACGAAATGGGGGCTGAAGCGTCTGGGAATCATATTTATCTTGTTCGTGCATACAACAAACACTAAATCAAATCGCAGCTTAAAAAACTATTCAGCATTGGGATTTCTTTGAAATCGGTTGTATCCGGATAGTCGTGAATCTGTCAGCTCCGAAACCTTGAAAGATATCTCGTTACTTGAATACTTCAAGATGTCTCTAAAGGCCTTCATCTATGCTTACCGCAAACCGGGAATATCTCCGGAGGATTTCAAACGCCACTATGAGGCACACATTGACTTGGTCAAGCGCATCTCTGAGGATGATTTCCCACTCTCACACAAGCGCAGCTATCTTTCTCGCAAGACTGTCGAAACTGCCCCTGAAGGGGCTACCTCTCGCAATGCTATTACCCCTGCCTCTATTGTTGTCGGCCAGCAGTCAGATTTTGACTTTGATGCATATGCCGAGCTGACATTTACGGACCAAGCCCATTTCCAAGCATTTGGTGCTAAGGTCTATGCGCCCGAAGCGGCAGCGCAGATTGCCGCCGACGAGGAACAGTTTCTGGACCGGTCGAAATTGGGGATTGTCATGCTTGGAGATGTCATTGAAACCACCAAGTAATGAGCCAAGCTTGATTGAGGAACCACGAGATTGCTTGACAAGCATTGCTGGAAGATGAATGGAGAAAGGTACTATGGCTTCACATCACAGTGGATTAGTACCTCTCTTCATTGTTCACCACCAATCAAGCTTTATTTGATATAGACTCGCCATACGGCGGTTGATGTCTGTAATAGCTGAGCGCAGAAGAAAATATATCGGAAGTGAAAATTAAAACGACGTTCATATACAAGTTACAAATCTGCAAAGTTTAAGTGCTGTGTAAAGTTGGTATTGTGGCAGTGCTAGCATATGGCTGTAAGTTGGTACGGCTACCGATTGAACCAAGGCGCTCGGAGGCAAGCCTGACAAGCAGATTGTATGAGATGGATCAACGAATCAACAACCAAACCACTTCATACCACGTTAATGCATCCTCAAGCGGAGACAGATGCCGTCTGAGGGAGAGAGTGTGTAGAAAGCCTTTTTAGGTAGAGCTCTGTCCTATAAAGATATTGTCAAGGATGACACAGATGATCTGTCTGTCGTTGAGATCCTCAAATGGTGGATGAAAGGCCCTGAAGAGTAGTAGTAGATGAAAATCACATCAAGGAGCTGCTGGGCAAAAGTGATATTAATTAGGTCCATTAAAGAAAATAAATACTGATCGATAAGCCATCCCAGGTTAAACATCCTAGCCCTGGTACATGATCTCTTTGACCTCGAAAATCTTGCAGTTCACCCGTTGCTATGAGATAGTTTCCTCATCACAAAGTTTGGAACATAATTTCTACGCAAGAATTCGACCGAAGGTGTCCTGCGTATGCTTCCAGACAATTTCGGGGAATCCCTTCTTTCGGAATTCAGCCATCAGAGATTGGTTGGTGGCATCCTTGCCATTGTGATTGAGGAGATAGACACCCTGGCCAGAGTTCTTGGGGGCGAAATTAGGTGAAGTCGATAGCCATGTCTGCCATTCCCCACTCTCCTCGGCCGACATGGCGATGGGCTTCGCCAGGAACCCTATGATTGTACCTACCACAGATCCCATACTATTTTTCATGAGTGGCGTAGCCACAATACCTGGGAACACGTGGAGGAAGCTGACGGATGGGTGTTGCGACGCGAGGACCTCGAATGCCAGCGAGGTCATAGATGCTGGGTAGCCGTTCGCTGCAGAAAAGGAAAACTTCTTCCTTAGGTCTAAGTTGTCTTCCTCAATCATGATTTCTTTACCAGCGGCCAGAATGCTGATCACACGGGGGGTTTTGGCGGCTTCCAGAGAAGGCAGTAGGTTCTCGACGAATCTCATACGAGAGTAGTATCGAAGCATATGGTTGACATCAATGCCCGCAGGCGTCTCTGTGTTTTGATAGAGATGTCAGCCTATACTCCGTTGATATAACATCGTTTCTCGGGCCTATAAGGTCGTTTCTTCTTACCATTCTTGCTAAAACCAAGAGCTCCAGCAGAGAGGAATAAGAGGTCCAGAAATTCAAAACGAGTTTTGAGTTCCTCGCAAGCTTCGTCTACGTTGCGAAGGTTTGAGATATCAACAGCTTTGAATTCATAAGAACCATCCGGGTTCGCTTTTTTCATCGCGTCGACGACTTCAGCACCAGCAACTTCGCTGCGACCGATGATGTAAATTGTGGGTTTCTTAACCGCGCCGGCCAATTTAATGGCAGTGTATTTTCCAATGCCACTGGTACCTCCGACGAAGAGCGCCACCGTTTCCGGCTGTGCGGACTTCAGCGCCGCGTTCCATTCACGGACTTGTGTCAAGGTCTGCGCCATCTTGATTTTATCGTGATTTCTGTTCGTAGGTCGAAATGCTTGCGTGTAAAAGAAATTTTGGAAAGAAGAGCGTCCAGATGTAAGATCATGCTCAACAGTGAAGGTGGAGAGAGGTCATGACGCTAACCATTGGTTGACATGATAAGCGTGCGGAGTTCCGCAATCAAACCCGGCGGGGTTGTGGAGCCCCAATGGGAGGAATCAAGGATCGGGTTGTATTTCAGCATAAAAATCTATCTGCGTTGTTATGCCTTCCTGATTACTATTTACACAGCTGGTTCAGCTCAACTGGTGTATCAAAATAGTGTATAAAAAATCCACTTTCCGCAACTCTTTCGGAGTCGGTGGTAGTACGCTGGTGGCTGATATCGCCACTGGGGTAGTTGTAGTTTGGTAGTTCCAGAAAATGTCCAAATATTGAGAACGAAAGGCATTGATATCGCTTTTCTCGTCAAATTAGGCGACCTTGTCGATCATGGCCGCATGTTCAGCAAGGAGACATGAATTGCCAGGACTACTTTGGCCCCTGTTTCAAGGCACGACTGACTCATGACTGCGCGGACGAAAACATTCGCCTTGTTCACAGTTGCGGCATCGTCAGGTGCCCCAAGCTACATCCTTAGGTCTCGAACAACATGAAAACAAGCGACCCCATCGTTCGCTAGCTGCGCAACAAGCCCATACTCCCAGTCCAGGTATCCTTGCATATCTTTGCGGGCATTGCTCGTCCCTTCATATGGCCGTTTATACACGTCGATAGGATGTGAAAGCCACCGGGCCTCCGTCTCAACTGGATGGCCAGCATCTTTCCAGGCTGCTGTCCCCCCTGCCAAATACCATACTTGTCGTGAGATTGAGCTGCGCACATATTCCAGATTCATAGCAGCAACTTTGCCATCTGGGGAGGTCAAGATGATTGGTCCATCTCCAACAACAGCCTTCAAGTCTCGAGCAAGTTCAGGGACAGAAGCAAACCATGCTCCCGGAATATGACCTTTGTGATAGACGGGACTGCGCGCAAGATCGACGATCGTTGCATGAGCGAGGCTCTGAACTTCATCGACTGTGATTGCACCAGTTTGTGGAGGATGCCATGACGGACCCTGAGGTGTCGGAAGCCCGTCGGGGACTGGGAATCGATCTTCGAAGACATACACCTCCCACCCGAGCTGCAAGAGCCAGCTGGCGGTCATCGAAGCTCTCACACCATCCGTGTCATACAGAACAATGCGGGCGCCTCGAACGCCAACCCACTCGTCGGTCGCTTGGACGAGTTGGCCTCCCGGAGCATTGGTGAATCCCGCGGGGTGCTCGAGGGCATATTCCTCCGGGTCCCTCACATCTAGCAGGAACAGGGTGCGCTCTTCCTGCTCTTCGGCCAGTCGACTTAATTTTTCGCCATTGATATAAGGGACCCCGACGTGTTTGGCCCACGATTCAGCGCATTGCCGTGCCCGGTGGCATGCCTCCCTTGAGGGCCGCGGAATGCGCGTTGTCTTGTTGGTCTCCAGTTCCAAACCTTCCAGTGTCCAGCCAATAGTCCCATTGCGCAGCGCAATCACTTTATTGGGGATCCTTGAATTGATCAAGGATTGTGTCCCGACAATACTTCGTGTGCGACCGGCGCAGTTGACCACAACTGTGGTCTCTGGAGAGGGCGCAGCTTCGAAAACACGGTACAACAGCTCTCCTCCTGGGCAGCTTTGGCCTCCCGGAATACACATTGTATTGTACTCCTCAAAACGCCGGGCATCCAATACCACCACGTCCTGCTTGCTCTTCAGAATGTCTTTGATCTCCCGCGCGGAGAGGGAAGGAGTGTGACGGATCGATTCGACGAGCTCACCAAATGCCTTAGATGGGACATTGACATCGCGATAAACCTCGCCAACGAGGCTATAGCCGGACAGTCCACCTTTCAGGATGGCAACATCGCGATACCCAAGGGCTAAGACCCGCGATGCAGCTCGATCAACATACCCCTCCCCATTATCGTAGACGACAATAGGGACGGCCAACCGAGGGACCAGCGGTGGCAATTTGATCTCGATCTCTGATATTGGCACGCTCACTGCGAAGAGAGGGTGGGCTTCCGCATAGGGACCCTCTTCGCGGACATCGAGGAGGGCAATTTCGCGGCGATCCATCCAGTGCTGGCGCAACTCTCGGGCGGTTATCGATTTCACCATTTTGCTGCGTTAAAGATCCCCCGAGACAGACCTCCAGAGAGTAGTTCAGATCAAGTTTTATCGATTTTATCGCTGTCTAGATTTTGAAGTACATTGGAAAAAAATAGTATTTTGCACAGCTCGTCCACTCGGGTATTTTTGGTCGAGTTGCTCGGATGTTTTTGACTTGCGCGGGAAATTTGACCCGCAGACGACCGAGCATTGTCCACGGGGATAGATCTGCTATAGTGCCGTGATTTTGGGTTTATATACCAATGTATCTGCGTGTCCAAAGAGCCTCTTCAGCACATCAGCAGTGTCGGGGATGGGAGAATTCTATTCTAAGAAGTACTATGATGCCCCTTCACTGTGGTAGGTGGGCTTTGGCATGCACTTCAAAGCCCATCATGAGCATTGGCTATGTGGAATTCTTGGGCTTTTTAGGGGCAATTATCTTTATTACAGATTTGATTTCCAATGAGTCACCGTCTTTCCTCCTCATAATACCGAATATCGTACTCTGTCCAGATGGACACTGCGGTTGAGGCGGCTGTTTAAGCGGCCGCGCCTCGGAAGCGACCCCGCTCGAGACTCGGTTGACGCCATTGTAGCGCAGGATGACCACCATCGCCTTTCGATCTCAGTTCGGATCCTGCTTGCTAGATGTCCCAGTTGACACTCACGATATAATATGAATCCCATTCCCTCTCGGCAGGAACGCAAGTCCTGCGAGGCGTGCCGTAAGCTGAATCGTTCAATTCGGAGATTCGATAGCTAATAATAGCAGGAGCACGGAAGCTACGATGCTCGGGTGAAAAAACCGGCTGTTCGCGTTGTCAGGGTTTGTCATTGACCTGTAAATTCAAGGACAAAGGCGCCCCTGGGAGGCCGAGAAAACGTGTACGGCTCGAGCAACAAGATCGCAGCTTGCCGAACAAAGAGCAGCGAATAGGTTCCTCAAGTTCTTCGCAATTCTCACCGACGCTGCCCCAATCAGCATTTGGCATGCAAGATACCGTGGATCTGCTAATGGAGACTGATAAAGTTGACTTCTTGCCATATGCACTATCTGGAGTGTGCGGACTGGATTCCCTCCCCTGGGAGATGCCGGGAAATGGTGATCTCTCTGCCTTTCCTATTATTGATCTATGGCAAACACCACAGCAGAGTGACATGCATGGGGCTGAGATACCCTCAACATCATTAAGCGCATACGCCTCACCCGTGTCATTGTCCCAGTCCTGTAAATGTGACGAGGAAGTATCGGACGTGGTCCGGAACCTGAGCCGTGCAACTATATCGCGCGACACCATTAAAATTCTTCGTGCAGGTGTCACTCTTACAGAAAGATTACTCGTTTGCCCAATCTGCTATGATGTGTCAAAGCCTCCGCGAGTGACGGTGCAGAATGTCCTCCTGATTGGGCAACTCATGTTTGAAATCACAACAGGCTATCAGAAGTACCTTCGCTGGCTGGAGAAATACTGCATGGAGCTAGACATCAGGAACGAAACCGAGTCCGTCTACCTTGAAACTGGCCTTGGACCCTCCTCAGAACTCAATTTACAAGTCAGTGGAGAGAAATTCCGTGACCTTGTGGTGCATGGGCTCCAAACTGATGCCGAGCGTTTGTTGGTACTGGGGAAGCGTTTCGCCCAGAGGCAACGCAATCGTCATATGATAGGCCATGAAGCATGTCCTGACCCCGAAGGCCGCTGTCGGAAAAAGGAGTACAGCGTTGACCATGACCCGCTTGACCTTTGCCCCCAGAATCCTGTGGCGCGGAAGCTGGTTCCTTGTTTTCGTATTGTCGATGAGGTCCAGGGCATGATTAAACAAATTGCGGATGCAGTTGTATAATATACATTCTAATGACGATCTATTTGACGAATTTTGCATATGTTGAAGGGCTGACAGGCTCCAACTCAACCCGAGAGGCGTAACGATTATTGTATCTCCCTGCGTACTATCAAATCATCAGAATACTTGACTCCATTGCTCATTTTCTTTATAAATACAGGCCATGGCTCACATTACGAGTAGTTAAAATAGAGCTCCAAAGGTGGCTTTGAATACAGTACTCAACCGGTTTGACGGCTTACTGTCAGATTTAGAATAAAGGGCATCATACTAAGGATATTCACTGTTGAATTAATGGATGCGTGCAGAAAGTTACTTTTGACACGCGGACTGCCCGTGGTGGCATCCGTTCATTTTGGCTCGTACTTTGCATGAAGGAAGGTTGCCGAGCCGACAGAAACATGAAGATGTGATTTCAACATCTGCCTCCACGAGTGCGAGGGACAATTGTTTCTGGATTATATTTGCCTCTGCATGGCGACCCAAAATTTGAAGACATTCATGGTAGCCATGAAGCGCCCAGACGTTGTTTGGATGTTGATGGGCACGTTTTGGCGTAGGATAGAGCCCCAAATCCTCCGCATAGGCAAGGGCAGCTTGCTCAATTTCTCCCTGCTCCAAAGAGAGCGCTGCATATGCATGCCGCGCAGGAAGCATCCACCCCCATGGCTCTGCGAAAGGCAAGTCATCCTCCAAGACAATTGCATCCCGTAATCGGCGGAAGGCAGTCTCGTAATTACCTCTTCTATACTCAATTTCTCCATCCAGCATTGCAGATGCTACTTTGAGTATATCGGTGATTTTGTTGGGAAAGTCGAGCCGTGTAGGCGGAACATGTTTAGCTGCTTCTTTGAATAGCTCTCGCTCTCTATCAGCGTCTTCCAGCTGCGATGTCGCTGCAAAAGCAATTCCCTTCCCATAGTGTCTCATAACATTTGTCACACAGTAAAGCTCTTTATCTTCCAGCGGTTT
Source organism: Penicillium macrosclerotiorum (assembly GCF_028827735.1). NCBI lineage: Eukaryota > Fungi > Ascomycota > Eurotiomycetes > Eurotiales > Aspergillaceae > Penicillium > Penicillium macrosclerotiorum. Next base: position 309,187 of record NW_026643088.1, read on the forward strand.
GAGTTTCTTGAGCTCTTCCCACATTCCGAAGCGAATCAGCACATGAACTCTGACGGCCTTGAAAAATTCCATCCAGTTTGCAAGTGCGGGCATCTCGACCCGCAAGATCTCTTCCGTGATAGTAGCTTCCATCCGATCTGTTGCTGACAATGCTGCCTTTGATTTGCCACCCAGCATTGCGGCGTAGATAAGGGAATGGTAGTCGTGCAGGCGATAATAGCTGTAGAATGTCAACCCGCCATTCTGTTGGAAGTATTTATCATCGGCAATGGTTGCTTTCAAATTATATTCCACAGCACGTCGGTAATCACCAACGAGAACATCAATATGTGCAGGCATATGAAATGTATGGCCAGTATCAGGGAATATTTCGCGGATCATCTCAGCTGCAGGCAGAGAAGCCTCAGGAGTTGCTGACATTTCCATCAAGTGGATGTACATATGCGCGGGACCTGGATGTCTTTCGACTCCCGGCATTTTCAATGCCCGTTCGAGCAGTGCTTTCACTTCAAAAACCGGAGAAGATGCTATTGGTAGTCCCGTCGAGGCGTCGTATAATTTTCGTGGAGCACAATTCATCAAAGCATCAGCAAATAGCGTGATGATATCAAAATCTTGATGACCAAAGGTTGTGTATACCTCTCTCATAGACTCAGCATATGCCTTGCTACATGCAAGAAGATCTCGCTTTGGATCATCGTTCGGGTACCGTGTTGCAAGAGCTATGATAAGGGCCCTTTCCCAATCGGAGGCATTTGATGCCCGGTTCAGCGCTTCTTGGGAAAATATGTAACACTGCTCAATCGCGTTGATACGATCTTTTTCGTCAAATAATGCCCATGTCTTGTTATAGTTTGAACCGGAACAGAATGATATGCCCCAATAAGCCATAGCACAGTTCTCGTCATGAGCAATTGCCTGTCTGTAACAAGTGATAGCCTCATCGTGATTGAAGCAATACGTCCAAACCAGTCCTCGATTGAACCATATCTGGGCTTCCTCACAATTGGTACTAACCTTGCGCCCAAACGTCCCTAAATTGAAATAAGGGTCGCTGGAGGCTCTCGCTGGGATCTGAGATTCAGAAGGGCTCATTTTCCAAGCCATGTAAGCCAAGTATCAAACAGGCGTTTTGCGCAGAGCCTTCTAGTTGCTCATACAAAGAAGTTATTTCAAATCTTCAAAGTCACATGAATATTGAGCATACCTGAGAGGGGCATATATGGAGCGGAGGGTTTTCTTTAGCGGCGATTGGATCGCGGGGTTTTGATTCGACCCTCGGACCTTTTTTGGCGCCAACAGAACCGCGAAACCGCAACGTTCGGACTGATTTAGATATAGCAGCTGTTTCAAAAATGGCTACAATCTAGTAGTTCATTGCAGCAAGTTTTGTCTTATCAAAATTATGAGGTAGATTTTTGAGAAAGACAATAGGATGCAAGGTTGATCTGAGAGTAAAGCTAAACCGCATATGGGTCTGCGGCATCCCTAATTCCGATCCCCTTGATTATGCTTCAAATCGTTGTCTACAACGTCTTCCAAGATTATTTCCCCTCTCTTTTCTGCTGCTAGCTTGGCTAATTTTAGCCGCCTTGTGTCCCGTTCGGTTTCCCGAGTCACCCACCATGTCACCAGGGTCAAGATCGCGCAAAGACCCACAAGCCCGATAGCCACGGAGAAGGGAAGCGTATAGTGTGGTGCGTATTCGCTTCTGAAGATTTGTGGCCCAATAGCTCCACCGATCTGGCCATAGCTGTTGACGAAGCCGATAGAGAAGGCAGACCCAGTTGCTCTGGAAGTTGTCTGTACTCGCCATGGCCTATCATTGGGTCGTTAGCTGCATAGAAACAAGTATAGTGGGGAATATTGAAATAGATGCAACATACCACATCACTGGGTACCATCCTGCCGTCAGGGCGTTCCCGATCAAAGTGACAGCATACACTGCACCGGTGCTGGGATAGGCGACAAATACTCCATAGCAAGCCATTATTATAACCAGGAAAGAAAGTGGATACAGCGGTCGGGGAATACGGCTACGGTCTGCCGTGATTCCTGTCGCAGCAATGAATAAGAGGCCGCAAACGGTGATCGGGATATTGAGGAGCTGAGCTTGGGCAATGCTCCTGCGAAGTAGTCAGTGGCGGGTAATCATATCAGTACCATATCTTCACGCCGTAGGGCACTTACGTGAAGCCGAGGTCGGCAATAACGGTCGATTGATAAAAGGTGACGCCGTTGGTTCCAACAGTGAAGGTGGCCCATATCAACGTAAATAGCCATAGCCTTATATCTTTCAATGAATCCACAACTTCACGGAATTTGAAATTTCCTTCATTTGCACGAGGAGAATTAGATGGTAGTCGGGCCTGGATAAATTTCTTCTCTCTCTCTGTCAACCATTTTGCGGTCTCAGGAACTGTATTTTGGGTTGTCAGGTCAGCAATTGCGAAAATGCATAATGTGGTGGAAATTGTAGCTGCAAAGCGCCCTTACAATCAGGAAGCAGAAACCAGATCAATATACCAAACAGAACAGTTGCGATGCCTTCAGTTAGAAACAACCTGGAAGAAGGTTAATACACAGGGATTCAAGACGACAGTGTCTGAGAAATATAATACCATTGCCATCCGGAAAGGCCACCTGCGCCGGACACAGTATCAAATGCGTATGCGAGAAGACCCCCAAAAATACCAGAGACATTTCCGCAGATATCTGGTTATGATTATTATGGGTTAGAAATCAGGAACATAGCAGTTTTCTAGGTAGGGTCGATTGCAGCTTACAGAAATAGAGAAGGCGTAAAGACATCTCGTCTGGCCGATACCAGTAAGTCATCTGGAGAATGACGCCAGGAAACTGCCCAGCTTCCGCCTAGAGAGATATATTAGTACCCATAGTACTGAACATCAAGGCCACCTCCAGTTGATTTTTCTTGGAAGGACCTAGACCTCATCCGCCTATAGACGTACAAGACCTAGCAAGAACCGTGTAGTGAACAACCCCCCCCTTATTCTTCACAGCAGCGTTACACATGAGAACGATTCCCCAGCTGATCATAATTCTCGATTGCCATTTTGATGGAGACATTCTCTTGAGCAGTAGATTCGATGGTGCTTCTAACACAATGTACGGTATCTAGTCATTTCATAATCAGCGACACGCCTCGATACTACGTCAAGAATATAAGGTCTCACATAGTAACAGACTGTGATAAGACTATACTCGTTGGATGTGATTCCAAGCTGTGCCATAATATTTTGATCTGTTCCCTTGTTCATAATCCGAGCATTAGAGGCCTGGAAATTGTGAGTATGCTATTTTTCAAAGAAGTTGTAAATGAACGCACATTGTTGCTGTCCAAGTTCTTGAACATGAAAATGAGAGAACAAAGTGTCATCAATCGCCAGTCAATCTTTCGAAGTAATCTTTTCTCCTCTTCAGTAGTAAGCAAGGTTCTACCACTCATCAACTCAGGATTGTATCCCTCGATACTTTCCTGAATCGACGATGCCTCACTGAGAGCTTCCCCTCGTTTGGCAAAATGAAGTTCTCGGTCGGCATTGCTCTCACCAGTCGAATTAACATCAATGGCGGTAGTTCTTCCATTATCTTTGAAAAGGTCGTTTTGAATGTTGTTGTTTGCCATACTTGTGGATATTCTGTCAATCTAACCCTTGACAAAAAATACTAGAAGGAGGCTTTATTGAACGCAAGCAATTGTCACAATCAACCTAGATATGCAAGTTTAATCAACATTGGACTGCCCGGAAAACCTCCGAAGGATTGCACAGGATAAGGTCAGGGTCGAATGCGCAGCATAATATGCATTGTATCATGGTCCACAAGTATTGCGAATAGTATGATCGGTCTAGCTAGTATCCAGGAGATTCATAAAGAGTATATCAAAATGGATTAAACGTACGTCTAACAAGGTGCCTGGCTAAAAGCTAAACAAACAGTGGACTTAGGATAAATACTTGAACGATGCAAAGCCCTTTGTATGAGGCGTAAATCCCCTCATTTTGAGTGGGTGAGGCTTCAATTTAGATGATGTTTATGTAAGTTGACCGCTCAATGGAATGTTCTCTAAGAGGCTCCTGAATGCTATGTCTAGTGGGCATCAATAGCATCTCAATTTTGAATCTCTTTGGCGGGGCTCGGCTGTCATGCCGGCCGGCAAGTTTGTTCTCAGAGCACTGGTTATCCGCTTTTGATCACGCCAGCGGAGGATATCATGAGGGGATCTCGAGTCTAGTGGCGTAAAGTGGGGGACCGTTGAGATTCGTACCAACAACGCGACGGCCTGGCATATCGGCCTTGTGGAACGTATGGAATAGCGCCAGAAACAACCCGATTGGAATGAAACTCAGAAAGAGATAATTTGTCAATCTCGATGCTACCGCAGAGTCACAGGTAGCTCAAGGCTTTGATAAACCCTTTAATCTCTCAGATGCATCACAACCCGCTGCATACCATTTGTCTCCACAATTAAACCTTTCCGCATCAAATTCGGTGAGCTACAGTCCTCTTTGTATGGGCTATCTTAACATCACAAGATGACCGCTATCACTCGAAATCCACTTGCTGTGCCTACAGCATCTGAAATCCCGACGTATGATCAGGTACCAGAGACCTCCTTTGAACGTACGTGTTCTGGATTCTCCACTTATCGTCTATTCGAAATACAGAACTATCAATTAAAGTGGATTGAACTTAGCTGATTGGCATTTTTGATTAGTTGATTGGGCAGACCTTGCGACCTTAGATCTGTCCCAGTTTGACCAGCCAAATGGCAAAGAAAAGCTAGCCAAGCAACTGTTCGAGGCTATTCAGAACATAGGTCCGCGGTCTCAATCAGACTATCATATTTCATCTTGGTGTATTTAACCAATCAATAGGATTCTTCTACATAATCGGTTTTGGTCTCTCACAGGAAGATGTTGACCGTCAATTCTCAATTGGCAACCAGATTTTCAAGCTGCCATTAGAGGAGAAGCTCAAGTATCGTGCCGAACTAGAGAAAGGCGGCTACAATGGTTATAAGCCTGCGGGTCTGCGGGTTAGTCACTGCTTTATACATAATTGATCCGGGAGCAATTAATCCTAACCTTCTCTTTTAGGAAATTAGTCCAGGCGTCTTTGACAAAACGGAAATCTACAACATCCCGAAGTTTATCCCCGCTTTCGAACGCCCTCAGCCCGAAATAGTGAACGAAAATCGTCCTATTATCGAGAGCTTTGCACGGCACATTCATGATGAAATTGTGCGGAAGCTCCTCACGCTCTTAGCTATAATTCTTGAGCTCCCCGAAGACTATTTCCTCAAGGTGCATCGCTATGACGAGAAGAGTGACTGCCACCTACGCTATATGAAGTATCATCGCCGCTCTAACGAAGAAAATGAAAAGGCTTCGGGTATTTGGTCCAAAGGACATACCGACTTTGGCAGCTTGACATTACTGTTCCGTCAGCCAGTTGCCGCGTTGCAGGTTCGCACTCCAGAAGGCGACTGGAAGTGGGTAAAGCCATATCCAGGTAGTATTACAGTGAATCTTGCCGACTCACTTCAATTCCTCACAAATGGATTCTTGAAGAGCAGTATACATCGTGTTGTCGCACCTCCACCAGATCAACGGGACATTGATCGACTAGGTGTTTTGTACTTTGTCCGGCCGGAGGATGATCTTGAGCTCCGGCCGGTAGCAAGCGAGGTGTTGCGCCGCCTGGGATACGATCAAATTACTGATAATAGTGCAATTGGAATTACTGCAGGAGAGTGGGTGAAGGCTAGAGTCGCCAAGGGGGTGGACAAAGGTTCGGCTCGAAGCGAAATTGGAGACCAGCCTATTATCGGTGGTGTGGTAGCTAAATATTATGACTAGAGCTCCAAAAATACTAGTATAGCTCTCATATCAACAAATTTTACGCCCGAATTCTATTATTGTATGATACTCCAGGGTGTTATTTCTGTACCGAAAGTTCAGGTTGATATATTATAATGAGGAAACTGTCTATTTGGGGAAACCAGTCTTGTGTAGGCATGATATAATGTTGGGAATTCAACCGAAAGTAATTTCCATGCAATAAAGCTAATCTACTACTTGCGGACTCCATCTAGATGTCTTTAATCACTGCTATCCTCATTCTATCTAGTAGATTGGAGGCTGCATTGGAATGGCCATATATTCCACCTTCGAACATCTCTGTTGCATCCTTCCCAACAGCCCCTGCAATCATCGCGGGACCTCCTGGATGCTCACTTGCAAATGCTGAAACATCATGCACGGCTCCTCTGATGACAATCAAGTTGCGCCCAGTTCTTGTTTGTTCAGCATATTCCTCCCATTTCCAAACTGGTAGCTCGTCCAACGGCACCCCCCAGTCCACTGCCTCACCTTCTTTCTCTATTTCCTCACACTTTCTCTGCAACCTCGTCTTATCAACTTCATTCTGTGGGAATCGTTTAAGATTGGTAGCAAGGCCAAGGAAATAAAACAAAGAGATACACCACTTTCCTGGGTCGAAATCATACCATCGAATACCAGTCCGATAGTCTCCCGGAAATTCATGGTGATAGTTATGGTATCCCTCTCCCATGAGAAAGATTGTGACAGCCCATGGGCTTTGCCTTGCAGATTTTGTGGCTGTATAAGGTTGATCGCCTAACCAGTGGGCCACGGAATTCACGCAAAATGTGAGCTGCTGCTGTATTGCGGTGCCTAGGCAGCCTGCGTAAATGAAACCTCCAAGGAAGTCACCGTGAGATATGCCACAGATGACGGAAGGAACGAGGTAACCCATAATGAGGAACAAGGGCACGAAATACTTTTTCTGCCATTGGACTATTCGATCGGAATTGAGATCGCTAATATCCACAGGACCAGTTGTCCTAGCTTTTCTGTCCTCAAAAATGATCCAGCCCATGTGTGCGTAGAAAAATCCTTGTTTGATATTATAGGGGTCCTGATTGGTATCAACATAGCGATGGTGGGCACGGTGGTCGCGAGCCCATTTTTTGATGTGATCTTGCCCCGCCCCAGCTCCAAGTATCGCAAAGATTATTTTTAAGGTAGTGCTAGCATTGTAGGTTCTATGCGCCCAAAGGCGATGATAACCTGTTATAAATTATTGGTCATTGGAAGTCCTTGTATGAGCTGTCTCCACTAGGCACGGGGTAAATGAAAAATTATTCAAACAACTTGAACCTACCCGACACGATAGCAAATGATCGTATATATGCATAGAACACCCCGAACAAAAGCGTTTTAGAGTGAAGATGCACCCACGGAAGGCTAATAATGGCCCCTAACGGAATTGCAATAATAGCGAAGGAGTTTCGCAAGTTCACCGAAGATAAACTGGGGTTATAGGTGCTTTTAGTTGTAGCGACCAGCGAGTCAGGTTTCATGGAGAATTTAGATCGCTGTCTGAAAAGCGGTGTTTTTGACAACTCCTTGCTAATTTTCTGCATGTTGGAGAAAATTGGCTCCGCAAAGAGCGTATCATTCGTCGCTACTTGAGTCGAGCATATGAGAAGCCAGACAGGAGACAAGCGATCACATATATTCATCCCCTTTTACTTTGTAGGCCCACCTACATTGAATTTCCAGCGACTAACACTAGTCAAAGCTTTCAAATCTTGATATTAACTAACCTCAGTTGTGTTGAAGTCGTGTAACCCTGAATGTCCCATGCAGGAAGAAGCAATTATCAGCTTACATCCCCAGGAACAAACCTGGCTGGACATGCCGAGGCCAAGACTTTCTGCGTTATATAAACAAGAGTCTACACTCTACAGTCAAGATAGACCAGGGCGCATAAATTTTGTTCAATGGCCTCACAGGTCTTCCTGGATTCATTTTGAAATCTGTGAGTAACACTAGATATGATAGTTGAAGTTTGCCCAAAAAGAAAATTGCCAATAGTGTGGCTAACTATCGCAGATCTTCTGTTGAGGGCTTTGTGTAACAGAAGATAAAATCTGGTTGGCCAACAAGGCAAATTTTATAAGTCTTTGGAAGACATGTCATTACAGGAAAATATCAATTTATACATGATTTCTCAATTTCAATCCAGATAGTCGGTAATGAGAATGCCTGGTAGTTACACAAATACCTTGAACTCGGTAAAGCCGCTATAATCTCTCATGGTAGTATACATCTTTCCCCACTCCCAAATGGCCTCGTCGAGAGTGAGGGGCTATCCACTTCACTATGATATAGTATATAAAGTTCTATTAACACGAAGTAAGAAGTTCTCCTATCATCGAAAAAAATCTGACTCGCTTTTGGCAATCATGGAAATTTTCAGAGGGATGAAATCGGTTAAGCTCAGTTGTCCTCCCCTGGAAATCTTCCTGCCGTCTGCCATGCCAAACATTCGTCATCCTTTTTGGCTTTTGAATACGCCCGGGGGAGCATTTTTAATCCAGTCGAGATTGATCCTAATCTATTTTATCTATCAATGAGTCCAGAATTCGTTTTCACTTTTGCAGCAGTCTATGTCACAATGGTTCTACTATTGAATCAATTTAATGCTGGCAGGGGGTATCAACCATGGGCTCTGAGTAAAAGTCCGATTTTTAAACCTTTGGTGACCATTCATAATGCTTTACTTGCACTTTTCTCCGCGTGGTCTCTTTGTGGAATGCTCTACGTCCCATTTGTTCTTTGGCCTTCGATAGCGACAGATTTAGACGTCAGTTATCCCGCCCGAGCCGTGGAATTTCTTTGTAAAGCAAACTCGAAGGACTATAAGAGTAAGTACATGACTTATTAATTCCTATATAAATTTGATTGATCAACTGACTTCTCAATCCATATGCAGTTTTAAACAACTTAAGCATTTCTGAAGCAGGAGGGACTTATATGAGTTGGCTCTTCTATATGAGCAAATTTTATGAAGTAATGGACACTTTGATCATCCTCACCAGTGGAAGGAAAAGTTCAACGTTGCAAACATTTCATCACGCTGGGGTTATGATTGCAGGGTGGATCGGCATGAGATATGAATCTCCAATGGGTTTTATTGGAGCTATTTTGAATGCGGCAGTGCATACTCTGATGGTGAGGCGGCATTATCCGCTCCTTGACTCTTTTCTTCTAGAAGAAATCCGATTATATATGCTAATACATGAATCATTATCTTTCCAGTACACATATTTCACTCTGCGCGCACTTGGAATTTCTGTGCCCAGCAAATTTAAGCGCACTCTGACAAAAATTCAAATTGGACAGTTTGTGGTAGGTCTAGGTATCGCATACCTCTACACCTTTGTGAGGTATGAAGCTCCACTTCATGTTGTTCGTAAAGCCTTCAATTCCACCTCGCCTCTAGTCTCGGACTCAGTCAAAAGACGTGATCATATTCGAGAGGGTCTAAATGACATGGTTACATTTTCATGTTTGGAGAATCGTGGCGAGGGGTTCCCAGTGATACTTGCGAGCCTCTATCTCTTGCCTTTGACTTATCTATTTATCAAGTTTTACGTCCACTCCTATACTAGGAAAATGGCGTAATGGCATTTCCCGGTGGCATCTCCCAGAGTAGGACGCTGGCTTATTCTCTCTGATACTAGGCCTCTCCTAATATGTGATAGCTTTGATTACAACTGCGACTGTTTGATCCTAACTATTCTAGAAGATAAAAAGAAAGGAAAAGAAAGTCTCGATTATTTGGTTCAATTTATTTTTCATTGTGATGTAGAACAGTAATTTAAATATGACCTCTCCAGTCAAAGCAAGATTGGCAGGAATAACGATTAGCATTTGAGGATACCACAATACTGGTCTCAGCGATATGGACATTACATAGTTGTTAATTGCCTCACACTCTTTGTAATATAAAGCTACAGTGCTCTTCATAAGACGCAGGACCATTGGGATGATTGAAAAACGGTAATTTTGTATACATAGGTGTAGGGGACAGGGGAATGTGACCATGAACAAATCAGCAAATTACATTGAACGGAATTTCAGACCGACCTCTCTTCTAGAGTTAAGGTTTTCGCGAAGAGGTCGATTCTCTCTCGGGATCAATTTGAAAAAGTGGCACGGTTTATCACAGCAGGAGATAAACAATTCAATATTGCTATTGAGTGAGCAATGTCCTGCGAGGACTTAATAGCACAGAATCCGGAACTCTCTCTTGAGAGGTAACAAACTCCGTCTTTCAACGTACTATACTTAATGCGATAATTTTCATAATTGAAGGCGATCATATCCATACCGTTGCGGAATCCGCTGACGGAAGATCGCATCATAGATAACCCCTTGTACATCATAACAAGGATTGATGATGTTCTTGTGCCAAAGTCTTAATCCGTTTGGGCGATCGAGTAATGAGCTAATCTATCATCTCTGCAAAGCGAATTTTTGTACCAATAATTAGAGTCAAGGAGGTCCTGAGGCGATGGATTCAATCCAAAGTTCAATTTCCCGTTGTCTCAGACTGACCCCCGCGCAGACTATAGTCGGCAGCCGCGGTCGTTCTTAGACATTCCCGAACGCGCACGAACTGCCCAAAAATGGGCACCAGGAGAATGTTTGATCCCCGCGGTACTCTGAGAGGTGACATCTTTTTGGCCTAGCTAGTGTGGTCTTAGGGTGAGTTTGATCATGTTTGTGCGAGCGGAACTGGGACTTGCCCTCGGAAAGAGATGATGAAAACATGAAAACCCTGGTGTTTCAGGTTGGTGAAGCTTCTCCGTAGGATCGGCTAGGTCGTGCCCCAGAGGGAAAATCAGGGAAAAGAGAATCTGTACTATGACGAAATGGGTTCCATAGAAGCATCTCTGTCAAGTCTATCACATTTCAAGTGTTGTGGTTCTCTCGATTTGATGGATCCGACGAAGCGGCTGGGAAGTAAGTGTAGGGGAGTACGAAGTACGAGGTATATTACTGCTGATAGGAGTCTCCCGTTGTTGGAGTGGAAAGGCAGGCTCAAAGTCAAATATGTCCCTCTCCACTGAGTGGAACAGCACAATTGAGCGGGAATCCTGGCGCTCCGGGGGGGGGGGGGGGGGGCGACCCTACTCAGTCTGGCCACTTGCGACCCGTCCCAAGCACCACGGGCCCGAGGGTCCAGCGAGTCCAGAATCACAGAGCAGATGATGAGTATCCCGTAATGAACGAATTGAGAACGATACACCCTGTCCACTGCCGTCATTCTCGGGACCGAGCACGGGCTAGGCGGCATTTGCGATCGCATCTTTTGGAACCTTCATCTACCCCCGGCCCGTGTTGAGTCTGGACTTTGTGAACCATTACAGGTCCCGAGAAGCACCACTCGATCGGGCAGTGCGATGACAATCATTATATCAGTTTTGCTCGCGCCCGGTCAATCTATCGTGGGATGCGGACCCTGGAAGGGAGGATGAGTTGATGGCCCGGTGGCGCGGGGTAGTTAATATGAAACTGTAGCTTGGCTGTGCATCAAGGTAGATTATTACCGGGTGGTGAATATTACCGTATGCTGTGTTTCCCACGAATGGGGAACGGACTAGCCCGAGGGCTGGACTCTCCCCTGTTGAGCTTGAAATCCCTAGAAGGAACAGGAGAGGCCCGACTTAAACAGTTCTGAAACGGTGGCTGCCACGGGCTCTGCGATCGAATAGTCGAAGACTACATTCTCCATGCCCCCCGGGAGCCCGATGGACCGACTTTAAGGGACCTTGACACCCGAACAGGCAAGGATCGATTTTTTCTGGCATCTGGGCAACTGGGACGTCTGGAAAAGACCGACCCGTCTGGTCGCTCATTGTCACCCGTGTACCTTCGCTTGAGACTCGCGGAATCGAATGTCTGGTCGGACCAAAACAATCTGTAGCACATCCGTTTGACTCTGCAGTGTTACATCACCCGTGTCCAGACTGTCTCGCGGCCCCCAGCCTGTTGTGCCCAGCCTGGCGCAAACAAACCGACTGCTTTGATCCTTTCAATCATAAGTCCAGCAACTGGGCTGCTCTGGGCAGCGACGGTTATCGATGATAGGGGGGCAAACCGCCGTCGAGCGCCACGATAGTGATGGATAGGATGGAGCCATGCTCGCGAGCCACTAATTCGGGTGCCGCAGCCACTTCGTGAGATTAAAGGCCCAGTCCACACGGAGCATAAGCGGGCATCTGGCATCTTCCAGCGGCTGATTGGCGGGACGGTGGATCCCGGGCAGCGAAGGTGTAGCCAGTGAGGCGACGGTGCCTGAGAAGAGGTGGAGTCGATCCACTCAGTGGCGGTCGCGTACCGAAGGTCGGGGGGCGGTCAGTGTGGCAGAACAACGCCATTGAGAGCAACGTTCGGATTCTGCGATGGAACCAGCCATGGCAGCTTGATATCGAGGATGCAAGCTCCACTTTGTCCCGGTAAAACCAGAACGAGGTCTTCACTTACAATCAGAGCTCAACATAGCGGGACTTTTTTTTTCTGAATTGGGTGTCTGCACGTCCCCCTTGTACTTGGAGAGATTAGCCTAATGAATGGCCGACTCCAACAGATCCATATTACTGGATTACGCCTAGACTGGCGTAGTTAATTGATCTTTGATTATGATGATTTTTAAAAAAAAAATTAATATTTTATTATCCCTATTATCTTGATTATATGCGATGATTTGATTAACGCTAGCGTGGTGGGCGGCTTTAATTAACATGGCGTGTCTGCCTGGCTTGGAATCTTGCTCTCTTCCTTTTTCTTCTTCAACCTCCATCTTTGCCTTTACTTTCTCTTCGGTTCTCTGCGAGACACCTTCCTTCCTGTCATTCCTTTCGTCTTGCGAATCGACTTCGCAACCTCACATTCGTTGACCTTGTTTACCTTCCGACTTCCTTCCACCCTCACCTTCGTTGAGACATTGACTGTCGTTTGAGAATCTACTTCCTCCCATACGCATTTTCTCTCAAGAACTTCCAAGGACCTGGAAAGCATCTCCGATAGCTCATCATGCACTTCGTCAACAAGTTTACTCTGGCCCTCGTCGCCTCGCTGGCGGCCGTTGGTGAGGCCGAGCACCATGCTCACCGCGTTCACTTCGTCCACAGCGGTCAGCCCAGTGGCTCTCCCTCTCCCTTGCCTACAATCACTCGTACTATCTTGCCGACCCCTCCAGCTCCATCTGGTTCGGCTTCTTCGGGAGTTGCTCCCTCTGGTCTCCCTTCTTCCGGTGTTCCCTCCTCCAGTCTTGTCCCCTCTAGCAGTGGCCCCATTCCCAGCTCCTCCGTGTCCATTCCTCTGGGAACTGGAGTGCCTGGTGCCGGTGCTTCTTACACTCCGGGCAGCAGTGCCACGGGTGACCTGACCCTGACTTACACTCTGGGATCTGGTACTTCCACCAGTGTCGTCACTACTACCATTCACCGCACCGCTACGGACTATAACACTGTCTATGCTGTATGTGATGGCTCTTCTCCAATTAATATTGCACCATTTGAATTGAATCTAACATTCAACATCTAGACTGAAACTCCCGATGCCAATGGCCACAACCAGGGCGGTTCGGAGCAGACAACCACCTTGCACTCCACTGCCACTGAGACCGTCACCCTGGTCGAGGTCCCCACTGAGAGCGCTGGTGGCGCAGGTTCCTGCCGCCCTGTTACTGTGACTGTCACTGAGACCCAGACCGTAACCGCCGTATGTTGATTATAACATATCTTCCCACCATGAAATCCTAGACATGATCAAACTGACTCCAATTCCTAGAACGGTGCCACTGCCACCGAGACCCCTAGCGGCAACAACCACCAGCAGGGCGGCCAGGGTGAAGGTGAGGGCAACGGTCATCACCATCACCACAGCCAGGGTGGCGAGAGCACCACCACCATTGAGGTTATCCCGACCCCTAGCGCTACTTTGAGCCCCGGCCGTCCCCCCTTCGGCAACGGCACCAGCCCCTTCTTGTCGTCCAGCCCCATCGCCTCCTCGGGCTTCGCGACCAGCTCCATCCCGGTCCCTTCTGGCACCCCTAGCGCTCACCCTAGCGGTTATCCTACCCCCTCTGGAATCCCGAGCTCCCGTCCGTTCCCGACCAACTTCCGTCGCCGCTTCATCTAAGCGCATTACTCCACTTGAATTCCCCCATAGAGATGGCTCGCGATGCTGCAAGGTGCTGTAATGCGAGCCTGGCGATGACTTGAGAGCGTTCCGATTGTTTTCCCCTTCTTCGATTGCCAACACCTTTTTTGACCCTACTGCCTTTTTTTTCATGCAAAGGCGCGCTGGCACTGTACGTATTTTCCGACATCCAACTGCTTGGCATGGAGGAACTGGAACAGATCGAACTTTTCCTTGCGCCAGGGTCTCTGTCTGGCGGATCTGTTTTCTGATACATTGCCGCAGTATTTGTCAATTTATCTACCCTTCTTTTTGCAGTTGTTCTGTTTCTGATCAGAAGTCTTTTGAGGGCACTCGGTTCCTAGTTGGCTCAATTGGGAATTGTCTCTCTCATGGCTTCTTTTCAATGAGATGGGCACCTTGCAACCGTTTTTTACCTCTTTATTTGTCTTTCTCCTCATAATGGGAATGATTTCTTTCTACCATCTCTTGCTGGCTTTCATTTCGGATCAATCTCTCGTACCCTCCGCCGCGGCTTTGTGATACGGATTTCTTACTGTGGCGAAAGGGTCCATCGCGGGTTTTCTTGTGTTGTCTTTTCTTTCTTCTTCTCTATTCTCTTAGCCCTTTTTTTACTGCTCAGTGTCAGCCTGCGGGGTTCTTATTCTCTTGAGAACCTAGCGAGCGGCCTGTGCATCTGTTCTGTGTACAAAATTCGTGTTCTTCTATTTTATCTCAATGGCAGAAAGCTGGGCGGATTTTGCCCTTTTTCGATATGAGCAGTCATGTCTTTTGCGTATCACGGTATACTTAGAGGTACATATATTAGAGCCCTTGAGTTCGGGTTTTGTGTTGATACAAACTAGGCAGAGGGCGTGGGGTCGTATGGTGTTGCCTTCCCTCGTACTTGTGTAGTATGTAAGGCGCGGTAGCTTAGACTACTGTACGGTTGATCCTGTGGAGCTGTCGATCACTGCCGATCAGTGATCCTCGTTCTCTATCTGAGCCTTTACTGTAGCTGCAAGACAGTCGTGTTCAGAAAAGAATTCCGATATTCAAGATGTTCATGATCAATCTATTCATTAGCTGTTATACAGGATAGTAAATGTAATTACTCATACAACCCAGTCACACTTCAATAGTTGCTGTATGACGCCCACCCAGGGCATATCATGGCATCGATTCGAGTGCCCGCACTCCCTCAGATGCCAGTCTCTCCCGCATAACCTGCCACTCCAGCCAAGTGAGCCCCTGCAACAAACAATCCGCCAGATCATCCAACTTGCCCAGATCTCCGCCCCGCTGCCCCCGCCACTTTCGCACATACGCACCCGCCAACTCCTGCACTGCCGCATCCTCCGTTAACGCAATCTTCCCCGTTCCCTCCGACACCCCCATGACCTCGCTCTCCAACCAACTTCCTACAAGATCAATCTTGGCCTTCTTCACCTCTCGCACCGACACCCTCTTCTTCCTGCCTTCCCCCTCCTCCGCTTTCCGCGATGCCCCTAACTCCTCCCAATATCCAACCACCCGCCGCGGCTCGACCCCATAAACCAGCGGCCCAGCAACCTCCCCGCCACGCTCCCGCCGCAGCGCATGCAACACCGCATACACCATCCCCTCTAATACCCCTACCCGCAGCGTCCACTCCTGCACCGCACTGCCCCCATTCGACCGGAAGCGCTGCCGCTCAATCAGCACATGGGTCGGCCGATACGCCGCCAGCAGCGCCGTGACTAGCTCATACGCCGCCGCCGCGTACGCCTGTGGCACAAACCCGTCCGCGCCCTCCAGATCCAGACCCGCGATCTTGGACACCGGTTGCCGCCGCCACGCCGCGAGCGTCGCGCGCGCAGAGCCACCCGCCCGGTCGACGCGCAGATGCGCGAACGCCAAATTCCGGATGCCCATATCGATGCTGAGGATGCTCCATGGACGCGGGTCGGGCGTTGCGGTGGTGAGGTCGGCGGCGATGCGCTGGGCGAGCGCGGCTTTGGGGCCGGACGAGGGGATGCCGGTGGCGCGGGCGATGTGTTGCAGTTGGGCGGCCTTGAGGGGAGCGAGCCAGGATGTGGGCGTGGAGAGCGGCGCGGAGAGGCGCATTGTATGGGTATGCGTTGGAAGTGTTGAGTTCCTCGCGCGTGTGGCGTGTCTAGACCAGGGGGAGGAAGGACTTGGCTGTAAGTTGGGATGTTGTGGTTTTGCTCTTTGCGGAAGGCGGGTAGATGACGTAATTGATGCGGTTGTTCCCCCTTGTCTGGTGTTGGGGGGGGGGGTCCTTGACAAGCTCGCGAGGGAGCTTGGTAGCAGTTAGGGGCTTTGGGGGGAAGGGCACGCCGGAAGTTGGGGGTTTGGGCTGCTGATCGGGCCGATCGGGGCAAGGACAGGCGGAGATGGACGCGTTCGGTGATCGGTTCTTGTTTGGGTTGTCTCGATGCGGTGGACGTGGAAGATCAGAAAAGCGGAGGTGAATTAAAAAAAGACATATGATATCACATTATAGATCTGATTTTGATGGCCTTTGGGACATACGACCTGATTGAAGCGAATCTGATACTTGGCTTAGGCCATTGTACACTTTGCGGGGCCGAAGAAGCAAGACACAGGAGCAACGATGTCAATAGGTAATCGAGACAAGCAAAAGCAAAAACGCCATCTATTTCCCAATGGATGAGTTATTTCCCAGCACGCAAAAGAAAAAATCAATCAAACACTCAAAACCAGAAAGAACCTCCCATTTACCGTAGTTCCCGTCCATTGGAACACCGTCATGAGCAACGCCGTACTCCTAGTGTCCAAAGATAACGCCAAGCCAAACAAGGATGCAAAGCGCTGAAGAGCAGATCAAAAGATTGAAAAAGAAAAAAAAAAACAAAGCCAAAAAGGAAACAGTAGCTGATCAACCCAAGGAGTGTAGACAGTTAAATCTTATACGAACGCCGGCGGGTCGGAATTCGAGGTGACGATCTCATCTTTGAGATACAACAGCGGCGCCCATACGCGCCAGTGTAACACACCCATATGGGCAAGCCGCATACCAATGCGATCAATATCGCACTGGTGGGGGAGGGAGATAGTGTGGAGGGTGGCGATGCATTAGTGGTTGAAGCAGACGGGGCCGGGCCGCCGGAGGCTGGGCCGGTGGAGGGCGGCGGAGCAGTTCGCTGGGACTCGCAAATGGCCAGAGGAGAGAGGGAGAGATATTTCCCTGCCGACTCGAGCGTCGCAGCTAGGACCTTCTCGCGCATGGCATTCTGAAAATACCGAAAGAGATCGGACTCGTTCGAAAGGTGCCACTCCAGAGCGGCCTCGATCGGGGAAATCACCTCGTCCGCAACGACAACATCCAGGCAGCATGCGGCACAGGCAAAGCGGGCAATTTCCAGTGATATGCAGCGCATATTTCGAAGCCAGCGTACGCCGCCACGAAGGTCAGGGTCGTCATCGTCGCTGGTAGCTCGACCATCGGAACTCAACTCGTCCTCCATGAGAGACCAGATCCGGGTCCGGAAGGTGGCGTATGTCTCGTCACGGGCCGAGAGATAACGCTTCTGGGTGTGGACGTAGGATTCAAAGATGTACCAGGCGATTTCGAGGTTGATTAGGTTCTGAATAGTCGAGCGAAGCTGCCAGAGCCGATCTGAATCAAAGAGGAACGTTTCCGGGAAGTCATCTGGTGGGTGGAACTGAAGCAGTTGGTCCGCAATACCGCGGAAGAGGGCTTCGAGTGGCTTCAATGCGTCGTCTGGCTGTGTAGAATTTGAACTCTTGTCTGCATCTTCTTTTTGAGCACGATCCCGGGCTGCGAGATACCAGAGCCGTGCGGGTTCCACCTGGAAATTGCCGCGATTGATTTTGCCATCGAAGTATTCCGTTAGAAAAGGAACAGTGTCTTCGATGAGAAGTACACGAAAGGTGCGTATTTGGTGGTTAGCAACATCCTATGCTTCGTCAGTCGAGCTATAATTAACAGATGTGTGAGATTGATGATTATCTCTCTTACCAGCTTCATTGCTTCTAAGATGGCGAACAATGTTTGAAGTCCATTCACGATCTCCTTTGGATCCTGCGATTGAGAGCCCTCAGTAATCTGTTGAACCATACGGTCTGCCCACTCATCCCGCATCGGCGCGCAGTGTGTCTTCAGAAGAGTGGCCATCCACGTCGCCAGCGCAACCATATCAAGCACCCCTTTGCGAATCTGCTGCATCAACAGAGGAACTTCTAGATTTTGAATGACGCTTGGATGATCTCGCTCGGGGACCAGAGTCTTGATTACTTCTTGTAAAGTCTCAAACATAGCCGGCAGCCGCGGCTCAAACGTCCGCTTAGAGCTACTTTCCCGGTCATTGGCTTCCTTTCCACCAGCATTGTCAGGATGCGCCGCATAGAAAGCATAAATGGCAATCTCCGTCGCCATCGAGTCCCAATAATCAGCTGCCTCCTTCCGCTTGCGCTTTTCCTTTTCGCCATCCAGATCGGGCTTGAAATGTAGATCGCGGTCGAAGTTGGCATCCATGCGCAAATTGATGTTGCTCATGATGCAGGGCAGATCGAGTTCGCTCAGGGTCCGCTTCGTCACCGGCGGATGGCGTCGGGCCTTGCACAACAACCGTTGATCACGAGAGCCTAGACCCAGGTCCTGGGGAATCGTGATAGCTTCAGGAGACGGGGAGGGGTCTCGAGGCCGAGGCGCAGCGGTGGAGGTCGGCGTGGTGACGGGCTGACGAGCGCCGGGAGGGTATGTAAAGGCTGACTGTCGGCGACGAGGAGGATGTACCGTAGATGAGTTGTCATGTTTGTGAGAATCACGGCTCTCACTTTTGTGATAATCTTTGGCACGTCCACTATTGGCCCCATAGGCGTCTAACGGGCCGTCGGCACCATCTTCCTGTGTTCGGGGATCTTTGGTACCCTGGAGATCCATTGCCAAAAAGTGTAAAAAAAAAAAACAAATGGAGCGGCGGTATGCTCCCACAATCGGGGGCTTCTGCACCCAGCGTTAGATAAGACTCCAACCCTTGGTCTGTATTCTGTGTCTAGGGGAAAGAGAAGACGAGAGGACTGGCGGTGGCAACGGTGTAGCCCTACACCAACAGCCCCCTGTCCACCTGCGTACCGGTAAGGGCACTTGGTTGGGGAAAGGGAAGGGAATGATCCAAATGGGAATAATTCGCTTCCGGCCAAGCCCCTATAATCAGACCCGTTGACTTACAATTTTCTTATTTTTTTTCTCGCTCTCACAGACACCCCCTGTTTGCCTCAGGCAGGCGGCCAATCCCGGCGGGCGAGAAAGTGATGCAAGTGAGCTGTCAATTCGCGGTGGAGCCAGTCGATGGACTAGGGATCCGCGGGCGATCGGCCTCGTGGACCTTTTGAGATTCAGAGAAGCCGGAATGAAACCAAGCAAAAAGAAGGGGGGCGAGATGAAGCGAGCGAGTGGAAATGAGAATATACGGTACTCTCCAATCGAAATTGGTTGGAATCCAGAGGAGGGCGTCAAATGGGTCAACGAGGAATCACAGTGGAATCTTCTCAGTCACCTTCTCGGCCACCGACCCAGCGACCACCCACATAGAGGAGTCGGAGGAATCCTGAGACTGTCACCGAAACTGCAACTGAGGCGAAGTAAGACTGAGACTGCGGCTGGGTCTAGGACGGGGACTAGGACTGGGACTGAGACGAACGACGGGGTCTGAGTATGAGAGGCTTGAGAGTATATCCCGAATACTCAGTCAGCGTTGTCCACGGAAAATCAGATTCACGATTCCAGCGAGGGGGAGCAACGTCGAGACCGGACAAATCAGGCGAGCAAAAGAGAAAAAGAGGTAAAAGGACACAAAGATTGGGAAAGCGACCGGGTTGGACTGATATAGGGCCCCCATCTGGGTCCCAAAGTGCACCATCGCCAGTGATGGGACAACGTTTTCGACCGACGGATTCGGGAGTAGACGCAACCATCTGCTGCTCGGCTTTTCTGCGGTCTTGCCGCCCACAGGCTGCGCTTGTTCCTCCAGCGTGGGCTGCTGCTTTCTTCCTCCTTCGGCGCTGCTCACATTCCAATGGCTGCTGCTACCCGAACACAGACTTCGACGTGCTCCATCACATTCGACTCGATCCTCGTTTCCTTGGTTCCAGCAGGGCTCATTGCCGATCGTCCCGATCGGAGATCGATCTGTTCCTCCTGCCCTGTTCTTTTTTTTTTAATTCCTTCTTCGTCTTCACCCTTTTTTCTTGCCCCCCCTAACGGCGGGTCTGAGTAAACAAGAATAGGGATAGGGTTTGGTTGGAAGGGGGCAACGATCTTCCCGAAGACCCGCAACGCGCCTCACTTTTCAGGCGCATTGGCCACGTGAGGGACTCGCCCCCGAATTTCTCGGGGAACCACTGGCCCAGCAATGGGCGACTGCAGTTGGTTTGGTAATGGGAAGGGGGACCGGGATCTGTTCATCTTGTTTTCTTTTTCTTGCCTTGGTGTACCAAAGTCTTGGAGAGATTGGCCTCTGTAAGCAAAGCTGGGGAAAGAAGTACCAAAGTGGAGTTGCCCCAGCCTCCGAATGCGGTCGGCAGACCTACCGAATGCTTGCCTGGCTTTTCAGGCGCCGCAACGCAGTCTCTCTCCACGGACGGCTGAGGACCGGACTATCGACGGAAAAGGCCAGACCAGAGAATTAGAAACAGTTCTGCGACACAAGTAGGAAATGGAAGCCGAGACCGAGCACGCTGGGCAGGATGGAACATTTGTCGTTCCTTGGGGAGAAGCCTGGCCGTTCGGGCTCCACTCCACGTGAAATCCTATAGAGACCCGAATCGGGTAAGAGGCTTCTGCCCGCTCAATCAGACGGCCACTTCCATCCGCGATGAGCTGCGCCAATGATTCAAAAGGCAAAGCCGTGGCTTTCCCCTGGGACATCATGCTGTTGGTCTCATATGCCGTCCTTATAAAGAATTTCGACCGCCATGCTGGAGATCATTGATATGGAAGAGCCCCGGAAGTGTGCGATTTGAACAATCTATACTTGCAGAGCCAGGTGGGGTGTCGCAATGGATCTGACGGCGTTCTTCTTCTTTTTCCAACATCTCTGGTCAATTTCCAATATGGTGCTGAGCCGGTCCGCGTCTTCTTCTCAGACCTCCCGCTTTGAAGTTCATTCGCTGCCAAATAGTCCGTCACTGCCAACCAGTTGGGCCGGCCGGCTACCAGTATTAGGAGCAGATCCGGGCAATGAGATATTCTTCTGGTTGTTTCAACCAGAAGATCCAGCTCGGGATGAAGATCTCATCAGTGAGTCGCTGATCACCGGAAATGCAAAGTATGCCACCCAGCTAACACCTCCTTCATGGAGTCTGGTTCAACGGTGGACCCGGTTGCTCATCCCTTGTAGGGCTAACAGGCGGCAACGGACCGTTCTCATTTATCAGTAACTCTACCCAGCTTGAACGCAATCCCTATTCCTGGACCCAGCTAGGTCATGTCCTGTACGTGGACCAGCCGGTCGGCACGGGCTTCTCGACAGCCAGCAATCCATACCCTGTACGGAACAATGAGCAGGTCACAGAAAGTTTTACGAAATGGCTCGATGGGTTCTGGACATATTTCCCGCATCTCCGCTCAAAGAAAATACATTTGATGGGCGAGTCTTACGCTGGAATATACATACCCTACTTCGCCGCCGGATTGCTACATAACCCTTCTTCACCTTCGCTCAATATCCGCTCCATGTCACTAGGGGACGGGTCCTGGGCCAATGCGGCCGCATTGTCCTCTGTCGCCATGGGATCCTATATGCATGCCCATGCAACCATGCTCAAGGTGCCTCAAGATATCCTATCCACCTTCGCCGAGGCAGACCGCATATGTAGCTTTGATGACGTGCTGGAGCAAGCTCAAATCTACCCCCCGAAAGGCAAGATCCATATTCCCGGAGACCCGCAATACTTCAACTACCGGCGTCTCCAAAGCCGTGACATGACGAACGTTCTGGATGCTGCGTGCGATATTCAGCCCACCACACCGGCGCAAGTACGCTCGTCCATCTTTAACTCTACTTGCTACGGGCCCTGCGCAACCTACTCAACCGCCACAGACTACATGGCCGCCATCTCCGCCGCCGGCACCGGGCCACCCTGCTGGGACGTCTACGACATCCACCACGACTGCAGCACCGTCAACGCCATGGCCCTGATTGCAAAGTACTTCAGCCGCTCAGATGTCCAAGAAGCTTTGCATGTTCGCGGCCGTGGCAACTACACAGCCTGTAACTCCACTATCCTAGAAACCCTCCTTGCCGCGCCGTCCGTCGTCCCGCCAGCATACACCCTGCTGCCGTCACTGGTCACGGACTACAACATTTCGCTGCATATATACAATGGCGAATGGGACATGCTCCTCAACCATATCGGCACGGAACTGTCGATCCAGAACATGACATGGCGCGGGGTCCAGGGCTTCTCACAGAAGCCACAACGCCTGTTCTATGCGGACGATCCCGCCCCCGTGTCGGATTCTCAGCGGTCCACGTCAGCTAGGGCTAATGTCGCAGATCATGTAGCCGGTTATTGGGCCTCGGAGCGTGGTGTCTCATATCATTTGTTTCGGGGTGCAGGGCATAGTGTGTTTGGAAACAAACCACGCGAGATGTTTGCGTATGTTCGGGATATCGTGGTGGGTGCGAAGGCCGACTGAAAGCGAGGCGAATGGTGTAGATTTCACGAGATGGAGATTCAGTGGAAATGCATAGAAACGGGGGGAAAATGTATGACTGATTTAATAATATTCATCTTTTTCCTATTGGCATTCTTCTTTCTCCTATTAGCTTTAAAGTTCAACACCACGGTCGGTAGACTAGGTACTCTCCAATATCTTTGACATAGGAAGCCGTGTTGGTACATGTACGAAACTATAGTAGTTCGCCATGAAAAGACACTGAGATCAAGCCTAAAAAAGGAATAATCTTGAGTGTATGAGTGGAATGAAAAAGAGGGTGGGATCAAATAAATGGAAATAAGAAAACTTTTTGTCCTGTTGATATTCGGCGTGTTAGTTGTGTTCCGCTCAACGAATATGTAATGCAAGGATAAATGTTCAAAACAACATAAGTTAGGCCATCGGGCGATGTCGACAAGAATAGTACATCATGATATTTAACCAGAGATCCTTTCTGGTCTCAGAAAAAGTTTTCGTCATTGGCTTGGGTTAGAAAGGGGTTTGTGTGGGCAATAATCGCTCTAACCGAGATACATGACTTACATTCCCATGGCACGATTGTGAAACTCAATAGCAGTTTGAAGAAAAATGCTCTTGCGACAGATTTACAGATACTTCAAGCTCACTAAGGGTACTAAGTCCAGCTATATACGTATATATGATGGCCTTTAAAGCAACATGAGGTCTAGTTCATAATCTCCCAGTGCACAAATAGCAACAACATGGTTAACAGCAAAAAAGCATCCAACAAATAACCAAAAAAGGCAATCTTGAATATCCATCCACATAGTTTGCTCACTAATGTGTAATTATCCGTCAAAGGATGCAAAAATTATTCAACAGTTGTCAACACCTCTTCATCATGAGCCATCATGAGTCATGATGGATCAATAGTGGGTTTGAACGCGGCGAATCAGGGGCTGATTCTGAGCCGAGAGTAATTCAATGTCTTAAAAAGTACTTCTAAGTTACAGACAAAATAAACCGAAAAGAATCTAACAATATGTTTTAGATGGATTTTACAGCCTAATAAACATAGTTAAATGAGACCGAATGAATTTATGGAAACCGCCCGAACGGTTGTATGATATCGAGTACAAACGAGGCAACCACTCCGTATATAATCCGACCTATTCTTTCTTTTGTACGGGCCCAAGAACAAAAAGTAAAAAATCCGAATTCCCGCTAAGTTGAGACAAAAATACACGTGGACTCGTAGATACGGGTAGATGGAGGGAGCACGTTAACAATAGAGGGGGTTGGGGGCGCGAGGTGCGTTCATCTGCTCATATCATCATAAGAGACATTCAGTAGATGGCATATGGTAAGGGTAATGAAATTCGCAGAACATCGGTCGTGCCTCAGGTTCTTTCTTCAAGCTTTAATTCAAAGATAGCGAGAAGACACAAGTCCGCTTAGCGACGAGTGAAGAACGGCGCTTGGTTGGGCATTGAAAGAAGTGAGTCGGCACGCTGAAACACATCACCTTCAAAGAACTTGTCACTGTACGCGCTAGCTGGCGTGGACGGCACGGTAGCCTGTGCTGCGGGGCCAAGGGCAGCACTCAGTGGGGTGGCCGGGACGGTGACCGACTGAGGAGACATGCTAGCAGCAAGCTGGTACGCGTTGGGATGGCTGGATATGGCGGAAGTTGAAACCGAAGTCTGATGCTGCGATTGTGGAGTTTGAAGTGGGGGTCCGTATAAATTGCCTGGTGCGTTGCTGGGAGCCATGTCCGATAGGTAAGACCACGGAGATGCCTCGATCAACCGACCAGCTTCCCGACTGGCCTTTTGAACAGGACGCAGAATGATGATTATGTCGCCCGGGAGCAATTGCATACTGCGAACCTCCCGCATGTCAGTCACCAAATCGACGAATGACTGCATGAAAGTTTTGCAAAGTTGCCAGAACTCGCGTTGGTTCCGCAGTCCACCGCCTGGCTCTTTGACTTTCATTGTGGACAGCCGCATCCCTAATGCCTCTGATACTTCCAGACAGAACCGACAGCGCCGAATGAGGTTGTTCCAGAGGATTTGGATCCCTTCGGAGTCTCGTGACTGTTCGGCCGCTTCAAGGCACCTCGAAAATTGCCGTCGTGCGAGTGGAAGCGCCTGCAGAGCTGCAGAATACGCGGAAGTGAGCTGGTGGAAGATTTTCTCGAAGATTCTTTCTTCTTCTATCTCGTCCAATCCAGTCAATGGATTGATTCGAGGCGCACCCGAGGTAGGGATAGGAGGAAATGCTTCGCCCGAGCGAGGTGTCGCTAAAGATGACGGTACAGAGGTATTGATCAAATTTGATCGACTGCTAGATCTGCTGCGAGGATAGTTAAAGGATGGAGTTGAGAAGCCAGGTGAACCGGCGATTGACTGTACAGATCCTGCCATAGACGTTGGACCTCCCAAGGCAAGCTGAGGGTGTCGGATGGTTGTATCGCTTCTCAGTCGACGTGCCGGGGCAGCTGTATCTCTTGTTGGAGTGACAATCGATCGCTGGAGCCTTTCCGGAGGCACTGGCCCTCTCGGTATCTCAGGCAAAGGTTGCCTGGGTGCAGAGAGCCGCTTAGGTACAGGTCGGAAAGGGATGTTGAGACTGGCACATGCATTTCGCAGCTCCACCAAGCTCCCATACAATGTCAGCATAAGCGATCGCACGTATCTAGAATCACCGTTCGAGACGATTTTAGCGGCACTGTTGCGAAGCTGCGTGCCCACATGCGAATAGGCTATAATACATGTCTCGCATTCTCGCTTGACGTTCTCTGTGAGCATAGATGCTGATTCCGGGTCATCGGGCAAGGTTGTTTCTGCATTTTCAAGAGCTTCGTTAAGGCGATCAACATGGGTTGAAGCATTGTAAAAGACGAGCTCGAGACTATGACGGCGCGCATCATCCCGTTTTATGACGTTAATGAGTGTGGAAATATGGGAATGAACCTGGAAAAGTGCGAACAAGATGCCCTTAGCGCTTTCGATGATCGGTTCATCGGATCCTCGCTCGACTTTGTGTTCAGGGAGGCTCGACATCCGATTGACCCAACCGTCGCGTAAACGACGACGTTCTCTTGGGCTACTTGGACTTGAGGAACTACTGCCACTAGCAGGAGTAGGAGCTGCAGGATGTGCCCGGAGGACAGAGCCATGACTGAGTCCACGTAGATGGCTATTCCGATATGGACGGGTTTCATCCAGGGTACTTAAATCGGTATTCTTGCGGGTAATCACACCCATTCGCTTGTTGCGGGCAGCAAAGGACGCCTGAATAATGCCTTCGCTGTTACTTCGATTTCGTTCGTTTACTGCATGTGGATTTATTCCTGGTCGTTGAAGGCCAGCCATGTGATAGCTGGCGGGCTGTTGTCCAGACGCCATGCGGAAGTGGGATTTCACTGGAATTGGCGGACGGGACAGCGACGGGGATCGAGAAGAAGGCGCCGGCCCATCACCTATGCTTGGGATAACAGGAAATCGACTGCTGAGTTTGCGTTTAACTGGTATAGGTTTGGGGGTATCGAATGCTCCCTCGCTGCGATCATGTTTAGCTGATTTATCATCTTTTTGGAGATCAAGAAGTCCGTACCTTCCATCGGCACTACTCTCAGGCTCTGGTGTCGTCGCCTGCTGTCGAGACTTGAGGAACCTTTTCAGCTCCGCCGTCACAGCAACTTCCTTTTCATTGTCTGTCATGGTAGGAGCTATGTCCGCCTCTGAAGCCTCCAGAACACGGCGCAAGGGATATCGCAACGGATTTCCTGCTATTTTAAGAATTTGGAGCTTATTCATCTCGGACAGACCAACTGGAAGGTCATCGAGTCGGTTCTGCATGACTGAGAGCACTCGTAGGGATTTTAATTTATTGATTTCGTCCGGGAGTGCATTGATCTTATTGCGACTGAGATCAAGAATTTCCAGCAGGGGCAGTTTATAGACCTAGTGAACATTAGCATCACGCTATTTACGCAACGGACAGACGTAAACTCATACTCCTTTAGGGAATTCTCGAAAGTTGTTGGCTCTGATGTTGAGGTATCGGAGATGAGAACATTCTGCAAACCGGTAGGGAATATGAAAGAGATGGTTGTTGGACAAGGAGAGTCTATGAGTAGTTCAGAAATTTAGTTCAGAGTCCAATGCATGCAGTGTATCCTTTCCAATTGGAGCGGTCCCAGACAAAGGCTTCGGGTGCTCACGAACCTTTCCACTTCATCCTTGATGATATCAACCACCGGCTCTGGGATCCGTACAATATGGGAATGGCCCAGATCGATTGTCAATTTTGGTTTGACCACATCAGTCACAGCCTCACTCCCAGCTAAGGACCGCTTGGTATCTTGAATGCCACTTTCTACCGCTCGTCTGGCAAGATCGATCGTATCTTCTTGTGATAACAACTTCGAGCTTGGTGTTTGCCTATTATTGGAACCGGGATGGTCACTCATCGCCGTACCCGGTCTCGAGCTATCTTCTTCAGTGCGGGGAGAGCCCTCGTTGTACGACAAGGGTGGCGGTACGAGAGAGTCAGTCCCACTTTTCTCCCCGTCATCTTCATCGGCCTCACTGCGGTACGGACGTTGTCCTCGAATTGTGTCCTCTGGTCGGGTCATTGCGGAGATCATGATCGGTCCGGTCTCAGGTCGTAATCGATCGGCAACGTTGAGATGCGTGCTTGCTCGAGGTGCAGGCGCGCAAACACTCAGTTCGGTGTTCCCTTTACCGCCACTAGGAGAAGTATTCCAGTACGTATAGCCCGAGCATCATCGACAGGCGTGCGTTCGAAAGGTGCAGATTATTCGGACGTCAAGCGGGTCCGGGGGAAACGGTAGCCTAGCGGACAGTCGACGTAGGAGGGCGACACGGGATCGAGGATATTCAAGCAGTCGATGTACCGTCACTGGAGTAGGCTGGAGTAGACTAGAGCAGACTGGAGCAGAGCGGAATAGTTGAACTCGGGGTAATGTCGTTCAGGTGAAAGCGGCGAGCGGGAAAGGCGCAGCCCAGCTGGATTCGTGGTAGAGGTCAGCCACGCTGGCCCAGGAATGTTGTTATCGCGGGAAACAAGGAGGATCGAGCGAGCGCAACCCCAGACGTTTCTTCTCGACGGGGAATGATGTGAGATGTAAGAAGGAGGAGGGATCAATGAGGGCTGCGCAGTTCAGTCGAGTCCGCAACCCGCGACAGGTAGTTTGGAGAGGCTGGAAGGCTCGTGATTGGGCGAGACGGAGCCCAACGGAGCTGGGCGATCAACGGTTTTTGGGATTTGCGGCGTGTTTCAACTTTTCCACGGCCCACAGGTTCGGATAGCGCATATTCCGGCTTTCACGCTGCTGCGCTATTTACTTGGATGCGATGTCCCAAATGGGACCAAATGGGTCTGGTCGAGACACGGGGAATTAGGTGCATCAATACAGCATGTTATACACATGCTACGAGTTGGGCTTTGGGAATATTCAGTAGAACAGAATCAAATAATGTACATGACCATCAAAGTGGGAGCCCCCGCGTATCAAAGACAAAACTCCCCTTCCAAACGAGACAATGCAAAGTGTGCCAATGCCGTTAAACCTCAACTCCAGGTATCTACGAAGACGAGGCGGGCTCTTCGGAAAAGGCCTCCTCCTTCTCTCCCTGCTGCTCCAGCGCGATTTCCGGCGCGCCAGACATCGCGGCAGAACGCTGCTCAAAAAGCTGTGCTTCGGTACGAGCCCATCCCTTCCATTTCTCGTACTGCTGGTTCTCAAGCTGCATACCGATCTCCAAGTATGACGGGCCAAAGGTGGCGCCTGTGGCTTCCGCCTCCTCGGCCGCAACTCGTCGCTCAATATCCTCCTGCAGACGTATTTTGTAGAACTCTCGGCGGGCAATATCATAAGCATTGCTCTTGGTCATGTCAGGAACGTTGTTCAGGAGCCAAAGCTGTCGCTGAACCACACTGGATGTGGGAAAAGATCATGCATTAGTTTTGTACATGGCAGAAAGGAAAGACAAGGAGTGGCAAATTGGAATTTATCGAACGCACCTTTCACCATCCAATCGCTTGCCTGGTTGCTCGATGCGGCTCCAATCATAGTGTTCGTGGTCTTTACCGGTGCTCTCGAGGAGCACGCGAGGCCGGGCCAGTTCCCAAGGGTGGTCACGGAAGAACTCTTTGCGCAGTTGATCCTCCTCATACTTTAATTCAACTGGCTGGAAGAGACGGCTGGGCTTCTTGGGCTTCCGGCGTTTCTCCTGGACCTCAAACACGACCTGCGGCTTTGAGGATCCCGGGACGTTCTTCATGCGCTGTCGGACCAGCTGATGCTGCGGGGGGCGGTTTCGAATCAATGTTTCGGAAGGAGGGATTTCGCCAATAACATCGACCCATTGTGGCAGCTTGTTGATCTTTCCACTGGCGAATTGGTTGAGCGCGGTCTGGCGGACCCGAAGGGCTGTAAGGTTGTATTTACCCATCGTCGTTGGGACACCGCCGACGAACGGTAAGATAGGGGCACAGGATCAAGGGACCGCAGTTTAATGAAAGCTGTCTAGCGATCTGCTGGGCAACCGATGCAGACTTTGCAGGACTCAGAGGGGTTCGCAGGGTCGAGAGAGGAAGACGAAGCTGCGATGTTGCGGGAGCGAAAAAGATGGGATTGGTCACGGAAGGCCCCGATTGGTCAGAACGGGTCCCGCTGCAAAGCCAGAAAGTCCGGCCATCAGAAAAACACCCCAGCTTCTTTCTCTCTGCTTCATCGTCTTGCCTTCTTGTCTACTTCCCCGGGCCGAGAAGTAGTCGAGTCTTTTTTGCGTGGAATCGGCCTCTGTCTACCTCGGACATGCATGGCTAATCCAATGCCACGATGTCTGTTCTCTCATGCCTCATCCCAATAGGTCCCCCAGCTCGCCGAGCCTGCGCGATCCCCCCAAGCAGGTCTCGGGCGAGCTCCATCTCTCTCGACCTTCCATGTCTCCTTCGAACCCCTCTCCGCTTCGTGCCTCCGTTCGACGATTCCCATCCCGCGGCGCTCGCCCGACCGTCGCGTCGATAGCAGACCTTTTTGTTGGCTCGCTGGTTCTGGCAGGCTTCTGCCATGAACACTCGCCACGGACTCGGGCCCGCAGCCTATCGACACTGCCTCTGAAAAAATCTGAGCACCACCTTCAGAGATTTCGGTGCAAGGCGATGGCTAACCGGGGCCAACTTCCTGTCGGGGAACGGTGGGAATACACGGGCTCGGTCGCGCAGCCATCTAGAGCTCGATCATGGTTGAGCACTGCGTCAGCACCCGCCGCAGAAAATTTGACGACGGAGAATCGTGCGACAAAACGAGAAGAGGAAGACCAAAAATCTGGAGGAGGCGATTTCAGCATGCGGTCTGGTTCGACCGATTCCGCGACCAAAAAGTCACGGCAAACTTGGTTGCAGACGTTCGACACTATAGTGGGTTCCAAGCGTTTAGTGATTCAACAAAAAGGCCCTTGTGTGACTCGGCCAGACTCACAAATCTCCATTGAGGAGATCTCAACTCAGTTATCAACACCTGATGACGAACTACGCCTCTCATTCGATCAAAAGCGGTATATCTTGAATGCCAACTTGTATAAGCGAATACTGGGCGACGAGAACAATTGGACCGAACCTATGGACATTGTTTTCCCGAAGGAGGATGTGCTA
Organism: Penicillium macrosclerotiorum; assembly: GCF_028827735.1. Taxonomy (NCBI): domain Eukaryota; kingdom Fungi; phylum Ascomycota; class Eurotiomycetes; order Eurotiales; family Aspergillaceae; genus Penicillium; species Penicillium macrosclerotiorum. Next base: position 339,598 of record NW_026643088.1, read on the forward strand.
GAGAAGACTAAAATAGAGGTTAGAGCTGATGACGCCGTGGACCCTCATCAAAGCCCCTCTGTGACAAGACTGGTGGACGTCCTAAATGGCGATGATCCTCCAAGTACTCAACACCTGTTCCGTTTGTATCGTGATATCCCAGTCCCGGGAGTCGCAAAGCTCTCCAAACGCTCCCGCGGGGACCTGCTACGTCGGTTCGCGAATCCCCCTGACCGACGTTGGGCGGATGCTCGCCGGTACCTCGCATTGGTGCAAGACATGGTTGCTGCCGACCTCCCAATGTCTCGCTCCCTTTGGACGTCTGCGATCTATTTTGCTGGGCGCGGAAATGGCAGCGGCAGGGTGATGAAGCGAGACTTGGTTCGAGCCATTGGCATATGGCAGCAGATGGAACATGTTGCTGGTCTTCAATCAGACGATGTCGTCTTCAACATTCTATTTGACGTGGCAATCAAAGCCGGCCAGTTTACTGTCGCTAATCGACTGGAGGAAGAAAGGATTAAGCGAGGAATTGGTTTTAGTCGCTTTGGACTGATCTCGAGGATCTATTCTTTTGGCCTGCGAAAAGACCTCGACAAAATCTCTCGAACATTTGAAGAGTTTGTCCAATCCGGAGAACTGGTTGATACCGTTGTGCTGAACTCCTTGTGTGCTTCTTTTCTTCGGGCTGGCGACACTGTCGCCGCCGAGGCACTGTACGCCCGTATGATCCAAGCGCAGCAATCATCGAAAGTCAAGATCACTCCCTAGTGTGGCTGATCCATCACCTCTCGACCACGCCCTCTCCTCCGAGTTTGGAGAATATCGGAAAAGCGCCCGAAAATTGGGGCGCCTCCTGAAGCACTCGAAAGTCCTTAAACACCGACTCCCCGACCATCATCGTGTCCTCCAGAATTCTCTCTCTATGGCCCCTGACACCCGGACCTTCTATATTTTCCTTCGATATTACGCACACCAAAGTGGTCAGTTTGACCAATTCATCGCTGTCCTCCGTGATATGGAGGATACCTACACCGTACCCCCGCGCAATATTATTTACATGCTCCTCTTCGAAGGGTTCGCTCTTCATGGTGATCGGAAGCGATCTTGGTCGGCGGAAAGGCTTCGGCAGACCTGGCACGCATACCTCCGGGCTCTACGTGAGTCGCGGTCTAGATTTGATGCCCAGCATTCTCGACGGGCCCTACCCAAGACGGTCTGGGAAAATCCATTGGGCAATACTGTGAATAAAGAAGCAGGGCTAGACCTCCCGGTGAATGATGCACCTGACGGTTTCTACATGCCTCTTCCTTCTGCCTCTCCTGCGACAAGCCCGACCCTTAATCTAACTAGTCACCCGGAAGATACAAGAGAGCCCGGACAGGCCCCGACGTACGCTGCCTTTGATGGCCAGGAACTGGGAAAGGATCCCCACGCTGCAGCTCACTCTTCACCCGATGGGCTCCTGGAGCACGAGGACCTGGAGGAGGACGAGATTCCGGGCGTGGATGAGTTCTTCACCTCCTCATCGCCTTCTTCGGCTCCATCCAGACTCGGCCTGGTCCCTCCCGGCCAGCACCGCCTCGAAAATGGCGTTTTTGTGGGACGCAAGATGATAGTAGTCATCCTCCGTGCCTTTGGCGCGTGTTGTGGGCCTAAAGAGGTGCTCGAGGTATGGCTACAGCTGGAGCGGCTCTGGCATCCTCACCATCGCAAGGCGATGGATGTATTGGCTATCAAGGAGGAACTGGACCACCAGCTCTCCAAGGGGCCGCCGCGCACGTAACGTACGCTCCGCTTTGCCTCCTTTCCTTGAAAATGGGAGACGGAGTGGTGATTGATACTTGACGATACCTGTACATTATATTATATTCCTAGATCTGCGATACACCAAATTCGAGCGATACTTTTCTATTCCTTCTGTTGATTTCTCTCTTCTTCCCGATGAACTCGAGGACCGATCGAGATACCCTTAATACTTATCTGTTGAGTATTTCCACCTTATCGTCTGGATTTCTCTTTCTCAGGCGTTGTGCGCCGGGCCTGAACATATATGCTTGCGCCTGCTGCTGTTGTGTGTGCTGCTGTGTGCCTCTGGACAACTTAGGCGGGTTATACTCCTCATTGTCGATCACCTTCCTGCCTTCCCTCGTCCACGCGATACTGTTGGGTGGAAGTTTCCGTAGAGTCTGCACGAATTGCTGGTCTACCCCCCGCGTCCCCCTAAGTTGCGCCTGTTCATAGTACTCAACAGCGGAAGGCAGAAGGTTATTCAGAGCCCATTCCTCGCCCTTGTCCTCTGCGGCGCGGTAGACGCCTAAACATCTGGTGCTATGAGACTTGTAGATGTCTCTCGGCTGCGTCTCTGATTCCACCCAGGTAAAGGGGTCCACCTCATCGATGCGCAGGATCTGCCGGTTTCCTTTTCTGTCCTGCCGGTGCACGTACATCGATCCTTCGCCGGTAAACATATAGCTGCCCCACGTGGTCTTCGTGCGCATGTACAGAAATGTGACCAGCTCGTACTGCCTCTCGCCCGCCGATCGGCGAAACGTGGCCGCGTAGATCAAATACATGCCCGATGGGAGCGTTTCGGGTTCCGGGGGTTGGAGGGAGGCACTTCGGTGTGACGAACCATAGCAGAGCTCGCCAGGACCAGCGCTTGATCATTCCTCGTCGCTGATGCAGAGCGCGAACTTGTCGACGATACGGAATGCTGCCGGCGACTCGAAGCTGGCCCTGAGCTCGTCGTTGGCCGTTGCTGCCGAGGTCGTCCGCGATGCTGTGACTGCCCCTGGTATGACTCCTGGTATGGCCATTCATCTTCAGTCACTTCATCAAGGCGAGTGTAAGCTCTATCTTGACCACGGTCCTTCTGCCCATACTGGCTGCGTGCCAAGATCCTCTGGTTAATTCTTTCACCGAGTTTCGCTTTTTGGGCCTTGCTCCATTGTTGGTTCTCCATAAGTTGCTCCATCCCCAATTTCAATCTCTCGAGCTGCTCTTCTAAATCTCCCGCAGCTTCGGATTGACGTCCCATCCGATTCGCTCCCATCGATGGCGGCCGCCATCCGATATCGTTTTGCCGATTCTCAATAGTAGATTTCAGATAATTTATTTTGCGCTCTTGTTCACGAATTTCATGCTCCGACATCGTTGACCTGGTCTCGGCGAGGCGACGGTACATTTTGATGAGCCTCTCATAATCGTCATGTATCTCTTGCCGAATATGCCGAATATGCCGAATATCCTCCGTATTGTAGCTCGAGCGTTCAGAAGGCCTATAAGATTGCATGGCGAAAGCGTGAAAGACGGTCAGAAACCGCACCGAGAAAAGAATACGGGCACGTGTGCTTTCTGAAAATCAGCTCTTGGAATCAGCAATAGGGGTTTGGACGAGGAGGGTTATATAGATCTTTGGAGGAGTCGCCCAATGGCATCCCGCATGGCGACGACGTCCCCCCATTCCCCGCGTCTTTCCATATAGATTTACAGCCTTGCAGTTCTTTTTTAGGAGCTGGTCACTGCCCATCTAACTTATAATAGCACCAGGCAGAATTCTTCTTCAACGCGACTGGTATTGATTGCGAGCAGATGGCCTTGATTGGCCCCGTCTGCTCAGAAGTTCATCAGTCCTGGGGGGCGCTGTTGTTGGTGGAGGGTCGCCGTGCATCGGGACTGGATTGTTAATCGCTGAAGAAATAAAAACAAAAATAGAGCAGGTATTGGGGGGAAGGAGGGGGGGGGGGGGGGGGGGCGGTTGGGTTCTGCAGATAATATGCGACATAGTAGTATACGCCTCTGAGAATTTGAGACTCTCATGTTGGACATCGATATCATTGTGGTCTCGGGGAGATGCCAAAATAGCAGCGACGTTTTAATATCAGCTGTAGGCTAAGAGAGCAAATATCTAGACCACCTCCCCAAATCTACATATAGGCATAGGCATGGGTTATATTAGTAACACCGGGGGCAATTACGGACACCATGCTGGTAACGTGCTCAAAGGCCTCAGGTTGGCTGGATACCCAAAAACTGCCATCGCTTAAGCGCAGGGTGGGAAAACTCCTGGTTCAACGAAGCTAATCTTGACTCAGAGGGACATATGATGTTCGTTGGAGCCCTATGTTGGGCAGGTACGACAGAGTCAGAAGATGTTAGGGTGGTCATGTTGGTTATCCTCTAAACTACTGTAGATGATGCTAGTGGGGAAATGGCCAACGATGGGGGTGATCTTGAGTGATCTCTGATTGGAGGATATCTTTCCTAGTATACAGTCTTTATAGGATATAGCTTCGTAGATCCGATAGGGAGAGAATCAACCTCTAGACATCTTTGGCTGAAGCAGCATCTGCTTCCTCTCTGAAAGGCTTCCATCCATCGTGGTGTGGCGTGGTTTGTTGGTTGGTTCGCTGATCCATCTCATCCTGCTTGCATTCGCAGCCTTGCCGTAGAGCGCCCTGGTTCACTAAGAAGGTGCCATAGGGTCAGGTGACCTGGCTTGGAGGGTGACAGCGGGTGTGCCAGCACCTAGCGCCGTTGGCATCACCATCCATAATTAGATGTTCGAAAGCGGCTATGCACATATTTAATTTTTTTAAGATTAAAAATAAGAGATATGAGACTATTCATTCTCACAAGGTAAAAGTGGGCTAGTTGGATAGCGTCGAATCACAATGTACCTGTAGAGCTATCGCGCCTAAGGCGATACAATGCCGGCCAATTCCCACCCTTGGGTTTTCACCCGTTAACTTAGCATTGGGCAGTCTTCTTTTTTTGAACTTTACAAACTGTCTTTCCGATTTGCTTCTCTTTGTTTTGATCGATCGAGTAATCGTTTGGAGACTTACATACTCAAAAGATGAAGATGAGGCGCCTGAGCAGGCTTGAAAACCACCGTAGAATTAGATCTAATGATCGCCAAGTCGGAGCATATGCCTAAACCTACCCAGTGAGTCGGAGCCAAAAACCCCTCACAAAATTGCAGCGGTCTATATGGAAGCTTCCCTCGCAGAAATCATCCAGGGAGGCCACATAATCGAAGCTCGGTTTGGGTGACGGCATTCATCACTCGCAGTATGCCTGGTGTCCCAAATAGGAAATATGAACAACACGTGATAGCGCGTTGCTTGGCTCCGACGCGGCCCAGGAACGAACAATAGCGGCCGGACTCTCCAATCCACCTTACTTTTCGCGTGGATGAGTATGTGGCCAAATGGCTAACCGGGGAAGATTGCCACAGCGGACACCAGATTTGGACTTTTACCTGCACCGCGTTTTCCGAAAGAAGTCCTTCCGGTGAGTTGTGCCGCGATGTTAGCATGTTCATTTGGCTGACACAGATAGACCACTCCAAAGAGAAGTCATTACCGCAGTCGTGGAAGGCCATGATGTATTTTTGCAGGCATCTACCTCATTCGGCAAAAGCCTTTGCTTTCAACTACCTGCCGTGATCGGCAGCGGTTGTATGTATCACCAACATGGTTTTACTCGGGAGCAAGATTTAGCAGCTGACTTCTCTCTCCTCTCATCCTCGATTCTAGTGACTGTTGTTATCTGTCCCCTGCTTGCATTGATGGTGAGTAACACGTCTATGGCTTCATATAATGGCTCCGACTGACTCAAGTCACCAGGTGGACCAAGTCAATGCTCTTCAGGCTATCGGCGTACCAGTTTCAACCATCAATTCTAGTACTCCGCTGGCAGAAAGGCGTGTGATCATGGATGACATGCTTTCTGGACATCCTCGAACCCGTCTCCTCTACGTCACTCCAGAACTTTGCCAGACAGATAGCTTCCGGCGCAATCTTCAGACCGTCCACCGCCAAGGACAGCTCACCCGAGTCGCAATCGACGAAGCTCATTGTATCAGTGAATGGGGCCATGATTTTCGCCCAGCATATCAAGAGCTAGGATGGTTCAAAAAAACATTAACTGATCCCCCTGTTCCAATCACAGCACTAACGGCCACTGCCACGCCTAGGGTAAGATCAGACATTCTCACAATGCTAGGACTTGACTTCACCAAGCTCAAACTCTTCAACACTCCATCTGCGCGCCCAAATATTCATTATGAAGTGCGATATTTTCAAGAATATGTCGATGATTCCGAACCTGCAGAGGGTACTCAAATACAAAACCTCTTGTCCTGGCTGAAAGCAATTAAAACCAGACGGGAAGCCAGAATAGGCCCAGAAGAAGCAGCGCGACTCCCACCGATGTCTGGTATCATCTACGTGGGGCTACGCGTGGCCTCAGAAAATCTTGCCAGTCAACTCAATGCCGAGGAGAGTATCTCTGCAGTAGCCTACCACGCAGGGCTCACGTCCCAAGACCGGACCCGCATCCAAGCGATGTGGACTTCACCACAATCCCCTCCGCCAGAAAACAACGGGAAACCTTCACCGACCTTTTCGATCATTGTCGCAACGAACGCCTTCGGAATGGGCATTGACAATCCCCATGTACGGTTCGTTGTTCACTGGACACCCCCGCGCAGCTTTGAAGGTTTCGTCCAAGAATCCGGCCGAGCAGGGCGCGACAGCCGCGCCGCATCTTCTCTTGTATACTATGACCCCCAGGAGCGGGACCGCATCTACGAGCGCCTGAGTCGCGATGCAGAAAATGTACGCAATCGTGGCGGATCCAAGCCCTTTATTGCGGGTCTCCTCAAGAATCAGATGGCCCGGTTGGAAAGCTTCCAAAAAGTCATTCGATATTGCGAGACGGCAACGAAATGTCGGCATGATATGATCAAGGAGTTGTTTGGTGATTTTGAATTGGAAGAAATGGGTTCGCAGCAGCCATCTTCTACGCAGGGACATTTTAGAAAGGATGGCGTCCCGTTACCAGGCTCCTCGCCTTGTGACTTTGCTTGCGACTTTTGCAAAGAGGGCCGAGGGGGTCTGGCTAAACGCAAGGCCAAGCTGACCTCGGATACTCTTCATGATCTTATGATGGATCGTATGAATCACCTTTATGAGGGCTATGTCTAATGTTGAATATAGAGCGAGTACTATCTGCATTCCTATACCAGAGTGTAGTTCAAGTGGCTGGCTGTCTGTTGAGTGTCAGCTTTATTACCAGTTTAAACTAGGGCTTTAGGAGTGAAGGCTTCAGCTCTGCCGGGCGCAAAGTGAGTTCCATATGCGCTGGGTTAACACATATCCTAGTCCTGATCTCTCAGAAAGATGAATAACGGTCAAAATACATTCGTTCCAGAGATTAGCATTAGTCACAGAATCATTTTACTCCCTGGTGATCAGCTCAACAGTACGTTCCACACACATGATTTATTACCGCGCAAAAGACGTCAGAAAAGTTGAAACAAAGTAGACTCCTATGAATTTAGCAATAAGAATAGTCACAGCCCATGATGGAATTTAACCCCGCGCGAAAACATAAATCGCTTTATCTTTTCCCGACTTTTGAATGACTTCGAAAACTTGCCATTTAATTCTGATATCAGCCAGAGACAGTAAAGAACACAAGAAGAATGTGCTCTATAGAAAACTGTCAAGTTAGAGGCCAGGAGGTGGCGGAACCTAAAGAACTGTGATCAGCCAAACCATCTGGTGCTTGAATCTCCATTCCTAATCAACCAAATCAAACAAAACAGGGTCTTACCGCTCCATAGCTACCGCCTCCAGGTGGAGGGGGCGGTGGTGGTTGAGACTCTCCGGCGCCCGGGGGAGGGGGAGGAGGTGCCTCGCTTGCAGGGGGTGGGGGTGCCGGGCTTTCTGATTGCTGCTGTTGAGCAGCAGCAGCAGCTTGATAGTACTGATAATAGGCAACGTAGTTCTGGTATCCGCCGTAGGCGGCATACGGGTCAGCTGTTCCGTAGTATTGGGCGTACTGAGCACTATAGTCAGCTATGTTGGCAGGGCTGGAGGCGCTATCCTGAGCTCCAGGGCTGGCAGAAGCGCCAGACGATTGCTGGTTGTGATGACGGTTGTTATAGCGATCATATCCGCCACCGCCCCGGTCACCACGATCGTGGTAGCGATCACCGCCTCCACGGCCATAGCCACCATAGCTGTGCTGGGGCGGGTTATCCTTGAAATTTTGATACTGCTCACGGACATTGGCGAGGAGATCTTCACAGAGTTCCTTGGCAGCTTGAACGTCATTCGGGTCGGGGCCTCTTCAGTGAAAGTTAGCTGGCTAGGTTCATTCGCAAAAAAAACCAACGATCGAACTTACGCCACATGCAAGAACATCGGCTCATCACTCTCCTGACCAGTGCTGGATTCAATAAAACCAGAGCCCCGGCCCTTGATCTGAACACGACATCTCGTCTTCTGCTGGATGTGTTTTACGTATGCGCCACCCTGGCCCACAACCTGAGCGCGTAAATTGAAACCGGGAATGGGCTCAAGGTCAATGGGAATGCGCTCATCCGGCCATTTGCGCTGTAAGGAGTTAGCAACAGTAGCGTTTGGAGATAAATCGAATCAGCATGGTTTCATACACGTCCATACTCATCCCGTTCAACTTGCTGCTCGGGTTCACGTCGGCGGAACCTTCGCTCGTCGACCAAGTTCGGCAGTTCTTTCTTCATAAGGTCATCAATGAACTGCACAGCCTTGTCGAGACCTTCCTTGGTGGTGCTTGTCACATGAAGATAGAGAGGGGGATTCTGTATCGCTACGGTTAAAAAAGTTCATAGGCGCTATGGCGAAATAGGCACTTACTGCAGCCGTCGCCATGTTTTTGTCGGGATAATAGTTTCCTCGAGTGGTGACATCTTAAACGAAAGTAAGCTTCCGGATCTTACGACCAACATTAGTGTACGAAAAAGAAAGAAGGCGTACCGGCGCCGGTTTCATCTTTAATCTAGAAGTCACGCAACCGAGGTTAGCAGATGCAGCAGAGGGGATGGGAGAAACTGGATTAGTTGGCCTTGGGTAAGCTTGATCCAACCACAACAGAAAATTTAGATCCGGGGAAGTCGAGCCAAGGGGGAGGTGAAGAAAGCATAGAGGATCAATCTTGTGCTTCATGAGACGAGGAAACGTCTGGGCGATCAGTAAACGACAACAGGAGTTATTACCATCTTTTGTGTAGAACCCTTGGTCAGGGTGTATCGATTACGCAAATCGTTGATTTCAATATCCTTGATATAGTCTCCGTCCGCAACATAGACTTCGGGGTTGGGCTTGCCGGAGTCGGGGTTGCCAGGCGAATCCGATGCAAAACCAGGGGTCGACCCCTATGTGAACAGGAGAGGTAAGTATCGAATAAAGCAAGACTAGATTGAAGCAAGCGATCATTTACCGAGCGAATTGGAGGCACATCTACATGCTGGACCCCCTTCTTTGCTTGCAACTGGGCATTGATCTTGGCTGCAGCCGCGGCTGTTAGAGGGAGAAGTTCATGTGTTAGCTGTGTACAACGTGAAATCTAGCTAAGGGAGGAAGTGCAATATCCCACTTACCAGCTGCGGCTGCCGGATCATTTTGAGGCTTTGTTGAACCATCTTCCGCCGGGCTCCGCGGCTCGCGACTGAGCGGGCTGCGAGTGCGAGTAGATTCGGACTGTCTGGCGGAAGGTGATCGAGAACGGCGGTCAAATCGAGAGCGGCGGGGCTCAGGTTCGGTTTGGTCAAAGCGCGAGCGCTTTGCTCGACGGTCGTCGTCGGCCATGGTTAAAAAATGGAGAGGAGGGGCTAGTGAAGACCGTGAAGGAACAGAGTAGCTAGTTTGAAGAGGCTGGACGAATTGCGGAAAGGGAGATTGTCAGGATGCGGGTGACCGGAACCGAAGAACAAAGAGGACCCTGTACCGACACCAATTTTCAAGGAATAGAACAACTGGAAGGTCGATTAGCCAAAATTGGGGATAAATATCAATGCCTGTTGAAGCCTCCTCGAGTTCATTTTGATATCAAGCGCATCAAAAACGCATTTAATCACGTGCCAAAGACCTAAGCTAGTCCGTATTTGTGCTAGTGTTGTGTGAGTCAGCCTGGCCGAGGTCGGACCTACGACAAAAAGGATCCGGAGATCCTGGAGCTGAAGTGATTCATCGCACAACATTCGGTGCTTCTGAATCCGTCATGGCTTTCAGACGTCCATTGACGCTGTCCGCAGCGTCAGCGTCGCTGCTGTCATCAACGGCAGCTGCTGCTCGGTCTCGTACCGCTGCGTCGTTGCCTCGTTTCAACTCCGTCCGTGCCTCGTCCAGCTCGACCTCCGCTCTGGCCTACAAGGCATTGCATCGTCGGTCTCCCCTGCCTCTGCCGGTCGCCGATGCCTCTCCTCAGTGGGATGCTCCCACTGCCGTCTCCTCTATTTTGTATGAGACTCCTGTGCCTCCAACCAACCCTCCGAAGCGGCACATTCTGAACTGCCTGGTTCAAAACGAACCCGGTGTGCTATCCCGTGTGTCTGGAATTCTGGCTGCGCGTGGCTTCAACATTGACAGCCTGGTTGTTTGCAACACTGAGGTCGAGGATCTCTCTCGTATGACCATTGTACTGCAGGGCCAGGACGGTGTCGTCGAGCAGGCTCGCCGCCAGCTGGATGACCTCGTCCCCGTCTGGGCTGTTCTCGACTACACCGACTCCGCTCTGGTTCAGCGCGAGCTCCTCCTTGCGAAGGTCTCTATTCTTGGCCCGGAGTTCTTCGAGGAGCTGCTCCAGCACCACCGCGAGATCATTACTCCCGCCGAGTCTATGAAGGACGGTCAGGCCGGTGCCCACGACATCGAGCAGATCGAGTACCACCCCCGCAACCTGCCTCCTAGCCAGGCACTGCGTCACAAGCACGAGCATCTCGATGCCATTACCCGACTGACTCACCAATTCGGTGGTAAGGTCTTGGATATCAGTACCAATAACTGTATTGTTGAGGTGTAAGTACCTCATGCCCCCATTATCTGTTATTGATCCTTCTGACCACCTTGATTCCTTCAGCTCCGCCAAGCCCAGCCGTATCGACTCTTTTCTCAAGCTGATTGGACCTTTCGGCATCCTTGAGTCTACCCGAACTGGTCTGATGGCCCTGCCTCGCTCTCCGCTTTCTGAGCAGACTGAGGAGATTGAAAAGGACGCCGCCGACGTCGTTGATGCCAGCACCCTGCCCCCCGGCTAAGCGACCTCCATTAAACATTCATACCCAATATGATTTGGTTTCCGTGCTGCGTGTCCATTTGAACCATTGCAATCTTCCGTTTCATGCTTCTTTATAATTTGAAAGCAATCTTATTCTTAGCTTCAAGTTCATATGTAAAATGCAACAGTCTTTTGGCTTTTTCCGGGTGGATGCACTTGGCTCTTCCTTTTTCCCTGATAATTGGTGGATTTTCTTGCTGCGTGATGGTTTTTCAGAAGTAAACGAGACGTACCAAAATCTCAGGGACAATTAAAAAACTTCATTGGTATCTTGTAGTAAACCTCATTCCGGTAACGCCCGCAAAATATTTAAACAAGATTCATTTCCTTTAAACCCTTATTTTTGCCCCTATCCCTTTTCCTTGATAAAAAACAACGTCAACATAATTCCTTATCCGGACCCCAACAGTGGCAATTGTATCCAATTTTAACGATTGCCCTAGCGCCCTGCGCAGTTCATCATAGCCAACGCCTCCAAGAATCAGGTCTACTGGGATTCGGGGAGTGTGTGAGATACCAGGAGGTACGTCAAAAGCAAATTTGTAATTGATTCGGCCGACCGGTTCGCCCTTTTCATAGAAGGCAGTTGCATCAATTGAGGTGACAGTGATGCTAGTCTGGTTCAATGGTGAAAAAAGAACAAATTCAGCTGTGGAAGACCACAAATGAAGCTAAACACATGATAAACATTAGTCTTCTTGCATTTCTCTAGCGTTCTTGGAGGACAATGCAACTTCACGGTGATTCGTGGATATATAAAATGGAGATAGTACCGTTGCATCTTGAATGAAGTGTGGACGTTTTTGATCCTCATCATCGCCACCCTGCCCGTTGCCTGGTGACCCTGGAATTGATATATGTGGTACCGGAACATCAATCTGCAATGCCGACAGTGATTTGCCGATGTTTGGAAGGGCTGGAAAGGTTCCCTCATGAGTTCTGATTGTCACAGTTGTATTGTCGCCTAGGAAAATTAGACATAAATACCGATACCTGTTGATTCACTGAAACAACTTGCCTTGAAGGTAGGATGAAACAAGGGCCCTACCAGCTTTCACTCCATGAGTATGATTGTTCGCCAACGGACTCCATTTGAAGTCAATCATAACATTGGTATTGTTTCCGGGTACAATGAATATATCGCGACCAATGATGTGAGCCACAGCCGTATTGTTGAACAACATAAGCGCATCAATGAATGGCACTGATGCAGAATAGTTGGTTGGATTCATGAAATTCAATAGAACTGACACAGAGAGACAAGATTCCGTGGTGTCGCCCAGCTCCAGAGATGTAACTTCAGGATTGAAGCGGCCCAATGGATTTCCATAAGGAGCTATTATCAGGTCAATCGATTAGACAAGAAAACAGAATTTGGCTGAATTTATACTATCTAGTTCAATCATGAAGATAAAGAAAACATACTCTTAACGGGGACGCTGCCTTCTGCAGGGATGCCACGCACAGCAAAGCGACCCAATCCCGTTGAGACCTTTGCATCTACAGTGGCAGCAACATGTAAGACCACAGCCTTACTCCCAAAAAGCATTTCTTGGACGATCTGTGTCAACAGGTCGCTATCCGTTACCTGTAAGGGTGCATCCTTCATGGTAAACTCCACGAGCAACGCAGAAAGGCCATCGCGGTCCACTACCTGAGTCGAGTTGGCGTCTTGCCATTCTTTAATGTTCAACATCCCAAGCTTTTTACCCTTGTAGTAGACGTCTGTTAGAGCACGAACATGGGGAACTTCGACTTGGAAATTCATCTGTTCAGGCAGCGCAATCAGAACTTTGACCAAAGCAGAAACCGTCGGCTGTGCCTCAGGGGTTCCTGGCTCCGCAAATGGATCAGGGAGGGAGAAATGCGTGTCTGACATGGTGAAGTTTTTCACAAGGTTATCCAACGCATGTCCTGTGAATGGTAAAGGTATTGTGACACTATGTAAAAGGCTTACTAGCCAGCCTGGTGCGTCAGATGGCGACGATTCCGCCCCACGGACGTAAATTGTAGTCTCGAGACCTTGAATATAGCTTGAGACTAGGAAGTCCAGCGGTGAACCATCTTCTCCAGGGCATGTAGTCGTCAATTCATCAGGTAGTTTATTAATAAAGCCACTGACGCTGACATCTGTAGGCTCGCCAGGACGAATCTCGAGCTCGGCCGTTTCGGCGTTAGCAACCAAGATAGAAGGGTCCCCTGGTGAGCAGTTTGGCACAAGAATGTCAAAGCCAAGACTCGGGACTGTAAGAACAATTGGAGAATCAAACATTGCAGAAAGCAAGACATCTGCTATCATGGATCCACCCATCGCGTCGTGCACTTTAATCTTGGTAACGTTGACCTCTGGTATGGCAGGGAAATCATTTTCTGATCAAGTATTAATATGAGGTTGGAAAAATGGAGGTAGAAACAAAGACATACCTTCGAATGTGACAGTATCTGTGATGACTTGGGTTCCCATGCTAATGAGCCCCGATTTCAGATGTATCGTCGCCTTACCACGAATACTGAGACGACCTAGTCTTCCCTCTATCCAATCCATCGCAATTGAATGGATTCCTTGAATGTCACCCGCATGCAAGTCTGCCAAAAAGTCGACATGATTCTGATGGCCATTGCGAATGTTGACTTTGATGGATGGCAAAGCAGCATTGCCAACCAGAATGTTGCCATATTCCGGCAGGTATACATCGACATTTGATTCGCCTGTTTCAACCTCTGTGGCAATCCAAGTGATAAACCGACCAAAATTTCGCATATGTTTATTCTTCACGCGATTCGCATCCATAACAAAATCGCCCTGTATTCGAGCACGAACACCATCGGGTGTTGTCGAATCGATCGAAAGTGCGGTTGGTTTGAATACGGCCGCCTCCTGAGCATATTCCTTCACCGTAGCCGGCGCAGCAAATGCGAAAAACAGGATCGCCAAGATTCCAGTGGTTAACAGGGTGAGGGATATCAAGGTCGGCCATCGCACCCGGCTACGTCTCTTGGTCGCGCCGCTTTCGGACGATGTCGACCGTCGTGATACAGTTGATGGCGACCTGGATAATCGTCGCTCTGTTCCATAGGTCGCAAGATTATCGTCGCGACGATGAAGTAGGGGTGTTGATTCGGATGACAATTCGAATGATCGGCGAGGCTCATCGGGAAAAGTGGCGGTCCCTGGGGATGGGTCGGGCGAGGAAGATCGGGCCTGCCCAGTCAGTAGCGGCTGGCTTGCCTCGTCAGCCATCACGGCCAGGGATTTATTCGAAATTAATGATCACTTTAAGACTTTTCTGTATGATGACTCGGATCTTGAGAAGATGAGAGGTGGAGGAGGCAGGTTGCTCGATGACGATAAGCGCATGATAACGGAAGTGTGGAGATGGTAAGTTGACACCGTCATTCTCAGGCCGTCAGGCATCAAGGCCGGTGCCACACTATCTCCGGATTTTGAGTTGAGTCATTGCGTTTCCACTTCCTTTGCGCTCCGGTCCCCGGCTTCCCTCTTCCCTCCCCCATTGCACCTTGCACACCCAACTCCCTGTACCCTCCTACCCTCCTTAGCCCATCATGGCTAGCGGTCTCAAAGCTGCCACCCGTTATGGCGCCCAAAGTGTAACTCAATTGGCCGGCTCCACCTCTTCCCTGCGTCGAACACTCCAGGCTAATGGTCTCCGACGATTTGCCCACCAGACACAAACCACTCCTGCCACCTCCCCCTTCGCTCCTCGCCATCTCCTGTCCATTGCAGACCTGACTCCTGCGGAATTCGCTACCCTGGTGCGCAATGCCGCCTCTCATAAACGTGCCATCAAATCCGGCTCCATCCCGCAAAGCCTCTTGGGATCTATGTCGGGCAAAACCGTCGCCATGATGTTCAACAAGCGGAGTACACGTACCCGTGTGTCTACCGAGGCTGCCGCCGTGCAGATGGGTGGCCACCCTATGTTCCTTGGCAAGGAAGATATCCAACTCGGTGTGAACGAATCCCTCTACGATACCTCCGTCGTGATCTCCTCCATGGTTTCCTGCATCGTCGCACGAGTCGCGAAGCACTCCGATGTGGCCGATCTCGCCAAGCACTCGTCCGTTCCCGTCATCAATGCTTTGTGCGATTCCTTCCACCCCCTGCAGATTATCGCCGACTTCTTGACGATTTACGAATCATTCACACCCAAGGCTCACGACCTCTCCAGCCTCGGTCTGGAGGGCCTGAAGATCGCGTGGGTGGGTGATGCCAACAACGTTCTCTTCGATCTTGCTATTGGTGCCACCAAGATGGGTGTGGACGTGGCCGTTGCTACCCCCAAGGGCTACGAAATTCCCGCCGATATGCTCGAGATCATTCAGCGTGCTGGTGAGGGTGTCTCCACTCCCGGCAAGCTCACCCAGACCAATGTTCCCGAGGAGGCCGTGAAGGATGCCGATATCCTGGTGACCGATACCTGGGTTTCCATGGGCCAGGAGGAAGAGGCCAAGAAGCGTATGAAGGCCTTTGAGGGCTTCCAGATCACGGCTGATCTGGCCAAGCGTGGTGGCGCCAAGGAGGGCTGGAAATTTATGCATTGCCTCCCTCGACACCCCGAAGAGGTCAGCGATGAGGTTTTCTATAGCCCGCGCTCTTTGGTATTCCCCGAAGCCGAGAACCGTCTGTGGGCGGCTATCTCGGCACTGGAGGGCTTCGTTGTGAACAAGGGTAAGATTGTGGAGTAGGGACCAGGAGTATCCGAAAGTCGGTACTCTGCAAAACGAATTAGAGTTGAGTGGAACAGACCCGGTACCTGCAGTGCCTATATTACAAAATGAACAAAAGAAAAGCAAGCATGGGGGGCCTGACATCTTTCGGAGATCTATGTGGAAAAAAGCTTTTCGGAATGTAATTATGTTAAAAATGCCATAAACCCTCCAATCCACGTCCGAAACCGTTTCATGTCTTTTTAAGGGTTTTCGGGTTACACCAATGATGAGCTTGATTATTCCATTTTAGAGTTCAGGAGACTCGGCAAGCCTGTGACCGAAGTCCAGGCTTCCCGGCTTGCTGACTCAAGCCTTCCGACCCGGTGGAGCCTGTCGGATGCTGCACGCCACGGGAGTGGCGGCGCTTCCGATGCCATCATGCCTGGCAAAGGCTAGGAACACAGTGCGATAGGGCGTTGGAACAAGAGATGCCCATTAATGAATCTTCGACAAGGCTCTGTATTGTTTAGAGTATGAACATGTCTCCTGTGAACTCTTAGTAGTTACAGATATAAATAATGAGGATTAAGGGAGACCTAGTATATCGGATACAAGAATAGAATTGAGCCGGATCACCAGCAACGGACCCATGGAGCTATACAAGTGATCGCCCTATGATGCATATCATTAAGATCTTCCACAAACGTCGTTTCAGTCTAAGCGCGATCCGAACGGCTCTTCGCCTGTGGTCGTGTCCCTCCGTTCGATCGTCCGGAGAATCCGGAGTCCAAGTGCACTCGGGAACGGCACATAAGCACCACCCCACACTCGCTCTCCACGCTCCGAAAAGCCACCTCCAGCCTGGATGATCGGATCCGTCTTCCTCCAGGCGGGGCAAACCCGATATCCCACTTGATACATATAGCTCCTTCGAAAGGACGTGGTCCTTCTCTTCACACTCCTTCACTCCATCGTACTGCATCTGCAGAATCATCCAACCTGACACTCGAACAATCGGCACTCTGTTGATACATTAGGAATCGCAGTTTCAAACCCCACCTCCCCCACTTCCCCTTCCTGAAAATGGGCTTCGAGGACAAGCGCGTCGCCATCGTCGGCGGAGGCTTGGGTGGCATGTCTTTCCTGAATGCTGCCCTCTACGCCGGCCTAAAGAACGTCCAACTATACGAGCAGGCCTCGCAATTCTCTGAAGTGGGCGCCGGAGTGAACATCACTTCCAATGCCAACCGCATCTTAGACGCCTTTGGTCTTCATGATAGCATGACACGCAAGTCCTCGCGCAAGTTGCCCTGTTACATGGAGTACCACAGCTACAAGACTGGGGAGTACCTGGGTCACATTGAAGAGTTCTCGCAGCCGCCAGCACGTCTGCTGCACCGGGCCCACCTTCTGGATTCGCTGAAGGAGCGAGTCCCCGAGTCCAGTCTGAACTTGGGAAAGCGATTGGCTTCCATTGACCGAAACACTGCGGCGGGTACCGCGCCGTATACTCTGCACTTTGAAGATGGCAGCACCGCGGAGGCTGACATCGTCATTGGATGCGACGGGATCAAGTCGAATGTGCGCCTGGACATGGGCTTAGGTGACTCTCCCAACTATTCAGGCCAGGTTGTGTACCGTGGTTTCGTCGACTACAAAGACTTGCCTAAGGAGACGGCACAGCTTCTCCGCAAGACGGTCAACTTCCGTGGTCCTAAGCGCCACGTCCTGATCTTGCCTATCGGCAACCAAGAGACCCAGACGGACCGTGCTGCTGTCATTGGCTTTATGTCCGAGTCTCTTGAGGCTTGGGACTCGGAGAGCTGGATGTCCCGCTCTGACATTGACAGCCTCCAGGAGCATGTGCGCGATTGGTGCCCGCAAGTACAACACATCATCGAAGGTCTACGTAAGGGCTCTAGCGATGGCAAGATGCTAAAGCAAGCACTTTATGTGCGCAATCCTCTGGATAAGTGGTATGAGATGAAGGATGATCAGAAGGATTCGGGAATCATCCTCCTGGGTGATTCCGCCCACTCGACTCTCCCGCACCAAGGCAGGTTCCCCATCTTTCCCTCTACCAAACGAGTCTCATGATTAACATCGAAAACGATAGGCCAGGGAACTTGCATGGCCATTGAGTCAGGCATTGCCCTTGCAACCATTCTGCGCCACTGGAAGACTGACGATCTGGAGGCCGCATTCAAATTCTATCAGGATCTGCGCAAGCCCCGGACAGACCGGGTCACACAGACCAGCTATGAGGCTGGAAAGCTTGCGAGTGCGGACACACCGGATCAGATGACTAGCAACTTTAACCCGCAAGCACTTGGGGAACGCATGAAGTGGATTATGGAGTACAATGTCCTCGAAGACTTGAGGGTCAAAGGTGCTGACGTCCTGGATTTCCACGACTCCCGACTGTAATTAGCGGATGGAAGGTGGATTGTATATGCTGTAAATAGCTCTCTTTTTGTGAATGAATGAACTTTATGATGGTATAGAACTCATGATCTGTCAGATGTTGAATGAATTGGTCAAGCAACACAGTAGGTGGCATGACCGAGGAAGCGCGGTAAGTGCAATTATATAGATCGGGTGATGACCCAGCCAACCAACCACCAACACCACTGTCTCTAAATTCAAGATTCCTGCAACACAATTTGAGTCGTTAAGATTTTAATGATATAACTATCAGAAGATATTATCCTTCAACCCCCGGGTTTGTACTTTGGACGTCCAACGCTTGCCCTGAACGTTACCGAAGCCGTGCACGGTCACTTTCACATGCCAACCGCACGTGCAGCACCTCCGCATTTTCACGGTTGTCGGATCTTGTTCTCGTTGCTTCTTCAGTCCTTCTGGAGGTCACCAAGTCCATCATGGAGGTGAGTATAATCATTATAAATGTGGTATAGGATAATGAAATCAATGTCAACTAACCAGTTCGCCAGTTCAATACTTCCGGTGGCTTTCGCTCCCGCCGCTCATACCCCAACCTCCACCACATCTCCCTTGCTCCACTCACACCTCGATTCCCTATTGACGACGACATCGAGCCAACAGACTACTTCAGTCACCGCGCTGTTGAGGATCAATCTGGCAGTGACACCAGAGCTCCGCCGAGAACATCGTACCTCTCCAGCGTTTCCGTGCCCAGCACGCCACCCATACTCTCTCACTCGCGGAGCACATCCCGAACCCGACATGCTCGCAGTAAAAGCTCCACCCGCGCCGGCCCCTTGAGCGACACCAATCTACACAGCAAAAGTGTCGCCCTCCCACTGCACCACCAGCATGCCACGCACAAGAAGCACCCTAGCTCGTCCCACACGCGGCGCCTAGGCGAAGCCACCAATGCTAACAGCAAGTCCGATGCAGAATGGATGCTCCGCGCCGGGATAGCCCTGGCATCATCAACCCGCGAAGAAAAAGGCCAAAGCTGGCTTACCAAGCGTGAGAGCTCGACCAGCCTCGTCTCCGATGCGCCCTTCGATGACGCCTCCACGACGCTCCACCACCGCCACCACCACCGCACCAAATCCGCCTCGTCCCACAAGTCTCGTTCCGGCGCGTCCACCCCCGGCGGGCCTTTCTCCCGCCGCAGCTCACGATCCCGTGGCGGCAGCAGACGCGGCAGCCGCGCCGGGCTCACCATGACTACCATGCCGCCATCCTCAGCGGTCGGCAAAGCGCCCAGCCCCGGGACGGGCACGGTGAGCCCCGAGGTGCGAGGCCGCGATACCGGGTCCTTGCTGCCAGACTTCGTGGACGCGCGTATCCGCGCGGAGATGGAGGCGTTGCAGCTGCAGCGGAGCTTCACGGACGAGCAATTGGATGACTGGGATGGGGACGGGGGCGACGACTCGGAGTGTGAGTCGTGCTCAGACGAGATACCGGAGGAATTCGACGAGGCGGATCTAGCGCGGCTCACGCGGGAGCGTGGGTTTGGATTAGGGAGCTGGATTGATCGGTTGGTAGAGTGGACGCTGTTTGGCGTGGACGAGTGGCCTGTAGCTGCACCGGCGAGTATGTCTGCAACGCGGATCGGCGCTGCTGCTACGACCACGACTGTGACGTTTGAGGATGGGATGCATGCGGGTCCCGAGGAACAGGCATATGACACTTTGTCGATGGGCTCTGTGGATGTGGAGGACGATGTGCTTTCTCACACTGATAGGGAATCGATAGTCGTTGTGGAGAAGCCCGGGGTGCAGGGCGGCTGGGAAGATGTGGGTTGGCTGCTCCGAGTGATGAAGCGTACCTTGATTTGATACTGCGGAAAATCCAGCGGCACCTGGCTGGGTTCGTACAAACAACCGAAATGATATTAGGGCATAATACAATAGCATACGAAGAAATCGAATTAATTCTGAATTTTGAATAGATTTCACTGAGCTAGTAGTATAGGCCACCTTTTGCGCAATCCTGATGATCACTGGTGAGATGACCCGTCAATGGCGAGTAGCAACGCTCTCCGATCACCTCTCCGAGCCGGTAATCCACCAAGAACAAGTCCACCAAGAACAAGTCCACCAAGGTTCCTTAAGATAACTGTCTAGGGGCTGACTGGCGTCGGCGAGGGTAGGTCTATTGCCTGAGATGAGGCAATAGGGTATGCATGATTCACGCCGAGCCTGAAGGGGGATGGGGTAGAGGGAATAACCAAGGCTAACAAAAAGAAAATTAACGGAAAGGAGATGAAGGGAAAGGATGTACACGACTCCGGATAGCGCCAATCAAAAGGGCAAGTAAAATCAAGAGCATAAGCAGACCATCCGAAATTGCAATGAGATGAACACAAGAACAGAGGAAAAGGGTAAATATGGAGCGAGGGAAGAGAACGAACGTCGCAAGTAATAATTCGCATACAAGGGAAGCCAATATCAAAAGAAAATGGAACATCCGCGTGCACTGGGCTTTGAGTAAGTTCGTTGGAAGTTTGTAGACATGCCAAAGGTATGGTGAGACGCATTCATTCAAGACCAGAAATAACAAAAGCGCAGGGGCAAAAGAGTTCAAGGTCAAGAAAAGGAAATCAAAGGAAAGAAGAAAAAGAAAACTGAAGCAACTGTTAGGTTATTCGCCTTTGCATACTATAAACGCCAATCTGAGACCAGGTGGGATTCTCTAAAGGTCATGCAGTAGGTATCATGATCGTGGCATACGTCGGAAATTTGACCGGTCGGGATTGTATTCAATGAGACCGTAGGTAAAGTTGACGATGGAGTCAACATGGGGACGAGGGCGCGACGTGAGCGCATTGGTTGTGCTGGTAATGGTTCAAGTTGGATGCGACGGTGTGCTGAGTGGTCGTCAAGATATTGAATGGGTTGAAGATGGTCCGTGCTGATCTGAGTCACATCACCAGGGTCCAACCTTCACAGGAGTGCCCAAGCCATATGTCCCCGAGAGGAGCTGGTCTCGGATAGAGCCCATATCGCCGCCACCAGCACCGTGGGATAGGGAGTCCGGCCCATTCATCCACCCCAGGTTGGTGGCCAGCTCATTCACTGCCGCCTGCATCTTACCCCCGGAGTTCTGGTTGTGCTTCGCGAGTTTCTGATCCCATCCTCCATATTGAAGCTGGATACCACCACCTCGCTTTGCCGCCTCTCGGATCACCAGGATCCAGGCCTTGCAAATCTCATCGTACGCCGAGTCCCGCTCGATATTGTTTTGTGGAGTGCTCCAGCGAGGCAGGGCGTGGATGATATTGGTGGCACCGTCGAGGTAGCTCAGAGATACCGATGGCTGCGACTCGTTGGGAGGGAGAAAGTTCGGTGTGAAATCGCTCAGGGCTTCGAGAAGGTTTGTGAGCGGTTGTCGTACGCGGTTGTAGGCATAGTCAGACTCGGTGTTGCTGCCCAGCGGGAACGAGGACTGGAGGGCCGCTTGGTAGTTTCGGAGTACCTGTAGCGTGGACGATACACTCGGCCGAGGAGAGGTTTGAGCAACCTCGTCAGCGAGTTGGGGGTGGCGTTCGCACATGGTTCGCACCACCATGCGCAAGGCATCCGTGTCTAGTGTCTCTAGGAGGCGAGGGAGGGAGAGAGGTCGACCAGAGACGTTCGGTCGGGAACGTTTTATGTTTCGAAAAGAAGGAAGCTGGCGAGGAGTGAATGCAGGGGAGTTGGTCGGAGAGGCGGACATGCGTCCATCATGCTCGTTGCCGTCGTCGTCGGCTTTCCGCTTTCGGCTGGTATAGGACGACGAAGGTGTAGACACTGAACAATCTGAGTTAGAAAAAAGACCAGAAGGGAAAAGGAAAGAGAAATTTTATGAGCACACAGCATCAAGAAAATCCCAATTCCAAAACCAAAGGGACAGGAGGTTGTACTTATACGGGAAGGAGAGAGCCGAAGGTTCTCGTAGAAATGAGGAGGGACAGGAGGCGTGGCCACCAGACTGTTCATGATGACAGCCGGATGGCAAGAAAGGTGATCTTGTCCTGGAAATCAGAAAGGGACAAGATTCAAAGAATAGAATGAGGGAGAGGGCAAAGAGAGTCAAAAATAGGTGCCCGAAAGGGTGAGGTGGGGAGAGAGAAGTGCAAAGAAGCAGAGAAGCGGTGGAGAAAAGCCCGGCGTTGCGGGCGGCAACGCAGCCCTGCTGCGCAGGTTCTGAAATGGTGACTTCTTGACGTTACAGAGACCAGCCTTCCTGGCGGAAGGAAAAAATGAAACAAATTACAATTATTTTGAATCAGCAGGACCGATATTCCTTTTGTTGACTTGAGCTTTTTCAATAGCAAATAAAGCCAACAGACCTACAAAACTACCGGGCATCGTTTGAGGCGAGGACTCCGGGAATCGGTCAGACCCGCTCAAGCCTCCGCGTTCAGGCCGAGCTTCAGGTCGGCCTATCCAGTCAGTGTTACAATATCGGGGAGGATCCTGCGGTCAAATGATCATGAAATGCTAGAATTTTATGGATCTCGAAACACAAGTCGGGGATATCGTATTTACAGGTACAAGGACTGAGCCGCCACAATGTCACGACGGACCTTGGTCAGCGCCGTCTCGAACTTACTCTCCAGGTCCTCGCTGCCCATCACCTTGGCAGCCTGCGCCATTTGACGCAAACATTCTTCCAGCCGCCGGAAAACACGGATCAAGCTACCTTCGTAGACATCGGTCATTTTACTGCGGAAAAGTTAGCAACGATCGAGCCAGCTAATTCAACGGTGGAAATTGGGCGAACGTACCAAATATCGGCGAAAGACTTGCCGTTTGACCATTCGTAGATCACCTCCATCAGCTCCCAGTGGAAGCTCTGGACATACTCGTCTTCGTTGACAGCCATCTTGGACTCTTGCGAAATCTTAGCGATGATACGGGCCTGGGCCTGGATCTCCTTAAGGGGCTTTGCAAGCTCGTCCTTGGCCAAAGGCGGGGCTTCCTTGACCTTCTCCTCGAACACGAACACGCTGATAACCGCAGCGGTCTGTTCGGGGGTCAAGTTGTTGAAGAAACCGTTGAACAGAAGCTCGGACAGCATTAGCTCGTCACCGGTGCTGATCTCACAGGCGACCCGAGCCTTAAGTTGCACCACCTCAGCATCGTTGATAAAGCCGAAACGACGGAGCACACGCTTGCGATTCTTTAACTCGTCTAGCTGCATGATCGACATAGCCTCAGTGATCTTCTTTTTGGCTTCCTTGATCTCGTTGCCCAGGTTAACCTTCTCGGCGTATTGATCGTACAACTCTTGGAGGCGAGGGGAGTTGTGCAATGGGTTGCCCAGAAGGCGAGATTCCAGGACTTCGATTTTCTATTGTGAAGTTAGCATATAGGCCCAGACAGGGAATAAACGGAACGAGACCAACTCACCCGAAGAAGCTTCTTGAATGAATCATCCTTGATACCCATATTCTCAACGGGGTCGAGGAGCGCAAGACCATCAGGGAATCGTTTCTTCACTTCTCCCAAGGATTTCTTCACCCCGTCGCGAGCATCAGCAGAACTGATATCTTTCGGGAGGAAGATTCGGACGTGGGAAATGGCATGGATGCAATTGAGTGTAACAGGCACCACTTCCATTCGGCATTTTTCTCCTTCCTGCGCCGGACGCACACCAGGAGGGAAGTCCTGGAAAGTCTTGGTACCAATAGCCGGCCCATCTGCAAGTTTCATGAGGACGTCCACCACGTATGCTTCGTGGGGCTTGAGCTCCTCGGTGGAGCCCTTGGGCGCCTTTCGTTTCGTATATTTCACCACCACACCCCATCCAAAATCATGGCCCTGGTGCTTGATCTGAACAAGGCGACCACCCTGAATATAAGACAAGCAGTGGTTCGGGTGAGTAAAGACGGCACGAACATCATCGGCAAACGTATCTAGTTGCTTTCTCAGGTCGTAGTACTCGCGAATGGTCCCCTCATCAGAGATAATCATATTGGCCTTCTTCTCCTCCAAGGCGGACAGTTCGGTTTCCAGGCCAGCAATACTTCCAGTGTTCTGAAACTGCTTGAAACAACGTTCAAGCATGAACTCGGGCGAGATGCCCTCCACTCGCATCAGGTTGAGGATCATGTTATATCCAAGGTGGAAAGCAGAGTTCAATCGATCCTGCTCACCACGGACAATCTCCTTGGCAACTGCAGGGTCCATCTCCTCGCCAACCATCATAATCACAATACCACGTTCATCAAGACCTCGACGACCGGCTCGTCCAGACATCTGAATGAACTCAGAGGGTGTGACCCATCGCTGGCTAGTTCCATCGAATTTGCGCACGCTGGTGAAAACAACAGTCTTGGCTGGCATGTTGAGACCAATGGAGAAGGTTTCGGTGGCAAAGAGAACCTTAATGAGACCTTCTTGGAAAAGAATTTCAATAGTTTCCTTGAGAATGGGCAAAAGACCAGAGTGATGAACACCCACACCTCTCCGAAGGAGGGGCAGGAGATTCTGAATTTGGGGTAAGGCCCGATCTTCGGGGGATAACATTTCGATGGCACTGTCGAAGACTTTTTGGACCATCTCTTTCTCCGAATCATCGTTGAATGCCAACTGCTTCATCTGAAGCGCACCATTCTCACACTCCCGCTTGCTGAAGCTGAAAACGATGACTGGATTGTATCTCTTAAGCATGATCATTTTGACAATCTTGAAAATATCCGAGGGACCCTCGTTGCCACCCGTGTTTGTCTTTCTATCCTTGCCCCTCCCTTTACGTTTGGCGAGAGCGTCGGCTGGGTCACTGCCCTTCTTATCCGCAATACTTCCCATGGCTTTCTGGAAGTTGTCCTCGCGGAAGACACCCTTCTCATCGACGACGAGGTGAATTCCCTCAGCACCGGCAGGGAAAAAATAATGTTGAAGAGGAGTCGGACGGTAGTTGGTGTAAATGACGTGACAAGGCTGGTTATGCATTTTCACAATCCATTCCGCAAACTGCATGGCGTTGGGAATAGTAGCAGAGAGGAATACGTATCGGACCTTATCGGGAAGGAGAATGATCGTCTCCTCCCACACGACACCGCGGTTCTGATCGCGCATGTAGTGAATTTCGTCGAAGATAACCCAGCCAACCTCACGCATGATCTCAGAGCCGCGATACAGCATGGACCGCAGAATCTCCGTGGTCATGACCAGACAAGTTGCTGTGGGATTAATGGTCACGTCACCGGTCATCAAACCGACATCGCCGAACTCTGCCGCAAATTCACGGTATTTCTGATTGCTTAAGGCCTTGATTGGACTGGTGTAAATAACTCTCTGATTGTACTTCAAGCTTTGCGCAATGGCATATTCGGCAACAACAGTCTTTCCAGCACTAGTATGAGCAGATACTAGCACACTTTCTTCTCGTTGAATAGCATTGACTGCAAATTGCTGGAAGGGATCGAGTGTAAACGGATATACCTTGGCGGGGTCGGCTGGTGGCTTATGTTCTGAAAGAGGGACGTAGGGGTAATTCGGGGGGATCGCGACTTGGTGGCGGACTTGGTGAGAGACTACCATAGATGACGGGTCCTGTGTTCCCTGCAGACCGGCAGCTCCAGCGATCTCACGCTCCTGTTCGGTCTCAAAGGAATCGGCGAGGACGGGTTGAGGCGCTTCGTCAAGCCGAAGGCGCTTGGTCTCGGGCTGTTCATTTTCGGCTGCGGGTCTCTCAGAATCCGGGGAAGTGTTTCCGTCAACAGGCTCATCGGCAGGCGTCACTTCCTCTTTCTTTTCTGTCGGTGTAGTCCCATTCTTCTTCACATCACCGTTGGCGGCGCGCTTCTTGCTTTTGTCCTTCTTGGGGCGCTTGGGCACGCTGCCGGAAGGCTTTGTTGCCTGAGGTTGGTCCTCAAAGACATCAAAGAGCTCATCCATCTCCAGTGGGTCAAAAATTGACAAGAGACACAGGCGTATCAAAGACAGAGAAGATGCGTCTGGACTTTTTTTGCAGAAAAATGAAAGTGCTTCATAGGGCAGGCGGTCAGTCTCAACCCGTAGTAATGGTGCTTCATTGATCAAGTCTGATTAGGTAAACACATTCGACGGGACAGTCACGTGCTGTCTTATCATGTGACTCAGATGGTCCCATTCCGCACCTTGCGATGTTCGTTCTGGCTCCGTCCGTCCATTCCCGATCGCCCATTCTCTCCCCTCTGTACTTCAAGGTTGGTACCATTCGACTACAATTCAAACCGCATAGCTCCAGCGAACTAATTATGTCTTTGAAGATGTACGCCTCTTCCGCTGTCCGCGCCCGACTGGCCACCGTCGCTGCCCGTCGTGGCTTCTCCACCACTCGCGCCCAGCTCGGCAGCCCCTACCACTACGCTGAGGGCCCTCGCACCAACATTCCCTTCAATCCTCTGACCAAGCACTTCTTCTGGCGCTACTGGGCCTTCATGGGTTAGTGATCCGTCAATTCCCGAATTCGAGACTGCAGTACTGACTCAACCGCTC
The DNA here is from genome assembly GCF_028827735.1 of Penicillium macrosclerotiorum. Classification (NCBI taxonomy): domain Eukaryota; kingdom Fungi; phylum Ascomycota; class Eurotiomycetes; order Eurotiales; family Aspergillaceae; genus Penicillium; species Penicillium macrosclerotiorum. The sequence continues at coordinate 366,267 of NW_026643088.1, forward strand.
CTCTAGTTACCGGTTTCGGTGCCCCCTTCGCCATTGCTGGTAAGCTCCCAATTGCCCTATAATTCCATCTACGTTTCTCTAATACAGTTCTTTTTTCTAGTCTGGCAAACCTACAAGACCAAATAAGCTGTTTGATCCCTCGTTTTGGGCGTTGGCAGTCAGGAAGATCTCGTGGTGGAAACTTTGGATCGGGCGTCGAAGCTGTTCGAATATCATGTACAAAGTTAGAGGACAAAATTGAATTTTGATTTTGCCCACAATTGGTCCCATTGTAGCTGTGTAGACGGTGTGAAGCGTAGCTCTCTAGACGTTGAAATATGGATGAAGTCATTGGCTGAGCGGCAGTGGAAAATCAAAAATCTTTGGTTCGGCATTGATTTGTATCAAGTCCAGCACTCGGAGCCACAACCACGCCGCCCACACATCACTGGACTTGGATTTTTCGTCAGAGAACTATCTGGTCTGGAAAACTACCGCGGGTTTTATTATTTTGTTGCCACCCGTCTCCGTTTACACCATCTCATGGCGGGGTAGCCGACACACAGGCGATAAAAAAAAGTGATACTGAAAGATGCGCAACCTTAGAAACGTGCGCCTCCAGGAGACGCAAGTTGCGGGCGATCTGCCTTTGACTGCCACTGCATGGGACACATCATCAGATTCGATTGTCTGCACTTTTGGCCCGACAGAGCACAACCCGATCATCGAGCTGCGGAGGAAGCGCCCCGATGTCGTGGCCGCGGAGCCTCTGAGCCGTGATGCTTTGGAGTGCATCGCATCCTGGGATGCCCCATGTCCATTACTAGATCTGCCATGTGACCGAGTCCTCTCCTTGCACTACTTTGCGGATAATTTGACCGCGTGTCTGGTTCTGGAGGGTGGTGATATCATCATCGTCCGTGAAGAGCCCCTCCCAGGAGAGGACAAAATTGAGATTCTTGGCTCAGTGGATGTGGGAATCACGGCTGGCGCATGGTCTCCTGATGAGGAGCTGTTGGCTATCACAACTAGAGCTCGAACATTTCTATATATGACGCGCGAGTTTGAAAATGTGGCGGAGATTAATTTCACACCAGCTGATCTCCAAGCCTCTCAACATGTGTCCGTGGGATGGGGCAAGAGAGAGACCCAATTTCAGGGTAAAAGAGCGAAAGCTCTCCGAGACCCGACAGTCCCTGAGAAGGTCGACCAGGGTAAGCTAAGCGCCCATGAAGATGCAAGCACCACGATTAGCTGGCGCGGCGACGGTGCCTACGTTGCGGTCACCACGGTCGAGGAAGCATCTCGCCGTGTCATCCGAGTTTATTCACGAGAAGGTACTCTAGACAGCGTCAGCGAGCCCGTCGATGGTCTTGAAGGCGCACTAAGCTGGCGACCATCCGGAAATCTCATCGCAGCCATCCAGCGGCTTGACGATCGAATCGATGTGGTTTTCTTCGAGCGAAATGGCTTGCGTCATGGCCAGTTCACCCTTCGCCTGACTCCGGAGGAGCGGCAATCTTGGGCCTCACAGATCAAGTTGTCGTGGAATGTCGATTCCACGGTACTGGCAGTCCGCTTCGAGGATCGTGTTCAATTTTGGACAACTGGCAACTATCACTACTACCTGAAGCAGGAGGTCCCGATAGTGAGCGATCCGTCATTTCAAGCTCCATACTCCTTTGAATGGCACCAAGAGAAAGCTCTGCGAGTTGTTGTCGGTTCCTCAATCTCCATGCTCGATGTAGAGTTTGCTTTTGACATTAATCATGGGTCAACTTCAATTCCCCATGATACGGGTGCGGTCGCCGTCATTGATGGCAAGGTACTTAAGCTCACTCCACTTCGACTGGCTGGTGTTCCGCCCCCCATGGCTCACAATGAGCTTCCATTAGATTCAAACGTTGTGGATGTGGCTTTCAGCAATTCAGGTACTCGGATTGCAGTCTTGATGAACAAAAGCTTCTCGATCTTTCTGTGGTCTTTGAAAAGTCGTCCAGTTCCAGTGCCGATTCTTGAGTCTAGCTATCCTCTTTCAGACTCCCCGGCTACTCGACCTAGGCAAATTGCCTTTTTGAATGAGAATGAGGTGTATGTGCTCAAAGATAGCGGACCGAACACCACCAACATTGAGCGCACAAAACTGGAGACTAGAGAGACTCAGATTGTTTATCAGTCAGCAGATTCAGAACAGTTGTCGTCGATATTTGCTGGCATCGGACATCAGGCTCTTTGGTTCGCTCACTCTCCCCAACCTGGCCTGCCTTCTAGTTACTCGATCCTCGAGTCCCTTGATAAAGATGATGTTCAATGTACGCCCTGGGCTGAGTGTCCCATAGGTGATACCTGCTGGGCTCGCGCTGTTTCTGTCTCAGAGGAGGAGGTAATGACCCCTACTACAGTTTGGTGACATTTACTTATGCTGACTCTTATAGCGAATTCTGATATCTTTGACAAGAACTGGCACTTTGTATGCCAATAAGCGAGTTCTTGCAAAGAACTGTACATCATTCTTGGTGACGCCGGCCCATCTTTTGTTCACTACGTCTCAGCATCTCTTGAAGTTTGTTCACCTGAATCGTGTTGACGGTATGACTTCATAAATAATGCATTAATACTTCTTTCACGTCAATACTTACGTTATCCATAGATATGGAAGTCCCAGAGGACACACCAGAAACAGATGAGCGATGCAGAAGCATCGAACGTGGTTCTAAGCTTGTGTCGGTTATTCCTTCGATCTTTGCCGTCACTCTCCAAGCGCCTCGAGGAAACATCGAGACTATATACCCACGTGCTCTTGTGTTGGCTGGCATTCGTAACTTCCTCGACCAGAAGAACTACCGGGCTGCCTTCCTTGCTTGTCGCAGCCAGATGGTGGATATGAACATCCTGCATGACTATGCCCCGCAGCAGTTCATGGACAATGTTCAGCTATTCATCGATCAAGTCAAAAAGATCGAATTTATTGATGATTTTCTTTCGCGATTGAAGTATGGACACTCAAAATATATAGTTGTGTATCCGCTAATAGCATTCTAGGGAGGAGGATGTCTCGCAAACTCTCTACAAGGATACTCTAAAGATCTCCAAGACTGAGTCTGCGGTTGTTGCTCCACCAGATGCTCCTATTCTACCATCCTTGTCTCAATCGTTCAGCAAGAGCAGCAAGGTCAATTCTATATGTGATGCTTTCTTGGTGGTTTTGCAAAATCGCCTTGAAACCAACTTGCAGAACCTTATCACAGCACATGTGTGCAAAGACCCTCCTGATCTTGAGACCGGCCTGACGCTTGTTGCAAACCTTCGAGGTCCGTCTTTGTCCCTTGATTGACTGTTGAGCTCTCCAATTACTCACCTTATATTTATAGTCGAGAATGCCGAGCAAGCAGAGAATGCTATTGAGCACATGTGCTTCTTGACTGATGCCAATCGCCTTTATTCCCATGCCCTTGGATTATACGATTTGGAGCTTACATTACTGGTGGCCCAGCAAGCGCAGATGGTAGGCCTTCGCTTCGTAAATTTCTCATTCGACCATCGCAATTGACTGACTATCCGCCCCAGGATCCCCGAGAGTATCTCCCTTTCCTTCGCAAACTGCAACAACTTCCGGAAACTCGACGCCAATTCGAGATCGACAACCACCTCTCGCGATTTTCCAAAGCATTAAAGCACCTCTTTACGCTGGGTGCCCACGAAGAGATTCTGGCCTATGTGACTAAGCATATTCTGTATAAGGATGCCCTCGAAATTTACAAATACCACCCTGAGCAGCAGAAGGCGATCACTCATCTTTATGCTGACTATCTCCGAGGCGAGTCAAAGCACAAGGATGCCGCAATTGGTGAGCCAAATCATTCCCCTACCCTGGAAATGCAACTGACTGCTAACATATTTCAGCTTATGAATCCCTTGCAATCTATGATGAGGCATACAAGTGCTATAATCTCGCCCATATGTGGCGGGAGTCCTTATACTGTGCCATGATGGCGGATTTGACCGAAGAGGAGCTTGTCACGTATACCAATGAGCTCTGTACGACCCTGGTTGATGAGGCCCGAGACTATGTATCTGCGGCCACCATTTATGCTGAGCACCTGCATGACGTCGTCACAGCCGCTCGACTTCTATGCCGCGGTTCCAAGTTTGCTGATGCCGCCCGTCTGCTTACTCTCCACGGCAAGGGAAACCTGGTCGTGGAGATTGTGGATTCCGGCCTGGCCGAGGCGATGGGCTCGATGACCGACCTCCTTGCCGATTGCAAGTCCCAGCTCAACGCTCAGGTTCCTCGAGTGCGTGAACTGCGCCAACTGCGCGCGGCTGATCCACTCGCCTTTTTTGGCGGCGATCCAACTGGCGGCGAGGGCGGCGTTGACATTCCTGATAATGTCTCGCTGGCTCCGACCGAGGCAACCACCCTGGCGGGCCGTACCATGTTCACCCGTTATACTGGAAAGACGGGCATGTCTCGGCAGACCTCGCGGACCCGTCGCCGGGAGGAGCGCAAGCGCGCCAAGGGCAAGAAGGGCACCGTCTACGAGGAAGAGTATTTGGTCAACAGTATCCGGCGACTGATTGAGCGCGTCAATTCTACGATATCCGAGGCTGAGGCCTTGGTGGATTCCCTACTGCGACGGGGTATGCGCGAACGTGCTGCGGCCGTGGAAAAAGCGTTGGCCGATGTTGTGAAGATGTGTGCGGACTGCCGCGACGACGTGTTTGAAATCGCACAGACACCTGCTCCTAAGCCCGAAGGCGATGAGGATGAAGGATTTGAAGAACCTCAGCTCCGTTTGACCAGCGGCTCTCGTGTTCTGGCCGAGAGCATCGGCATTGTCAGCGGTGGGCAAGTGAAGGAGCCCCCGGTGGTGAAAACGATGACCAAGTCCTCTCTGCTGGCTTGAACGGGATTGAGAGGCAAGATAGAGGTCAACTGATGAGGATGAATTAGATTTATGTTGGTTTTATGGATTTTCTATCATGTCCATGACACTTTAAACGACTTGACCTGGGTGCATTAAAATCTGCATTTGATTATTCCATTCTGTATATTTCTCGCCTCCATTTTCCTTCACTCCATATTTCCTGCATGTCAGAAGACGCCGATAACCATCAGGTTTCAAACGATATGGGCTGCTATATTGTCGCCATCTTCTCGCTTTGGTTCTCCATTGCAACTCAACTAAGCGGATATGGTTGGCGATTGGCTAGTCTGATCCACGTTTGGCCCAAGCTGTTTAGTTCAAGTTTAGATCGGCCTGCAATCCGTCGCGATTTGCTGCTTCCCCTCTCTTTTAATCCTTCACCATCTTTCCCCACTTTGTTAGTGTGTGGATAGCAGTCGTGGATGGCCTTTTTGGCCTTGTTTTACGCCCTTCGCTGCTATTCCATTCGCCCGGTAGAAAGGGGTAATTTTGATTGCAGCCAAAGCCGTTGGAGCCCCGACCCTCTGGCCCTCTGGCTTCCTCTGGCTCTCTCTGGCCCTGACTGAATTGGTTCATCCGTCGGAGCTCCGCCCTTGCATAGACCGGGATCCCAATCTCTTTCTTTAGTCACGCATCCCTCCGCCTCCGCCGATAACAAATGGAAAATCTCGCCAGAGCGGAATAGGCGAGGAGCCAGTGCGGATCCATCTCCCGTCCTATTGCACGATCCAGTCGGACTCAGGTGATAAGGGCTGAGACTCTCCGGAGATGGCCATGGAACATCGCTTGGCCTTAAATCCCGTGTTTAGCTCGCTCAGAGAGCGGCCGGGGCCCTGCGACTGGAACGATTGCCGAAGCCCGCCCCGCTGGCGATGCTTAGTTTGACAAGCCACGCGCGGTGGCTGCTCGCTGTTGATATGTCTCATCGTCTAGTGCAGAGACTGTCCCGCATCGTGCCCAATCAGCCCACTCGCTGCGAAATAGCTGTCTTGCCCGCCTCTTGCAAGCGGAGAAACCTGTCTGTGATCATGATACCCTGCCGACGCTAGGCCGTGCTTCTGGCGGCCTTGTATTTCAAGGAGCTCTCCCCCCTGCTCGGGGAAAAGCTGCTCCAGCGTGCGTCTCCGTCTTTCTTTTTCCTGTCTGACGTGCTGTCATGTTGTTGCGCCAATTGTATGCCACCTTGGCCATTGCGGCCCTTTCTGAGGCTGCTCCAGCTCCAGTTAAGCATGTTATGCATGAAAAACGCGAGCGGCACTCGTACGATTGGGTCAAGGGTGACCGGGTCGAGGCTGATGCTGTGTTACCTGTCCGGATTGGACTGACGCAGAACAATCTTGACAAAGGTTATGACTATCTGATGGAGGTGTAAGTACAATTGCATTTTGCGGGTGTTCGTGGGATATGAATAAGAGGTCGGGCTGAATGAGCTGCTAATCTGCCATTACACACAGATCTGACCCAGAATCTCCGAAATATGGAATTCATTGGTCCCCTGAGCAGGTGCATGACATGTTCGCCCCTTCTGCAGAAGCAGTGGATGCGGTGCGGGACTGGCTTCATGATGCGGGTATTGACAAATCTCGGGTCGTCCACTCGGACAACAAAGGCTGGCTGGCTTTCGACGCCTATGCTCACGAGGCAGAAAAGTTATTTTTGGCTAAATTTTATGAGCATAAGCACATCAGTACTGATAGTGTCAAGATTGGATGTGACGAGTAAGATGATGCTCTTTTTTCGCACATGGGATGATGATCTGTATTGCTAATTGTCAAACAGGTACCATGTTCCAGCACATCTTCAAGGACACGTCGATTATATTACTCCGGGTGTGAAGCTGACCCCTGTTATGAAGAAGCACACAAAGGCGAAGCGGGCATCCCACTTGAAACATGTGAAACCAAATGCTCAAGCGGCTTCATCCACCGAAAGCCACACGTCAATTCCGGCCAAAGCATTATCACTTGCTTCAGATCTGCAGGGATGTGGCTACAACATGACCCCGACCTGTATCAAAGCTCTATACGACATCCCGGATCCGACGAAATCTGCGAAGGGCAACTCGCTCGGCCTCTATGAACAAGGTGACTACTTTGCCAAGTCGGACTTGGATCTTTTTTACAAGGAGTATGCCCCATGGGTTCCGCAGGGCACTTATCCTATCCCAGCGTTGATCGATGGAGCAAACTACTCCGTGCCTGCGTACAGCTCTCTCAACACCGGTGAATCGGATATCGATATTGACATGGTGTAAGTAAAGTTATTATAGATTTATAATCGAATTCAGGTACTGATGAGAGGATCAGGTACGCATTGATCTACCCCCAAACAGTGACTCTGTACCAGGTCGATGATCAGCTCTACGAGCCGGAAGAAGTTGCGACCACCAACTTGTTCAACACTTTTCTTGATGCTCTGGATGGGGTATGTTTCCATTGTGGTTTACATTTTTCGTTCTGCGTATCTGACATTCTTAGTCATATTGTACCTATAGTGCCTACGGTGAGACTGGCAACGATCCGGATATTGATCCAGTCTATCCCGATACTCGTGCCGGTGGCTACAAAGGTACATGCCCCAAAAGTAATGTCTAGGATTAAAATGCTGACAACAATCCAGGCAAGCTTCAATGTGGTGTTTACAAGCCCACGAACGTCATCAGCGCTTCCTATGGGCAAGCTGAGGCGGATCTCCCTATCAGCTATACTAAGCGCCAGTGCAATGAGTTCATGAAGCTCGGTCTACAGGGTCACTCAATTCTTTTTGCATCCGGTGACTATGGCGTTGCCTCTTTTGCCGGAGATGGCTCTGAGAATGGATGCTTGGGTCCTGAGCAGAAGATTTTCAACCCACAATATCCATCGAACTGCCCTTATGTGACCTCCGTGGGAGGTACCATGATCTACGAGGACCAGACAGTTGAGGACCCCGAGAGTGTCATGCACGTCAACCTCGGCGGTACAGCCTCCAATTTCAGCACTGCTGGTGGATTTTCAAACTATTTCCCTCAGCCCAAGTACCAAAAGGATGCCGTCAAGAAGTACTTCGAGAAGGCTGATCTGACTTATCCCTACTACTCGGAGTTCAGCGTCGACGTCAATACAACCAAGGGACTATACAACCGCATCGGACGGGCGTACCCTGATGTCGCGGCTAATGGGGCGAGATTCCGTGCGTACACCGACGGCTATGATTATCACTATTATGGGTCGAGTCTTGCTTCACCGCTGTTTGCCTCAGTACTCAACTTGGTATGTTATGCTTTCGGCCTTGAACTCCATGATGATATCTGACAACTTTCTTTTTTAGATCAACGAGGAGCGCCTTGCAGCTGGAAAGGGCACAGTCGGCTTCGTAAACCCTGTCCTGTATGCCCACTCTGATGTCCTCAATGATATCACCAACGGTACGAATGCTGGCTGCGGCACATATGGATTCAGCGCTATCGCAGGTTGGGATCCGGCAACCGGCCTCGGTACCCCCAACTACCCCAAGATGAAGAAGCTGTTCTTGTCTTTGCCGTAAGGCTCTTTGTGAGAAGAGATAGGAATGTTAATAGAGGTGTATTGTTGGGGTCGCTTCAATATTCTTGTCTATAGCTGTTTATACTATCAAATATTCTTATTTCTCTTTCCAAATTGCTGAAGATATCCTGTTCCGGAGTATCTATTATTGTCGTGACTTCATGATAATGCCTTCATCATCTTCCAGAAAATATACGACATTCCCAGCTTCTGGATTCTCCCTTTCTACCGACTCGCATTGACAGGAGCAGGTCAAACATATTCTTAGCTCAGTCGTTTGAAATTTAGCTTTAACTTGTACTGTATGGCAGCTTACAGTTTATAGAATTATCAGGTCGCCTTGCGGTCACTCCTAAGGTACTACAGCTCCCCGTGATTTTTTGATACAGCTGCGAGAGGGTAATAGTAATTAATTAATGGTATGGTAATAAATTTCACCACACATTTGCTAAATATGAGTATTATATAATCCGCGAGAAAGCGTCTAAACTATGAGCATTCACGTTTTTTTATCGTAGATGTGCTGGGTTTGTGTCTATCTATGTGGCTATGAGCCCCGCCCGATTATACTAAAATGTAATGCCTAGCGGTCAGACGTATAGAAATAATAGGTACTGAACCAGGGTGCTCTACGGCAAGCCTGAGAATGCAGGTAGGATGAGATAGGTCGGTGAACAGACCAACAAAGCACCACACACCACGATGGAGGAAGCCTCCCAAAAGGGAAAGCAGAAGCAGATGAAGCGAGAGTGTGAAAGTTGATTCTCTCCCTATCGGAGATGCGAAGCTATATCCTGTAAAGACTGTGTACCAGAAAGATATCCTCCAATCAGAGACCTCCCTAGTGTTGGCCATTTCCCCACTGCAGTACTTACTACACAGGAACTCCATACATAATTTCCTTCTGTGGCATCTCTAGCATATACGACCACAGGGTGTAAAGGACAGGTCTTCCGGTCCGCTCAGCGATACTTAGGCCACATTAAACTCGCGGCCAATTCTGAATGTGCCCTGAGTTCTAAAACAGACTTACATTTGATCTTCAAGTAGAGATTGGATGGTATACGGAGACTGGGGTGAGAGCGGGTGAGAACAGGGTATGCATCCTCACCAGCATCTATCCTAGACCACTCACTCCCCCACCTTCACTTAGGTTATAACACGTCACTGGTGTCAAATTATGGTTCCCATCGCTTGGCGCCAATGGTCATACATACGGATCAAAGGGATTCACCGAATTATAAAAGACTCCCCAAATTCTAAATCAAGCGGAAGATGACCAAAGGCGGACAGAACAACAGCGGAGGCCAGGAGAGGAATGAAATATACAATTTAGTGATAAGAGGTCTTTTCTTCGAAATCTGCTACCATCTGCTTTCCCGGTTTCCCGGCCTTCATGGGCCAGCACTCCGTCACAGTCCACAAAACGAAAGATCCTGGCACCTCAGGGGAAATACTGCCCGGCACGACTTCTGCCCTGGACAGATTGCACCACTGTACAACAAGAGATGTATGATTCAGTTTGCAACTAACTTTACGCAAAAACGTTATACCCCCCGGGAGTTCCTTTTAAAAGTCCCACATTGAGCACGTCTTGCCGAATCATTAGGCAGTAAGAGACACCCTGAAAGCAATCGCGGAAGTATCAAAATGATTATGTTAAACTTTCAATACATCCACTGAATATAGTCAGACCAAGACATTGATGCAAAGCATGCTTTGATTCTTCGCTTCTCTCTCCATGACCCTGGGCCATTGAAAGATTGAAAGAGAAGTAAAGGATCTTCAAAAAGGGTTGAGGTTGGGGACTCGCCCGGTGCTGGCTGGATCTTGGGGTTGACTAAAAAGTTTTTCTTATGCTGCTATCTCCCAGTATCATCAAAGATAAAGTAACCACGTCATCATAGATATTCTGTCTATTACTGGATGCTGTGACATCTTGGTCATCATTTTGCAAAGCCGGATTTGCCGCTGCTTTACGTCCAGTTTCTCCATTCTTACCAGGCATCATGCATGCATGCCCTCACCAATTCATGAAAGGTCATTGGTATTTGCCCCACAGAGTTGCATATCACATGCGACCCGCATATGTGATGTTTCTGCATAAGCCTAGACATTCTCATCCAATCATGCTATAGAGCGGACCGGATATGACACTTGGCGAAATTATAAATGTGTCTAGAAATATTGCATGAGCAGTACGAATCCCTGACATTGGAGATAATTTATTTCTGGGAACTCTGCCTCAAGTTCTCAAGATGCCGATAAGTATCAAAGAACCAAGATGAACATTGAAATTGGAGAAGTCATCGTTTTCGTATAATCAATTTGCATGATGGAACCAGGATTGCTGTGGTTGCTCCTCGTCCTGCAGCATGTACCAAGTCGACAGGTCCAACCAATCCTTGAGAAACATGGTGTGTTATGCATGCAGATACGGCCTTCTTTTTGTCCAGCATACTGCGTTTGAGATTACATGCACCTCTGCAGGCTGGATGATGGGAAATGCTTACTGAAAATGGAAATGCGGGGGAGATGATTACCTGGATTTAACATTCTCCCATTATATAGAGGTTCGCTTGTTCTCGTATGACTTGCTGCAGACTTGCAGCATCGCTCCCGCAATCTGATCACGAACCTATATGTCAGCTACCTTTGCCTTACTGATACTAATTCTTGTCTAAATATAGCAGTTGACAAAGTCACCAGACGCAGTACGCCGAAATGGGCATAAGAGAACTGATTGAGCTTGACAAAGCTGCTCTTCTTAAATACTTTGCTGCTCTCTGCATTGCTTGGTATATTATCTCCTCTGTCACAACATGGTATAAACTTCGTCACTTTCCAGGTCCCTTCATATGCAAGTTCTCCAACCTTTGGTCAATCTATCATCAGCTTGCTGGAGACGTGGGGCCCGCATACCTGAAGTTGAGCAAATATAACTCACCCCTTGTCCGCACTGGGCCACATTTCCTAGTGACCACAGATGCGGATGTCTTCAAATATGTCAATGGCGCCAGGAGTCCTTATCAGCGTGATCCGTGGTGGTCCGTTACTCGACTCGACCATAAAAGGTCCAGTCTAGCAGACACCCTGGACATAGCCACGCATGACAGCAAAAAGGCCAAGCTAGCTGGAGGTTACAGTGGACGTGAAGTCAACCTCGAGAGTGCTATCGACGAACAGATAGCGAAATTCGCCGATACCATACGAAGAAAGCAAATAGCTAAGAATAAAGTCGACTTCGCGAGCCTTAGTCGGTTCTTCACTCTCGACGTCATTACTAGACTCTCATACGGCAAGGAGTTCGGGTGGATGGAAGCTGATAAAGACTTGTATGGGTATGCTACAGAGGTTAACAAAGTAATCTCCATATCCTCCATGGTAGCAGATGTTTCATGGCTGCACCCATTGGTGCGCTGGCCTTTCTTCAATAGTATGATAAAACCCGACCCAAGAGCGGAAACTGGGTTGGGTAAAGTCATTGGGTATGTGACAAAAAGCTTTCCCTTCTGTTAACGGTCTCTCTTTTACTATACCTTTTTTCAATTCTTCACTGACCTGGCGTACTTCATAACCAAGCCTTGGACGGGCAATAATTCAAAAAAGATTTGCCGAGGATAACAAAGATGAGAAGGATATGATTGGGTCTTTCATGCGCCATGGACTGAACATGCTCGACATTGAAAATGAGACCTTGATCCAGATATTCGCCGGCTCTGATACTACTGCCACCGTAATCCGCTCTGTTATGTTGCATTTGACGGCGACGCCGAGAGTCTGGTAAGTCGTTCCAAGCAGGGGATCGCACTGTATCATACGGATGACTGTATATTTTTACTAATTTACCTACCGATATAGTACGTATAAAATCCATCCCTGAACCCTACAAATACCTCCAATCACTGCAAGAGAATGTACAGAAACTGGGCAGAAATTATGTTCTTCATACTGAAGTGATGCTATTTTCTATGTTCCAGACTTGCGACTTAAGAATGAGATCAAAAATGCGATCCCCAGCGGCAAAGTATCTACCCCAATAACCTTTGTGCAGGCTCAATCTTTGCCGTATCTCCAGGTACGTTCACATACCCAGCTCTCGAATCATGATTCGGTCATTCAGAACCAGTCTATTATTTAGCATTTGTGGTTCTATAGCAAAGACCAAGCACTTATATACCCCTTCACATAGGCTGTTATCTGGGAAGGCTTCCGTATGCGACCCGCCGTGACATATGGCCACTTCAAAGTTGTGCCTGAGGGCGGCGACACGATTGCCGGTATGTGGGTTCCTGGAGGAACTGCCATCGGTCACAGTCACTTCGCCACGATGCACGAAAAGCGCATCTTTGGTGATGATGCAAACGTGTTTCGCCCGGAGAGGTTTCTGGATGATCCGAACGCACAAGAAATGCAACGTACAGTCGAGCTGGTATTCGGGACTGGCCGCTGGATGTGTGCCGGCAAGCAGGTTGCTTTAATGGAGCTGAATAAGGTTTTCTGGGAAGTGAGTGATAGAGGAAACTGACATCCTATGCCCTATTCCTATTCCTGACTAAAAGACCTTTGTTGCCCTCACCCGTCTTGTCGAAGTGTTAAATAGTGGATCCGGGGAGCAGGCTAATCAATTTGAGCAGTTGTTGCGCCAGTTTGACTTCCAGCTGGTGGACCCAGACAAGCCTGGGTGGAAGGAAAGTTCGCGCGTGGTCTTCACGCATAGTGATATGTGGATGAAAATCACAGAGGCTGAAAATCAATCGCAAATAGTGGAATAAATTGAAGGTATAAGGCTTATTCTAGTACGGGAATGTCTTCATCTCTTCATAACGTTGTTAGCCATCGTTGAAATGTGGTATTTTGCTTGTGGCTTTAAGCTTTACTCTTCGCAGATGTTCATTCAGAGAAAGAATGTATATGGGGTCTATATCACTTACTACCACTGAGGGTATCTCCACCAAACGATTTAATCTCATTTGATAGCAGAGACTGGGGTCCTTCTTTGAAGATATATCAACATACTCTAAACTGAAGCCTCGTTCTAGTCAAATCAAGAGATATCCATCATATCGCATGATGAGAACTATGACAAAGAAAAATAAAGATTAAGCTACGGGGCTAGGATTATTTGTCGTCCCTTTGTGTTAAAACTATAGCGTAGCTTTTTCACCCATGACCACAGCCCCGACCTTACCCTTTCTAGTGACGCCTAATACTGGATTTATACAGTCGAATAAAAACTAGACCATAGTTTATGTCAGTTAATTAAGTAGTCAATGTCATGGTGATAGAGAACCTGAAACTTTAGCTGCTAGATTTTGAGATTCCAGAAAGCCTTTTTGGAAAGCCATGACTCTGTTCAATTCCATACAGATACTTGCTGTCTACAGTCAAATATTTCTGCTCTAAAATCTGTGTATTTGATCTTTCGAGAAACCTAAACGCCCAAGAATACCCTGGCCATTTCTTGATCCCACCAACGAATCCTCCATCCTCGGCGGACCGCAAACAAAAACTTTAGTATCCTGATCTGAGTCCCTAGAAATGATGTCTCGCAGTAGCTCTTCTGTCACATAGCCCTTGCGGAAAGAAGAACCTTCCTGTTTCGGGTGACTGACGGTATAGATATAGTTGAAGCGATCAGGGAATCGGCTCTTATATTCCTCAAGCTCATCTTGAAATAGCAGGTCTTGCTCGCTATTGACACCAAATACCAGGCTAATCTTGGTTTCATCGTGAGGATTGCTCAAAACACCCCGGATCAATTGGTAAATCGGGGTAATCCCCGCACCTCCGGCAATGAGATACACGTGGGAGAACTTGTTTGCTGTCCATGGGTATCCCTTGAGGGCCGTAACGAATGTGAGCGTATCGCCTGGTTTAAGTGAATGGAGATGGCTGCTGGCTTTGCCATTGGGGTACTGCTTAACCATGAGTTCGATCGATCCAGGCTGGTCTGGCGAATAAATTGTGAGTGAATGCTATGTTTCAAAAATGTCAAAGTCCTAGTGTATGCGCTCTCTCTCACTCACCCAGATTGCTGATCGGAGTGTAGGGTCGCAGCACAGGGAACCATTGGCCGGCTGGCCAGGAATAGGTGAGCAACGCGGCTGGCACTGTCAATATCCGGTGACTTTTCTCCCTTCTCGTACTATCACGGACACTTACACGTCAAACTGAGTCCGCTCGAGGCATCTTTGTCTGGGAATTCAAATTTAAATCGCTTCGTGTTGTGGTTCACCTTCTGAATATCTTGTAGGCGTAACGTTTTCAAGCCAAAGCTGCCGAAGACCTTCATAGGCTCAGTGGACTCTGCATGTCCCATCGGCAGCAGAAAAGACCGAGAGCCAAAGTAAGTCCCCACCCCGGCCACTGCGATTGTAGACAAAAGAGCGAATCTGGACCGAGAAGAGTGCCAGGAGAGCCGCGACGCCATGATGCTTGGTAGGCTGAGAAGAAATATCCAAGTTTAGCCCTTAAAAATCAGTCTCCAGGTTTTTTACCGAGGGATGCTCTGGGTGCCAGGGGAAGATCCATATAAGCTATTCTGTAATTGATTTAGTTTACTTCATATTGCATCCTTCCAGATCAGTTTATGATCTCGCCTTCCGGCGCCCCGGTCCAAGCCCTGCAAACACCGTACAAACACCGGCAAAATCCGCCAAAGACCGTCTCGGGAGATCGCTCTCGGTGGGGCCCGATGGGCTTGAAATAGGTAGGGGTGACAAATTTTGGTTGGCGGAAGGCATGCTGATTGTCGGCGATCGAGAGCCGAACCCCGTTAAAAAGCCAACTAAAAACCGAGCTCTCGAGCTTTTACATCATGTGGTATGCTCCACCCAGGTCCGGTGCGAGATCTAGCGACTACAAAATAGAATGGACGTATTTCACCAAGTCGAATTCCTTCATTCGACTATTATTTGACTACTCCGATTCTCGCTAGATTCAACCTAACTTCTAACTTCCCACACGTAATTGTCTTCGACTCTCCAATTTCACTTTCAAGATCATGGCCTCCTATCCTGCCGGTTTCCGAGTGGCACAGGCTATTGGCATTTCCGGGGCCGCCTGGCTATCTGGTAAGTAGTTAAATCCCTTGACCTCCGAAATTTGACAGGATCTCTATTTTATAAATAAATCTTGTTCAAGTTCGCGCCCGAATATAGAATCCAAGTTCTAACATCCCTTTGCAAAGGGAACATTGCTGCCCTCAGCATGAATGTCACACCGGCTCTGCTCCAGTCCTGGCAAGAAGACAATATCCCCTTGACGTTCCTTGTCAAGCAATGGAGGAATATTTATGAAAATGGCAAAAGTCAGAACCCTCCTATCGCTGCGGCCGCAGGCATATCATTTGTCTATCTGGCCTGGTCCGTCAGATGCAGAGCACCGCAATCCAAGCCCACACTCCTCAACCGCAGCGCTCTCTTTTCAGCAGCGGCGGTGTTAGTTATTGGAATCATCCCATACACCATTCTGACTATGTCGACTGTCAACAATTCCCTACTGCAGAAAGCTCTGTCAACATCGGAGTTGGTGGAGGCGGAAACAGCCAGCTTAATTGAGCGGTGGACAACACTCAACACGCTTAGAAGCATTCTACCCCTTGCCGGGGCTATTTGCGGGATTCTGGCGTCATTATTGTAATCAAAAGGAATGGATTGGAATTTCTTCGGTCAAAATGGTATCGCTTGAAGACTGTCGGTAAACTAGTATGTGCAATCGGTTGCAACAAAATATTATGTTCGTTTAATGAGGCCTTTGTCTCACAAATTATGCAAGGCTGTTTTCTGGTGGTTTAATTATTTCTTTTTGCAATTTTCTCGTCATATTTCCTTTTGCAGCCAGATCAAAAATATTGGGCACACATTGCATTTTGAGGTAACATTGTAATTCTCGAGAGTGGTCAGTCAGCTTTGGTGAAATCAAAATCTTCTTTATTCATTCTTACCAATAAATTTTGTATACGTAAATTCTGCACTGCCCTACTACTTTTCTCAAATAAAATACTCTGTAATCCCCAACAAGCATTCCCCGCATCCTGCGTGTCATGCATCTGCAACTCGGAGTATTTCTGATTCCGATGGTACCTTACATAGTTTGGGATGACACAAGAATGAGAATAGCATGGATGCATGAAGCTGGCTGCTGAAGATCATCGGTTGCACAAATTTTGATGAGTGGTACCTGGCAAGGTATCTCGAGATGAGTCTGCCTACGAGACACAAAAGAGCAATCTAGGGGTTAATCACCTTAATTTCCAGAATACTAAGTAACGTAAACCGATATCAGCCCTTGCTCCCCTAATTCTAGGAGGGTCATTGGTAATGTTGACA
Organism: Penicillium macrosclerotiorum; assembly: GCF_028827735.1. Classification (NCBI taxonomy): domain Eukaryota; kingdom Fungi; phylum Ascomycota; class Eurotiomycetes; order Eurotiales; family Aspergillaceae; genus Penicillium; species Penicillium macrosclerotiorum. The sequence goes on from NW_026643088.1 coordinate 383,031, forward strand.
CACAAAAGGCTCCCTGGCCGCTAGTCAAGCCATTCGTTCGTCGAGGACATCAGGATTTCATTTGTTCGGCTCATCCCCTCTAGTACTAGTCACTCAATATATAGGCCCGACAAAAAGCAAATATCTGCATTGCTCTCCATGAAATTCCATATAGGCTGATTACTCCAATTGAACCTGTTCCAACATAATTCACCGAGTGTCATTGCTCGCCTATTAGGGGTTGCTATTCTCCCAGACACAACGGAAGCCGTCAAGTTCAGCTGCCAAGGACAAGCTCGGCATTCCTAACATGTTTGCCAAAGAGCGAATGGTACATATGACGCAGACGGGTGCGGATTAATAGGATGTTGTGTCATCGAAAATCAGCAGGAACTTTTTATCAGATTACGCCTTTCGCTGGTTTATAGGTTCAAGCGTTGCGATGATTGTGCGACCGGCTGAGAACCTGAAAAGCAGAGTGGAGAGCAGCAGACGAGAATAATCTTGGGAATATTTTTGGAGTCAGTGAGAATTAATTGTATGTCCCAAGTGTTAAAGTGAGCAGGCTGTATTTCATCAAATGTCAAATATGTTATGCCGAAAAATATGTTCTAGAAGATCCCGAGCAAAAACAAGGATACAACGAAAGAAAACCGTATCATCTTTCGCATCGACCTAGCCAAAAATGGTCTGGTAAAGGCAGGTTTGGGGTATCTTCCAATCCATCTGGACAGGGTCGCTCTATCATAAATCTCATCTTAAATATTCCTATGCATTGACCATGTCGCCAGTCTCGCTCACAAGATGGTCCTCAACGGAGACAGGGCCCTCGCCAACACCAGTCAAAATGACACGGCTGACACCATCCTTGAGAACATCCAGCACACGTGTATCAATGTTATCAAGAGAGACTCCGGGAGCAGTGACGTTGGCCAGGTTCTCGTAGAAGTGGCCCTCCCACCCAGTAGTGTTGCTGCCCAAGATGGCCTTGACAGTGCCCGCAACAAGCTCTGAATCCTTATCTTCGTAGTAGATCACAGCATTTGGACCGGCGTCGAAAGTATAGGCACAGACTGTGCGACCAACAGCACGGTTGATGTCATGCACAAGGCGCACAGCAGCACGAGAGACATCATTCATGTAAAAGATTGGGGGCCATGAGTCCAGGCAGGTAGCGTGGAAGGTGTTGGAGTCGCGCATGGTGATCTCGGCAAACTTAGGGAAGTCACGGTCACGGATAGCAGCCTCAATAGCATTCATACGCTCGGGAACAACGGACTGGGCCCGAGTGGCAAAGAGGTCTGAAGTAGCAACGGTGGTCTGCATTCCCTCGGTGCTAGGGACATCTTTCTTCTCTGCGCTGACGACCAGAATAAGAGCACGCATCTCAGGCCAGTGAGAAGCAGGGGCGACCTCCTCAGCCAAGCTATCGCTGCCGTCGGCCAGCTCACCAGTGCGCCAGGCGACATAGCCACCCATAAGCGACCGACAGGCGGAACCAGAGCCTTGACGGGCAATTCGGCTCAGCTCGCGGGGAGACTGGGGAAGTTGGTAGAGGTTTGCAACAGCGCGAACCAGAGCAGCAAATCCTGCAGCGGAACTGGCAAGACCGGCAGCGGTGGGGAAGTTGTTCTCAGAGACGATTCGGAGGGGAAGGGTGGAGAGCTTCGGCAGCGAAGCATCAGCATCCTCTAGAGACTTGCGCAGAGCACGCAGATTCGAGAGACAGGCGAGAGTCCGCTTGGATGACTGGATCTCTTGCGGCTTGCCATTCAGGTTCAAAGTATCCTCAGCGGGGTAATTGGCAGAGCAGGAGGCAGTGGTCAGGGTGCGCAGGGAGCGCTGGGAAAGGGTGACTGATAGAGAAGAGTTCGTAGGGAGATTAAGAGTAACATCACGCTTGCCCCAGTACCTGAGAAACACCTAGATTAGCATGATTCGTCTCGAGTTAGATAGACGATGAGGGGTGAGCAATGCTGACTTACTTGATAACAGCAATGTTCACAGGAGCGGTCGTAGTGGCCCGGTAAACAGGCTGGCCAGTTTGAGTCGCCATATTGCTTTGAAAGTAAATGTTTTAGAGAAAAGACGAGCAACTGCTGGGGGTACAATGGTTCAATAGGGGGTATGGGGACTTGGTTGTTGCACAAGAGGCGTTTATATTGCGGTCGGGCGGTGAGGGCAAAATTATTGCTCCGCCGGCCTTTCGCAGAGCGCCGATCTTCAATTAGCAATCATCCCGGCCTTGACGAACTCGACAACTTTGATACCTCATGGGGGCAGGCGCAAGCACTCCCTCTGCCTCGACAGAGCCACCAGCCACATGCCCTGTTGATCATAAGACACGTGAAATTTGGCTCCAACAAAATGGAGGCCAAGCACCTCATCCTCCCTCCGGGCCGGCACTAGAACCAGGACAAACGTCAACAAAACTACAACGCCCACTATCTACAGATCGAGAGGTTAGCAGTATACCTCGAGCTGGTGATCCAGATATAGCAAAATCCTGTCCGGAAGCGAATAAACAACCACCGTCGCCCTATGCAGCTTCCGCATCTGCCGCTTCCCATGGCTGCCCATCCAATGCGGAATCTGAGACTGGCCATGATGAGGCCTCCGGCAACTGGATTTATCCGTCCGAAAAACAATTTTTTGAAGCGCTGATGCGCAAGGGAAACACTCCAGAGTCAGCCGCAAATGCAACCGAGCTAGCGACATCGGTTGCGTCTATCATTCCCATCCACAACGCCGTCAACGAGCGCGCATGGCAGCAGATTCTTGACTGGGAAAAGAAGGCCCCTGCAACCGATCCCGGGAGCAAGAAGTGTGGCGGACCGAAATTATACTCATTCCGCGGACTCGGAGTCGACCCGCAATTCTTGAGCCCGCGTGCACGCGTCAATGGATGGCTTGGATACCAACTTCCATTTGATCGACACGATTGGGTCGTCGAGCGCTGCGGTGGCGAGCGAATCGAATATGTTATAGATTTCTACCAAGGGAGATCATCTGGAGGTAATGGATCGGGTTTGACTAGCAACACGGGCCCTGGAAAGCTGAGCTTTTACTTGGACGTTCGGCCAAAGCTCAACACATATGAGGGGTGGAAGATGAGGATGACCAAATTTATGGGGCTGTGAAGCATGCGTTTCAGACGCAACTAACTAGGCGTCAAATCTCCATCCTACGATATTGGAAGGCGAAGATGGAACATAGGCACGGCTTTAGCCAAAGCATCACCTGTATAATTCATGTATCACTAGCACCATGTACGATATTATAGTCGAAGGCCATGAGGATTGAGGAAATTGAAGTTCTCCATTCCATATACGCCACAATCAAGACAATAAGCAAATCAGAATCATAAGAAAGCTCGCGAAGGAACGCAGGGGTAGAATGCACCAGGGATATCGTTCGCAGACGTAATGAATGAAAAGAAGACCAGCATCAGGTGACAAAGGGAGAAGAGAAACGACTGAGGACCATCTATCCAAGGACAACCGCGAGAACAATAATAGTCAAAATGACAGCTAGGATAATCAGTAGACAGCATGCCTTGTTACGAGCGTTCTTTTGGTATCGGCTGGCGCTGCGCAGCTCAGTATTTGCCCCTCTAGTATCAGAGGTTACGTTTTCGACGTTCTCGCTGATAATATCGAGCTGCCCTCCTTGCTCATGGACAATGTGTGCGACATCTCGGAACAACTCGTTCAACTCGCCAACACTCTGCTCGATGTTTCGAATCTCCGCCTCCCGTTCGATAATGAGGGACTCCTGAAAATCCACTTCGCCCTGGTTTGCTAAGCGAGGTTGCTCTTCCAGCTGCTGCTGTTGTAGTTGAACATCGGAATCACCCGTTGGGTGTTCCCCTTCTTCTATAGCAGTACGGGCAGCAACCGCAGATGCACGTTGCTTCTCGAGCGCGCGACGCTGGACTGTCTGGAATTCGTCCAGGCTTGCTTTAAATTCAGATGAAAGCTTTTGTTGAGTCCATTTCTGAGAGGGCTAACAGGAAAAACTTTGTTAACCAAGGAAAGGAGAACTCCAGAGATGAATATGCTTACATTAACATCCTCCCATTGCTGGATCTTTTTCAGCCCGTCTCCGACATCTTTGAACCCTGTTCGGGTCTCTTCCAAGAGGTTATGAACTCGTTCACGCACGCGCTCTGTGTCTCGTTTTGTTCCCAGTAATGCAATCTGGTTAGATAGGCGAGAAATGTTGGATGTCAAAGTGAAGAGTTGATCAGAGAGGGACTCGGCGAGATGATCGAAGCCAGGATCGTCACGGTATTGCGGGTCGTCAGACCGGCGCATGCCGGGGGGTTGAGCCTCGAGCGAGTTGAGTCGGTCAAAGGACATGACGGATGCTTTTTGCGAAAAATGAATGAATTGCAAGACAGAAGAAGCACGAGCAAAGAGGGTGTGATAGTCTTGCGACTGTTGCTGCCTCCTCTCTCGGAACCGCGGGCCTCCTCACATGACGTACCTGCTTCACTAGTCCAAACTAAGGCTAGCGCGGTGCGCCATAATATGTGTGCGCCACGGTCACCTGACTCGATGTGGCTGACATGTTTTGATGCCTCGAAATATTCCATCATGGTGCTCTGCTTCTGATCCCATCGGCCTGTCGCATCCTGCTCTGTTCGGCCTCGATTACCAGCCATACCTGTCACTGGCCTACCAATCCCTTCTTGCAGCTTTCAAAGCTCTTGCGATGGTTATCCCGATCATGCTCTAAGTCTCGTTTCTGTCCTCGACGAGCCCCATCCCCATCCAGCTTGCAACATGGCTGCCGCCGCCCAACCTCGGCCGTACAGGCGCATCCTCACCTCAGCGCTGCATCGACGATTTGTCCATGCCTCCGCGCTTTCGCTCCTCGTGTCCTATATTGTCGCAATTGCAATAGGCGACAAAACCTCCTGTAAGTCTCCGTTGCGCGGCCTGGTCCAGCCTGTGCGATCTCGTTACTTTTTATTTTCCATCTCGACTCAGCTGACTTGATTTATGAATGGAGTCATTTGGGCATGGTTCCCTATCGGAGCTTGTGGCCTTCGTGCCATACTCCTTTTTGTCTCATCACTCTCTATCTTCGTTCTGCGTGTCGGACAAATGCACCTCGGCCCAAGAACCACAACATCCCCGATCGGCGCTTTTAAACATCTATTTCCAGTTCAGGTTGCTCAGACTTTTGGATGGTATCTTTTTTCTGCTTGGTGGTTTACTGAGATCTACCTCTGGTCGTCTTCGAAGGACGCACACCTGGAAATGGTGAAATGGGGCAGGTGCGTCAAGCTTTCTGAACAAAGGACCCTTAGGCAGACACTGATTTTTTGCATCCAGACCATATGAGCGTCCGACTTTGAACGAGAGACCGATTTACATCCACACCTACCATCTGCTCTTAGCTTGTGTTCAAGCTGGATTCCACCTCTATTATGACGAGGATCAGGTTCCTGTACCTATTAACACCCGAAACCCGAAGGCAGATGATGAGCGTACACACCCAGTGCCACCGACCTCGAAACATATTCAGAATACGCTCCCACAAGTGGTCATTTCTGGACTTAAGAGAAGCCTGGTTGTTGCCAGCATTACTCCCATCCTTTACCGCGGATTTCTTCGGCAGCGAGCATGGAGGTGGTCCTTGTATTTCGCAAAGCTCTTTTGGAATTTCTCTCGTTCCTCCGCTGAGCCCGATACTTTTCTTCCTCCCGGATTTTTCACTCTCCTCGTCCGATCTGCTTTCTCTGGCTCTCTCCTGATACTTTGCTGGCAAACAGCTAATCTCTTCTTTTCTATCTTCATTGGAAAGGAACCTTTGAAGCGTGGTCAGCCACTGACAGCCGAGGCAAAAGACCCCAACGGAAGCCTTCTCACTGGTCTGAAAACGAAGAAACAAGTCGTCAAATCATTCGCCCTATGGGAACTTGGTCTTATTAGCCAGAGTCATCCAGAGCGTCGAAAGACGATTTTCAACGAAATTGACCGGGATAACGGCTCGACCTGGACTCAAGTTCTGGACAGTTTAACAGAAGTAATCAAGGGCATTACGACACGGATTGACGCAGTCAAAGCTCCAAGACCAGGTGCTAAACCACCATCGGACTCGGAACCTTCTCAACCTATTCTTCAGACACTACCGCGATTGACAGAGCCGCCCAAGAATGGGAACATCTTCGCGGCAGCGCCGAAAGCGAGCTCTCACCAGGACAAATTTGGGGAGGCTTTCAGCTCAACTGCCAAGGCATATGGCCAATCCCCAGATTGGACTCCCAAAGCACGCGCCCGCGCCCGCGAAGTTTTGGACATGGCTTCTTCTGCCATGCTGAGCCCTGAACGAAAACAGAGACTTCTTGCTTCTACAGAGGAGTTTAAGCTCCTTACCGGAGGGCCTTCAACAACTTACAAGCCCGAAGATGTCAATCCTCTTATTGCCAACTTTCTTCGGTCCCCTATCGGCCAGCCATTGCGCCAAACATATGCCCGGCAGGCGTCGAGTGTCATCCTCAGCACACCTGACTCGGTCCTGGACCCTATTGTGGACGCGGTTGACTCATTGACACGCCTCTTAATTGCCAGTCTTGCGGAAGACCAGTATGGAAAAGTCCAGGCTGATGTTCCGGCCGTGGTCCGTCTATTCACTCAAACGATTATTTCTTTGGATGCTGTTGTGCACCAAGGTGGCCTGGACGCTCACTGGACAGATGTCAACTTCCCTCCCTCATCTGATCCGAAGGCACAAGCGGAAGCTCGTAAAGTACCAGCCGTGGAACTGGTGCTGGACACTCTGAAGAGCGGCCTAGGTGATTTATTGATAGCCTTCAAGCCATACTTTAGAGATATCGGCCTTGTCGGCAAGGATCTTCGGCTAGCAAAACAAGCAGCAGGCCTTGATGAGGAGGATGTCTCTTTATGATCTACGATGGTCTCATGTTTTCTGAACTTTTAATTTATGTTGTGTACTAAAAGCGATAGTCGCGATGGACTGGACTCGCTAGACCGATGTTTTCTGTATTACCTGTTGCGATTGGAATCGCGAAGACAAATGCATGGTTAGGCGTTTTTCAAATAGGCTCGAGTGCAAGTTATTATCAACATAATATCCGTTCTGGTTCGTAATTGTGAAGCATATTCCGTCAGGGACTCTTGTACATTTTGTTTTGGGGCTACGTTACCAATGAGCGAGTCACATGACGGCAGTTATCGTGATAACCTCATTTCCACCCAACGTGATCTTGTCTTTACTGCTCTAGCAACATTCGTGGAAGAGAAATTGCATTTCAGTCAACTGAACATATACTATTCAATGTTCTAAGGCAATGTCGCTAACAAACGTGTATCACTTGCGCCGAGTCGCCGACACTTCAGCGAAGGCATGCTTGATCTGCTATAAACCATCAACTAGTGTTTTGATAACTCCAGACAACAAGGTATGGCCTGTTGCGAAGCGAAATATATCAAATTCCAAGAAGATATTCTGTTGATTTCAATTATACCGCGGTGTTTGATACATTGGACCACTGACTCCCTTGCAGGACTTTTTCTATGTGTGCCCCGCACATCTACAAGATCGAAACTTCTGCTCACCTATTATCGATGCGGAGGGCGATGCGGCCCGACTGAAGGAACAGAAAATGGCTGAGGAGATTGAGAAAGTCAAAAAGGAATATGAAGAAAAACAAAAGCGGAGAAAAGAAAAGAAGGAATCTAGTAAAGATGAGCAAGACAAAGAGAAAGAAAAGGACAAGGACAAGGACAAGGGAGACTCAAAGGGATATGATGACCAGAAGATTGCAAATGATGAGAAGGAAAGAGATGAAAAAGTATGTTCAAGTTCAAACCCCTAACTCTTTCAAATTATAACAATTAACTTGTTGCCAGATCAATTCCATCAAGAACTCTGGAAACGAAGCAACCCCAGACAACTCACCTCGGATATTTGCTCTTCATAAGTAAGCTTTTGCTCCCGTATCCCGTTGAGACGCTGCTCATACAATGTAGAACATTTTATCAGATGCGCATAGATCGCCTCCGAGGTATCGAAATGGCCAAAAGGAATCAAGAGCGCATGAAGAATCCCTCGCTTTTCCCTTCTGTTCCAAATCGCGAGATCTAACTTAGAAACATGAAATGATTATGTGATGCATTAGCTTTCTGATTTCCGAACCGAATACGTCAATTATACGACATCCCTGGTTATTGTTATTAATATCTTAATTACTTTCGTTCAAGCCATGCCAACCGGGATGCTGAAAGTCATCTCATGACCACACAAGCATAGCTAAGCATAGCTCAGCAGAAAGGAACATAGAGATGACTTCAAAGAGCATATTTCGCCTGTCACATCTACCGCTATACGAGTCACTATCTCAAAATTTGCTCACGTCAGGCTACCCCTCCTTCCGGGCATCTGACTACGGATGCCAGCGGATGCAACCACGCATTGGAAGCCCCTCGGCTATGCTATTTGATGATCTTGCGTGTTATTCAATGCCAAGAAGGGCTTTGCCTTGAACCTTTACCTGTGCTTTCCCAAGAAGGAAATTATCATGACGGAGGATTCCGCACTGGCAAAGCTTGCGCTGGTGTCACACTGGTCAACGCCGACTGCATCGCACCACGGGACTGCAAGGACTCCAACATGCGCGCTCCGCAAACACTTCTTCCTAGTTGGTCAGTGTCTACATGAAAATGGCTAGGCTCTGAATCCTGCGGAATTGGAAGTATGTCCGCGAACGCCCTGTCGTTGGGCTGAGAGAAGCACAGTCCACAAGTTGATCGGCCCTCACTTGACGCCCTTCGCCCTGGGCTTAAAGTGCTCCATGCAAGGCGTCCCACCTCGACCCGTCCACACAGCCAGGGCATATCGATTGCTCGCTTGGGCAATACAACGCGACTGGCAACCCGGTTTCGAGCCGTCGGGTAAAGTGACAAGGCTCACTGCGCTTCGACAAGGAAGTAGCGACAGCACAGACGGGGTGTACTAGGTTAGATCTGTTCGGTTAGTGGGGTGCAATTTGGGGATAAGCACTAAAGTGGTGGCCGTTGAGGCGAAGCATGAGAACCCAAACCCCTCTTACAGAAAACCGCCCCCGTCAGCCCTAGCAGGCTATCGTATTCGCCGATCTTTGGATCGGGTAGGTTTCCCAGAGTTCTATCTACATGTGTTTCTCTATGGTCTGGTGATGGTGTCAACCTTGTGAGACTCTGTTAGAGACTTGGAAATGAGGCTCTGTTGGAAGACTGATTATGTCTGAGGATGGTCAATAGATCTTGGAAGACGTTCTATGATTCATGTAAAGAGTCCGGCCTTGTTTGCAAATATAGATGATTGTTCATTGCATGATTGGCCGTCTTCAGTAGCCTACGGAGTTAATAGACTCCTCAATATTTCCCTTGTCCAGACATCCTGATGCAGTCGTGCATGTAGCTATAGCATCTGACAACAACTTTACTAAATATATATCCACCCCACAAGTACGTTCTGATATTCATAACCATTAGTATAGCCTAACTGCCTAGAATGCGTCACTAGGCTATTTCAATATATTTCTTTAACCCAGCAAAAGCGGGCCATGACTTCTTATGAGGCTCTATGGTGATCCCAAGGTCTATTGGGGAGGATGCCTGGTAGGCTTCCACACGCAACCATCACAGGACCTCGCAAACTAGCCCTTCTGGCTTAGTGCACCCGATAGCGTCAAGTCATCTAAGAATTCTCGTGCGCAAGCCACGACTTGGTCAACGATGCCCCCAGGGCATCACGTAATGGACGCGTTGGCAGTGGGCGTAGTTGATCTTGGCGCGATGAGAAACCCTAGAAGGTTGGCCTGCATGAAGCTAATGAAATGCTTCCCTAAGGAAGATCGCCGAGATCTACCCTTCAAAAGCGATTTCCTAACATGGTAACCAGCAGTCCACAAGTCTCACGCTTACAAATTTACGCTGAAAGAGTCATTAAGTGCGAGACAGATCAACAAGGTGGTAGATCCCGAGCAAAGAATTCCTATGGATGTAAACCCAGATGGTTCCCCCCCCCTCTCCCCCATCTCAGGCCAATCTACTCCGTCCTTGATGCTCCGCAAGTATATCTCCGGGACCCAGTGCCAACCGACACAAGCCACTCTCCCCCCACCGAGACAGCCTAAATCGTTTATTGATGCCACACGCTTATGCAAGGCGATCACACTACCGTAGCAGGTAAAGGGTCCATCCCAAAAAGCGAAAGTTTATCCAGTCTAGTGAGCGCCTCGGACCAAGGATGGATGGGATGGGGAAAGCTATCAGATCAGCTCAAGTCAATCGCCACCACTCACGCTCATGGATATCTTTACCACGGCGGCAACCAGTCATTCGGGCTCCACCGACAAGCTGAGAGCTTCTGCTGCAAGGCAGTGCACTGCCCCACCCCCACCAGGGCTGCGACTCTGCCAATGACGCCCGGTCCTGACAGGAGTATGTATGAGGGAGCTTAGTCGCCTCTCAGGGGGTGGCATTCCAGGGCTGGTGTCTACGAAGTACCTCTTGTCTGTCCCAGAGCTGCCTGGGTCCCTCTTTAGGGCCGGGATAGCCGTCGAAATCATCAAGCTCGGGACCACTTCGAGGCACTGGCATGGTGCCCGATTCGATGAACTCAGACGGCCCCGCCAGAAGTCCCCAAGTCCCCTAGTCCCCTAGTTTCACGATGACCGCTTTTCCAGTCGGGCGTTGTTCTACTTGTCCAGCCGACCTACGATCCCATTGAGCCGAGACAACATGCTGACCATTGTATTGTCTCATCAGCTGGTGCTCCCATCGTGTCCATCGTGTCCATCGTGTTTATCGTGCCCCCGTCTTCCTCGTCGCTCTGATCTTTCGCCATCTAGGGCTAGGTATGTAATGACCGTCACAAACGCGTAAAACCAATACGCACCGCCAGAACGGTCAAGCCAATCGGGAGCAGCAGGAAGTCGGCCCACTTTTGCACAGCCTCCTTCACTTGTCCTGATTCCTCCCAACCTTGGAAAGTCCCCCTCCCTGAAGGGGCAAATAATCACCGTCTCGGTTCCATCCCAGCGTCATTGGCGTCTGGCCTCGCTGATCTTGAGATGAAACACGGTGCGCTGCAATTTGCACAGTTGTGACAGCGCGCCTGGGATGTGGGGCCTATAGAACCTCGTGGAGGAACTGGATCAGGGATCGGTGGAAAGTGGAGAGAGAGCGCGTGCGCGCGAGGGACAAGAGAAAGCGAGGGCCGGGCTGACGAACAGCGTCTTGCCGATGACATGCACTTCTGCCACCGCTCATCATCCTCCCCATCCTGTGCCGTGGGCGTTCCAGAATCCGAGTCATGTTTGTTCGCTTGGCGCGCGACTAAGCCGTGGTCTGGCCTGGATGGTTTCGGGACGCCCCCTTCAGCCACGAGTCGACATGTACGTATACACCCACGCCTACTGGCCCGTCGGCGTGATGCAGCCCTAAGCTTCGTCCTCCTGGTCAGGGCCTGGATGGCTGGTCCAGTGGCCAGCCTGATTGGCTGGCGGGGATAATCGGTCGTCTCACATCGCCGATGCTGTATCACGGCGAGCTTGTGTAAGGCTGCACACTGCTTAATGGGGTGCTTTGTGGCGAGAGTCATCTACTACTCCAGTCGTTGTGGTGGCCATGGCTGAGGAGGATGCGAAAGGCGGACAGGAACAGGACAAGCTATAAAGAGCCTCGTATTGGCCCTTATTTTGATCCCCATATAGAAACCCGGGTTAACGGGAAACAAGTCAGCAGAGCCGCTGATTTGTGCTGGATTCGTCTAGCTCTTGGTTTTTTTTTTTTTTTCGGTCTCGGATACCTCTTCGTATTTTCAACTTGACGGCTACCAAGGCTGACGGAGACTGGATCTAGAAAGGAGTGGATCGGGTTTGCGCGCCGGGGCACAGGCTAAAATGTGGCTCTGATCGCCCGACTCCTTTCGTCCTGGGCTGGCTGGAGGACGGAGCGCCGGCGGAGTTTGAGCCTCACGGTTCTCCTTGCTGACATCAGTTCACCCAGAGATCAGATCGGGCAGGTGAGATGTGCAGAAAGCTCAGATGCGCTATTGCCTCCACATGACGCAAGTGGCCGACGCAGACAGGGAAGTGTCGACGAGGGAGAAACTATAGATCAATCGGTTGGCTCAAAAGTATAGTTCAATTGAGGTGCCCCAATTGACTTCTGGTCTTTTGTCCATCGGGCGTGTGGCAAATGCAATACGCAATCTTAAAATAGCAAACACTGATTTACATAGGTGAATCAACAGGGTAGAAATTCGCTTAGATTATTTTCATGGCACGTAAGTCTATATGCATATATGGGGGTTTCATAGATCGTTCAATAAGGAGGCGTTATCAAAGATTGCCCCGCCCTGGGTTCGAGTCATTCGTTTCGGTTCGCCGCATCCCTGGCGGCATACGAATCCCCAAAGCTGGGGGACTCCAGAGCCTCGTGTCGAATTCATCCGATTGGCAATATCTACTCGGGCTTTGGCGAGACCGATGGCGGGCACCACCCATCCTCCACAGCTACATTGCATGCCCTGCCAGGCGAATTTGCCGACGTTAGCCCCACAGCCTGGGTTGGGGCAAGTAAGGCGGCCTGATAGGGGAGCATCGCTAGCGTAATCGGTGTATGTGGAATCGGCATCAGGGTCGGCGCCATCTTCGACTGAGGCTGGGAAGAGACTGGGGCGCATCCACTTCAGCGGGTGCAGGAAGATATGTGCGCATTCCATATTTGGTTGAGCCCTTGGATTGTAGCCCGACTTGGGGTCGTGCGGGATGATGAACGGACTTGTGGCCAAGGTGCGCCTGTTGGTTAAAATTAGCTGTCTTTTCATGTTGAGGAAGGCAGGTGTATCCTGTCCTGTAAATAGAATACGAACCGGCATTTGCGACACTTGATCTCCTCTGTGCGTCCAGTGCTATCTATCTGAGACTTAGGCGAATGTTCGTCTTCGAAACGCACCGACCTCATCTCTGGAGCACGGCCACACGCCACACTCTCCTCAACATCCCGGCGATACAACCAGCGCCGATATAGTGGATGTTCGGTGACATCATCTGGGCAGCCCATCTCATAGTAGAGCTCTAACTGTTGCATAAAGCCATCATTAGGCTCACAGAGTGGCCGGGATTGCCTCAGAATCTCCAGCGCAGATTGCGGTGTGAGGGCACCAGGCTGCTGGTGGAGCAAATAGGCAATGCAGACAGTTGCGGACCGGGACTTCCCCATTGCACTAGATCGACATCGTCAGTTCCTGCATCTCGTACCCAAAAAAGCAGATCCGTCATGCGTTTCGGGTTCGATCAATACTCTAGAAGCAGGGTATACAGTAGGTCAAGAGCAAAAAGAACAAAATGTCCAATAGAAGCCATGGGGAACAGAATAGACTCCAGCCACATGTAGATCGTAATTGATAACATACGAAAGAAGGCAAATAAGCAACGGCCGGAGAAACTCACGCGACCCTGGAGGGACGGCTAGAGGCAATGATGAAAAAGCAAAAGGAACCTCAGGTCCTAACAGAAAGAAAAAAATTCGAAGACGAGCAAAAAGGAATAGATGTACATGGACTCACCAGTGCACCAGGACACCCCCACCTCCATCCAAGCCAGCTTGAATGAATTTGACTGCGGTAGGGAGATGTTCCAAGAGGTTGTCATCATCAACATCATCCACATCTATGGCAAGATGCTGGTAGGGGGCAAAGGTATCATCTGCCTGGTTGAGTCGCAGTACAGAAACCACATGTGTGATATCTGCCCGTGCTAGGGCTGCTTTGTTTTTGAGGCAAATAATGCTGATAATGGCGATGGTGACCTGGTTAGCAAAATATCATGAAGAGCATGGAAGGATGTGGATGAGGAGCTGTAGAAAGAAGGGCCCACTCCATAATAGTAAACAGCAGGAAAGCTACGCAGGCAATATCGGTGAAGCAGAACTAACCCTCCGATGTAGATATTCTGGCCGGGGACCTGATTCATGGCCATGGCGATGGGGATTTGATCAATAGATCAAATATTGCACTGACAAGGTGAGAGGAATGGGAAGGGTATCAAGAGAATATCAACCCTGTCGCTGATGCTTGTAACAATCGGCCCAGCAAACTCTTATTCCCCGGCGTTCCAGTCTCTGCGTGAGGGCGGACGTTGCCAATGAACCTCGGCCCTACTAATGTCTAAAACGGTTATTAGGGCAAGGGCAGGCCCGACCAGGTGACTTTTAATGCCTGAGGCGTAAAACGCAACAACTTTATTTTTTCCCCGGAATTGCGATCAGGGAAGCAACAGCATCCACTACTACGTCGGGATCGTCACAATTGGAAAGTGCCGGTCTGAGGGATCAAGAGTCAAACAGGGCAGCATGTCCCCATCCAGCTAGAAACTGGGACCCAGAAGCATCGCTGTTTCCGCTAAGAAGTGAGCGCGCGAGCTGACCACTGGCACGATACCGTACCTGCGATACACTCCGCGTTTCGAAACGAAGGGATTGGATCATACGCTCCCAGACTACCTTGCGCCGCCACGCTGCGTCGCGAAGCGCAGCACAGAAGGATAACCCACGCTGCATGTTTTCATTGGCTATGGGGCTCCCGATCGTCAATCCAATCGGGGGACCAACGACCCCAATGAACCCCCTCGACCCAGCCCGCCACCACGAGACTACTAGATCCCAATGTCTGGGCATCTGAACCTGTCTACTCCGTATCGAGTACTGGCGTCGTATTACAATCCCATGCCCTCCCTCACTCTCACAAGTTGCACCGAAAAATCTCGGTGTAGGGAACGTGACGAGATAACACTAGCCGAGTGATTCCACACCGCGCTAGTGGGGCCCTGATTTATCCCCGACAAACCTTCACCATGAACGTCGTCGCAGCCGCTTCGCTGTGGAGTCTGCAAGGGACCCTCGTTTTTCTTGTTCTCGGCATCGCGGGTAAGTTTGAAAATTGTCCTAAAGCCGCAGGAACCTACAACCGGAGTAACGGGAGGGGGCTGGGGGGCTGGGGGGCTGGGTGCTGGGTGCTGTATAGACCGCGGTACTATAGGCCAGGGCTGAACCCGGGGGGTTGTTGCTCCATGTTGATTACTGGCGAGGCGGGAACGGAGGCGTTGGCGCAGAAAACGCGCCTGGAGCGCTGCAGCCCCTTAAGGCTTAGACTGACGCCTTCTACGGGGGTACTAAGGGTGGAAGCTGGCGCTGACAGGTGGTTTCCCTCCTTGTAGCGTTGCTTGCGACTTAGACCGCCAATCACTACCGGAATTGCCAATGTAGAACTGCGCCTCTTGATGGAGTCCGGAGTATGGCGTCCGCAGTATGAAGTAGCCTGGAGTTGAAGTCTGGCCGTCTCAGGACAAAACATGAATGATCGGCTACAGGAGACCAACCCAGGACTTACCTGTGACGATCTCTTGAAGTGGACAAGTCGATTGCGATGAGCCTTCAAAATGGAGTTTCCCGCTTTCCGCAGCCACATTGAGGGGGAGACTATGCAGTGCTCCCGTACCATTGATGACTGAGCCTTCTGTAGGATGAACATATGCTACGTCGTACGAGGATAGATTCGCTTTTCAAACCACCTGAGCCAAACAAAGGCGGGGCTTCTGAGCAGGGTCAGGCGATTTGATATGCAAGTGACTACTATGAATATGTTTTCACGTCACTCATCCATTCCTGATACCCTCCCCCTAGGGCGTCAAATCATACCCCCCACGTCCATATCCTGGTCTCCCCCTATCAACAGAGGTATCAACAGAGGCATTTCCTACGACCCTTTTCCCCTTTCTGGTTTTGCCAAGATTCGGTTGTAGTTTCCCAGAAATCCTTTTCACGCCTGTAATTTTTCGTGGGAACGAGCCTTGGTAAAAAAAAAACGGCCAAGATGATTGGATTCAGTTCGTGAAGCTGGTGTGGAGCACAAGGGGATGACTCAGCACTCCTTGTCAACGTCCAGTGTGCACAGCAAGCAACAATGTCGTCCATCTTGTCCTTTTGCTTGTCCGACGTGTCTTACTTTGAGTGCCCAGAGAGTCTCATACATGGTCATTCTGTGTCTCTGTGTGAATCCTTTCTGTCACCCTCTCCTTTGCTTTCATCTCTCGAGTGACAGCGGACCGTGAGTGTGGCAGTGCATGCAGGACTGGGGCCCAAGTGGAGGGCGCTAGGAAATCAGTGGGTCGCAGCCAGCGACTCAGCATTGTCCACTACATGTGGAGCCCTTGAGGAATGTTCTGTCTGCTTTTTTGCATGCGACTATTTCACATAACCGCCCACCGTTCTCTCCTGTCGTCATTCCCGAAACCCAGCCAAGGGAGTGGGAGCAAGAGAGAGGGGCACAGAGAGCATCATTCTGCATGGTGCGAATTCTCGATTGCTGCGCCCGATCTGATCGAACTGGAACTCGGGCTGTGGGGGGATTTCGCACTTGCATTTGCAGGATTTCGTCAGTCTCCCGGGAGATATAAGCCTACAGCCAAGACTTCCAAGAACCCCCCGGTGCATATTGTCACTTGTCACTGGTGGATTGTACGTGGACTGTACCACTGATTCATACCCTATCATTCTGTTCTCCATTCGCGATTCTTACTTTCCTGGTCGTCGCTGCTTCTCTTCGGCGTCATGACGGTCAGCTATGACCACCGCGCTAACCATGGTTCCTCGAGGACGGAACGTCTTGATACACTACTTCTGCAGAGACCAATGGTCGTCCCGGCCCGTTGCCCTTGCCTAGCACGGAGTAGGAATACCGCCAACTGTAATTTGCCGCCCCCTCCTCCCCTCCTGGAAGTGCCGGGGCCAGTAGTATCGCCTTCCAATACCCATCTTGGGATAGCATTTCAGACAATAAATAACGAGGCTCGAGGCATGCGACACTCCTCATGGATGATGACGGTTATCCGAATCAACCATTATCCTACCCTCCACCAGCAATATCCTGGTGAGGCGTCCAACATGCGAGACAGGGAACGGTTCCCTCATCTCCCCACTCCGAGGGGGAAGGGGGCTTTTGTGACGCGCCAAAGATGGTGGGCGGTATATAGAGTACAATGATGTTATTTAATTATATAGAGTTTGGCCATGCGCGGGTTGGTTCTCAAAACACCAGGG
Organism: Penicillium macrosclerotiorum; assembly: GCF_028827735.1. NCBI lineage: Eukaryota > Fungi > Ascomycota > Eurotiomycetes > Eurotiales > Aspergillaceae > Penicillium > Penicillium macrosclerotiorum. The sequence continues at coordinate 400,130 of NW_026643088.1, forward strand.
CGGTCCAATGACTCCGTACTCCATACTGGGCGGAGCATGGAGGAGAGTTGGTCAATTAGGCCCTACGTCTAGAACCCTTGCGCTTTTCCATCACCGCGATCCCAGTTTCTGGAAGGCCTAATTTCCTAGGTTCCGAGGGCTTGAACCACGGGTGATGTGTCTGCAGCGGATGTGCCTGATTCGAGGAGAACCGAGTAAAATTACGGGATCCCGGGCTGTCCGTGTTATTCCTAAGGCTGACTAGGGGGAGGGGGCGTTCTTGTTATTCTATTCTTTTTCTCTCTCTTTTTGTATTTTTGCATTTTTTTTTTTTTTTTTTTTTCAAGATTTATGATTTAGATTTTTTTTCACCCCCGCTAGAATCACCAGAAATGAACTAGTCCAGCCTTGTGATGATCGTGTCATCCCATCATTCCAACGTGGCTACACAACTGCCCTCCCCCCTTCCCACGCGATTCCCGCAATAAATGAGGGATCGAATAAGAAGAGTGGTCCTATATGAACCTCTCTCTACTCCTCCTCGGTTGGTCTCCTCCCCGGTTCGTATGGAGCAACTAAGAATCCCCACTTCAAGGGCAAAAAGGGCTGATTTTCCAACGTCCGTACGGGTATGTAAATGATACGGCGGTATACCATACATATACCCGGAACCAGGCCCAGTCGCCTTTTGCCTCTCTTCTTACCACCACGTCAACCCCCCGAACTGCAAGTTAAGTCCGGCCAGAGACCCATCGTTTTATGGGATTCAATACTCCCTCTTTTTTGCCTCTTTACGTCTGGAAAGGTTCCAGAATCCATCCTGGCTCCTGTCCTCGGCCCTTGACTCCTTCCTCCCCTCTCACCTCTCCCGTCCACCTTGGCTCAGCTCGGTGAGAATGAGATCACCGCAATTGCCTTCTCTTCGATTCTAAGTACTGCTCTGGCTCGTGCTGTTGGACCCAATCAATTGGTTGCACCGCCATCTTGCCCAACTTGCCAACTGCCCGATTTCCCACGCACTCGGGGCGCATTTTCGCTCCCTTTTTTCCTGGCTACTTTCTGTGCCTCGCTAGTGGCACGTTTTCAGCTTTCGTACCTTCCTTCCTTTTGACTAGGGTGTGCAGCTGCTGGAGACACCAATTGTTCAGCTAGTGGCGGGGTGTCCGAAGGATAGACAGTCCTTATACTCGACCACTTTTTTGGCCATCTAATCGCATTACCCGTGCTTTTTTGTCTCTGCTTTTCTCTCCAAGTTCAACGCGATCCCACCCCTTTCTGTCTTTCCCCCAAAAAGGAACGAAGACCTCAAAAAACTAAATCCAAGGAATAAACCAAGAAAAAGCATGTGTGGCCCTAGTCTTGCCATTTGCGATTGACTCGTTCTATGGGACACAGACGGCTGCTCGACAGGGCTGTGTTACTACTGCGGCAAACGTTTCATCCCATGAGGCGAATCGCCCGACAAGGGACCCGAACGAGGTAGGTGGTCAACATTTTTCGCATCCCAACACAGTCTTTCGCCTCGAGCGGGCGTTTTTCCTGTGCCCATTCAGCCCTATTCCTGATGTCCGCGACCTATGGATATTAGGTCACTCTCTGCGCCCCCTCGGTTCCACCGGTCTGACTTGCAACTAGATTTCCAGCCGCATGAACTTGTATTCTGCACCTAGCACCTATTCCCCGTTCTGGTCGCCACCCATAAGTCGCCTCGTCGGCTCGCGCTTGCTTACCCATTAGAAGCTGGACCTTCTCTTTGAAGCATCCGAGGTGGAGGCTGGTGAACAGTCCGCTTACGAATCCGGGCTGGTTTCACGACCGACGTTTGCACTCAACTGGATTGGGTTATACTTGCGACACTGATCTGGATTCAATCCACCCATCGTTCCGATTTCCGCGACGCGACGCCTTTGTGTTCTTTCTTTCTTATTCGATCGTATTTTTTTTATTTCCATTTTTATTGCTTATCCTTGGGAAGATCTCTATCCTTCCGCTGTTTCGCCGCCGTACCTGCACCCGGGATTCGCAGCCTCAGCTCGTTGATGTTAGCGCATCGGTTGGTGTTGCCTCGGTTCTAGAATGGACCAAAGAGACCGTCGACTATATTCGCCGCCGAGCTTCTATGATTTGAAAGATCACGACCGCCACCGTTCCGATCGTACCCACATGATGCCCGACTTGCCCTTCTCGTCTCACGGCCCGTTACCTATACCATCTCGTTCCGTCATGAACACTGCTCCGCCACCTTTACCCCCACCGCCCAGGATCCATGACTTGGAGAACGGTTACGACGCTGGGTGGCTGCATGCCAATTCTGGAAGACCAGCTACTGTACTTCCCCCAATTAACCCCAACTCGAGTCTTTTTGGTGGCCATCGACGCCCTGACTCTACGCCGCAAAGCGATCGCATGGTGGTGGACGAGCTGGAAGGACGACAGAGTGGGTTGCCCTTAGCACACAGCCCTGAGGCCCAGATCAAGATAGAGCCACCACCGCCCACCGATGACGGATTTCCAAATTCGATGTCTATCAATTCGGCTGGTCCTATGTAAGTCTTAAACCGTCAATCTCCGTTACCAACCTATAGCTCTATGATTTCCGGCAAAATGCGCTTCAGAGGGTATCATTGTACTGACAACTTTTCAGCCTCAAGGGTGAGCGGGACTTTTCGCTCCGAAGCGTCAAAGACTCGTCAAATGCCTACGATCAGCATTTATTGTCGAAGATTGGGAATTCGCTATCCCCTCGCAACTCAATCAGTCAGGGATCCGACCACCGAGGTTCAATTTCGGCACTTACCGTTCCATCTGTTCCATCCCGATCATCTAGCAATCTGCCTTCTCCAGGGCCGTCAGAAGGCTCAACTCTCGATGTGAAATGGTATAGCAGTCCACAGTCTGGGGGAGTGTCTCCTCGAAGCAAAGTCGGCTGGAGGGAATATATTGAGGGCCGTAGCCCGAGTGTTGAGAGCAATGCACCTTCTGCACTTGACTACGATTATATGCGAGATATGGGTCGACGACGATATCGTGGAACTACCCCCTCTCGAGAGGATAGTATCAGTTTACCAAGCAGGTCGAATCGTGGAAGCTATGACCAAGGTGTCTTCTCCGACATTGAGGGTGACTTCTCTACCGATGAGCCAGCGCCCCCGCGACAGTTTATTCTGCGTGAACCGACGCCGCCATATCCAGAGGGCTCCAAACAGGGTATGAAGCGTAGAGCATCGTCGCCTCCGCGAGAGCCGATAACGGACGATAGGCATACTTTGCACCTGGCTACGAGCAATGGCGATCTATCCCAACGCCGAACGAGTGGACACCCCCCTTTTACAAATACTTTGTCGGTCAACACAACTTATGCCCCGAGCCATCGAACCTTGTCAGCTGCATCCTCTCTCAGTATTCGAACCTCAGGGTCGTATTCTTCCGCACTCTCGATTGGAGGCAGCAGCATGACTAGCCTCTCCCCTTACGACCGGCCCTCACCGGGTGGTCTTTCGCCCAGCTCTGATTTGGATACATTCCATGAAAAATCGATTTTGAATCCAAATTTGCCTGCAACGGGCCTTGTTCAACCAGTTGTACGACCAGTCGCATCTTCAAATACTCTTGAACCTCCCACAACAGACATTACCGGAAAGGTTATCATGCCGACTGCTTTGACTGCACCAAAAGCCTCTGCTCCCAAGATTAGTGGACTATTCATCTGCGATTGCTGTCCAAAGAAACCAAAGAAGTTTGACAATCCAGATGATCTACGGTCAGTCTTACAATATCTCATTCTAACGGGAAATTCCAGAACTAACTTTATCACAGTGCACACGAGATGGAAAAGCAGTACTCCTGCCTATACTGCAACAATCGCTTCAAGAACAAGAATGAAGCAGAGCGTCACCAAAATTCCCTCCATCTTCGTCGCCATTCCTGGTCCTGCGCTGCACTGCCCGGGTTTCAGGCTGCGTTCCATGGCTCCGTCACCCCGTCCTGCCAAACCAATGCCGGTCCATCGCATGACACTTGTGGCTATTGTGGGGAGGAATTTCCAAACTTCCCTCGTCCAGACTGGGACCGCCGTTTCGAGCACTTGACTACTGTCCATAAATTCGGCGAGTGCAACAATGCCAAAAAGTTCTTCCGTGCGGACCACTTCCGCCAGCACTTGAAGCACAGCCATGCCGGGTCTAGCGGCAAGTGGACTAATATCCTGGAAAACGCTTGCATGAAGGAAGAGCAGCCACCGGAGCCTCGGGATAAGACTGCTGGGAATTCTGGCCCACAATCAAATGCTGGATCTTTGACCGCAAACACAATTGATGAAGTTCTCAGCGAGCAATGACAGAGGGCCATCGAATATCTATACAAAGGGTATCGGTATTCGCACTTAGGCTACCTTGCCCGACATTTCATTCTCGGCTTAGTCTGTCCCCTTTACTGTTGTCATAGTGGGGCAGTTTGTTAGCAGCTCAAAAGAGCATCAAAATTCTATGACGTCCCTCCCGACATCAAATTCTCACCTCGGAGAATCTCAAACATCCATACAACGCACCCAAAAAGTGACTTGGTCCAAAAAATCTCAATCCTATTTTGGATATTACGATATGACATGATTTTTTTTTTTTTTTTTCATTTTTCTACTTTCTGCTTTTGGATCGGTTATAACTTCGGCGGAGAAGACAGGGAGTTTTCCTGGGTTTAGGGTATTGTCGTATGTATACCTGGTGCATCATCATTACCTGGGTGGATCTATATCATTCTCCATGAGTCGGAGTCTTGTTTCATGGTTGGTGGAGTTGGTGCATGGTTCGGGGATCTGGATTTACGCCGACGCTTCTGCGCACATATATATATATCTTTATTCCCCCCCTTGTATATAGGAACTGAAATTTAGACCGCAGTCGGTGGCTTCTTTTCACTTGTTGCTTTGTTTCCAATTTTGGGACTTGTATCCGTTGTAGATAGGGAACCTGACTGAAATATCGGGTTGCAGACTTCATTATATTTCCTACGATGTGTCTGAACAGATTAAAAAATGTGCCTGGATAGCAACAGTGAAGATATGAGCCTGAAGTATGACGTCTTTCTGTTCAACATCAGTTCACCATCAGTTCATGTCCGTAAGCTACTTCTCTACCGTACTATGTAGTATCTATCTGTGTGCGCAAAGGTGATTATGGATTCTGAATGTTGTTCAAATTTGCATGTTTTACCGGATATGATTTAGTATGTCAAGATCGATTACTGCGTGGCTTTCTCCAAATCCGCTGCCCACAACGCGGCCCCAACGACATTTGTAAATGAAAGAGCCATAGATGCAAATGGAACCATTTCCAGTACGAAGGATGCAATGCCGAGGCTTGATACAGTTAATGAACATTCAAAGATATGGCGACTGAAATGGAGAGCAAAGGGAATATGAATCGACTCACCCAGTGTATGCACCTCTATTTTTCGCAACCCATTCGTCTCTTTGCCGAGTGTTCCAACCCTTGAGTTGGAAATAGCGGGCATGTAGCGTTGGTCCCATTTTCTTACCTTGCATCGTAATATATAGCACTGTCCCGACCACTGGAATCAGATTCAACGGCAAATAGATCAACGATCGTAATAGTGCCTGAGGTTTCATTCTTGAGAAAGGCCGAGAAAACATCTTCCCCAGTCTTGCTACGGCGTCTCTTCCGCCCGATCGGGGTTTGACCTCGCGACCCTGCGCAACAAGGGGCTCCTGGTCACGAAGAATAAGAGTACTGTCAAAGGTATCTATGAGAGCGTCCTCAACGAGGAATGAACGAGAGAGAAGATTTGTGATCGTTGAGCTCTCAGTAAGAACCAACAAAGCCGCCGATATAGCTGCCAAGGGGCCACTTGTGAAGGTCATGATGGCCATCTGTGGCACATATGTGAAGAAGAACATGGCGGTGGTAACACTAAGGCCCAGGGTGATGGTGCGCCCCGCACGGGATATAAAAGGGCCCCAAAGGTCCTTATGTGCCACAAAGTAGATAATCCCCTGGTTTGACTCGTGAGATGCGGCAATATGCATTAAAATTGGCGAGTGTTTGGTTACCTTGAATGGATAGAGATATGCGCCCGATTTGATCACATCCTGGGCAGCATGCTGGGTCCTTTTAGCCTCAGCAGCCACTGAATCTTTCAGTTTGTCGGACATCGCGACAGAGCAGTCATCAATATTTCAAAAAGGTGGGGGTGAAGTTGAGAAAGCCAAGGTTTTGCTGGCGATCGAGGATCCCGCGCTGGATAAATGACGTCACCAAACCGGCTCGACATCTCAGGAGGGTCGGCGGGTATGGCACACAAACTTGTTACTTTCGTATTTATGATATTCTCTAAGCTCTACACAAATGCAAGGCTAAGAGAATCAAATAATAGCAGGGAATCCAAACTATGGTATCCAAAATCCCCATAGGGACAAGCTGCCCCCCAAGTAATAACACCTGACGGGGCGGCCATCCGGACCGACTCTAAAGCGAAACAGAGTATATAATTAGTGAATGATTATCACCTACTTCATAGTGTCCTCTAAATCATTTCATGCCTCCATATGCGTCGACATGGCGGTAGAGTGGGCTTACCAGAGTGGTTACAATTTGGTACCGAATAATTTGATCCTTACTTGCAAAGATGACTATAAGGCGCCTCAGACAATGAATACTGGCAAGATCATGCCAGTTACTTATCTGAGAATAAGTGGAATTACATAACTAGCTCAAGTTTCCTAATAAATCATCAAATTCCAATCATTGAGAGCAAATGAAACAGACTTGCCCTCATTGAGAAGGGACTGTGATATGTGAAACCACAGTGGACAATCAAACTTAAGATCTAGGAAACAGTGATGGTGGAAGATCCACTGCTCTCATACCCCTCTGTCGAAACAATCTGGTAGTTATGAGAGCCTAGATTCATTCCTAGGGCAGCCCAGGCATTGAAGTGGTTTGAAGTTGTCACAGTACCACTAGATCTCTTGCTTCGGCGGATAGACCAGTATTGATTGAAGGTAGCAGTACCCGAAATGGATGGTTGATTTACTTGCTGGTGCTCGTAGATATCATAGACAGACCCATCACTAGTCACAGTACCCTTGTAGGTCATGCTACTACCAGGGTTGTAGGTTCCATAGTCCTCTAGGATGTAGTATTCGACTAGAGGACTGGTGGTCCAGCCATAGATCGAGAGATAGGCATTTCCAGAGGGATTGAATGAGCCCGAGAAGTTGATAGAGCTAGATTCATGCCAAATCTTATCAACATGAGTCCTGAAGAATATCAGAGTGCGGATCTTACCGGGCGCTACCCGTGCTCCATCCTTTACCGGAAGTAAAGTCCCCACAATTCTGCCAGGTGACACTGTATTGACCAGCAGCACCATTGGTGTAATCCACAGTGCCACCGCCGTTGGTCCAGAAAGAATAGTAATACCCATTGTTGGTTCCAGTTTGACTGGTGGTGATAGTTTGACGCTTGTTGTAATCACCAGGCATTGACATAGCACCCATCACGGCAGAGGCGGCCAGAAGGACGTTGGTAAAAGACACCATGATGAAGGCTATCACTGGAGGCTATAAAGTAAGAAACTTTGGATATCTAGGTGGTGATTCTGTTTAAGTGATTTCAGGAACAAAGGTGGACTTATATACTGCTCTCTATGAGCAGATTCCAAGCCCTCCCTACGTGTCTAACCCTGACATCTGATGGTGATCCCTTAATTAATTTAACCGGGACCCTATTATCCTAAAGTAAAACAATGCCCCTAAGCTTCTTCACCGGCCTAATTCTGCGACACGAGGAGTTCCACTGTGAACGGCGTTCGAAACACCGGCGCAAAAAGCAGTTCCACCAACCCGTTCAGGCTATGACAGCTTAGAATAGCCAAATGGGTATTTCACATAGGATAATGAACCATTTCAAAGAAAACCTTGTGAACGCCGAGACGGCTAAAACTTGGCAAGGTTGTGAAGATTACGACCCAATTCAGGCACGATGGATGTTGAATGCGGGGAAACGAGCGGGTTCATGCTAAGCCCAGGGGGTTCCGTGGCGTTTACGGAATATCCACTAGATGGAACTAGTCTATATGAAAATGCTTAGAAAAACCACGGAAAAAATTTTTTTTTCATGACTCTTAGTTCAGCTAACACTTGCCTGGTATTTTTGTGGATAACCTGCAAGTAGAAAATAAGGATAAAACGATAGAGCGATAGAGCACGGATGGAATTCGCGCAAAGGAGAGTGAAGATCTCACCATAAGAAATGTTCGACTTAAATTTCGGTTGAGGAAGGAAATATTTTTTGTTCCAATCAGTCTAACAAGGTGTTCATTAGGTAGAGTTGAAACAAATCCAACCCAGGCAAACGGCAGAGATGTTCCGGTGAGACTTTACCCCAGAAAATTATTCTATTAAGTGAATGAAGTGAATTTGACATTTACTTAAAGAAAAAAAGTCTTATTGACTTCCAACTCCTTTCCTTCACTTTCAATTATAACCCACCTGGAAAATAAGAGTCGAAAATTATTTCTCTGAGCTAAACTGTCATGCACTCTCATTTACTCATCATAGAAATTTTAAAATTCAATATCGAGTTTGAACCTAGAAAGGTGACATCCAAAGGGAATTATCATAATCGATATTATTGTCCACGCTCTCAATCCGGTCACTACATGTACCGAAGATGCGGTCCCATACGCGTGTTTGCTTTCCATAATTATGACTCTTCCGCCATCCTTTACGATGATGAAGGTCATGATCTTCGATGAAAAGTTCGGCATTGAAGAGCCTCATCAGCCAGGTCAGGCTATTAGGAGGCGAAGCGTGCAAGCGAAGACCGCTATGCCCTGCCAGTTCTGCAAACACAACATAAAGTTGGCAAATATGCCACTCATAGAAGCCCATAGGAAAGCCCATAAACTTCATTGTATAGAATGTCATCAGTGGAATTCCCGCAATATCGAAGAACTCTTGCTCAGAATCCGCATAAATTGTAAGCAGCGGGTTCGGGTGCTTTGTCAAATGATGGGTGCGGTGATACTTCCAAAACGAGTCGTGATCATGCATGATTCTATGGTACCAGTAGAACCAAAAGTCGAGTATGATTCCATATAAGCCAGCTTCCAACGGAAGCCACCGCCAATTCAAATCCATAGGTGCATGACTTGTAGAATATGTGAGGTAAACTGTCATCATCGGACGCACCAACCCGGCTAACATCACGGAAGTAAGGGCCTTCGAAACGCCTGCATCTGGCACACCATCTCGTTCATGTTTATCGCCGTCTAGGAATCCGTACTGGTGTCCAAGTTCGCGAAGATTTCGTAACTCACGGGTTGTGAAGATTCTCGACGCGTAATAATAGAAGATGAAAGCGACAATTTGACCAAAATTTTGGCCACAAACGTGTATATAAAGTTGGTGCAGTAGAAGTGGGATACCGGCATGGAGAATAATCCATAGATGCATGGATAAGTCGGATACATACGGCACTTTGTCGTCCTTGGCGTGAACAGGGACCTCTCTATCAAGATCAACATGATACACATTGGCTTGTTCAAATAATTTGTGGGTAATATTCCATTGGCTTCGATCCCACCGACGCCACGTTGACTTCATCGACTCTTTTTGACTTGGATGGTTGCTCATTGTTTCTAGAGTGCCCCAAACTGTCCAAATTGTCCAAATGGTGTCGAGTTTTAGAGGAATCCGGGAAAATGTACAGCATTTTATCACACTTCGTCTGGTCTTCACGGGGATTTCATATGCCGAGGCTCAAATAAAGTGTGCACTATATTGGGGTTTGCCAGACATGTATTGCCGACTTTACCAAAAAGAAATTGTCACTTTGGGAAAATAATCGCCGGCGAGTGGAGTTTCGCAATGGTTGCCAAGAAAGGAAAGAAGCGGTGGGTCGCTTGAGCGATCTCTCAAATCCAATGCCCTCGTATCTCGTGAAAAGATGAGTATCGACCGGAGATCTTGAGCGATTATAGTTTGGGTTGTTATATACAATATCTGCATATTTTGGGTCAAATGGATTTATAGCAGCCAAGTTCAATGGCAAGGGCCCCCAAGCGATAGATTCATGTTCCTGTTGGCTGCGGCCTTTGTGGGTTCTTTGTTGGACCTAGGAGTTGCCCGAATTCTGTCGAAGGCTAGACTCGTGAAAGAAGAATCTGGGAACATCTCTCACCCTCCCGTTGCGAAAAGCGATTATTCTGGCCGCTGATCGTGCCCAAATACCGATCGTGAGGCTCTTGCTACCCCATGGTTCTTCTCCTCACAAACCCCATAGCACTTGAAGACTGATTTTTACTCATTGTAGCAGGAAAAAATGTTGATGGACTGGAAATACTCCATTGCGTGTGGACTAAGAATCCCTGGCGCCTCGCTTTTTAAATGACATGAAGATAATTACATTGGCAACGATACTGTCGACAGCTTCTCTTTCTTTGGTACCTACTACTTCTAGTATCCACAAATTACCGTGGGTTATTTATTTCAGGCGATATATTATTCATGTCACAGAGACTCTGAGATATAATATCTCTATTAATTAATAGAAAATAAATCAGCATCTTAGGTGTAAACACTATTCCTCGAATGGCAGCAAGGCAGAATCAGTGACGCTCGAAAAAATGGGTTTGGCTAACTATGTCAATTTTACAATGATTAGCGATGCGGAGGTAAATTCACCTCGATACTTGTGACAATAATAACTGGTTGATAGACTGAGATGTCTCTCAAAGTGGAATCCGAAATCAAAGTTGCGACTTTGCATGGAGCTTGTGAAGGTCCCGGTTCTCATGTGAGGAGACTGGCAATCACTGGCTGTTTGTCGCCTTCGACCGCAGCTACTCTCGGCCTCCCAAGTTCTCTTCAATTTCCAGGTACTTTCACGCCAAATAATCACTCAATTAAGCTAACAAATAGATTCTTTGGACGATTAGCTTAGTTACCAGATATTCTGAATTGTTTTGTCGCTTCACTTTTTCAGGCTAGCCAACCATTAAGGAGCGCCTAATGTGTGGCCACGTTTTGCTTTTTCCAGTCTCATGAGTAAATTTCTCACAAATACACGTGCTTTAAAACATTATGCCAGTCGGAAGAAAATTAATGGGTTCAAACAAAACAAGACAGATGATGCGGTAAATGGCCGGGGTGGCTTTTGTGAAAAGTCCCCCAAGATGCTTCATTTCCTATATTGGGTTTGTGTGGCAGAATATATAAAAAAAGACCAGACAGCGCCTATACAGAATATTTTATTCTGCAATATTAGGTTGGGTCATGCCAAGAGCGATGACATCTCGGAAGGCTAAATCAGAGACATAGCCACAATCCAAGAAATCATGCCGAGTGAGACAAGGCTTATCGAAAGGTATAAATCTTCCGCCAAGCTCGTGGCACTGAAGTCAAATCTCTTTGTAGCACTACTTGATGACCCACTGATTGTGGTCAACTGGGGAGATTTCTCTGTGCTAGCAATCCCATTTTGCGCCTTACGTGGCACTGTCACGCTTTGGGCGTTTATTGCGGCCTTCTTGAAAGTTTGTAGTGACCCCGTTCCACTTGTACTAGTACAATCCTAGCTCCTGTTGAATTTTACAAGAGTCGAGTAACTCATTGTGGGGTAACGTATGCTGTATCAATGACTGCCACCATTCCAGCCTGACAGTGGTCAATCTGGCGACAGTAGAGTCAGAGTGGGACGGTATTATTCACTGTCAACGCGAAAACGGTCGGCTGGAGAGTTATTGATTCGTTAGCCATTTTTTGAGTCACTGATCATGACGCATACCAAACCACTGCCGATCCCTGAGATGAACCATTTAGGAAGCTCGTATCGCTGAGAGAGTGACATGGATTTTCGAATGAGGACTGGGCAACGGAGTGGTTGCATGGGTAGAAATGTGAATTCGGCCTTTACTCCTGGAGTCATATGAAGCGTATCTGGGCTTAAAGTCAGCTCATCCTCAACAACATCCATAGTTTGGAAAGACCTCAATGCCGTGGTGGTTATTGAAGAATGCGCAGTTGCTATTATGCCGCTATTATGCCGCTATTAGCTCCTCTTACGAGTTCTCATATTGTGCAGCCACTGAGGGGAGTCTCAATGCGAGTAAGGGACAGAGGATTGATCAAACCATTAATACGCCTTCTTGAAACGATAAGGTTCCAATACGATACAGGGGGCTCAATTAATCAAAAAATTTCAGGTTATACTCTTTACAGTCATTGAAGGCTTTGAGTATAGCCACATGGCCATGAGCCGATCGCAATTTGATCTTACTTTTACCTTGCTAGGGCCTCTTCTCTCTTATGAAATACGAAATCGAGAGCTAGATGATATGTCTTCTTTGACCTGAAAGAGATGATGCATATTATGTGTTAACAAGTCTACAGCTGCACCAAAAGTGCTATCCAAGGTACCAAGGTAAATATCTCACGTACTCTGTTCGAGACCGATCCATTAAGTTGAAAGTTTCAACGAAGACTGTTCTCAAAAAGATCGCTGCTCTGGCTTTGGGTGGCTGATCACGTTGACAAATACGTATGGTAGTCTGTGGAGGCGAAGCACGCAGCTCTCGTGGATAAGGTTTAGAAAACACTGTGGGGTTCCGTGAACGAAGAAGATTGGTGAGCCTGGAGCTCCATCCGTGGCAGATGCCGACCGGTGATTAGTGGCGAGCCACGACTTCAATGCGACCTTTGTCCTGCGTACTGCCTTGTCTGGGCAATGGACCGATCGACAGGGCTAACAGCTTTCCATGGAGTTTTGATAAGAAGTACTTTGAATATTCTTTAAGTTAAAGCTAAAGCCAGGTAGAACTAGATACGGCAATATGACATAGCCACTTCGTGTCTGTAAGTCACCAGGCAGGCTGGATATCGTGAGATAAATTTTGACATTGCCGCACTCTGATTTTGATCTCATCATGTTCTCTGGAACGTGCAAGAAACATCAACAATATGGCTAAAAATTACATCCTTCTCTGGCTATGTGAATTGACCTCAACTTTTGCTCAGCTTCAAACATTTGTGCCCCCCGGGCAGTCTCAAGTTAGCTATAGCGTCAACATCCCCCAACACACGGCCGACTCCAACACTGGGCCAATATATTTCCAGCTCAAATCAACGCAGAATGTTGAATGGTTGGCGTGGGGTCAAGGCACTCGGATGTTAGGAGCAAACATATTTGTCGTTTATGCATCTAGAGATGGGAACAATATTACCGTTTCTCCTCGGCTAGGGTTGGATCATGTTGAGCCAACCTACAACAGTGAAACCAAATTATCAGTCTTGGAAGGCAGCGGAATCAAAGACGGTGTTATAACAGCAAATATTCGATGCGATACTTGTATTAATTGGGAAGGTGGACACGAGGACCCAAACAGCTCGTCGAGCTCTTGGATTTGGGCCGTGAAATACGGAAGCCCACTCAAATCAAATAGTCTGTCAGCACTTATCACAGAGCATGATAGCTCTGGTATCGCAACTTTGAACCTTCAGCAAGCGTCTGGAGGCGCCTCCAGTAATCCATTCTTGGACTCAAGCAACATTACCACCACAACAATGGGACAGGCAACGACAGAAGCAAATTCAGTCCAAAAGCTCCGAATTGCCCACGCTGTTATTATGAGCCTTGTTTTTATCATACTACTCCCTTCGTTTGCTTTGATTCTCCGGGTTTTTCCCTCTTCAATGATCGTCAATATCCACGCAGCCTCCCAAATTGTGACACTCGCACTTGCTGTTGCTGGACTAGGAATCGGAATAGCGATGGCCAGAACACTTCATTTGGTTCAAAGCTACCATCCGATTATTGGGATATTTACTGTCTCTTCTCTTTGCCTTTTCCAACCCGCTATGGGCTTTCTTCAACACAGATACTTCCGAAAAACAGGAGGGAAGGGTAGTTTTGCGTACTTACACCGGTGGACTGGGCGTTGTCTCATAGTTCTTGGTATTATTAATGGTGGCCTAGGGTTCCGTCTTGCGGGCGTTGGCAGCTCAGCTGCCCCAAAAGGGGCAATTGTGGCTTACAGCGTGGTCGCTGGGGTAGCTGGGCTTGGATACCTTTTGGGAACCATATGCTCTTGCGGCTGGAAATCACGGCATATCAGTCCATAATTATAACATATTTCCATTCAACCCCTAAACCTGGGGGCTGCACGATGTGATTTCCTTTCGCTATATGGTATTTTTCCGTTCCTTATACCCTATTTACTTTATGCCCAATTTTATCCAAGTAGGTTCGCCGCAGTGATTATTTCCTGTCACTTAATTGGATGAGTGCTAAATTTCCAGAAAGTGACACCTAGTCCCTGCAGCCCAATTTTCTCCATATTTGTTCAAGATTTTCTGATGTTGCTGATTTGAAAAGGTCTCCTATTGGTTTACGCATCAATTACCCCATTCGGACCGAGCACTCTTCCCTCAACCTTCTTGCTGTCTGACGATGCGAGGAATTTTTCGCGCCGCCTACCCCAAACGGCTAGTATGCTACTTGTGCCTCAAGCCCCGTTAAAAGATCTTCATAATTGTCACTCTTATCCATGTATCGATTGGCATGCCAGAACCATCTTTATTGGCCGAACGGGAAGAGCTGCCGCTTGTTATGGGGGCTATTACTACTTGGTTTCCTAACCGGTCAAAAAAGGGTCGCCTTACAGTTTCGTTGGGAGACCGATATGGGGCCAATTTTCCACATATAAATTCCTGCATTTTTTGTCCACTCCGAATTTTCGAAAGGATTGATTTGTTTTTCGATTCATCACAAGATCCTGGCCCTATTACTTGCCAACAACAAAGACACCGCCCGTTAAACTATTACCAACAACTACGAAATCTCAAAATGTGCCTTTTCCTGTTTCCATACCTTGCAAAGAAGTATAAGGCGAGGAAGAGCGCCCAAGTCAACACAGAATATTGTGCAACCCCGCCACGATCGGTCCCAATCAACAATGGGAGCCCGGTCGGGATGGAGCCGAAAGAAATGGAAAGAAGAGATCCAGTACCTTCAGTACCTGGAAATTGAAGACCACATGGTCAGTATATCTTCGCATTCCTAGCATTCCTGGTAGAAATTCCATGGTAACATGTGGCATATAGTGGTAAAATACACTTCTTGAAGTATGTACCGGTTCTGCATGAGGCTTTGCAGGGGGAGTTTTTGAGATGGTATCTCAGGGTGATTCAGGGCCAGATAAACAGCGGGATTTTTTTTTTCCTTTTCTTATTTAAAACTAGGTGGGTTGTTTTTAATATTGGAAAAAGTCTTCTCATATCATCATGTGGATTAATTATGCTGTCTATCGCTCCCTCATTCCATGACTGCCTGCGATCATGTCCAACGAATGCCCTCCCGCCACATACTGGTACATCGTAAACGCTTGTTGATTGCCAGTTGCATGTTCTATTTTGCGAAAGGTTTTCGAAGTCCACTCTATTCCTCTCGCTCCCAATCCTCCGTATTCCGAGGCGATATACAACGGCCAGAGAAGCCGAAATGAACCCCCAATACCCACCTCCCCTGATTGGAAATGGTAAGGCACACTTGCGAAAACGTCTTCAGCCATCTGTTGGCAAGTAGTGGCACATTGATAGTGTAGCCGATTTCGACCGGGCAGCCCTTTTTCATCCGATGAGCGAGCAAGCAAATATTGAACGATTTTAAGGACGACAATCCGTCCTTGCCGACACTGATTCCATATGGAAGCAATACCGACGGTAGGATAAACATGATAGTCTTGTCCGTAGACTGAGCGGTCTGCACCAAAATCGGGAGTTATGGTATCTGCACTGGTTACGTTGATTGTCTCATAAGTCCACTCGGGGTCAATAGAATCACACCATGAGCTTAGGTATCCATCTAGCTGAAGAGCCCTTTCAATGAAAATATTCAACCTCTCAGTGAGGGTATTCTCAAAAAGGGCATCGTTAATCTCAGCAGATAGATCCCCTATCGCCATAAGAATCTCGAAAAGTCTCTCAACTATTTGAGACTTAGAATTGCCCAGAGACATTGCTCGGGCTGTCAACTCCTTCATAATGGGAGGGGTTTTTCGTTTGCAGAACATGTTATTCGTAGTCTAAAAAATATTTCGGATTTGTTAGAAATATTCAATTGGCAGCTTCCCGCGCTTAGAATTAGACCTCGGATAACCCACAATTTGAGCCCGAATAACCGAGAATAATTCCATTCCAATGCGGGTTTGTAGCTGATTCGTACCCCGTAGTTCCAAAACTTTCATTGCACCATTGACATGGGTCAACCAGCGACTGCCCATTGAATTGATTTTGTCACTAGTAACTGACTGCCAAGAAATTTTATCAGATTAAAATCACATTTGCTGGATCATATCACCCTACCTCATACATGCTAAGCGCCACTACAGCCATGAGCGTCGCGTCTGACGTGTACATTGTCTTGTCTAGCAGGGCTTCATTTGTGGCTAGTAAGGCACTTCCATACTGTTGATAAGCCATTTGAAGCAGACGTGGTGACTTCTTGATTTTTGCCAGGCTTACAAGTCCCACGGCCTTGATTGAGGCCTGTAGGGCAGGCGAGGGGTCGCTGTGTAATAAATTCGGTAAATATGCAATGATGCCGCGGCTTCCTTCAGTTCCAACATAGTATGAAAACGTATGTTTGGTGACATATTCGTCTAGTGATAGTGGCATAGAGGTGATTGGAAATAATATGGGGCGTTGATCTTTCGAGGCAGCTTTATTCCGAGACTTCAAAACCACTTCTTCGCTGTGATCATAGATCCGTAAAGCTGTGAGATCTCGGTAGCCCGTGCATTTACCTCTTACCCGAAGACATTGTGAGCAGGATGGCCTTTGAAGGTCGCACTGCTGTAATCAGAGACTGAGGCCTGCGGGCAGGGATTCATTTAAACCATACCTTGAGACGCCGTAGACGGCACAGCTCACAAGCTTGGCTAGGCTTTCCTCTGTAGACCATGGCAAAAGAAAACCTGCTTGTATGGCGAATTAATGTTATTGTATGGTGGATTAATATTAATGGGCTCGGAGAACATCAACGGGCACATGAGTTCGTAGGGATGGTTGACATTTAACCAGCTGAACTTGATTTCAAAGTGGGGGCCAAAAATAATGCTTGGTGCTTGACCTCAGGGGCTGTGCAGAACCAAGCATCGCTGGCAGAATAATCTTATTCATTCGACAAACCACAATCTAGGGTTCCTGGCGGCGGTCAAGCGCCCAGTGCAATACTGGACCGCCTTACGCGTAGCCTCGTGAGTCGGCTCCGCTGAACTCCGCAAAGCGGTCCCCACCATAAGGCTATTCTGTCGAAAAGAAGAAGCTGCATAATTCTGTGAGGATACACAACTTCCACTTTGCATCCGGATATGTCATGGTTATTCGGTTTCCTGCTTGTTTTATATAATATTCCAGGTAAATCGGCACACAGCGTCACAAGACTCGACTCAACATGGTAGTGAACATTCAACAGCCCCTGCCAGGTAGTTCAAATAATTAGACAGCATCACGTTGAGCATCGGCGTCCATTGGATCGCACGTCTACGACTTGTAGAGTATCCTAAAATATTGATATATATCGAGAAAAAGAAGCTGCATAATGTAGCGAATGCTTAGTTCTTGGAGTGGGGAAACGGCGGTCTACAGGATGACTCAGGATTAACTACGTAAGACTACCCCGCTGGCAGAGGGGCAGACAATCAGACAGCTTCTCTTGATTATGTTTCTATTTCTCCTTCCTCCTTAGCACTCCTACTATCCCCGCCAGAGGCTGGACCTAATTCACAGATCGGTGTAGCCTTATCCTAGTTCTTATTGAACTGAGAACAGAGCGGTCGCTGACTGCGAACCAGGGTCGCATCTAGGGATTGTGGAAGAGAAAGAGAGGACATCTAGGGATAGTGTAGAAGATAAATGAATGTCTGAGTTGCTAGAAACAGCTGGGTAGGCCCTACATATCACATCTCCTGTCACACCGCTAGTTTATGCCTATATGCTACTTCCCCACTATAATATTTACGTAGTTCTGTGATATCTGGTTCTTTGTGCACCTCATATTTTGAGATCGCAGTCTCGAATCCGCTGAGCTATACAATTGAGGTCTCAACAAACTTTTCTGGGAACCTCCCAAAAAGGATTTCTAAACAGATATATAGAGTGATGATTTGTCCTGTATATCCGGGAGGGGAGACCAGCCTTTCTGCCCGCAACGACGGTGCAGTACCACGCTTGATGCCTCCTCCAGTGATCGACCGGAACCCTAAGAACGCTATCAGGATGATACATTGTCCTCGTAACCAAAGTGAGAACTGCACAGCCGCTGTAGATTAACTTAACTAGGTGTTCGAATTTACAGTAGTCTTTCACATAAGGGAGGACGTGAAAGTACCATGTCTAAATACTATGGCATATCTATCCCTTATCTAGAGACATTTCATGAATCAAGGATTTTCAGAAGATGATTCAAAGATCTTCTCGTAAATCTCGATCAGTATTTGTGCATCAGCCTGCAGTGCAGGAGAGTTGTTTCCATTGCGCAGGAGGAACTGAATTGTGCGTTTGAGGAGACGCCTGAGGACGTCTCGCTCGATAAGCTCAGAAAGACTGGAGGTATAGGTCGCGGAAAGGACGAGCATGTTTCCAAATTGCCTATGATAATCAATATTAGGGCAGATTCAATAGGAAAACACAGGAGATGGAATTGCATTAGAAGCACATACGTATGAGCGAGACTGA
Organism: Penicillium macrosclerotiorum; assembly: GCF_028827735.1. NCBI lineage: Eukaryota > Fungi > Ascomycota > Eurotiomycetes > Eurotiales > Aspergillaceae > Penicillium > Penicillium macrosclerotiorum. Next base: position 418,860 of record NW_026643088.1, read on the forward strand.
AGATGTTAGGGATCAGAAGTCTACCCTCAATTCCATCGAATGCCTCCGTGTTCAAGATAGCAGATTCTATGCAGACTCGGCATGCATGGTGGAGCTTCTCGGGGAGTTCTCTCAGGCTACCATTAGGCGGAGTCCAGTTGTCCGAACCAAAATGTGGGCCTAGTTTCTCATAGTGTAGAATGCTATAGAGCAATGGGCGGCGAATGATATACATAGTGCTATAATACGTAGCACGCATGCGAGCAGCATTGATATCAGTAGCGGGTGGATCTGTATCATCCCACTTGATGATGTCTGGGAGGCCCATGCGCCATAGATCGAGGCTCATGCTATGTCCTTCTTGAGCCATGGATGACCATGTAATTTTGTCATAACTTGCATCCCTATAAAAGTCTTGGTAGACACGCTGGAGGGTACCATATAAGTGGACCTGGGCAGAATAGAACGGCATGATCATGACCATCCTCTGTACAGACGGCTCATCATGGAAAGCCATCGTATAGCGCCCATTTGGTATCTCACTTTCGACCTCAGATATACCAGTGGCTGGAAGATCGACGTCCCAGAAAAATTCACTCTCCAATTGAAGACAAGTCCAGTAAGCAAATTCAAACAGGTCTTTGGAGGCCCCCTCTTCCAATGTCCCATACCTTTTCATACGAAGAATTGTCTGACACGTGTAGGCAGCCTGGGAAATCCATCCATGGGCATGCATGGGGCGTGCCAAGTGGCCGGCATACAGACCAGCAAGTAACCTCGCCTGTGCAAACTCTAGCCCGATTCCACCATGAAGACCAGCAAGAATCCGAGAAGCAAACCCATAAAGAGCCAAGCCTGGAATGACATGCAAACTCCGTTTATGTTCAAAATGATTGTCAGGGCAAGAAGTTTTCCTTTTGCTAGAATCTTCCTCCTGCTCCGATGTAAAAATCGAAAGCGAGCAGGAAGGGCCAATGAATCGAGATGTATTGTCGAAAGAGGATGCAATCGGGGTAATAAATCCAGACTTGGAATGTGTAGAGTTGACACTATTGGTGACGTGTCTGTCGTTCTTAGATGGTGTTTTCTTCAAGGAATTTGGGACGCAAGGGATATCTTGGTGGTTAAAGATGACCTTTTCATCCACAGTATGGCCAGGAAATGAAAATTTGGATTCGCACATAGCACCAAGGGCGAGAACAAGAAGAACGACAGCATCTCCAACATCATAGTCGACAGGCACCCTTAGAGATGCATGAAATAGGCCAACTGAGTCCCATCGGATACCATGAAAATCTTCGTCAGAATCTGAGTGGGCGTATTCGAACTTTTTGCCAGAACATGAGAGTTTAGTGTCTGTTGTCGACAACACAGTTTTCGGGGAGTGCTTTTTGATGAAACTATCCAGCTTCATGATCCAAGCACTTTGCGAAAGAAAAGGGTGTAGCTTATGCATGTGGTCGAAATAATTTCTATAGTATCGATGAACAGTCCCACCATCTAGTTGCAACCAACCATGTTCGTCGATTTCTGCATTTTCATCAGAGGAATATTGTACATTCGGAGTTTCTCGCGTCTGGACTTGTTTGGACTGTTTTCCTTTAGAGTCGCCCTCATCTAAAACGTCGTGGTTGACTGGTAATCTATCGTCATTTGTGTATGGAATATCGACCTGAGCACATAAAATAGAACCCAAGTCGCACTTCAACTCTAGATCCCTCATATATTCCACATCATACTTGTAGTTTACTAGCCGCTTGATCGAGGGCCATTCAAGAAGCGTATGCACTGCAGCTAAATGTTCTATTAAAATCGACAGCTCGAATGCATCAGTAACATATAAGCGAGATTGCCAAGGACGGACGTACTGCCTTGTATGACGATGCCTCTGATTTCTTCAAGCAATTCGGACATGCATGCGACATTTTCATTAACACATAGAAAATTTTCAAAGACGGACGTATGCCTTTCTGTGACGATATTTCTGTTTTCTTCAAGCAAATTGAACATGCATGCGACATTTTTATGGACGCATACATTGGCATGGAAGGACGCACGCTTTTCTGTATTGATTCCATTGAATTCTTCAAAATAGTTGAACATGTGTGCGATATCTTTATTGGCGCATACAAGATTGTCAAATACCGGTTTATCCCAATTTGTGGTGTTTTGGATTTCTTCAAGCAAGTTAAGGACGTGCTGGAGACTCATCACTTTAAATGTACTCCCGTCCTCGTAGCCTTGCGAAGATTCTATGGAAATAATTAGTCAGCCCAGGCATATCCCCTTCCTCTTCATACTGAACATCTCAGTGATTCCAGTCAAGCTTGAAAAGGAAAATATATACAATGGCCGCTATGGAGGCGGGGTGATCAGCTCGTGCTGGTGACATACCTGAAAAGGCACTATTATTTAAACCCTTTGAAGTTTCCATCAAGGGTGTTGCGAAAATAGGCTCCGCATGTACCTGACGTGGGTGCAGTTGGTTTTGGTGCTTCGGTTGTTCTCCTACAGAGGCATTGTCCAGCTCTTTCATCGTGTTGCGTTCCAAAGTTGCCTCACCCTGGACTGGTTTGATACATCCTCGCCCTAATTCACTTCGGAAATGCCGTCGAAGATTTGATTTGCGAGCGTAACGTGAACCACAGCCCCAGCGCGCACCGTTTTTCAGTGTACCGCCGCATACCCAATTTCTTTCACCTGTGTGCAGCTGTTCATGTGTTTTCCGGTCATTATCTCTGGTAAAAGCCCTTCCACATACCTCGCAAACGAAGGGCCGCTCTCCGGTATGAGTGAGTAGATGATTCCGTAGGTTGAAGGCTCTAGTAAATCTTCGCGGGCATAGAGTACATGGAAAGCTTGCTGACGGCGGCCGCACATTTGGATGCGGAGATCGCATATTCAGGTCCAGGCCTTCCATTTCTTGTTATGTTTTGTTCGGGGTAGATGTGCTATGTTAACGGAAAGAGTAGTGATTTTAAAGATAGAGCAGAGTATGATAGATCTGGTGGAGAACTCTGGTCAAAGAGCGGTAAATTTAAGCCTCTTATAGGATGGGATCCTTAGATCTTGTAGAATTTTGAACTCCTGCTCTATCGTAACAATACGCTGGCTTGAATAATTATGGCCCACCACTGGCCTATCATGGCATTACAAGCTGCAAGGCTCAATTGAGGCTGATACAGTATCAGTAATGCTGGCACAGGCTCAGTGGGGCTTGGAAGACATAATCGGAATCGTACTTTTGTTGTAGGCTCTGCTGAGCAGGAGGCAATCAATCACACCGCTTATCCACTAGTTCACCGGAGAGCCATCCAATTGAAACCACGGTGGCTTCGGTGTTGCTGAGACGCTGCAAGGCCTTCCCTGCGATCAATCTCTTTGACCATGTATTGACTGCAGAGAAGAATTGGCTGTTGAGACTACACAGTGACACGATTTCGGTGGGCTGTGGCTACCTGTCAAATTTCCTGCACTGCACAGGCTCATTCCGCCTATGCGTCCTGTACCACATCCTTTCAGCACTGACATAGACGACATAGCCAGGGGCTCCTTTGAGAATACACAGGCCCACCCATGAAATTATCATTTCATTCTACCAGGCTTGGTAAGGCTATATGTGATAAACTTGCAGAACCTTGGCTCCTTGTTCAAATGGCAACATGTTGAACAGCCAGGGATGCCGGAGAAGTTGCGTTTAGGACCGCCTTCTTGGCTCTTTCACAAATTTGGCCTACAAAAAGTACTTTCCGCCCCACGCCATCACTTGCACTGGCTCCATAGCCTCTCTTAGGTTTATCAACAACAACACAGGTTTAGTCTCTCAATAAGTTTGCATGGGCTCAAGGATTTGCATAGGCCCAAGGAGCTCGGTAGCAAAATCCATTCAATCACCTTTCTTGGAATAAGCCACTTGTCTTTCTATAAATATGTTCTCTGTCTCGGTCTATTTGGAAAGTAAAAAAATTCATCTTTCAGTCTTTGAAGCCCTTTGGCACTTTTAACATTTTAAACCACGCATCCTTACTCTAGTTCCTATAATCTATTCTTTGAAATTTGACTCTATCAGCTGCTTCATGACGCCAGAATTAATATGCTCGATTGTTTTTGGCATTCTGATGGCGCTGTTTGCTCTATGGGGAATTGTGCAAAGCTCCCTTCAGCGGCAAGTCCGAGGTGAGCTGGTCCACGTCTTCTCATTGAGACCAATACTTGATCCTCATCTCAAGCTTAGATATCGAAGCCCAGCGAGATCGCCAATATCTAGCCTCTCTATATATCAATCGAAATTTTGTCGAGTCAATCGTTATCTATGGCCAGAATGCTGTCCAAGCCCGCGACGTCGTTGGGGTGATGACAGAATAAAGCCCGATTGGCGCCCCCCGGCTTGGATCATGAACTTATCAAGACGGACTGGAGTTGACTGTAGTAAAGGATTATTTATTTGCTGGTTTTTCTTCTTCGCCGATTTTGTATAGTTGTAGCCTGGGGAGTTAGGTACAATAAAGATTAGAAAAAAAGGGCAATAATGGCTAGTCAATGTTAGCTAAATTCCTATCTATTATAATTTAGTAGTATAAAGTTAAAATAGAGTAAATGTATTTAATAGCACGCTATCTCCGTTCAATTCCCTTCCTGGACTGATGTGGCGTTTTATGGGAAAGGAAATTGGGAAGTCACACAGGCGCATACATTAGGGAGATAAGTATACATATCCCCAATGTATCCATTCAGCTCACCTTTGCTTCTTTGTGACTATGTGTGCTTGGAACGAGCACTTGGCTATCAATATTGTTATTCTCCAAAGTAATCTATGTTTTTTTTAACATTTTGAGATCGCTTTGAACCCGTTATCCAACGTTATATTTGACTGCTCTTAGAAACTAAAATTATGGGCAATAAAGTAGACAAGTTGTGGCAAGAGACTAAGAAGGCCGATTGACCGCTGTAGTGCGTCGAGCAAGTCAGAATTGAGCAGTTCAAAAATTCATCTGATGTGTTTGTCAACTGTCCCTGAGCGATCCTGTACTCCATGAAGTCAAAAGCTACGTTGATCGCCGCTTGATCGAATTGATAACTGTCGAATTTACCGTAGTTCCATTCCTCATCAGCGGTCATTACTTCCAGTAGCTAGGCCTTAAGCTGTAACGGCGGTTTATGAAAGTGCTAATTCTCGCGTGGCAGTATCTGTGGAAGAGCGAGACATGCTTCCCACTACTAACTCCGCATTCTAGTCTTGTCTGCAGCCTGCAGCGCTCTCTTTAAAAGTTCAAGGAGCACCTCTTGGTCTTCGAGACCGATGAAAACCCACACTAGAATCTCATTAAGCCGATGTCCTTTGGCCCAATCTTTCTGGTTCTGCATAACCAACTGGGCATAAGGTAGCGCAATGGTACCGTTCGCACCGAAGGATGCCTTTGCACACCGGGAAGTTGTCGAAGAACGCCGAAGAACTTGCGTACTGTCAAAGTCGACCCAAAATACAGAGCCGAACCCGGGCTCGAACTCATCTGTGGCTGGGCGCATAAAGCTACAGTAGTTTTTCCGCGACCACCAGACGCGGCTGAATAGATAGTAGTCATATAAGAAGGCGCAACTCTCAGGCACTCGTTCACTTTTTCTTTCATCATAGTAATTCTGACTTTTTGTAATATTTCGAGCATACTTCTTTTGATCGTTAAATCGCACAACATGGCATCTGAAAGGGCTTCTCCTGTCTGTCGGCTGGGGCTTGACGCCACCCAATAGCCCCACGAATGGTTTCAATAGTTCTCAAGCTACCTTAAAGGACCTGAAGCAGCTCTATAAAGTCCTTGAGAAGGTATTGCTCAACCTTGCCAAGACGCAAATTGCAGATGCTCCTATTTTCCAGTATCATTTCCAACCAGGCCCTGACGTTGGTTCACCTAGAGCAGTTGCTGGTGAAGCTCACCGATGCCAGAAATAAGCAGGAAAAGAAAGTTGAGACTGATCTCAAAATTCCGATCTGAGGGCCTCACATATCCGTAGAGGTGGATGGTGTCTTTAGATGAACAACCAATATTAATAGCCAGTATAGTCGACTCTAGATACAAGACGTAGCGCGAGGAAACCAAAGAAAGGTGGCTTCCTCTCAGCTGCACCCTGTGAACAGGGACTTGTGTATCCCGCAATGAATGACCACTGCAGGAAGATGGGGCCAAAAATTGGGATGGGGCGCGTGTCTCGGGCATTTCGCCTCCTTTTCCAGGACGTTCCAACATGGGCACAGCACCTTGATAGAACGAACACAATCTCGAAACGAGATTTTGACTGTGATAAAGCCCTTTCCCAAGATAGCTAGTACAGCCTTACGAACGTTGCTTTCTCGTGAGAATGAATGAACGAGGGTCCACTTTCTTCAATTATCCATCCCACATCCTAGATATATAAAGGAGTACGGCCTTATTAAGCAATTTCCTCCAAGTATTCAAAATTCTTCTACTTTCCTGCGCCCATATCATATACTATCTGCAATGAACTCCTTCGGCGGAGATGGCTCCAGCCCTGTCCAAATGTCTCTTATACATGTCCTCTTTCCCGATTTCAGTATGGTTTCTGCCTTGCACAGCAGCTGCTTGCGGGTAACCTGGACAGCTAAATTTGCCTCCTTTGTACCTAAGGAATGCTTGTCCTCTTCACTCGCTATGCGGCCAGCTATGTTGGGGAGCTAGTGAGAAGTTACTTCAGTTTATAATTCTTCCCTTGTGATGGGATGAGTCGACAGCCAACAGCTTCGACAATCTATGTCTCATATTGTGACGAAGCTTACGACATGCTAGTCGGTTGGATAGCTCACCAACCATTTGTCCGCAACGCTCACTCAATAATTGCTGGTGTGAGATCGCCACAGCGAACAACTATTCAAAGCCAAGAAAAGAAAATGCATGTGACCTTCTCGCCTTAGGATAGATCTTTCCCTTTTTAGTATAAGGGACACCTACGTATCCTCCACTGCACTGTTATAGACCATCGAGAAGATATCTACATCTCCTCTATTAGCTTTTATCTAAACATTTTCAAACAGCTCATTGAAGAGTGCCGAGGAAATTAGCTTATTAGTATTGACAAAAAGATCACTATCTTTGAGCACAGTGAAGGAGACTGGAAGAAGACTAAATTAAGACCAATTCGACCCGTTCTTAACAGTCACTATGGACATGGAAGTACAAGGTGACCTGTTAAGAGATGTGAAGGACTTCGTGAATGAAGATATGCAGAAGTGGTACGCCGATCGCGGGATCCCCTCCCAACGAGGCTACCTTTTGGACGTCCTGGAACCGGAAAATCCAGCTTCAGTCTCTCCCTGGCCGCGGAATTTGAACTGGTCATTTATACGCTTCAACTGTCAGGGATTTCTGACAACAAGCTGATGAAGCTATTTTCTGAGCTTCTACCGCACTGCATTGTTCTCCTAAAGGACGTGAACACCGCTGGGATGGGGCGTAGGGACGACTCTGATATATTCTTGGCTAAATACCCCTCAGGCTGACCCTAAGGTTAAGACACATCGCAGATGTCGTCCACTGAGCCACCCGTCTCCCTAGTGACCTCCCGTCCCACTGCGAAACATCTTCACCCACTCACCCCTCGACTGCTTAGCCAGTACTGATTTTGCTTCATTGTATACCACGCTCGTACGCATAGCTGTCCTGAAACCACCTTGTGGGCTTAAACGGCCGATTGGAGATTCAGGAGTGCCTATCTTGCATCCTTGTTTTGATTAAAATTTTCAGGACCTTGTTGATCTTAGTCAAATATTCAAAGTCCGCCGATACGATTGCAGCCGATTGAGTCAGTTCCTAACAGTGTGCCCACCCTCCGCTACTAGCAAATATTCATAATTCCATGACGTTTTTCATACACTTCGGGGCAATCAGTGGGCTTCTTTGATTTCCTTGCAGCCAATTCCTTCGTCTAACCATCCGCAGAGGCCTTCACACCTACGACAAAACTTTTTTATATCTCGGTACAGACAGCCATAGAATTAATTGGTCGAGAAAGGGGCTTTGCGCTCAAGGATATCGATGATACTGAGTGCTGCCACACTGCATTATTCAACCGAGCTTGAAAAGAATGTTGCGTTTCTTAGTTTGTAATCTGCAAATCGAATGTAGGTCATATGAACGACTAGCTACATCAAAACTAATGCCCCTCGCGTAACCTAACATAACTAGGACGTAACCCGGGGGTTAAGTTTTAGGTCGAAGACTCTGACATGGTCTTTTGCCCAGTGTCCCTAGTTATATACTGGTCCTAATTTAAGGCTCCAATACCAGATACCAGAATTCAATACTGCAAGCCAGAGAGAGCTTGAGAATGACTTTCCTCCCACGGATACTTTTGCTCTACCGATTTGATCAGGTCCACATGAGCAGCACTTCGGGGGTTGATGGACAGTTTGAAAGGAGCAGGATGGCTGATGACTCCTGGGAGGAAGTTCAAATTAACGTCTTGTACTTTGCCATTTTCTATCGGCTTCGTGATGTTGAAAACTGCCAAAACTCGTGAAACAGTCAAGAAGATATTCGAATCCGCCAGGGTTCGCCCTGGGCAAGCTCGACGACCGAATCCGAACACCAACAGGTGAGGATCCCTCTCAGGAACATGTCCATCAGGTATATCCAAGAAACGCTCTGGCTTGAAGCTCATTGGGTCATTGTAAACACTTGGGTCGTGCGTAAATGCCCTATCCCCCAGACTCAGGATCTAGACGCACGATTCAATATTTGGAAAGAAGTCGACTTACCACAAATTTGACAGGATTGCGGAGCCTTTAGGGATAAAATATCCATTACACATATCGTCCTCAATTGACGCATGGGCTACATTCATTGGAACAACTGGGTGCCATCGGAGGACTTCCTTAACCAAAGCATTGATATAAGGCAGATTCTCTCGGTCTTTAAACTCTGGCAGTTTACCCGTGCCGATGACTGTTTCGAGTTCCTGCTGGGCCTTTCTCTGAGCTTCCGGGAAAAAAGCCATGGCAAGGAAGAAGCTTGCAATGGAGGACACCGTCTATAATTCTCAGTTCACGGGGAATCGGATTCTATTTGAATGGGCCAAACTCACTGTATCCGCTCCCCCGGCATAGAGTGATCCAGCAGACCATTTGATGATATTTTCCTCTTCCGACCCAGGGCGTACAGGATTCTCTTGAAGAATATTGGAGAGAAAAGACGGAACAAACTTCTCATTCTTCATTTGTTGTTTCACAAACGCAAATGGTATATCGCTGAATTCCCTTGCTTTTGTTTTATAACCCTGTGCAGTTTTGATGAACCCTGCGCCTGGGAACCAAGAAGGCATGTATCTCACTAATCACAGCGTTAAATTTGGCTCAAATTCAGAATTTTTGTCAAGGAAAGCGCACATATAGGAATAAAATCCACTGCCCATGTTGCGGGAAGCAAAGCAAAGGAAAAGTCTTCCATAGCCTTATCAGCGAGATCAACAAGAGGGTCTCTCTTGTGCGGTTCAATGGTATAACCGTAGCCAATTTTCAAAACTATTGCTCCAGCCTCTCTGTTTGTCTAATTTAGTACACATCTTGTATTGCAGAAATTCAGTGATGCGGTGGCCTAACTTTCTAATATGCTGTTGCAGCTTATCGGGTTCTTCAAGCACCCTCAACAGAAACCGACTGACCTCCGCTGTCTGTATTTCATTAAAGCGAGATACTGATTTATTAGAGCCGATTTCCTGGTACAAATGTTTTCGAGTCTGTCTAGTGTGGTCTGGGTTTCTGAGCGCCCCGAGGACATTATTCCATCCCGACCTAACGATTTTAATGAAATTCCATCTACCTTAGAGCAAGGACCTACATGTCAGTAAAATTCTGCTGCGGTCGCGACGAATGTATGACCGATCGTTTCTCCAATAATTCCACTGCCAGTTGGGCATTGTTGAGAATGATGAGGTTCTTCCCCATCACAGTGAGGGAACTAATAGGTCCTAATGAACAAGTTCAGCTACCAATATTATCAATAATCAAGAACTGTGTCTATACCATATAGATCCTTATGTTTAAGCCAATATTGCCATTCTTGGTCATTTGGTCTAGGCAAATCACCCAAATTCCCGACCAGAGGCTTCCGTGGGGGCCCTGGAGGAAGAGGCCGATGATCTTTCTTGCGGTTAAGAAATGCAGCTATCACAGAAATTCCAAAAAGAGTGATCAGAATGCTAGCCCAGAGTTTGAAAAGCATATTGAAATACGAGATGGTGATGGAAGAGTGTGAAACTGACAAGAGATAGGTAGCTGTATTCTGGGCTGGGCTGCTCTTAAATCACCGGAAGAGGGGTTATGTCTCTTCACTGCACCTCCACGGTGCTAGGTAGTAGCTTCTAGTATTATATTGCAGGGTTTATGCGTAAAGTCAAACTGCAATTTCTCTCCAATAGGTCTCTCTCCACCTTGATGCATGCTGAGCGGGATGGCTATCCGCTGACTGGGTGTTGTGTTGTCGGTGGTTGCATGGATATTATCATCCCTGTCCGCGAAAAATCCGTGGCTCACACAAGCCAAATAATGCATATAATCACGGTATTATGAGTGGTTGATACCACACCCATTGATGCTCTTATATAATAATCTCAATCACATGTGGTAAGACTCCAACTTCAGATCGTCATTTTTGACGTACTTTTTTTTCAAATCCTCGTTGAATGACTGGGATTTTTGCATCAGTTGACTCATCATCATTCTCTCAAAAATATTGAAAGCCCCCTCAGATGCTTACATGTGAACCAAAAAGTCCTATCTTCCGTTTCGTTGCCAGGCTTCAACTTGAAGCCATGCAAACCACTGAAGATCCAGTTACCACCCAATTTGCCACGACAAGAAGATCCGGAAGAGGAGTTGGAGATAGCCAAGGCAAAAAATTATGACTAGTCAAGAGTTACCTTAAACCCCTCCTCAGGCGCAAATGCGCCTTGCTCGTTGTCATTCAGTGAGACAATCCTTTTGAGGAATCTAATGTGGTAAGTTAGGAGAGCGGCGAGGTCCAAAAAGAGATCAGCACAAAGACTTTTCGGACTTTCTTGATACAATCAGGTGATAAGTGTGATATTCGCACGGCTACTAGTACCACAAATGATGGTGCATTGGTGAGGATTTCAGTTTCGATCATCGCGATAAAGTGTGCGTGTTCGATTTCATTCCAGACAGAGCGCCAAATCGCGTCAGATTTACTGTGGGTTAAATGTACCTCTTTCTAATAACACAATCAATTACATAGCATGTACATTCCATCATTTCTGCATTTTCAGAAGACCGCAATGAACTCTCGATATCCTTGGCCTGTTTAGCATCCATTGATTGTTTGTTAATGGCCCGCACTGGATTTTTTGCGGTCGGCAACTCGACCGTCACGAACCTGTGCCTTGACAGTCATTCGTGTTATCCTTTTCGATAAACAATTTGACGCTAGCTTCTCAGTCAAAAAGGGACATCATTCAACGCTATACCAAAGTATCTCAGCTTAGGTACCAGTGTATTAGCAGATCTTATGTTACTGCACCCGCGTTAGCAGAGCGAACCCTGAGTACAGGGTTGCTCTCGTGCCAAAAGAACCACAGGCTGAAGAGGGATGATATTTGTACACGAAGAGAGCAATTGAGAGAATTTTTTGCAAAAAAAAGATCAAGCTTCGTAATATGAAACCAGTATGAAAGCATACTATCTTGGTAATAAATTTCCCGGAGGACTAGATAACCAGGCCACCTGTCTATCAAGACTATTTACAATGCTCCAATTCCAAAGAAAAAAGAAAGGATTATGCACGCCCAATCCAAGCAAAGCTCTATTCTGTCACACTATCCTGGATACTTCGCAAAGTACTTGATTTGTGCGCAGGATCAATAGCAGCTGCATTGCGTGCACGTCTTCGGGCATCTGTCCAAAGCATAAACTCACCATAGCTCTTGGGCATGACATTGATGTCTTTTTCGACAAGGAAAGTGTAGTTGAACATGCCAGTCGACTTCTTGGTGCCGTGCTCGACATCGCGGACCTTCGAGTCGACTCGCACCTGCACGCGAGTAAACTTACTGTGCCCGCCTTCTCGCTCCTCGGGTTCGGTGTACGCGACTGTAGCGCGCAGGTACAGCACGCTGCCAACCGGGACGGGATTCTCAAAGGTGCTGGGGTCAAGGGCAAGGAAGTTGGGACGAGCGTGCGCGAAAGATGCAGCACAGCAGAACGCCAGCTCGAAGGTTTGCTTAAGCAAAAAGCCACCGAAAATCATGAAGTTGTGTCTGTTTCGGTCTTGTGGTTGCATAATCATAGCAGATTTGAGAACAGTGTCACTCATATCAACCTGGTTTTGTGGGCGAATGGCAGGGACTTGCGGGTCTAGGTTCAGGTGTTAATAGGGACTAGAAAAGAATTTAGATATAGGGTGTAATGGTCGGGCTTTGCATACTCAGGTATGACATTTCTTTCGTCCACATGGAGTGGATCAGATTACTCTCCTCGTCATCAGGCGCCTTTTCTAAGAGGCTCCGTTTCCGGAGAGCCTTTTTAGCTTTGTAGTTCTCCTCTCCTTTCTTGAAAAGAGCCTTCTCCTCTTCAGTCTCCACAATTAGAGGAGCCACTGGAGCAGGTCTATAATTAAGAGAAATTAGGTTACTGATATTAGGGGTATAGAGGAGTCATCAGAGGCCATACTTTTTCGTAACTGGATCAAGTGATACCATCGTGAAGGCACAAGTAATCAGAACATCTTCAGGTGTCGCAGGCTGTCCTTCGGGGCGAGCTTTGGCCACTTGCACGGAGACTTCCATACTTGAACGACCAGTAGCATAACTGACTTGGCCACTAAGCTCGAGATCGCAAATTTCCATCAAGGGGTTCTCGATAGTAATTCTGTCCACGGCTGCAGTGACTGTGCTGACACCATCACCAGTGTGGCGATAGGCAATAACACCAGCCAAGGCATCAAGATCCATGACCAAGGACCCGAGTCTAAGATTTAGTCAGTGTAAGGTTCCTTGTCCAGTGTTTTAATGACGAGAGTAGCTATCGTACCGAATGTGCCCAGAGGCATTGAGATAGGTATCTAACAACCACTTGTCTTGCGCCAAGGGCAAAACCTATAGATTCGGTAAAGGGATTAACAATGTGAGATGATTCGAGACACGGAATACCTACGGCACTGTAGTAACTGTCCGACATCTTTTTTGGCGTAAGATCCGGCTTCACGGCCTGTGCCGGTGGTACACCGTCTTCCGATTTGCGGGCTGCCTCACGGCTCTGGGTCAGTGCATCGATCCATGGAGTCTTGACACGCATTGGCATCCATGTTGGTCGAAACGCGGCGTTAGTCGGCGTTGAGCGAAATTCCCGGCTGTTGGTGCATCGCGGTTGTGCGGCAATAGCTGCGCGTGGAGTCAGGGCAGTCGGCGCCAAGCACTTAGGCCGAGAAATAGCAGTCCTTCTTCCTGCAAGTCCAAACATAGTGTGTATATTGGTAGGTAGGTTTAAGGAAGGTGGAAGTGTTAAGTCGAGGTGATTAGTATTCGCGATGACGCTGTTGGGCCCGAAGGGTTGACCCGATTCGGTTAGTGCACAAGCCTTTCCGGGGCATATCGGGAAAACAGTGCCGAAGAACGCCGGGAGGGAACCCGGGCCGGCACTCGAAGGAACTCAGCTCGGTAACATGGTTGGTATGAATAACGATGAAGGCTCCACTAGGCCGCAGAGTGAAGACGCTGGTCCTGGGAGACCACCAGCAGCTCTTCTATTCGCCATCCTCAGTAGATTCTCTGCTTATGTCTTATCGATCCCCGACCGTGGTTAATTGCATATGCGTGCGTGGTCGCTTCGTCTGCACCGTACTGGGCTCAACGCTTCGGGTGTCGTACACTGCTGAGATACAAAGCAAGCGTTTTGATATATCTCAATGCCTTCGCAGTTGGTTTTCTGCATTTTCTGCACACAACAATTCGTATGGACTAGTACTGAGCGAACTAATCGACATGGCTTGATGACTGAGTGATTAAACCAATTGACTTTCCGAATGCTACACAAATAGGAGTGGAGTTCAAGCTGAATAATTATGTCCTGAAAAGTGGCAGCAGTATTTGGCCGTCATTTCAGATCGACACATAGAAACTAGTGGCCTCTCGAGGTCATAAACAATATATATTATTCATAGCGTGATAAAAAATTGAAAATAGGGATATGGAAGTAGATCTAAGATACAAGAAATTACTGGAAATGTCTGGAGTGGACCAGGGCGCTCTATGGCAAGCCTGACATGCAGGCGGGATGAGATAGATCGGCGAACAAGCCACTAAACACCACATATCACGATGGAGGAAAGCCTCTCAAAAAGGAAACAGATGATGTTTGAGTAAAAGAGCGTAGAATTGATATTTCTCCTTGTCGGAGATGCGAAGCTATATCTGTAAAGACTGTGCGCTATATATCTTTTAATCAGAGACCACACATCGTAGGTATCTTCCCTATTACAATAGGTACGTATACTTTATGTCTACTACGAGGTAATTAGGGGAGCGAAAATTAGGAGCAACCGGAAGCTATTTATAGTATATACCAGTAACATTTCAAGAATGTATGTTATATGTTGTTGAATCAGCAGTAATTAGTAGTAACTAATAATACGTATTATACTACGACTAGGGAATTGACTGTTGATGCAATGTAAAAAAGGAAAATGAAAAAGGATGATGGGGCAACGGATGTTCGGTCTGCGAAGCCTGCCGTACCAAATCCCATATTGAAAAAAAATGCTAATGCACGTATACTAGGACCAACAAGATTCTTTAGTCCTTTTGAATCTAATGATTAATATACATGTTTTCAGGGACCTATTCATCAGGAATGAAACATCCGCCCAGCAATTGCTGAACCGGTCAACTTTTGCATTCCCAGAGGTCCACCGGTCATGGCTCCAGTCCACCGATCATATGTCCCTATCTTTTGCACGTGGTGTACATTCCGACTTTCGAATTGGTAAGAGGCATCATGTTCCTCATCTTCATCGATCGAAATCCTCCAACCAGTGATATTCATATTCTCCAAGGTCGGGAAGGTGATGTTGGGACGGATCGGACGGACGACTATGCTGTTTTTGTCACAGCTGGACCGAATGATCTTTTAATCTCGAGCAAGATATGCACTGGAGGTAATTCTCTGGTGGGTATCGATATAGTAGAACTAAACGAGGGAATAGGAGCCAACTGCGGCGTGGCCCCAGTAGTACATACATGCAGATTGCCGCTGGCAATGGTAACCATCGTGAATCTGACAGCGCATGATTCGCTCAGGTGAAATAGCTGATCAAACCAGGATCATCGGCACACCCTGAAACCTGAACTAGCATTTGTGATCATGGGTAGACCAAAGCTCCCACTTTGAGACTCCTTCCATACTCGCCCCACATACTTGGAAGTTTGCAAGGCAATACCGCCCCTCCAGCCCGTCTCAATTGATCTGAGGCCAGCTAACATTGCCGATCGGTACTTGCCAGTATTTATCGAGAGCCCTGCGATGAACAGAGGCTAGCAGAGTACACCATTGGCAGAGGAAGCCATGGGGAGTTTTGTGAGGGTCAAGAAAAGGTGGAGATAATATGCTGCATCGGTTCATTGCATATTGACATGTGAGATTTTATCGCCTGGCTGAGCTGCAATTCACAGCGCAGATAGTACAGCTTGAAGGCCAACTGGACCTCGTTCAATGGTAGCTCACTTGCACCGAAATTTTCGACTCCAGCATATCTTTGATTGGCGGAGATTCGCTCTAGCTTCAGTTCCAGAGACGACTGTTCTGACATGATTGACATACCGTATGAACAAAGCAATGAATCGATATTGAACACAGCAGAGAGACGTAGGCCAATTTGAAAGACCTCTGGCGATGGCCCTTAGAGCATACCCTGGCTCCGATGCCTCTAAGGTGTTGGACAATGAAATATCGGGAACGCAAGTTCTATGCCTATTCTCGTATGACGGCCGTGAGTCGTCGCTGCAAGGGTGAAAAAGTAGCAGGATAATTCTAATAGGAATCCACCAACTTCCGGGTTATCTGAAAGACTGCTCAGGCCTTTTGATATAAAAGCAGCAGCTCCATTGATGTGAGTAAGTAAATAGTGCCTGTTACTAAAATTAAAGACTGGGGGCTGTCAGCGTGCAATTCGGTTTGTCAGGCAGAAAAGTTTGAAATACCTCGTGAACACAAAGAAGTGCCGTGATCAGATTATCATCTTTTGAGCTTGTTAGCTAGAGTAACATGTCTCAAACCGCCAAATGGACATGCCTGGTAAATATTTCTCACATCCGGAATTAATACTCCCCAATTTATTTGCTATCGCAGCTTATCGCGCCGCCGCCGCACCTCCGTAGTGCTGGTATGATAATCGCCCGAGCTCCACACACTCCACACCAATTTTACCAAGATCGTCTGCAGAAATGGTCAGGAGACAATGCATCACCATATCATTGCCCATATCTATAGGGATCAGGTAATGGAGAAAGTCCGCACCGCCAGAGACCCAGATTGATGATATCCAATTCGGACATGACACATCGATATGTGATATAAGATGCTGGTTGAAAGTCAAGCTTGGTGCCGCAAATATTGTCATAAGGTTGCTTATTTTCTGAGGTATTGCATGATGATGGTTGAATGTTTGGGTTCGATGTAAGCGGGGTTTGCGTGGGCATAGTCATTTCCACATAAGCAATCAATTTCTTGTTTCTTGCAACCACCACTCACAGGATGGAATTCATCACATTTCTTCTTCCGTGGGCGACATGTCAGACAACCGGCTTTTGACCGTCTCGCAGTTTTGCTGGTACTCATGGAGGCAGAATCTCTCTGGGATGTGAAGAATTTATCCCGGTTCAATGCTTACCGCCACCTGCTCCAACAGACGAGGAACAAGCCATCCTGCACAGTAACCCTGGGTTGAGCTTCCTCTAAGAATCGACTATGAAACCAACATCAAAGCTGGAAGCAATGCCTTTATGAACTTTAACTGAACATTCTTGGACGCTTGTTTGATATAGATCGATTCACGAATCTCTGTCAGCGCCAATATGTTATCTTTCAGTGGTTCCCATCCAACTGATCCCGAGTTGCGTAACAGAACCAACAAACCGGAGATGGGCAACCCTATCACTATCAGTGCATATTGTTGGATAGGTGGTAACGCCACTATCCATCCCGACGTTACTATCAGCGACGGATATACTATTGGTGCAAGAAGTCTGGTTTCACAGCTACTTTGCTTTATCAGACTCTCCAATACAGCGCTGATCGGGCATATTATCTCGCTATTAGGATGTTCGGCCTATCATGTTGCAGCAGACAACCCAGCACTAATTCTTCACAAAGTCGAGTGAAATTTCAAGGAATTACAGGAGGCTCAGCAAACATGAAGTTCTCAAGGTGTGAAACCGCAATGGGGGAACTTTTGTTTGGATGAAATAGTGATATCAGGTCCGCAGTATATTCGAATGCTCACAATGATAAACAAAGTCTTCATGATAATGTTCTAAGTTGATTTCAAAACCTTATAAGCAATAACTAGTCCCAAGTAAATGCTTCGCAGGCTTACTATCATCCGGGCTTTGCGCTGCTGCTCTCGCGAGACTAGATTCTGTTTGTTTTCAACCTTTCTATATAAGCCTTGTTCAAGGGGATCCCAGTACATACGACCACAGGGTGTGGAGAACAGGGCTTCCCGTCCGCTCAGCCGTACTTAAGCCACACGCCGGCAGGTTAGTAGTTGGGTGGGTGACCACCAGCAAATCCCTGCTGTTGTATGTTTTTTGGTATTTTTTTTATTTCTCATATCCTGTCTGTCTATCATGGAAGACTTGGTTTTTGTTACACAAAGCAGATCAGACAGACCTGAAGTGATTCAATTATCATATAGGAGGTCGGGGTATTCCTGAAAAGTCTTCATCTTCTCGCTCGACATGATTCTCGGAATCTTTGACCCATTCTCTTCTTTGAAACGTCGTTGACGTTTGAGTTCCATTCTAGAACAAAAGATTCATTGGTGAACGTAAATCTGGTTCACGGGATAGATGATAATAGATTGTTGCACAGGGAATGGGCGTTGGGTAGGTTCTTTGTTCCTGGCCGGTGAACATCAAAAACAACCAAAGGGATAAATTGAAGAATCAGAGCATATTGCTTGTCGGTCCATCAGTCCTTGGTGGGACCGCGGATGAGTATAAATAATTATGAATTTGATTGATGTTGTTGAAGACCCATTGTCCTCTGACTAGGTCCGCAATGTCCACAAGAGAGCTATCATTGCAGAAAAAAGAACTTTCTGCTGATGACGTGCAAGAGTATCCTGAAGGAGGGGTAGCGGGCATGGTCTGTTGTCTTGGGGGCTAGGTGTGGTTTCATGCCCGCCTACTCCTTGATGAATATTGGTAGATCTGCGTATGTATCGTTAATTATACCTGGCAGCTGTTGCTAAAGGGATAAAGTCGGATAGAGACCTACAATTTTGTTTTGAAGTTTCGCTCAAACTACCTGCCCAGTTTACGCTTACGATGTTGCTAGAAAATTCTATATAAGGTAGCTGGACTTTTTCGGCCTTACGCCAAGTAGTAACTCCTAGGATACAAAGTAATCTATCCATTTATAAAGCAAAACGTAAAGCCAGCAACGGCACTTTTTGACCAGTCACTCTCCGAAATGACCAGCAACGTGGTGCGCCACAGCGGCTTCGTCGCCCTCGAAATCAGCGCACACGGGACATTTGAGCGATCCAGGCCTTTGAGCGGCAGTGCCTGCATCTGTCGTATCCTCATGCTTCTCCTCCAGTTCCACATTCTGCCCTTGGTGTGTCTTTTTACCCTTCTTCTTTTCCTTTGCGGGGCGTATATACATATCCAGTCCAAGGGGCTCTGAGGAAGGCTCCTCCGGTCCATCAAGACGCATATCACGCGAAGTAAAACGATTGCGTCTCCCACTTAAATCGCCTCTCTCTGTTCTGTATTGGATACTGGGCTCGTCGTCTGGCGTGTCCTGTGTCTTTCCATCTAGTTCCTCCTGTGTCGGCTCACCGCCCCGGATGCTCTGCACCCTTCCGACGCGCCCGTCAGTGAGACGCACTTTGACGCCTCGGGGGTGATCACCGCGTGTGAGTAATTCGCTCACTATGCCTGAAACTGTAATTCCTGTGGGCTGGTCGGCTTTGAGAATAATATTGACGGGTGTACCGGGGTTGATGGATCTTGAGGGGGTACGCCTGGGTGGGAAGGGCGCGATGCCCCGCGTCCGCCCCGTCCGCCCCGTCGTTTTTGGTTATTCATTTTTGGGAATATTGAGCATGGGGATGTAGAATGATACTGGGATGGAGGCGCAGGTATTGTGAGTGTTGGCACGGCTCGAAGCGGGTTTTTTCCAAGAAACATGTGGTGTGGGGTTAAAGTTGTCGGGTAGATGAAGAGACCACGTTACTATGGAGTATCTTTAGTGGGTTTGGAGGGAAAACTGTATAAAATAATTCTCTGGAGTATCTATTGCCTGAAACCATCACCGAGCAATCTGACAAAGCATGGCTTTAACCAGAAAAAGACCGTCTAAGTAACACGATGCCACATTCAAATCCTCACTTATATCCTAAATATTGCCCGTTTTTCTCCTCTTCGTGAATGTCTCTCGCAAGTAAGAGGCAGATTTCTTCGGCGTCCGTTCCAAGGTCTGGTAGTTTATATGAGTAATTCCGAACCGTGGCCCGTACCCTGCCGACCATTCTGGGGGCCTGTCAGCTGAGAATCAAGAGCAAAAATGAAGAAAGCCGTACCGAAATTATCCATAAAACTCCAGGCATAGTAACCGAGCACTTGCACGCCGTCCTGGTAAATAGCCCTCGACATAGCATCCAAATATGTTGCAAAATATTGAACGCGGAAGTCATCCTCAACCGCCTGTTCAAGGGTCATCTCACTCTCTCCAGGACAAGGACATCCATTTTCAGTGATTAGAATGGGAACATGGTATCGCTCCCAGATCCACGCTAGGAGCTTACGGAACTGTGCTGGCGTCACACGCAGCCAGCTTATGCCCGTCACAGGCCCTAGCTGATGTCCCTCACAGTTGACGTCCATCTCCTCGATATGACCGGTATGGTCATCGGGGGATGGACTGCCTGGTCGCGCCCTCGCATAGCTAGACGTGTAGTGGTTGAGGCCAAAGAAAGCCGCGCTGCAAATAGGTGCCACTTGGCGCAGCAGCAATAATTCATCGGGAGTAAAACGGGGTAGGCGATCTCCCAATTGAGCACGCATCTCTGGTGGATAGTCACGACCAAGAAAGACGGGGTCGGCGAACCAGGCAAGGTAGAACAGTAAGCGTCGAGAGGCAGCCTCCTGGTCTGAAGAATTGGAAATATCGTATGGTTCAAAGAAATTCGCGTTCAGCACAATGGAGATGCTACCACCTTGCGTTGCCTGAAAGTGTTCGACATAAGCTTGTACCGTTGCAGCATGTGTTAGGATGGTATTATGCGCAATTACCCACGTATCCGTGTCGGATTGCGTTTCAGAGCTATAGACTGCCATAATATAAGGCTCGTTGAAGGTGACCCAGCGACGTACCCGGTCGCCAAAGCGGGCGAAACACAGTTTTGCGTAATGGACAAAATCCGCCTGAAATTCTCTCAGATTGCCCACAGCGCCATAACGATCGCTGAGTGCCTGAGGCGTATCCCAGTGGAAGAGGGTTACAACAGGCTCGATGCCACGGGCCCGCAGGCTGTCGATCAGAGAATCGTAAAACGCGAAACCAGCCTCATTAGTTGGATCCTCGCGCCCACCTAGGGGAACGATGCGTGTCCACGCAATAGAGAAGCGATATTCTTCCACTCCATAGTCGGAGAGCAGAGCAACATCAGCGGCCATGCGGTGGTAGTGATCACACGCCACGTCACCATGCTCTCCGTTGGTCCGAGAGGGCTTCAGATGCGAGACTCTATCCCATACAGACTCCCCTTTGCCATCTTCAAAGGCGCCGCCCTCGATCTGATAGGCAGATGTGGCACATCCCCAGGTCATGTCAGCCGGCAACGGCAGCTCCTCCATAGGTGGGATGGCAGTGGTGTCGCCGCTTTCACCAGTCGGCACGATCTCATCCGCATCGAACATGATCCTTTGGGTCGATAGTTGTAAGCACCGCGTACTTTGCGCACTATGCACTTCTAAGTAGACAAGGTCTGGTACAGTTTGTGCCGATAGATCAGCCCCTGGTTACTTACAATAGATATTGCATTAGGCCGCGGGCAACGTGTTGTTACAAAACTGGAATGATTCGGCCACACAATGCGCCGATTTATGCGGGGGTGGCTTTTTTTTTAATTATTGCCAGCCCCCACCGAAGCGAACTAGCTGGGTATCCCTAATGTCTGGCTTTGACTCTGTTTCTTGATTCGGACTTTGAGAGGGTGGTCGCCTCCTCCCCTTCGAGCCGAACGATGTTGAGGTTTGGTGTCACGTTGCCAACCAATTATTAGCTCAACTAGGTGACCGCCGCCCATTGCCACCAGGTGTTGGAATTACTAACATGCTGCGCAAGTTAGCCCCTGATGGCTATGCTGTACGTGTATATCCCTTCTATCCCGTCGACACAGCGAAAGCTCGTTCTACACATCTACGGGAGAGGGATGGCTATGGGTGAGGTGCCCTCCAACAATCGTGGCTTCCCCTCTCAAGCAATCGCCCTCGGGATTCAGATATTTTCGGTTAAATATCACTTGGCTCCTGAGTGACGCCATTTAACTCCCGTGGAGGATTGCTATGCTGCTCTTCACTCGATGGTGCCAACTCATTTGACATCGATATTGAACCGAGTCACATTTCTATCTCAGATAAAAGTGCTGACGGCGGTTTTGTCGCGGGTGTTGCCCTCCTGGCACACGATAGGGCTCTATTTCCGCCGCTCGCAAAGCAGTTCCTCGTCTATCCGATGCAGGATGATCGGAATACGGTGTCCAACAAATCAAATGAAGCTTTCGCTATCCAGAGAACAGCCGACAGCGTCGCTGCCTGGGCCACCGTCCTAGGTGAATAGGTCGGCTTTGACAACGTGTCGCCGTTTGCAGCGCCAGCCGTACCTTCGACCTGGCTAGGCTGCCTCCTACATACATGGACACCGGCGAACTGGACGTTTCCCGCGATGAAAATCTTCAGTATGTGGCACAGCGAGCGAAAACAAACGTGTCTCTTGAGTTTCATCTGTATTCTGGGACGCCGCATGGCTTTACGAACGTTTCTGTCGGGATCAGCGTGACAGACCGGGCGCTGGAGAATCAGCGCGTTGCATTCAATCACTTGTTAAAGGATCTGACCAAGTAACGAGGTCGTGGTCTTCAAAAATATACGATATCAGAGTGAGTTTCCGCTTCCAGATTAATCAATTATCAATCTTATCCTCATGAAATATCTCGGAATAAAATTCCTCGTTGCTTTGGGAACTTCTCAGATCAAGCGAGGAAAACTATGCTAAGAGTATGATAGAAAAGTAAAATCACATTTGACTAGCTACGTGCGTGTGGCAACATCTCAATTTGGATCATCTTGCGTCGGAAGATTGCTTATAGCCATCGCTGGTCAATCACTTCGGCCCGAGTACATATCAATCAAATCTGACCCTCCACGCCATAATTTACATCAACGACCACAATTCGTAAATTGCCTTTCATAGTTTACCCATCTCTTCCTCGGGCACAATGCGTCATCTTACTCAGACTCGCTCCATATATAGTTTTCTATTAAAAATGCGATACAACGATGTCTCAAGCAATAAGGCCCCCGATCCATTAACGAAACTCATCTACTTGCATCTTGTCCCAAATTGCTTGTCCTCAGGCCACCCGAGCCGCGCCAAACTTTTTGTAGAAAGCCCCACCACGATCCCAGATTTCCAAAAGC
This sequence comes from Penicillium macrosclerotiorum, assembly GCF_028827735.1. NCBI lineage: Eukaryota > Fungi > Ascomycota > Eurotiomycetes > Eurotiales > Aspergillaceae > Penicillium > Penicillium macrosclerotiorum. The sequence goes on from NW_026643088.1 coordinate 441,783, forward strand.
GGGCTGGGTAATCTACATCATGACTCTGCAACGTTGTTTCAGAAATGTCTACGATAACTCAGAAGCAATAGCGTGAATGAGTACGCCTAAGGGCCCTCAAACCCTTCGTTCTCATCATCAATTGGCCATGTAAACCCACCAGCCATGGGTCTGAGAACCAGCCGCAGAGCATTCCAAAAAGGGAGACTAACCGGGTATAAAAAGACAACCTGTATGTCGATTCCCAGACTCCTCACCATACTAGCGGCTTCCTCTAATCTTACGTTCTATCAAACTCAAGACAGACAATCAGCATCAAAGAATCATGCACTTCGTCTCCCTCGTCCTCGCTCTCGGAACATGTGCCTCCTCGGCCGTGGCCTGGAATTTGACCGCTTACAGCGACGATAAGTGCACCGCGGCAACGGGGTGGTCCCTCTCAGAGACCAGCTCGATCGGGTGTGTTGGGCTTTCAGAGAAGGTCGGGTCGATTCTCGTTGAGAATATGCCCGACAACCTGCACTTTATGGGCTCAAGCGGGTACTCTTGCGACACGTTCCATCAGTTTGGTGGGAATGGCTGCTACACTCAGGGCCAGGGTTTCCAATCTGTCGAGGTGTATCCCTAGTATGTCATTTGGTTGCAAGTTTTATTACGCGGGGCTGATCCTAACTACCGGCTTCTAGTTCCTCTTAAAATGTTTTGAGTTGAGGAAGGGGGCACAGAGTATACGGATTTTAAGAGATGGAATTAGAAAATAAATGAAGTGTGCGATGATCAATAGTGAATTATTAAAATTGATGATTGTGTCTATCATGAAAGAAAGATCGTATTCTTAATTGTACAACGGTGCGGGCTCCGTCGTCCGGGCCCGCCAAACAGCAAGTTGGTCAAAATGTATCAATGGGTGTGCACAGAATAAGACCGCCATTTTGAATGCAGCACGATGATAGTGGATGGTGGTGGCTGAATGGCCCAGTGCAAATGAAGATGAACGAGAGGGTATATGTGCAAAAGGGTGTATCGCCCAGGTCAAGTGGAAAGGAAGTGAATGTATAGTCAAACAGGCCTCATGAAGGGTATGCATCGGGCCCAAAGAGTATGAACAGAATAACGCCGCTGGAGAATGATTGTGTGTAGGGCATGCACGGATATGTTTAGCAAGTAGTTGAAAGAAGAGGATAGAATATGCTGGCAGTGCAGTTGGTGAGGTTGTTGGGTGTGCAAGGAAACGATGGTGTGTCTTTAGAGGAAGAGTATGCTGGTAGTGAGAGCGAGGAGGGCCGGGATAATTCCATAAGAGATGCGAGACGCCGATGCAGTCTGGATAACTGACGTGCCGGTGGCAGCGCTGGCAGTGGAGGCCGCTGTAGTGGTGGTCGCAGTCGTGGTGGTAGTTGAGCTGATTGTTTTACGAGCAGCAAATCCGACCTGCCCATTGTCAAAGTCAAAAACAGAGTATACGTTCTTGAGAAAGACGTCTCCAAGAAGCCAGGTATTGTTGCCTGAATATTGGTGGGCGACAATAGTCGACAAACAGCTACCGTTGCTCTCTGCGCCGATGTAATCATCAGGCGAAATCGAGTACTTGACCCCTGAGAATGATAACTCCAATGTCGCAGTAGAATTGCAAGGGATGATGTAGTTCGTTCCTGACTGGGTTGAGTTGGGAATCAACGAGAACAGGGATGTCGCATCTGCCGGAGGAATCATAATGTACGTGGTTCCTGTATCAATGATGGCAGACTTGTCCGAAAAGCCAGCAGCTTGGCCGTTCACGTAGGCGTCATCGAGCGGGATAGACCAGACATCCGCGTCGGTGGTGGTGTAGGAGATGTTGCCATCAAACTTGGACGTATCAATAGTGCCGAAATTTACTTCTCCATCCTTCGCGTTGTCCTCGGCACGAGAAAGGCTGAATCCAATGATGTTCGACGAGAGGAGGCCTGTCGTGTTGACAACATCCATGAACGAGGGAATAGTCCAGCCCCCGGTACCAGATCGACCAAGACCTAGGATGCCATCAAACGGGTAACTCGAGAAGTCACTTGACGCATTTGTAGTCGTTCCAAACCAGAAATTCACGTTCAGGTCTGCAAATGCAAAAGTGTCCTGACCCAGTTTCCCGCGAACAGTACCATTGCCATATCCGACGCTGAAGGTCGAGTTGTCCGTGGTGTAGGTAGTGGATTCCGACGTGTCGAAGGTATGGTGGCTTGTGCAGGCACTATCTTCACAGATGGTACTGAATACCCAACTGCTGGGGGATCCAGTATCGAGAGCGAGCCACATCTCTTCCTGCTGAGAGCCAACCTTGACCACGGAGAAATAGGAGAAGTCCTCTCCATCTTGGTCCAGTGCAGCACTGTTAGGGAGTGTTGGAGTGCTGGACTCGACAATGGCATATGAATCACCACGGCGGACGGGATACTTTTTGATATCAAGAGTCAGTGACTTCACATCGGCGCTGTCGTCGGAATCCTCCGACATCAATGCCCAGGGGAAGAATCGACGGTTCTCATTATGGCGAGCCGAAATGCTGGCAGATGATTCAACCTTCAAGCTCCATGGATAGAAGGCGTGAACGCCTGTTGACAGGCTCACGATGAGCAAGCATAATGAGAAACGCATGATCCGGGAACGGATCTAGTTGCAGAGACCAATGGCCGGCATTGGTCGGGATCGATTGAGGCTCAGTATTCCAACTGAACCTGTGAATTAGGATAGGTGGTTTGATACAGTGATCTTAATCTGTAAATTGGTCGGAGGTGAGGCCTGTTGAAGAATGTGAAGAGATCCGCGAGTCTTGCGGAGAGTTGATTTGAATGCAACCTGGAGAAACCAGCAATTAAAGGCGATAGAAAAGCACGACCAAGAGAAAGAGGAATTAATTGTTTATGAAAAGAGGGGAAGAATGAAGATGAAGGTGCAATGCAAAGAAACGAGAAAGAGGTGGATAAGGAGGTTGGAAGCGCACTCGAATGTGAGGGGGAAGCTGGTAGCGGACTTGGAGAGTCTCCGCTGGGGAGGCCCGCTTTTCCCAAGAACACGAACCACGAACGGGTTGGAACATTGACCCTGGCCAACCAACCTGATTGAGCGAACCACTGCAGCCACTACAGCCCATATCTTGACAGGAATCTTCCCCTGACAAAGCACACTCTGGCTCATCCAGGCCTAGTGGGGGCCCACTGTGCGCCTGTTCCGGGTTGCGATCGGCTGCACTGGTCGGGGCTAACGATACAAACGGGGCTAAAAGGGCGCTAGTCCAAGCGCTTTTGCTGGCTTTGCGGCGTAAGAGACCATGCAAATCAAGGAAGTGGAGTGTACCATTCACACTTTGATTCTTCAGAGACTTAATGATGAACAGTTCTCAATCTTTGCGATTGTCCTGCCAAAGTACTATTTCCCTTGGGACACGAAGTTTCACGATACCCAAGCGGTGGCGACCAGTATTACATGTTGCATATCGTTGCATCCCAGGATCCTTAATCCCGGCGTGCACGGGGCACAGGAACCCTGGGCCGCGTACTCAGGGGGAAAGCCCTTGGCCTGTGACTGGCTCTGTTTCCTTCAGCTTCACTTGCGATCGGTCTAGACTCGACCGTCATGACCACCAGGCTCTCCATCCGCAGACTACAGAGAGTCTCGAGCCCGGTTGTCTTACCAAACTTCACTTGACACCTCGGTCGCGGTCTTTGGCAACCAGTCGGTTCCGGAAGCTACTCACACCATCCATTTGAGTTCCTGCATAGCCCTCGCATCTCAGCCTGCAACCCCCGAGGAATCGTTGACCGTATGTTGCACAATGTACGTAGTTATATCACCCCGCCGGTTCCATTGTAATCCATCCGATAATTCCCTTGTTGAGTGGGCAAGTGGTATTGTACACGGTCCAATACGACCGACTCTACTCCGCTTGCCTTTTGTCCTCGCTGCCATACTACAACGACGTACTAGAGAGGTGGACCTGTTTGATGGATCATACGCAGATGCCGCCAAGTGAAATGTGTACGGGTATGAAGTCCATAGTGCATAATACATATGACCGCTGCCTCGCGATATTGTAGTTCGCAAGTTCCCCGTCTCCTGTAAGCCCCACCACCATCGCCCCGGACTATTCGACAATAGCCAGTCTAGACCGCATTTAGTCCAGCTCACTCCGCGATTTGAACTGCTACAATTGGTCGATCCTATGTTTCATTGACTTTAAATTGGCCACAGCATCTAACATTTTATTACTGGAAGAGGTGGATGGTAATTGATATATAGTATCCATTAAAAATCACTTCAAACTCGATCCTGATTCCAATAACGCAAAAAGTGTCAATAAGAACTTCCCTCTGTCAAATCGATCGCAAGCTCAAATCACGTAAGATCTATATATTTCCTATTCAGCCACGCAGCATCTCAAACCCAACATCGCATAACCTATGTACGCAACCATTGTCAGCCCCGGTCAAGACTCAGGAGTCCCACCAGATTCAAGTCTGCCCAATACCCGCCATTGCCATTCGCAGGATGAATGTTGACTACTTCCTACCTAGGGAATCAGGCCTACAGACGCTCCGAAAACGATTTTCGACCAGTGTACCCATGCAAGTGTGAATTGAACCCCTCCATCTGGCGTTTCCACTATCTGCCCTTCGACACTGTCTTTAAATACAGGCCCGTTGTCACCTTTTTCACATTCACAAGAAGTCTGCCTATCTGAACTGGTGGATGTCACGCAATACGACTTGAATTTGCCCTTGCACACACCGACTGGGCAGAGGATGGTTACTCGAACATTTCGGGGCGGGAGAACTCATCCGGACAGGAATAATCTGCCTTCTTGCAGTAATTGGGCATTGTAGGAGGGCCTGAGTATGGACAAATTAACATCTCGATGGGCCAGGCGACGTTTCAATGAGTCCCACGATGTATGGGTTGATGATGGACATGGTTCAGAAGGTAACTATGATTGATGTATTTGTCAACTAGAATTGGGTATCACTAGTGGCATCCAAAGAGTACGGTTTACTCTGCCTATGCATGGTTGGCTCAATTGCAGTAGTCCTTACCGGATCGGTGCTGCTAGCACGACACGTTTACTGAATGACGAACTTGAAACTAGGGTTAGTCAACCCAAAATAAACGACGAAAACCTTCAGAGCTGTCGGGTTCTTTTGTTGGATCCCTCTCGGGAGAGACCGGGGGAGCCGAGCTCACGCACAATGGTGAATGGGTTGCCTGTGTCTATCAAGGAATTGATTTCTACAGACAAGGATATTTGCGTTGCATTGGATCAATCGAGATATTGGAGTTCAATATATGTCTAAATAGCAGTATCGGGGAGTTCTTGTTGATCAGAACCATGGCCCATGGGTACGACCTGCCTCCTGGGCTAAGTATACTACAGTATTCCCGCTCACCCTAAATGCCTGAAAATACACTAATCCCCCACAACCCACAAATTAGGAGAGCCGATGAATTCGGAAGTATACTGAGCCTATACCAAAAACATTATCCTTGTCATCTTTTCCCCAAGAACCTACAATCACGGGAAATCGGGTGCTTGACCTGCGGAGCGGAGCAGATATACTCCGGCCGTTGACAGCGAACACGGCAGCAAGAGCGCGATCTTCAGCGTCCGTGGATAAATCAAAACCCCCTGTGCTCTCGCAGAAATAGCACGGAGTACAGATCTCCGAAGATGATGCGCGAAAGTAGAGCGAAAAAAAAAATTCTGGCCCGCTTAGTAGCTCAACAATTCAACACAGCGGACCCGACGTCACGCGATCCCCGCGAAACCGAATTCCTCCGCACGCCTACCCACTTCTGCCCCTAGGGGCCGAATGACCTCGGAGTCGGGTCCCCCATGGTCCCTCGGGCGGAAGGGCTCTCGGGGACAAGAGTACTGGAAGCGATCCCGGGTTACGGCAGATCGTGTCTTGCAGGGTCGATCAGGGCGAGAGGCTAGGCGGTTGAGAGGGACCTCGGCAACACGAAAATTGGGGATTTCCAAGGGAAAAACGGTCCTTTCCTTTTTTTTTCCCCCATCCGGGGCGGTTCATATCAGATCGGATGAGTCATTCGTCACTCGTGGGGTATTCTCCGAGCCGGACGGCCTCCAGATTTGGGTTGGCTAGACACAATGTTGGGTTATATCGCGATGGGGTGAAATTAGGCTGACAGAGAAAAGGAGGACGGTTGGCATGGACAGGGTTTGTCGACCCCATAGAATCACTTCATTTGGAAGGAATAGAAGATACAACTCAATCAGATATTACATCAACACGCTAGTTCCCAAAAACAGAAAGAAAAAGAAATCTCGAAAGACTGGAACGTAGGAAGAGAGAAACCCCGGGATAGACGAGGAGAAGGAATCAAAGACACAAGAGAAAGCATAGCTGGAAGCTTAGCACCAAGAAAATTCGTTCATACAGTGGCCGTCAGCAACCGGTACTTGCAGGATGTATGGACTCTGAGAGTGACACGCCCTACTTGTGCAACGACGCAGCCTGTTTGGGACCGAGGACATCGTCCAAGAAGCCAGACCAGAGCTCACGCACAACACCGGGCTCTTTGGATGAGCCATTCTGGCGGCGCTGCAGTTCCTCGCCGATCCGCGAGCGGCCAACAGCCTCGGTAAGCGAGAAGGGATCAAGATCGACGGCGTGATTGTCGACGACCTCACTCATGGGGGAGGCGGCGCTGACGTCGCCGCCGGAAACAGTGTAGATCTGAGGCTTCATGGGTGGGGCGGAGGGAGTGGAGGACTCGTGGTGCGAGAACAGGTCGGGAAGGACCGGGACGCGGGGGTGGGTGTGGACGGGGGCGGCATCGAGCTCGGCCATCGAAGGCATGTAGATGAAGTCGACAGTAGATGAGTCACCGATAGCCTTGGAGGCACGGGAAGTGTTGAATTGGCGGGTTGGTTGGCTAAGAAGTGGTCATTAGTCTTGAGACATTTGGAGAGTGGCAGATCAGGTGTATATAGATCTAGGAATTGGGGGAGGGGTTCTCTGTGTGGACAAGGATTGGAGCCAAAAATAGATTTTGCCGGGGGAAAAACGTACTCGGCAAAGGCATTGCTGTTAATACGGCGCATGGCAATGCTGAATGCACGGGATTGCAGGACATCATGGTTGGAGAGACGCTCAATCAGCTGTGTATACCAGTCCCGGGTTAGTTTAGTATTCACGGAGGACGGAGACGAGGGCACGAACCTCGGACTTGCTGCCAGCAGCACGGATCGAGCGTCTTTGGCACTCCGACTTGAGCTCTGGGAGAGTGCGTGCGGCGTACAACGAGGCCTTGTCAGCGGGGTTAGCCGGTTGAGCCGACTGGACGCCAGTGATGTGTAGACCACGGCGGGTCATGGGGGCAGCAATGGGCTGCTGGGTGAGGTGGCGGAGAGCACGCAGGGAAGATGAGCGAGGCGCAGCCATGGTGAGTGATGGAGGGGATAGAATGTTGAGATGGGTGAAGATGGACCGGTCGACTGGAGTGACAGAAGAATGTATCGCAGATAGGGTGGTATGAAGTAAATGGGCCGAGATGGGGAGGTAGTGGGGAGATAGAGATAGTTGCGTAGGATCGGAGTCGAGAGAGAAAGTTAAAAGGTAAAAGGTTAAAAGAGAAAAAGAAAACCCAAAATGTCGGAACAGGAAGCGTGTCAATAGACGAGGGATGCCCCTTCTTATACGGAAGTATGGGCGTCTGGGCGTCTGGGATCTGTAGGGAGCTGGAGCTCACGAGAATCGTTGGGGAGAAGCTTGGGACGGAACCCACTTGTCTTGGCGGTCTGGACCCGTTATCGATAGTAGGGAGAGGAGGATCCACGTTCCCAATGGACTGTTGACGTGCTCTACTCCTGGTGTGGGCTTGGAGGACTGGAAAATGTGACGATGGGAAGACCAGTGCAATCGGTTGGGCTCGTTGAAATACGTGGACGAGAAAGAAACAGAAAGAGGGGGGGGACAGGGTTTCATCTACGAGTGATGGAGGGGACAACGACCGGGGAAGAGTCACGGCGATCGATACAGGCGAAGACATCAAATCCGACACTGGAGGTACCGGGGCGAAGGCGTGAGGATACCGCGTACAGCGTGTACCTATTCTGCTCCCACCAGACTCTCCGATGTACTGCGTGCAGCGTACTCTGGACTCGTCTGTACACCGTCGCGCTCAACGTCCTGGCGATCGACTTTCCGTTCCTCGATGTACCGGGTACCCTCCGGTCGGGACTGACGATTACCCCGTATCCACCAGCACATCCCCGTCCACAAAGTACCCGGTACATCGATTACCCCAGGACCGCCCGGGTGCCCGTACATGTCGTAATGATGCCATTCCTCTCGGACTGCGGATCCTGCTCCCCGGCCCCATCGGAGGATGAGCTGTACTCTATACAGGAACCATGATGTTCTTTCCCGTCCGCTGCGTCTCCTCCGATCTCCAGGCCTCCGTTTTTCTCCAAGGGAAACTGCACGTCGGACCTCCGGGAAGCCAGCATGCCCGTCCAGGGCACCCGTTTCCCCCTCTCCAATGCCTCGTCATGGCCCATGACTGGTCCGGCCCCTGTTTCCCCGCCAAAAACGGCACACCACCTCCTCACCGAGTCTGCGTCAGCAATGTGCAGTTTCATTACACCCAGGGATTCGAGGAGATAAATCGAACGAATCAGATTCGCCCGAAATGGCACCCGGACATAATTAGACACGATCGGCCATGATCGGCCAATGTTGAGTCCGGGCGGGCACGGAACAGATGTGGAGGGTGATCCCATGACCTTGGAGAGCGGTGAATCCACCCTGACGCCTCAACGATGGGCTCGATTTCCCTCTCGATTATCCGAGGATTATTACTCACCAGTGCAGGGCTGGAGCATGGCATGATTCATCGTCGCCCCTCCTGGTGGAGAAAAGTCCAGACACAGAAGGTTCCATAGCCGATCGCTTCCGTGAAGTCTTGGTTCGCGGTCCCCTGTTACTCTCATCCTGGATCTGTTGTAACGGGTGTATCTCTATCTCCTGATGACTGGATCTTCTAGCTCGAGTTCTATCCATTCTTTCACTCTAATTGTAGATACGTGGGCAATTCTTATGCAGTGGGAATTCTTGGTAGAGTGCATTGTTGCCCATCCCTTCTGAAGCCACCGCCGCGACTTTGATATGGGGCATTCAATATTGGTTTCACTGCTCTTTTTTGTGGCTTAAAAATGGAGAGATAAATGGTGTTCCCCAACATCCTACATGTACTCTGTGACCAATATTATGAGGTTGTGTGGTAGTCATACCCAGCGTCCAGGGAGACCGGATCAAGGTAGACGAGCGATAATTGAAATCGAATCCGGTGAAAAAAATTCCGATGGCCGTGAAGAGAATATAGGAGTTCTACAGACTTGAAGCCCACCCTATCCACTTCGACCACGAAAACGCCCGCGAAGGGGAGGAGCTCTAATCGGGAAAGTAAGCCACGTACCAAAACGGGGTTCTCAGGCATATATATTACGCCTATCATGACCCACGATCCACGATAGTCTACGGATCCCCCGGATATCCCCCCTCCCAAAGGTGACTGGCATCGTGGATCGAGTCGGGGTGATCACCAGACCCATTGCGTGGCGGCGCAGCAATTCTGCAGACCCAGAGACCCAGGGACAATGGGGGTTGCTGGTATGTCCAGGGGTAAAAACTGCTGTAAGGGCCAAGTGTCAGTCCTACTGGCTTGGCAGAAATGCCTTCCCCTGCAGCCAAACGGCACAAGTCCCTTAGAATGTAGGTGTAACCAACAGCCATACATAGCACACAGGGAAAAGATTTTGTTGGGATTGAGATTTGAACTACCGGGCGAGGGGCTACATGTCTCGGGAGGCAAACTGGCTATGATGGTTGGCTGGAGATGATTCAGTTATCTGTTCTGATCTCAACATCGTCGATCAAATCTATACTCTCGGAGAAAAACGAGCCAGGATCTATCAACAACTACTGCTGTCTCGGCGTACACAGCAAACTGCTGCCGAGTGCTAATTCATTACCAATCCCAATTGGACAAGTGCCCCCTGCCAGCCCCCCTTAAAGTCGAGACTCCCATTGCCGTCCTTTAGCTATGGCCCGAGCGTACGGGTGCGAGCGAGATGCCGGGACCAGATGGTCAACATCGCCCGTGTGGACTAGGTCCGGCGAGGCCTGGTCTAACGAGGTGATCCCGATGTTTCGCATGGCCGTCTCCAGCTCGTCTTGCATGACTGGAGAGAACATGTATTTAGCATCTTTCGTTTCTGACTTCTCAAGCTCATTTGAGAAAAACGAGGCAAAGGGTCGACTGGTCAATTTGCACTTACTATCAATCAAATGCTCGACACCCTCCTGTCCGTAGTTGGTTGCGAACAGCATACTTCGACCCATTCCCACAGCCGTCGCACCCAAGCACACAGCCTTAAGAATATCCGTGCCGCGGCGAATCCCACTATCCACATACACTTCCATCCGATCAAACACCTCAGGACATCGCTTCTGAATCTCAAGCAACGTGATAATTGACGGTGGACTGGTATCCAGGTTCCGGCCACCGTGGTTGCTCAGCAAGATTCCATCCATACCAGCCTTGAGCGCGAGCAAGGCGTCGTCTGCGGACATCACGCCCTTCAGACACACCGGCTTGTGCGTGTGCTGTCGCACCCACTTAAGATCCTCCCACGTCAAGCCCGGGTCGATGAATCCAGCCATGACGCGACCCAGCCCCCCACCCTTCTTGTCGTTCTGCGCCTTAGACGGCGCCATGGGCACGGACAGGCTCTCGTCCGCTTTCACTCGCTCATCGGCCTCTCGCTTGCCGGGCCAGGCTGCGTCAACGGTCACAAAGATGGCCTTGATGCTCGGGTTGGCAGAGCACTGACGGAGGAGAGCCGCGGACTTCTCTCGGTCGCGGTTGACATACAACTGGAAGAAGAAACTTGTAGACGGAGCCGTGGTGCGAAGTTCGTCCATTGTGTACGATGAATTATTGGAAACCTGTCAAACCCCAGGTCAGCACGGTAGGGCATTGCCTATGTCTGTGACTAGCAAAAGGGCCAGGTCAATGACGGAAGTGACGCGGAATCTATACTCACACCCTGCATAATTCCCTTGCTCCCACACGCCCGCGCAATCGCGCACTCGCCATCGGGGTGAATCAGCTTTGCCATCGCCGCCGGACTGACGAACAACGGCAGTCGATAATCTCCTCCCAGCATCCGGGTGCGCGTCTCCACGGCCCGCACGTTGCGCAGCACGCGCGGTCGGAACCAAATGCGGTCGAAACAGGACTTGTTCGCGTCGCGCGTAATTAGATCTGTTGCAGCGCTGGAGTAGAAGGCCCAGGTCTTTTTGCTTGCGGTTTTGGACGCAACCACTTGGAAGTCGTGCGCATTAATCAGGGTGTTGAGCGGCGGTTTCTCGTTATCTGTGAGTGTGGTTGAGCTTTGGCGAATCGGTGTTCTGGTCCATTCGTCGTTGATGGTCGTCTCGTCCAGCACGCCCTTGAGCTTGTCAGGCTGGAGATTCGCTTTCAGGACGCTGGGCGCGTGGACCTCCGAGTAGGCTTGTGTGGCGTCGTGTCCAGCGTATTTCAAGATAACTGGGTTGGGGGTTTCAGCATGTAGTGATTGGGTGGGATATTGACATTGATAGTGATTCCGTACTTGTAGATCCGCCGGGATGTTCATCAAGGAAGTCAGTGACGTCCCATACTTGCTTATCCACTACAATCCAGCATTTGTCTGGTGTGTTGTGTTCGGATATCTGCTGGGTAGACAGCAGTTTCTGGTTTCCCATCTTAATACGCAATCAACTTCTAAAAGCTCAATGGCCAATGATGCCGAGTTGCACGCCGCAGTTGCCGATTGGGGGTAGATCTTGAGTTTTGGCCGAGATACGACGAAGGGAGAGGTAGCTAGACAGCACGATTGAGTGTCCGAGACGGTTTAGAGCGAGGGAAAGCGGAAGGGCGACGGAGCCAGTCAGTAAAGGCTAAATACTCAGCAAAAGACTGTACTCATGGACCGGAGGCCTGTGTCTCGCGGGGAATCTCCGTGCCACGCGCGGTGTCTCCACCACGGTCATGTCTCCGACTTGCCCCAGAATTGCACCATCTTCTCCCTTCTCAGGCAGAGACCGCCCCAATGAAAGCTTCTGCGAGAAGCGCGATGGAAATTCGATGATCTGGTGTGTTTTGACTGGATAGCGAGTCGAATTTCATTCAACCCTTGATGAGTTTATCATATGTTCATGATCTCGAAAACCGCCAACATTTCGGGGTATTTCGTGCCGAGTCCACCTCTCGGATCTTCGGTTCCCACTTTCCCCGCAATGTTCCCTACTAGACAGAACAGTACCTGTGAGACCCTGAAACCGTCATACTATCGGACTCCTGGCCAACGTACTTTTGGAAATCCATACCAACCCTTGGACCTTTTCATGAATCAACGCTTTCAATGTCCCTAATTCCACAGGACGCCAGTCTTCATTGGAGGAGCGAAAAGAAATACCATGTTCTAGAAACTATGAACGAAACCCCAGTATCTCATAGGTGTAATAGCAATCTTCAATTATAGAAGCCTGCACCAAAGCCTCGCACATTGAAATGTATCCAAGAGTCATTTTGGATTCAATCGTATCAACTACTCGATATTAATCTGAGCCGTGTCCTATTTTTTGACAGATATTATTCTCCGGAAAATTCTCTATTGAGAATTTAAACATGTACAATGAGATTGATCAGGGTGATTTCCGGATTTCATAGAATATCCATCCCTGGTTCTATCAATTGTGAAACCATAGACCGGCATCAACGGCGTATTTCATGTGTGAGACTGGGTTGAGACAATCATCGGGTATCGATACAAAGGCAGGAGATCATCTACAGAAGCAACATGTGGCACGAGCATTGGATGCGCATAGATCGCGCTGGAAATTCATTGGGCTGCTACTGTTATCATGTTCTGCCCTGAATGAGAGCGTAGATTTGCTAGGCTAGAGGCACAGGTTTCGCTAGAAGATGTGGCTCAATCAAAGTCTGGGAAATAAGGCAAAAAGTGGGTCATGGCGAAATATCTGTGATATGTTCCGAGAAAGAGTAATGAATAGGCTCGTACACTGGCAGTGAAAAGCCTACGCCGACAACGAGATAAACAAATGAAGGTTAGTCGGCCCAGGCCCCGGGAGACCATCCGGATTTCTCTCCGACTGTGACAAGATTATGTAACGACAGTGAGGACTGCGCCACACCTCATGGTCAGTGCTCAGCCCAAGTTGTGGCTGGGATTCCGATCCGTTAGTCAACAAAAAAACGTGTCTGAGTTGGGGCAGTTACCCTTGACAGAAGTAGAGTAGGCTAACAACGCAGAGGGAAGCCCATAACACGCATTTCGCTCATGCTTATCACATGCGCTCAGACCAGAGTCTTGAATGCGCTTAGAAGGATTAACACCCCAATCGTTACAAAACAAACGATCGGATTTATCACGATCGCCCGCAATTGCTTCCCCCGTGCCGGCAGCGGTAACCAGAGTAAGCATAGCCTCTGACTCACTCGCAATCGAATCAAGATTGAATTCCGATGCGCTGAGATAAGCGCCTCAAAAAGTAGTGGCATATGAAGCTAACAGTCGCTGCAGAAATTTGTGGGGGAAGTAACTTCGTTTCTCGTGTCCACTTAAACACAATTCACAGGAGAATTAACCAGCAACATTCTGCGTTTTCGACTTCGACAAAGTCATATTCGACCAGTATGGAAGATTCAAGCAAACCTCTTCGATATGTTGATGTAGGTTGCTTGACGTTGATCATCTCACGTGGCTGTCGGAACCCCCAATGGTGCTTTGACACTGACCTCTCATATTTCAGATTGGTATCAACTTGAGCGATCCTATGTTCCAGGGTAGTTATCATGGCAAGCAAGCTCATGAAAACGATCTGAATGATGTAATCCAGCGTGCTAAGGATGTGGGTTGTGCGAAGTTCATGGTGACGGGATCTGATTTAGTCGAGTCAGCACAAGCTATTCAAATAGCCCGTGATCACCGTGAGTCATTCTCTTCATATACCGTCAAATCCATATCTCTGACAACTCTGAAAGCTGGCTTTTGCTATGCCACGGTTGGTGTGCATCCTTGCCAGGCTAAAATGTTCGATGAACACCCCGGAGGCCCCTCAAAGATGATCAACGAGCTTCGAACCCTAGCTCTAGAGTCCAAGCAAGCCGGCCTGACTGTCGCTTTTGGTGAAATTGGTCTCGACTATGACCGATTATTCCACAGTGCGAAGGAACCGCAGCTCAGGTATTTTGAAGCCCAGCTGGACTTGGCAATCGAGATTGGGCTGCCCTTATTTCTGCACTCCCGTGCTGCTAGTGAAGACTTTGAGAGAATTCTAGGCTCTCGGCTTGACCGTCTTCCTAAGGGTGGCCTAGTGCATAGTTTCACAGGTACAATGGAAGAAATGCAACGCCTAGTTGCATTGGGCCTGGATATCGGTGTCAATGGCTGCAGTATGAAGACGGAGGAGAACCTAGAAGTTGTGAAGGCGATTCCGTTAGAGCGACTCCAGATTGAGACTGATGGACCCTGGGTATGTACTTTTATTCCCTGTCCCTGGCTACCATCCACTAATTCCCTTATGCCAGTGTGAGATCCGTCCCTCCCACGCTTCGGCCAAGCACTTGAATGGAGCGCCGGACCTCCCAAAGTCTGTCAAGAAGGAGAAGTGGCAGAAGGGTTTTATGGTCAAAGGCCGCAATGAGCCTGTAGCCATTGCTCGTGTTGCTCATGTCATTGCCTCCATCAAGGGCATCTCTGTCGAGGACGTCTGTGAAGCGTAAGACTCTGCCTCTCTGTAATCGTATAGAATCTTGCTAATTGGGCTTTCAGAGCTTGGAACAACTCCATCAGGATGTTTGGTCTTGGTGAGCGGTCTCTTGATTGATGTGACATGCTCCTTTCAGCACCGTTTTCGGGACTCTCTCAGGGCCACTCACTCTGCACCGATAGGCCTCGCAAGGCTTATATTCTCTCAGGCTCTAGAGCATTCTAACAGATAATCATTTAGCTCACTGCGTATTTATGGGCCCTGCAGTGTGACAATGTTAGTTCAGCGTCTTTGAGTGCCTTGGTGCTTGGTTCTGCGATGCACTCCGGGGATATGTCATACCAGTTATGATATTCCTCTACGGTGCAATTCTTGAAGAAGGCAATCCATCTGTGAAACTTGTTCAGGGCAATGCGAAGCCTTCATTTGTTCGTGGCATCAGGATCATAGGTGGAAAGGGCCTGAGGAAGATGACTATTTTCCGAAGGTAGTGGATGTGCGGGTATTGCTTCATATTGCCTCTTTTTAGCCAACTCGTCCTGCATTATCGCTTTATCGATACGGAAAGCGATTAGATTGTTGTTTGATCTCCAGCAGCCTTTCAATTTCATCAGTTTTTATTTCACTTTCCTGTCCATTATTCATGCATACTTTCTTTCCTAGGCTCTCCCGTTCCATTTCGATGCCCTGGCCATTCTGTTTCCGCTCTTTCCTCCAACATTAGGTACTGCTCTGCTTTGTCTCGTCTCATCGTTTTTCGCCGTCACTCATCTCATCTCCCACTTCTCTGCCTGGTCAAGACTAACTTACGCCCCTAACTGGCTTTGTGCATGTCACCTGCCGGGCAGCCCCATTTTACGGAAATTTTGACCTGTCAGCCTCGCAGTCCTCATCCAGGCATATTTGATGGCTTCATCAAGTTCCTATCCTACTCACCAAGCAGGGCTTTTAACCTCCTTTACACACCTGTACGAGGCTTCAATCACCCAAGCCCGTCAGGTAGATCCTTTATATGGGGAGGAGTTTAGACGAGATGAGAACAAACATCAGACAAGCGCAATTCGATGCAGTCCCTTCTCGCTGGTTAATTCAAGTGAGTTTCCACCCCTCATCCCCCATCTTGCTCTTTAATACTACTATGAGCATAGTTCCATCCTGTGTTCTAGACTTGGCTGCTAATCGTGTACAAGGTGCCCGTGAACAGTTATCGGATGACAGCGATGGATCGCCTTTGCAGTTCATGATTCCCACACGCTTCGCCCAGGTTGTCGACGGTATCTACCGTTCCTCTTTCCCCAACGTGCTTCACATTGACATCCATCAAGCACTGGGTGTAAAGACGATTTTGTGCGTTCTCGGCGTTAATTCATTGTGACACCGAGCTAACTTGATTTGCAGGAGTCTGGTTAGCACGGAATATTCTTGGGCCAATGTGCACTGGATGCTGAACCGGGACACCAAAGTCCTTTCAGTGCCGGTGATCGCAAACAAGGATCCTCACATTAAGACGACTGAGCGTGTAGTGAATATGATTCTGTCGATTCTGATGCATGAGAAGAATCACCCAATTGTGGTTCACTGCAACGAGGGCAAGGTGTGTATCTGATCCTTTTTATGTCAAATATACTCTCAGTTCCGTGTTTTATTAATCTCACTAGCATCGAACTGGTTGTATCATTGGCTGCTTCCGAAAGCTGCAGGGCTGGGACCATGCCTCTATCATAGAGG
Organism: Penicillium macrosclerotiorum; assembly: GCF_028827735.1. Lineage (NCBI taxonomy): Eukaryota > Fungi > Ascomycota > Eurotiomycetes > Eurotiales > Aspergillaceae > Penicillium > Penicillium macrosclerotiorum. Next base: position 458,321 of record NW_026643088.1, read on the forward strand.
AGTACCGAGAGTTTGCTGGGGACAAGGCACGTGCTCTTGATGAAGACTTCATCCAGGCTTACGAGCCCCGTCGAGGCATGAAGAAGCAGGCAAGGCGCAAGCAGGTCGCAACCTGGATTCAAGCTCCTGAACGCCTCACAAGCAACACCCCGGACGAGCGACCTCTACTCCCACAGCATGACAACGATACCCTCTTTGCTTTATCTCCTTAAAAATACGCCATTTGAAATTCAAAATTCGGTATGACTATCTACATAGGTGGACTTTCTCTCTGGTTCCACGTTTCACTGCAATGGGCGTCTGTTCCTGTCTTTCCTTTTATTCTTTGTTTCCTTTTTTGTCACAGATGTCGTTTGATCTACATCTGTTTGTCTGTATACTACACCACACATTTTACCTTGCAGGATTGTATTATTAGCAAGGTTCTCTAGCTATGCAATCAACTCTCATCTCCGTCGCAAAATACCTGGTACGCAGTAATTCTAGTTGGTTCAAAATGTTCTATATGCCCATACTTATTGGGCGCGTTTGTATCAAAATAACATTATTGCGCATAATTTCTATATCTCTATAGCTACAAAACCATCCGACTCATCCAAGCAATCCTCCATAGAACCGCTGTCAGATAACAGCATTTCAATATCGGTCAATTTGGGTGCAAAACATTCATCTACAGCGGAATCGTCATATGATGTCGTCTGTGTGGTGTCCGTTGATTCTTCGAGATCTTCAAAACTTATCATGCTACTTTCCTCGGAGAACCATTCGTGATCTTCCAGGTTGGAAAGAGCAGCATGATTGTTGACTGCAGGAGAAATTTCATCGCCAGAGTCAAGTATATCCGTATCCGTTAGATGATCTATTGATGTGGTATACGGGTCGAATAGGAGTTGTGAGACCTCCGCAATATGAGTGTGCTCAAAAAAAGTTGTTTCCTTCTTCATCGTCTTTCCTTTCGGGATTTTGTTTTGTGCAAGCGTCCACAGTGACGATTGGATAGTGTTCTCCGGCATTTTGCTCCGAAGAGAGATAGCGTGATTGGCCTTGAGCATATTATTTATTGAATTAGTTACTAGCTGTATTGAAAATGCCCTTTGATGCATGGCCTGTATCATACATTAGCCCAGAGTTCAGGATGCCATGGAGGAGTCCAGGCTCACTTCACGGTAACTTGGGTTGAAAATGGCAGGAACCAGGCCAGAGAGGGATTGAAGTGTATCCTCTTCAACCACCACCTGAGGAGTCTTGACTTTGCCAGAGAAAATGAGTCGCTGAAGGCCAAATGCCACTAGTTGACAATAATGCTGAGAATAGTGGTTTGTAGCCGTCATAATTCCTTGCGTTCGGCAATTCAAATTGGGGCAAGTCGCCGCAAACCCTGCAATCCCATCGGTCGGGTTTTGATATTTTGTAGTGGAAAAAGTCTGCGGCTGGGGAAATATATGATCTCTGGATACATGTTTTGCCGAGTAACCTTCTTGTAGACTGTTTGCACAGCGGCATTGTGTAAGTTTGAGGGTCATATCGACAGATGACATCGAGAGGACGGGAAGGTCAGGTGGAGGATGTGGTTCCGGAGGGTTTTTCAAAATAGCTGGAACATTCTGGCTATTCTCAGGTCGGGTCTTCTGGTTCCTTCGACATAGGCCAAATCGCAGCGAAGGCTCTTCGGTAGAGCAAGGCAGTGTAGCCCTATCGGGGCTCTCCTTCAGTATGATATCAAACCCGAGTTCTGGCCAAACCTGTATCAGAGGAAGGTTAGCATATTTTCAGTTGGATATTGAGTTAAGGGGCCACACTTACTTTGGAGTTGCAAATTTTTCGCTCCAAGGACTGGACAAAAGTTGGCTTAATGTCAACACCCGTAGGGATTCTAATAAAGAAACACAGCTCAAGCTCGGGTGCCTCTGTAATCCAATATAGTTTCAAAGCTTCTTGTTGGATTGAAACGTGAGGTTCATGGTCTTTGTGCCTCGTGAAACTAGCGGTGGCACTGAACTCAAGCCGTAAATGCGACACCGTAGCATACAGGGTGGTTCGACCCAAATCAATTCGATTCATCATGAAGACACACGATCTTTCTTTCAATCATGACTCTGAGCTTCTAACACAAAAGACTGCCCTTTTTGGTCAAATTGACAATGAGATGATTTTGGACGGTGAATAGGGAAACAGATGGTCCGAGAATCTTCGGTGATGATCAAATTGAGAGGAGGTTCACATGCACATGACCTTATCAAGTTGGTTCGCACAGCACCTCATTCCAGCACATGAGCCTGACATATGGGCTATAGGTGCAGCTAGCTACAGAAGCCAACATCATAAGCTGCAGGCTCATCATTGAATCATTAAGCTGAATGTGAATTAGTAATTTAATATTTTAATGTCATTCTCCTACACTGAAACTTTCCCAGCAGATATATATAGCAGCACCCCTATTTTCATAAACCTTTGCAGTCATTTTGTTTGGTTAAGACTGGAAACACAAGATATTCTTATATATCTTGAATCAGAAATGCATTAAAATCAGATCCATGTAACATTGACTTTCCTACCATCTGTCGGGTGATATCATCGCACGCCTAGTGTGTACCCGTCAACGCGCATTAAGTGGAGCCCGCCATTATCAACAAATAATGCTTATCGATAAAGGTCACGTGTGGCCCCCATAAGCTGGCCTCATGAGGACTCAACTGCTTGATCTCGAACCCAACGGTCAACGATGCCCGGGGATGAGGGAGACAATGGCCTACTGACTGGTCTCAATGGCCACAACCAGTATGAATCTCAGTCTCTGCTCTCTTCCCCCTCTGTGGAGCAGGAGAGTCTTGCAGATCACCCTGGCTTAGCCACTTCGCCTCCAGTTCCCCCAAGCAACAGGCCACATGCAAAGCGCCAATCCTCGATATCCCAGCCTATCCCCGATGGACAGCGTCGCACACCTCGAACAATGAACCGGGTACGATTTGACATCGAAGAAGATGCCGAAGAAGAAGACTACCATTCGGATGGCCATACCCGCAGCCCAGGGAGCGACGACGCGCTATGGGTAGAGGAGGAAGACTACGAGCTCGGTGACGGAGGCACGACTGGCCGACGGAATACCGGGCAGACAGTCCCTCTGCTCACAAATATTGAAGCCCCCAGCGTGACGCTTGCGACCTCAGAAGATTTCTTCCCCGAAGACCACTTGGAGCATGCGCGGCCGAAGAGCGGAATGAGGATGGCGTTTATGAATATGGCGAATAGCATTATAGGCGCTGGGATCATCGGGCAGCCTTATGCACTTCGTCAAGCCGGAATGACTATGGGAATACTGCTCCTGACAGCTTTGACTGTGACCGTTGACTGGACGATACGCTTGATCGTCATCAACTCGAAGATGAGTGGAGCCGACTCTTTCCAAGCAACAATGCAATACTGCTTTGGGAGGAGCGGTCTCATAGCAATCTCAATCGCACAATGGGCATTTGCGTTCGGCGGCATGGTGGCCTTTTGCATCATTGTCGGTGACACAATTCCACATGTCCTCAGCGCCTTATTTCCATCTCTTCGTGAGATGCCCTTCCTATGGCTGCTGACTGATCGGCGAGCTGTGATTGTGATATTTGTTCTGGGTGTCTCATTTCCCCTTTCCCTCTATAGGGACATTGCGAAGGTAGGACCGGGCCCATTGGCTACATTATCTAGGATCCTGACTGACACCGATGGGTCGATAGCTGGCCAAGGCATCTGCATTGGCTTTGGTGAGTATGATAATCATTGTGGTCACGGTCATAACACAGGGCTTTCGGGTCCCCGCAGAGTCTCGCGGTGAGATCAAGAGCCATCTCATTTTCAACTCAGGGTTCTTCCAGGCCGTGGGTGTGATATCATTCGGTATGGTCCCCTTTTTAGGTCTCTGTCTATTTGCATGCTAACAGCCTCTAGCATTTGTTTGTCGTATGTCCCCTAAACGCACCATGATGTGCCTTTATCTCTAACACCTGCCTAGACCACAACAGTCTCCTAATCTATGGCTCTCTAAAGAAGCCAACACTCGACCGTTTTGCTACTGTTACACATTACTCAACTGGAGTGTCCTTGATAATGTGCTTGGCAATGGGAATTGCAGGATTTCTTTCCTTTGGCTCAAAAACACAAGGCAATGTCCTCAACAATTTCCCCTCTGACAATATCATGGTCAACATAGCTCGATTGTAAGACTCCTCTGTCGCTCTTCTCTCATTATTTCGTGTTCTAACTTGTTCTAACTTGACTTAGTTGCTTCGGGTTGAACATGCTCACTACCCTGCCGCTAGAAGCATTTGTTTGCCGATCTGTTATGACGACATACTATTTCCCAGAGGAACCTTTCAATCCTCATCGACACCTCATATTCACAACCGCTCTTGTGCTAACATCGATGGTGCTGGCATTGATCACTTGCGATCTTGGCAGTGTCTTCGAACTTATCGGAGCAACCAGTGCCGCAGCTTTGGCTTACATATTCCCTCCCCTGTGCTATATCAAGCTCAGCAGCGCGACCCGCCGGGAGAAGATACCTGCTTATCTATGTGTTGCATTCGGAGTGGTTGTCATGGGCGTGAGCGTCGTTCTAGCGGTCGCTAAAATTATCCGCAGTATGTCCTTCCGGTTCCTTTCTGGTCAAACCCACACTAAAACGTCTATTTCTTTCCCTGCAGATGATGGAGAAGCTCACACTTGTGGTGCACCTTGATAGGAACACCTGCTTCTATTGATACTCCTTCCCTATAGATCCTCACCCATCTGCACTATTTGCATGATCATTGTACATATATTGTCTCATTAACCTTGGATTGAACCAAGTAATATCTCCCAAAAAGTCTCTCACTTTATGGTTTTTTGTAGAACTGAAATGACTAGTAGGCCATACAAAGTGTGAGCACACTAATTGGGCCTTATACAGCTCAAAACAGGATTATCTCAATTTGACGCTTTCCCCTATAACGTTCATATTTACTGACACAACTAGACTATGATATTTAGATTTCGAGAACCAAGGGTACCAGCGCACCTGCAGTGGCGAGGTCAGATTATTGGGGTATCTAGGGGTGTCGATGGCGTCAGTTATACCATGCTGTCTAGATTATTCTCAGGGCAGGTTCTGAGACCCTTCGTGATTCATTAGATTTTCTTGTTCAGAAAGGATTGATATTGAATATTCCAGATTGAAGTTAGTTTGACTTGTAAAATGAAAATCTTCAATGACGCCGAGGAACAGGTGGAGCAGGACCAATAAGCCTAACTTTGGAGGAAGTGACGTTTGGTTGACGAGACGGGGGCTCCTGTTCTTGTGGGATGCTCCATTTACTCTTTTCAAGGCCTTCCGAAACAACTCGTGACTTCTTCTTTGACAAGGGCGGCTCCTCTAAAGAGGACTCTGACACACTCAGAGACTTGAAAACTTCGATAGACACGGATTGGTTCTCACCGGGCTTTTTTGGAGAAAGAAGCCCAGGGTCCATTGCCCCTGACTTTTCAGAAGATTCGCTATCAGACACAATGCGTGTCGGTGAGCGGTACTTATCAAAATTTCCGGAGCGAGCTTCCATTCGAGGCAGCAATGTTTGGGTAGTTTCTAGGCATGTAGGACTAGGGTGCGGGTTAGTGGCCTCGAAGCTGATTCCGGCCAATTCTGCGATACCAGGGCTGAATGATATTTCTTCATTCTGCTTGAAATCTTCATCTGACACATCGATGAGGAGGAGAACATCACTCGACTGAGGCTTCATAGGAGTTACTGGTGCTGATGGTTCTGGGAGAGTCACCAAGGCTTCTGGCTCAGCCTTATTCTTCTCAGGCATGGAGGCTGCAAGCTCAGATGTTATTGGCACTGGGGTTGTGGAATGAAGCTTGATACTGCTCTTTCCTTCTGACTTGAGGTGTGCCAGTTTCGTGCGTTTTGTGAAGACAGCAGTCTTCTCAATGGGAACAATACGAGCCGAAGACTTTGTGGCATCCGCATATATTGAATCCGCAAGGGAGGTGCTGGTGGATTTAATAGGCTTCATGTCTGCTGGACTTGAAATGGGTATTTTTATCTCAGGTCGGAACGTGACCCCTGGGCGCCGTGTTTGCAGGGTGACCGCCGTCGAGCAAGCCCTTGGAGGAGGGCTTGATGGGGACTCCGAAGAGGTTGGTGACGGGCCAAACGAAGCTCGAGCATTTGCCAAAAAGATCTCTGGTGCCGTAATCTTTCTTGAAAAATCCTCCCTGATATGATCAAAACCTGATTTTATCGATATATAGGGGTGGAAAATGGCTTACCTGGGTTGAGACCTACTTACCCTTGGGACTAACGTTCGACTGCTGTGTGGCGACTTTCTGTGTTGATTTGGGCCACGTTGTACTCCTCTTCCTCTCGGGGGAAGAGAAACAGAATTATCAATATTCAAAGCGGGATCCTGCCTCGATGGCATGACTGATCCACTTTTTGGTAATCTTGGTTTGTGTTAAACGCAGGTTTGGAGGTTGGAGTTGAATGGAGTTTCACCTACCTAGGTAGAGCCACGGCACTCTGGCTTCGTCCCCTTGTACCTACTACACTCCCCCAAATGCCGAGTGACTGATGTGGATACGGGTGGTGGCCTCGTCCACCACCGCGCTTCCCAGAAGGATGATGTATACCATCACCACCGTGCAGAGTAGCCGTGAGGCGAAGGCGATGAGACTGTCCATGCATCAAGTCATTTAAATCCTCAAGCTTCCCTGTATCTGAGACTGTCTTGTGCAGATCTAGATCATTTGTTAGTGAAGTCAATCACCTGAAGGGTTGCGTTGCTGGGTGCGTACTTGACCAGGCATTCAACTGGTCTTTGTTCTGGGCCGCTAAATTGGCCGCAACGGTTCCACAAACATTTGACAACCTCGAAGCCTCGATGTCCTCGATCCGAGCTTGTCTTTGATGCTTTGAGTCGTCAGTGGTGGAAATGTACTCGCGTCGGGCCGTTCCCAAATCCGCCTGTTGAAAAGATCATTAGATATGGGCCACACGAAAAGGCAAGGAAGCTCTCACCATCTGCAAAGCTTGCAGTGTATCAATATTCGTAGACTCCATCTGATTGAGGTGTCATTCCGTCAGCTCATCTTCAAGGGGTAGGAGGCAACCCATCTTGACAACGGATTGGTCTCACTTACCCTGAATTTCACGCAGCTGCCGGTCATCAAAATATCGGACTTGGACTTCTGAAACCCATGTGGAAAGAAGAGATGTAGTGACAATGGCGCCAGATGGGAGAATGTGTGGAAAAGAAGTAGAGAATGGAGAAGAATAGAGGGGGCAGACGCGGGAGACGAAGGGGGAAAACAATAAGAAGATGAGGGGGCAACACGCAACAACAGACACGTCAACAAGAGGGGAAAGAGTCAGTCACGATATTTCCACAGATCGCCGTCGTCCCTTCTGATACTCACCCGTCTGTTCTCTTGGCTTTCATGTCAGACCCGTTAGACTCCTCATGATGTTCCAAAAACACCACAGTGAACCAGCAGAATGAAAGTGTGAGGAAACAATCGATGCCATGACACACATAACACAAAACTTTGAGTAGTCTTCCATACCACTAAGGCTTCCTGGATAGATACTGTGTAGTTAAAAGCTTCTATTACTAGCTACACTCTATAAAGAAAGACACGAGCTTTATTTAGTAAAGTAGACGTTGAAGAAGCTTGTAAAGCCAGCTTCAGCTTTGGGGCTATCTACCACTTAAAATAGGTCGTACATTCGGCTATTCCTATCTCCGCTATCTGAGCTGTCGATATTTTGCTATCTAAGCGTTGCATACCTACGGCAAACACTGGCCTCGAGTAAACATATCTATTTTTAGTAACAATGAAAGCGTGCCCAGTGATACTTGCTAAAATGTTAAACCTTGTGTTTGACAGAGAAAGTCGAGCAGGGTACCCCGAAACGCGTCTTGATTGTAATAATGCGTATATACATAGGGGCTCAAAAGTTTTTCCCGACCCTCACTTTTAATTGCTCCAACAACTACCCACCCTAAATTTTATTCTTCCTTCTACAACACTAATATGACAGACAATCTAGCAGAATCTGCTATAAAACGAAGAAAAAAGGGGGAGCTTACCCCTGAACAGCGTTTAGCAATAGTATATACTGCTGATAATAGTGTATCTAGAGTGCGGCTAGCACGGGATTTTACGTACGATCCGAAGACGATATATAATAATAAAACGCTATACAGAATACTATACTTTTAAGTCTATACCTCGCCTAGGTAGGCCTAGCAAGCTTAGTGATAAAGATAGTCGTTATCTCTATTCATAAGCTCGCCGGGATCCTTTCTCTACCTATAAACGTTAGGATGCTACTTTGCAGGGTAGCGGCCTGTTGGTCAGGTAAGGAAAAATAAATACAATATTGAATCGTTGTTGAATCAGAGAAGAATAGTATAAGTAGATTATTCCAATAACTGAATCTTGAAGAGATTTGGTCCAAAAGAAGGGGCGATTCTCTTTCTATAATCTAAATGCCGTCATTCCGTTACTTGCCGGAGGGATAACGGTAAAGGAATCCGATTCCAATATGTTCTTCTCCGTGAACAAATATCGCCATGTACACGATTCGTATCCGAAACAAGCCGGTCAGCCGGAATAACATCAATGTGGTTATTCGAATTTTTCTACTGGAAATGTATATCTAGAAAGATAGTAGGATATTGTTTAGTGTAACAGATATATATTTGATATTAGGGTGGTGAAAGTGGGGATGGGCAAATACTTTTAACCCCTATGTATTTGCGTGGTTTGGTTGTGTGAATATATCCTTGGATCCCCGACGGGCGATGTTTGCGCTGTTATTCTTTGAGTCTGATTCTTCCCACTTCTCTTTGTCCCTGGTCCGCGGTTTCGCTCCGGTCGGCCACTAACCTGGTGCCTCCACTTTTCGATAATGTTATGTGCTCGATGGCGGAGAATCCTTCGCCCTACTAGTCTGGGAGGCTCTTGCACGCTAATATCTATGTGTGCATAATGGATTTGTGTATCGGTATGATACCGAGTTGCAGTAACCTCTCCCGTCGCCGATATCAGACACATTGCTGCCATAGAATAACCGCAGCGTGAAACGGGATCGGCGACTATACAGCTCCGAGGCTGATCAGGTCGTCTCTTGATATTTAATTTATTCCCTAAGAAGCAGCAGATCGCCTGCGTGTGAAAACCATTCATAACCTGTTGTTCGCCGGTAACGATCCCGTAGTGGCTGCAGCACTAGCGTAGGATGCCACGTTCCCCGGTGAGTCGAAGCAGCAGGGGAATGATAGCCCCACTTGACACGCATCCGAAGCAGCACTAGCAAGACGATCATCCCACGGTGTAGCCTGAAGGCGGCGATCTGGTAGAGCCAGACTTTCGTCCATACCTAGTAGAAATGTCTTTGCAGGACTGTCCGCTACAATTTTTTGTTTTGGTTATCACCCTGATCATGTTGTCCCTGATTGGGTCGTGCCATGCTTCCTAGTTGCTCATTAGAACAATTCAATCAATGTCCGCTTTCTCCGACCAAGTCCTCTTCCATACCGTCATTGCTATAGCCTCTCTGAACAAAATGCGTGCTCCAGGTGAGAGAATTACGTGGTGTGGGGCCACTCACAACCCCCTGTAGACCGTACCTGCTGACTAAGTCCACGACGACCGGAGCAGCAGCAACGAAAAGGGGGTAGTGTCCGAGCTAACAAAGAGAAGGTCATAGGATTGCTGGTCAATGAGCAGGGAAATGAGTTAAGTACTCCGCGCTCAGCCTCACATGAATCATTTGTCCTTGGTCACACCGGTAGTATAGCTTGGCGCAGGCTTCGGGAGAGCCCGTCCGACCCACCCAATAAAGGCGAAGACGCCCACGAGGGGTTAGATGAGATGTGGAGACCCCTGGTGGGGTGGCTTCAGCGAAAGTCTATCTGGATGCTAACCCGAAACGGCCGATGGTTGTCCAGAGTCAAAACAGCTTGGCTAAATAAGACGTAAAAAAATGGGCATGTCGGTCAGACAGAAAAGGGGGGAAATGGCGTGCGGTTGGGGGCGAAGTCCCGATTGGGTGTTCCCTGCTTTTTCCCTGCTCCGACCGGGAGCGTCCCCCAGGCCCATCAACCGTTTGGTTAGGATGTTGACGAAGCGACATCATACTCGATGGTGGGGCTCTTCGCATGTTTGAATGGAGTCATGAGGGCAACGGGAGCGGAGTTTGAGACCATGGAGCTAAATATTGGTGTAGCGGTCCTGCAAGGATGGGGACTGTTAGGCAAATGTCGAATGATGTGCTGGAGCTCCACTGATCCCCGTTTCATAGCTCCCACCAAATAGCGATCTCTCGAAGCTAGTATATCAGGAACTAGTCGATTTCCACCGTGTTCGGCTGTAATAGAAATAGGGAAGACGCAGTACAAAGTCGGAAAGGAGAGAATTTCCTTTGGTTTGGAGGAGTCTTTTTTCAGGCCCACAACAGCACCGGTCAAGCCTAATTCATGTTCGGATCGACACATGCGCGAATGAGAGTGGTTGTTGGTCTAGCTTTTGCTCCTTTGCGCCTCAGCTTTACTTCCCCGGCCGCCCCTGGGAACAAACCTCCGACCGCTAAGTCACAATAGCGAGCAGACCTGTCAATCGTTGGGAGGCCCAGGCACGCTCCCAGAAATTTACTTTCTTTTTTTCTTTTAGCGTGGTCCTCTAAGCGTTTTCGTCACTCCTTCTGACTCATTCGGTTAGCGTGCTTGGTGGTGCGAAGTCCAGCCCCGAAATTGGTAGAAGAGCTTGGAAAGGATCGCAAATCTGGAGATGCTCTCCGCCTGACCCCTCTTGGTCCATCCTAATGAGCCGCAGCGAGGCGTTCGAGTCCTGTTTCAGTGATTGGTTAGTTCCATTCCTCCCTCGTGCCGGATCACAGGGCCCCGCACCCTCTCCTAGGCTAGACAAAAATTAAAATATTTTCGGAGATATACAACTTTACTAGGATGGCCCTTGCATGTTCCTCTCTACTTCGGATTTTTTTTTCTTTTTTCATTCATAACAGTTCTATCCGTCTGGTTCTGTGCCGTTCTACCATGCATTTACCGCCCAGGTAATGTCCCGCTCCCTTTTCATTTATTACCTTCGGTCCTGTTCGGCCTTTTCCTGCTACGGTATTCCGGCCTGAGTGCTTATCTGGCCTTTGTTTTATTCTCATCCTATCCTAAGGTAGTTATCTCGAGTGAAATTTCAAGGTCCGCCCTATTTGAAATGCTTTGGCTACCCTTTCCATGTGAGAATTCCATACCGACCATTTCGGTTGCCTCAATGACGAGGTATCTTGTTTCTTTTGCTTTGGTGGGAAATCCAGTCCCTCCACAACAATTGCTAGGCCCTAATAAGCACAAAGCCCCTGTGGCTCCCGACGAATATTTCTCACCGCTGGCGGGTCGGAGAACGGTCGCTTACACTGGGCCCATTCGAGAATATCTTTAGCAGATCCAAGAATCGAAAACTTTTTTCTACCTATGATTTTCAATATACCGAGCACAAAGCAAGTAATTTTTCACTTTCAGGTGTGACTCCCTGCAGTTGAACACCTTAGACAACAGCACATACATCCTCAGCCGGGGAGTAGAGTCATTGGATCTTCAAAAGTAGGGCCAGGCGAGGAGTGACTCTGAGGGGTGACTTTCATCAACTTGCCCGCGTTGTGTTCTCCTTATGTTCCGGTTTCCATTAAAGGCTTCACAGGTCTAGGGTTATCAGCAACTTTCCACAAAGGAATATCAAGAGGCTCCGACCTTTCCAGAGATATGGCTTCCGGCGCCGTAAGCCAGCAGGATTCGAAATTCGATCGCTCGCAAAGCCGGTTGTGGAGAGACTTGGGGAGGAAATCGACGTGGGTTCTGGTATGGGCTCCAGTATGGGTGTCGATCTGCGTTTGCGTGTCTAGAAAAGCCAGGCTGGTCATGAGCAATGAATGGATGAGACGGACAAGGCGCCAAAGGACCAAGCAGACGAGATACTCACCTTGGGATCATCTTGGATCAAATCGAGAATGGCCACCCACAGATCCGAAACTGCAGGCCTGTTTGTCCAGATCGCATGCCATACTTGTAGCACAGAATTCATCTTTGACACTCAGAGCGGCTCAGAAAAGGAGCGGAAGGAACGATGACAATAGAAGATACCGACCGACGTGCACTAAGAATGGCCCAAGCAGGGAAGGAAACCGTTCTCATCAACGGCAGTGGCAGCCACTTTTATATGGCTCCAGCAGTGTCGGCGAAAACGCAATCCCCCTCCCATTGGCTCAATGGGTGATAAGAGGGCAGCGAACTCCCCAGAATAAGGCCAGATTGAATCAGGCTGCCTATGACCCGCGACTGGTCGTTGGGGAAAGATTGGCTTTAGTGGCGCGACGTATCGTCGTTACGAGGGGAATCAAGACGATATTGTGGGCGTACGTCATGGCATGGAGACGCCATTCTGGCGGGTGGGTGTATTTATGGAGTTGACAGGGGAGGAAAGCTTTCCACCTGGGCGGGAATGCTCCGTCGATACCGTAGGGCCCTGGTATCCGTCGGTTGGCTTCTCCTGGGCTGGGCGTAGCCCACGGCCCTTGACCCACCGGCAGCGCTTCAACGATCGAGCCAACCGGTGGGCCAGCGACGCCATGTGAACATGGAACTTCGCTTGCTCGTGGCGAGGTTGACAGGCCGCATGCACGTCCCCGGCTCGTGAGTGTCTACCAGTGACCTCTGGTGGGCCTCCTGAAATGGGAGCAGTCGACCTCGACAATCCGCGGCTCATTCGATACGTACAGCGTACAGCGAGAAGTCTCTAAGCTCGACCTTGTGGGGCGAGCGCAAGCGCCGATCTTTACGCCCATGTTCATCATCTGCGGCGAGCAAATAGGATAGTCATAAATAAATGAAAAAAAAAAAAATCCGATTTGGCATTAACGACAAGGGCTAAAAGGCCCAAACACTCCTTTACGATGTGATTCGGGATTGGCGAGCGGGGGTTATTGGATGGCTTGCTGTAAGCCCGCAGCAACGCGCTCCAGCTTTCTAACCTCTTTCGATAGCCAGCCTTCTTCTGGACTTCGCTGTACAGAACTGCTCGACTCTTTACCGTTCTCCGAATGTCCTCACTAGGTAAATCATGCTTGGAACGTCCTTCGGCATTAGACCGCATATAGCAACGAAGGTGTTCTTTCCAGGTTTTGCCGGCGAGTGAAACCATTGTCAGTGCTGTGCTTGCAGCCAATATGCGGGCACCTGCCTCGTCCCCCTGGGAGGCTCCAGTTCCCCGGTGGTACATCCCCTGCATGAGATGCCACAGTTCACGCATGCGTGGTCGTTAATGGTCGGACAAGTCTTAATAGACGCACTCGCGCTTTCCTTTCTCTCTTTTTTCTTTTGCTTTCTTGACCAGCTGCTACCCCTTAGTATAGAGGTGTAAAAGAGAGAGGAGAGAGATGAGAGTGAGCGAGTAAGCCTAAGCGAGCGGAATCTCGGTTTAGGGGGAGTATCTTTGGGGTGGAATTAGTAAATACGATCCGAGACGAGGTCCATGCAAATATGAATAACATTCTAGCCTTCGGAAGCTGGGATAGGGCTTCCCGCCGCACGCTACTCCCGAATAGATTAGAGCAGCGCAGAGCAGCGCAGAAGAGAGGAGAAGAGAAAACATAACAGAAGAGGAAAAGTGAAGACGTGATATACAGTAGAAGAGTGCACGATCGTCGCACGATCGTCGCTTGGCCGGGAATTCTTGTGGCTCTTCCGATGTATGCAAAAAGTGCAGACCTTGCAGGGGTGATACTTGAGGGTGCTGATTTGGAAGGTTTTTCAACCAAGAGCCCTCAGTGCACCTGGAGGCCAGGGCACTGCGGTTTTTCTTGTCTATATTTAATTCTTGGCCCATCCAATCTCTCGATTCCCTCTCAAGCGTTCTCTACTATCGTTGATTTATTTTTCATCTTTCCGACTGCATCACCCTCCGCAGAGCTCAATTCGTGACTATGATGACGTTGTTGAGCGAATTTTATGTTTCTCATGCGGTCGCTACCAATACAGCCATGATTCGCCTTCTCGTGGCAGTTTTTTTTCACTGCCAGCTTCATGTCTCGGGCTTCGAAACGAGAGCCGCGACGGCCTGACGGGAGAACTGTGGAAAATTCAGGACCATTTCCGGTGCGAGACCAAAATCAATTTTTCGTTCGCAGTGACTATTTCCACATCCCTATCACCTTCCATCGCTCTTGGCTTTCATTGAATACCAAAGCACTCATGTTGAAGATCATGTACTACTAGCGCACTATTGCCGAACGGCTTCTAACCAATTTTGGATATTTCTACAGTAGGTCGGTCCGTACTCGAATCGTCCCGAAACCGCACCATTCCCTCCGTCCTATACCTCGAAAGTTAAGAAGCCCATAGATCTTTGAGAGACACAGTCAGTTATTTGTGATGGGTGAAATTTTATGGCCAAGCGAGATGTTGATACCAATTGGATTGTATTAAAGGAGTCGCCTGGACGAATCGCATCATTTAGTGAATGGCCGGTTGGGTATGATTACGATCAAGAATTGAGGCCTGGGGCCGTGGTCCTCTAATTCGCCAACCTGCGTGCATATCGATTCAATCTGAATTGTGAGATTGTACTGTCCATTGATTGTCTCTTCAATATGTTGATGATTTGAATTCAGCAAGAGAGGATCTTCATAAACAGTAAGAAGCAAGCAGTTGATCATTTGTTTATTTGATTGTCAGATTGATATCATTCAAACAAGCTATCTCAGGACGTATTCATTCTAGTGACGTCCGTGTCATTCGCGTCCGTGGGCCAAAATAGCCCTGCCTGCCAATCGCTCGGTCGCCAAGGATGGGAAAAATCCTTCCACAGGGAAAAGAAAAGAGTAACCAAAAATGGCGAAGGAGGGGTAGAAAAGGTACATGTGCTTCAAGGGTCGATTTTTTGCCCATGCGATCTTGATTTTTCCTCATCATCCTTGTATTTTTAGCGTGGTTTTCTGGTCCCCTTAGGCCTAGTTAGTTATCGCGTGGGCTTACAAAGTCAAGAAACAAAGGGAGGAATATTTAGCCGCCGAGGGATATGTGGGCCTGGACTCTATTCTCCCCGCCTCCCAAGGGGTATGGGCAAGTGCTACAATGCTATAAAATCCTGCTTATTTTCCGAGCTCGCCAGTAACATCGCCAAAGCTCACAGGCCCGAGCCCAAAAACCCCAACCCGCAAATGGGTTAGGCATTAGGCCCAGTCCTTAAGCCTATAGTGGACTATTTGCTTTACTATTAGGCCCACCGTAGGCTTATAGGTTTTTTATAGGCCCTATGCCACCTTCCAAGCCAAGGTCACCTGACTCTATGGCACCTTCTTAGCTAGTTTAGAGGATAACCAATATGATCGCCTTTACATCTCCTGATTCCGTCACACCTACTGATCGACTATCTTGGCTACCTAATTCATCTATAGTATGATATAAGGATATACCTATAACCAGCAGGAATACTTACTAGTTAGACTTAACTACTACCTAACTAACTAAGCGCTCTACTATTAGAACGTCTTCGGTTTACTCTGTAGACCCGAGCCCGTATAAAGCCTTAGTCGGTAAGGGTATAGTTACGAGTTGAGACTATTGGAGCTATATCGAGAGAGGTACGTTACGATAACGTACTATTTACATTACCTAGTTAGTAGTACCTAATTGTTAGAGTGCTACTTGTAGGGTAGCGGCCTATTAGTCAGGTAAGGAAAAAGGAATATAACATTGAATCGTTATAGAATCGAAAAAAAAATAATAAAGGTGTATATTCTGATAATTGAATCTTGAAGATATTTAGTTCAAGCTGGTTGATTAGTGAATGAGTAAATTGTGAGTTGCCTGGATGGAGAAAGAAGCCCATGTGGTCTAAAATGTGTAGTGATCAAGCGTCTGCCACAAGCGTGATGCCCAGAAGAATAGATGAGCATGTTATCAATTAATCATAATTTTGGAGACATATTTCAGCATTCCAAGTGATCTACCAATTTTCCAATGGCAGTGCAAGCTTAAGAACATCGCGCAGAAAGAGTCGTGCCACACTAGTGTCAACAATTCAACAAAAAAAGCTTGGACATTATGGCCATTTCCTGGTGGAGCTATAGGTTACGAATGTCGATGCACTAGGGCTAAAAGGAGAAGCCAAGTTTAGAATTAAGAGTTTTTACATCCGCGTAAATCCTGCAGGGTGGTTGACGGATATGGAAAGTAGAGACAGCTGCTTCACTTACTTCCATTGCTTGTTGAACCTCGTTCCTCTCTTCCCATCTATCTATAGCAGCAGGTAAGCTTGAACCTTGATTCCGCAGCAAGCTAGAACAACAACAAGGTAGAGATAAAATTATCCGGGGGCGGGGCTGAGTATTTAAACTAAGTGGATTTGGTGGAGCTATTCATACCCGTTCATGCCCCACTGACCACACATTGCTTACCGAAAACGGTAAGCGAGAAACGCGACCGGAGTGCATTGGATTCCAAACCGCAAAAGCCACGTGCTGGTTCGGCTCTTGAATCAAATGGCATGATGCATGGTGATAAACTCCTTGCAGAGTGCCCAATATGTAAAACAACGGTGGGCCAACGCTATCAAACTAAAATATAGGTTCTAGGTAAGCAACTAGCAGTGTCTCCGCCCACCCACACCGCTTCCGCGTTGTGGGTGTGCCACACACTAACGCATAACCACAGACTAATGCATAATTTTTTCTTATTTCTCCTATCTATCACTGCATCCTAGTAGTATCTATAAAGAAAATATCACCTTCCTGGCGTGCTTCCTCCGCTCTATCTATTAGTACCTTACACCGCCCCCCAACCCTTCCGGGTTGTGGGTGCGCCACACAGTAACCCAACTTCACAGTAACCCAACATTTTTCCTATTTCCCCTATCTACTACTGCATCCCACTAGTATCTAGAAAGAAACCCTGCCTGTTCTGACGTGCTTCCTCTGCTCTATCTAACGATGCCTGGGATTCCTGTGTAGGATCTGGTGGTGGTGATGTTCTATACGCTTTCTTCCACTGCTTCCTTACCCGCTTTAGACCTCGGCACGACCCTCGCGAGGGTCCAAGACTCAGACCCTCGACCCGACCCTCGCGAGGGTCGGGTCCAAACCTCATGAGGGTCACCCGACCCGCGACCCTCGCCTACCCTCATGCGGGTCACCCTCAGCGACCCTCAGCGACCCTTATTTTCATAAAATTTTGACGCTTTTCCTAATCAGGATGCATAATTTTGCTGAATAATCTTAGTTAAATATTGTTATTTACAGCTGTTTCAGTATTACAATCAAGATTATAGTTTAAATCGAAGGAATTAAATTGAAATCTTTATAAACTTTTTTAAAATTTAATTAATCTTAAGCTTATATAGTAAGGAATATTCTATCCTAGTTGAAGTGGGTATGTTTATTATGTATATAACCGCTATTGAGAGAGATATATATATCTCTATCCTACTATTCAGGATTTTCTGACCACGGTCAAAATCAGAAATACTTATATGTAAAAGACTATCCTACAGCCTATATTTCTAACCACGGTCAGAAATATAGGGTAGGAGAGGGTTAGGATGATAGATATTAGATAACTCTACTAACTCTTCTATCCTCTCGACGATATTTTTGACTATGGTTAGAAAACTAGGGTAGGTAGAAGAATTCGCTGAGGATCCTAAGGGTCGGTGAGGGTCGGTAAGGGTCACCCGCGGGTCACCCGCGGGTAACCCTTACCGACCCTCAGGACCTAGCTAATTAGAAGACGTATACTAGTCTAAATAGGTTATATTATGATATATCGACTCTGATCCTACACGCTATCGTAGAGATCCTATTACTCCCCTTTATTACTACGAATTCCTTTCACTTTTGTTAATCCTTTTGTAAGTTCTCTATTTCCCCTACCCTTACTATGTCTTAGTACTCTGGATTCCCCTCCTCGTCCGTCTACGAGGAGGATACTTCAGATCTATTTCATCTTGATTTTCCTAATAAAGCGCACTTAGTAACACTAGAGCCCTCTAGAAGCTACTTAGCCTCGGTTATTAGCTCTGATCTTCTTTTAATACTACTACCTATCCCGGACTCCCTTACCCGTGTAGGTCGAAATAAAGCATATATCCTTTATTCTACAATATCTAAAGATGCGTTTATTACCTAGTAGTTGAAAATAGATTACGGAATAAAGAAAAGGATTAACTAGGATATAAACCACTAATCTAAGGCCTAGAAACACTTCGAATAGGTAGTAGACGAAAAAACTAGGAAGCCTAGAGTGATATATAATCGATATATTACTATTCTTAAGCATCCTAGTACTTATCGCTATAGAATATCTTCAATAAATAAGCATATGAAGGGGGTTAACTGCCGGAAGGTAGTATATACAACACTAAATATTAGACAGATAATCGAGAATACGGTATATAATATATCAATTATCCTATCTAAGATACTTATTTTTCTAGGCAAAGTTTTCTCCGAAAGCCTTAGTCTTTACTTAGGAAGAGTAGGAATATAAGCTTTTAAACTTACTCGCTCTATCACGACTCCTATTTCAATTTATTAAGCACTAGCAATTTTATAATATTATTAATTATGCTCGCCTTGCCCTAAGGAGTCTAGAAATCCCTTCCTCTAAAATAATTCGAACCCGGCTACGAGACTTTGTAAAGAAGCAACAACTAAGTATTCTTCGAAAACTACCTTTAGATTCAAAGCTCTTACTTGCACTAGACTATTAGACCTCTCCTTTTCGGTAGTCTTTTATAGTAGTAACCGGCTACTTCCTTGACTAGGACTAGGAATACTAAGAGATCCTTTTAGGATTCGAGCCTCTCTCTAGGACGCACTCAGGTGTAAATCTAAGCGATATGCTTATGAACCTTCTCTAATAATACAAGATTATAGATCGAGTCCTTGCAATAACGACGGATAATACGTCTAATAATAATATAATGATAGCTAGTGTACAGGAGTTAATCTAGTTACTAGAGCTTCATAACAGCTTAACTATTATACGTGTTCTATATATTGCCTATATAATTCAACTAAGCTTGAAAGATCTCCTTAGTCAGATAAAAGCAAACCTAAGGAACGAAACAGCTGAGACTAAATAGTCTAAAGTCCGGATCTAGTCTCTTCATGTAAAGCAGAAGAGGAAAGAGATTATCAATACTTTGAATAAGGTATAAGCTTAATATATATATCTCTCGTATCTTCTAACCTATTACTAGATACGGAGCCTAGCTATCTATATCAACGCTAGTCTACAGCGTCGAGAGGCCTTTTATAATCTCTAAAAAGAAGAGCTAAAGCTTATGCTAATCTAGGATATTGCAACTCGCTAGAATTCAACATTCTTGATACTACGCCGTGCAAAACGTCTTCAGTCTATATTCGATATATTTTGTATTCAATATAACTAAGACTACTTTGCACTTAGTACAGAAGAATAGCGCTAAATCGAGTATCTTCTCTAGATTACCTAGCCTTTCTTTCAATTTACTACTCTACTCTCTAAGACAAGAGACGTGAGTATTCATCTTGTGTTTAGTATCTATAATAAGCTTTTTAATTATCTAGAAAAGTCTATTTAGAAGCTGCAGCGGAAAAAGGTTCCTTAGAAGTAGTTAATGCTTACTGCTCTGAATTCAGCTAAAAGCAAGCTTTCTTAATACTATAGTATAACTAATTAAATCTATAGTGATCTATATGCTATCGGTATAATAATTTCTCCTTAACAGAAGCTTTAGTTCTTCTCTACCAAGGATTAGGATCACGACTAGCGTACACGTTATCGGCAAAGCTTCGAGTCTTACCTTAAGCCTTATAAACAGCGGCTATTACAAACCTAGCCTCCTACTCTTATTTAATCGTCTTATAGTATAGTCTCTAAGCTTGAGATAATATGTGAGCTAGAGTTATCTCAATAGTTAGTTAATAGTGAGCATAATAAGCTTACGCAATACCTAGATACCCGTATATACTCTATTAGATATACGCTACTAATTGCTAATATAATATATAGCAACTATTCGAACCAGCCCTCGTACTTTCTAGAGGGAGTACTAGTAGGAGTTCCTAGCACTTGCAAGTCTTGCCCGTGATATTCTTTCGGTTCCTACAATAGGTACGGGTGTAGAGCGGCTCTTTAATTCTGCTCGAGATATCTGTTATTATCGCCGAGGCTCTCTTAAATCTAAGACGATCTAGGACCTAATAATATTTATATATATATCAAGGTTTAATCTTAAGGACTAACAGAGAGCGACAATCAAGGAGTATCTCTCACATAAAGAGACCTAGACGGCTAAAGAGGAAAAGGATACACAGTCAAGTAAGATTAATCCGATTAGCGATTATAAAGAAGAAGAAGATGAATCTATAGAGACACAGCTAGAGGGTCAGGGAAGTAGCGAACGAAGCCTAGGGAAACGACAGAAGAGTATTGCATTAGAACTAGAGGTTATAGAAGACTACGAGGATAGAGATGATAATATAGCTACCCTTCTACTACCTGATATGCACTAACGTATATTAGGCCGTCTTCGAAAACGGTCAAGACTACTAGATAGATACGAGGTTTAAGAGAAGTCCTACCCTAGTTTTCTAACTATAGTCAAAAATATCTATATAGGATAGAAGAGTTTCCGCAGTCTATCTAATATCTATTATCCCGACCCTTAACTACCCTAGTTTTCTGACCGTGGTCAGAAATATAGGCCGTAGGATAGTCTCTAATATATAAGTGTTTCTGATTTTGACCGTGGTTAGAAAACCTGTCACTAAATAGGATTATTCAATATATTCTACCCGCTACCTATAGACTCTCTCTACACTAGGATAGAGTAAGTGAAATACTGAAAGATACCGCTGCAATCTGCATAAATTATGCAAGTCGCGAGTTCCTCCTGTTTGCTTAGTTTGACCACCCGCGGGTTACCCGCGGGTGACCCTCGCGAGGGTCCTACCTACACTAGACCCGACCCGCGGGTCCATAAGCTAGACCCTCGACCCTCAAAACGAGGGTCGGAGGGTCACCCGCCGAGGGTCACCCGCGGGTCGTGCCGAGGCCTAACCCGCTTCCGCTCTGCCTCTGCTTCCTTCTTATTTCTTTTAGCAATAGAACGATTTATATCTCTAATAGAGAGTACCCCTTTTTTGCTAAGCGGCGTTTTAACCTAGCGCTTAGTGATTAGGCGTTGTAGTAGTTATTGAGCTTCCCTAATCTTACAAATAGTATTGTTCGCTAGATTTAGGTTCTCTATAGCAATCTTGTTATAATAAAATAACCGGTTAAGATTACGTTGCTGCCTAGGTGTAAGATCTTCTTATTGATATCTAGCAATCTTCTTTTAATTCTTCTCTAGATCCTATATAGATCTAGGCGGCGATTAGTCGATACTAGAAGAAGATATAGGTAGTAGTAAAGGTGTTGTATAAAGCGTTAAATAAAGCGGTTGTAGATCTAGCGCTATAAGACCTAGGTAATCTTAGATAGGAAGGCTATTAATAACCTTTCTACTATCGACTAG
The DNA here is from genome assembly GCF_028827735.1 of Penicillium macrosclerotiorum. Classification (NCBI taxonomy): domain Eukaryota; kingdom Fungi; phylum Ascomycota; class Eurotiomycetes; order Eurotiales; family Aspergillaceae; genus Penicillium; species Penicillium macrosclerotiorum. The sequence continues at coordinate 479,915 of NW_026643088.1, forward strand.
ATATATCCTACGATCTTTAAACGATTCACGAATAATTTGCTAGCTAAACGCTCTATTCCGAATATCACTGATTATTTAAAGGAACTCGGATCTTCTAATAGGGCTTCTACCCTAAAACGCGTAGTCGTTATTCGCTAAGCGGAAGTATTGCTTATAGCTTAGAAACGGCTTACCGTCTAGCGGCTAGTAAAGATATATTATATAAAGTAGGAATCCTATTAGTAGGATATTATTCTCTTCGTAAAGGTATAGGAATTCGAATATAAGATACGAACTATAACTATCGAATATTAGGATACGTTTTTTACCTGATTTCGTATAGTCGTATATTGATTCTATAAAGAATCGAAGCTATTAAACTACTATACTATCGGTTATCTAACCGTTTAGCGATATATTAATAGTAAGTCTTAGTAGTAGGTTCTCGGTTTGATTAAACTAGGATTCTATAAAGATCCTATTGCCTTTAAAGATAAACTACGGCTCTAACTGCTACCTGTCGGTAGCGATACACTCGATAGACGTAATATTTTCGCCTTAGTCTAGCTAAGGAAGGTCTACTATCTTCCTACTACTACTACTACTACTACTAGTAGGAAAAGATATAATATTTCTAGACCTTCCTTCGCTAAGTTGAAAGCTAAATTTATCAAAGTTATAGATAAGACGTGCTAGCGTAGTCTTCTTGATCGTTTAGGCTAATAGATCGTACTAGTGCTGTAATACTGCTGGATCTTCTGCTAGTATTCGCTTTGATTCCTTCGTGTACTACTTAGTAGGCCCTAATTAAAGAGGTTTAGGAAGTCTATTAATAAAGCGATAGGCCTACATCTTGCTAACCGACGGCTTCCCGACGCGTTAGCATACACGATTCGCCTACGCTTCTAGTATCCTAGGAGTGATAGGTATATAGCAATCGTTTATATGTTGAATCTAGCGAATTAAGGCTTCTTCTTGATAGGCTTCTAGGGCCTGTTTAGCATTGCGTTTAGCTAAATTAGGCCCTATTCTCTTTTTAACACGGTCATATAGCGTACGCCTAGGAACGCCGAATTCGCGCGCTAAACGTGATATATTCGGCTTCTCTTCGCGTTATGCTGCCAAGCAGGCCTCGGCCATACGAGCTTCGTCGAATTTAGGCATATTTAGATAGTGGTTTTGGGTAGGGAAGCAAAAAATAGGGTAGTAGGAAAAGTGACGGTTTATGTGTGGGTGACGGTTCATACGTGGCGCACCCACAACCCGGAAGGGTTGGGTGGGGCGGTGTAAGGCACTAATAATAGTATTCCGCGCACACTAGTATTCCGCGCACCCCATCCAAAACGCGTATCCCACGCGTCACCTACTATCTTCCACTATACACTATGCCACCAAAACGTTCTGAAAAACGCTCAAAATCACCCGATAGGGAGGGTAGGATCCTATTAGCAATTGCTGCTATTCAAAAGGATCCTACCCTATCTATACGCAAAGCAGCAAGGATTTATAGCGTGCCAGAAAGCACGCTTCGCGACCGTATAAAAGGAGTGCTAAATCAACAGGAAAAACGATCATCTTTGAATAAGCTTACACAAGAAGAAGAAGATTCGCTTTGCTAGTAGATCCTATCACTAGATACGCGTAGAGCTTCCCCTAGGCCTTCAGCTATTGCTAGTATAGCGAATCTTCTACTAGTAGCGCGTAGTGATATCTTCCCTTCTCTTCTACCTCCTACTATAGGTGTTAACTAGGTAACACGCTATATTAAACGTCGATCTGAGCTTTATACCCGATTCTCTAGACGCTACGACTATCAACGTACGCAAAACGAAGATCCTACTAGCCTACGCGCGTAGTTTAGGCTAGTAGAGCGTACGATTTATAAAAACAGGATCCTTCCTAACGATATCTATAACTTTAATAAAATAGGCTTTGCAATAGGCTTAATATCTACTACTAGAATCGTTACACGGAAGGATATATACGGTCGGAAGCCTCTACTACAACCTAGAAATCGGGAGTAGGTAACAGTAATTGAATCTATATCGGCAACCGGCTACTCGCTTCCGCCGTGTATAGTATTTAAAGGGAAGGTTTATATTGCTAGCTAGTTTAATACTTCCTAGCGACTAGCGATTCGAAATATTACCGAACGGTTAGACTACCGATAATATAGGCCTACGCTAGCTAGAAAAGCTCTTTATTCCAGCAACTACTAGTCGTACGTAAGGCAAATATCGCTTGCTAATTTTAGACGGTTATAGAAGCTATCTAACACTACAATTCGACCTAATCTGCTAGCAAAATAACGTTATACTACTCTATATACCGCCGCATTCGTTATATTTTCTACAGCCGCTAGATATAGGATATTTTGCTATCCTAAAGCGCTTATACGGTCGCTTAATCGAGGCCTAAGCTCGCCTAGGATATAACTATATCGACAAGCTCGACTTCCTAGAATCCTATACACTAGCACGCAAGGAAGCCTTCCTACCTAGCACTATACAATCAAGCTTCGCCAGCGCCGGCCTAGTTCCGCTAGATACCGACCGAGTCCTATCGAAGCTTAATATATCGCTTCGAACACCTACACCTCCTACTACTAGTAGGCCTAGTAGTAGGAGTAGCGCTTTCGTGCCTACTACGCTATATACAATTAAGCAGCTTAGCAAGCAAGCTTTAGCTATCAAAGCTCTACTACGCAAGCGCTCGCGATCGCCAGGAAGCCCTACAGAGAGAGCGCTAGATCAATTAATCAAAGGTGCTGAACTAGCGTTTTATAACACTGTTTTACAAGCGGAAGAGATTCGGCAACTATATAGATTCAACGAGAAGAAGCGTCGAAAACGCATACTTTCTACTCGCCAGATATCTATGCAGCAAGGTTCTACGGTCAGCGAATCTATATCTCTAGATTCAACGTTGCCAGCAAGCGTTGAAGCTATTCAAAACGATGATGCAGAGCTTGCTCAGCAGCCTACTGAGGGCGCTAAGCCTACTACTAGGCGTGTATTTCAATGTTCTGGATGTAGGAATATAGGGCATAAGATTACTCGGTGCCCTAGTAAATAGTTGAATTAAATATATGGCGTTTTGGTAGAAAAATAGTGTTTTCAAAAAGTAGTGGTTGGTGGGGTGCGCGGAATACTAGTGTGCGCGGAATACTAGTGAAACACGTTATTACCTTCCTCTTATCGTTTAGGCCTTGAGACACGCTCGATAATCAAGATTGAAAGGAAGTGTTATATAGCTTCTGCAGGTCGTGCATAAGGGCAATCCTCTTTTTCTGGCAGAAACCGTGGCCTCAGCTCCATCATTAGCCCTGATATATCCTCCGTGAAACACATATATTATCGGAAAACAGCGCAGCAGCTTTATGCGAGACGTTTCATACGCTCTGAGCCTTATCATTTTGCCAGTCGGAACAATTTCATGTATCAGTGATTGCATAAAGCAAAGAGATGGAAGTAGGCCCTGAGTTGCTTTAACAATAGGGATTAGGTATAGGAGAGAGCGGGGGAGGGAAGGGAGGTGTTCTAATGCCACCCTACCATCAAACTAATACTTAACTATGATTTCAGACTTCCAATCCAGAGGTAAATTAAAATGCAAATTAATCCACCTATCTTATTGTATACAATTTCAGGGGCTATAGCCAGCGACGACATCAAATCAGCCAAGTCAACTTCATGAGTCAATTGTTGACCACAGGGGTAGCACGCGCAATAACACCATTCCCGCCCGTCAGCCTACCTTCTCCCTCAGTGAAATGTAGGTTAAACCCTACAGAAATAACAGTGTCGCTATCCACAGCTTCAATACCTGGAAACCCAATGCCACTTTTATTCCAAGATTGAATCCAAACATTGTCTAAATTCAAGCGAGCACCCGCGCCTGAAGCACGAATGGAATTGGTCTCGGTTATTTTGATCCTGACATTAGTTGCCTGGACTATGACACCGGGAGCTTGAATATTTATTCCGGTCTCCGACCCCTTATCCCCCTGGAAGTTGTAATTAACGATATGGCCAGTTGTCAGAGGTCCATCAATTTTGATACCCTGGTAGCCGTAGTCATTATCTGCGTTCGTAATCTGAAACTTACTGGTGATGTCTCCTTGAGGTGTATTGTCCCGTTTGCTAAATAGGAATCCAGTGCTGTATCCAAGAGTGAAAATGTTAGAGAACACTGGATTATCATTACGATAGCTTTCAATAGCGTGTGCATTATCGAATATGTATTTTTTGACGGGCGTCGCTCCATTCCAGAAAGGCCAGAAATGAACCTTATCGATCTTCACTCTGTCTCTTGCGTTGTCGATCGAGATACCGGTTTGAAGTGGTTGGCCAAATAAACGGCTTATGCTTAAACGCCCCGCATTTTCTGATACAATCCCAACCGTTGGGTTTCGTAAAAATAAATTTTCTAGGCACACATCGTGCGCAGCAACCAAGATAGTCGCTGGATATGGGTCAGGTTTCCAGGGCTGGTCATCCACAGGTTCTGGTTGTTCGTGGTATATCGCCATATCACGGATAATTGTACCCCACCCAGTAACAAAGATTGGAGTGATATCACGATTAGTGACCATCAGCTTTGAGCCATTCGTGGCAAGTGGGCTGCCCAATGGATTGTCGTTGAATTGTGGTTTTCCAGTGCCTGCCCCAGCTAGAATAACAGAGGTATCAATAGTGAGACCCCGTGTGGCATCCAAGCCTGTATCCGTGCGCTTATCAATGAGATATAGACCTGGTGGAAACCAAACAATTCCACCTCCAGCAGCGGCTGCTGCATTGATGGCGCTTTGGATTGCCGGAGAGTCATTGGCCTTTCCAAGTCCAGTTGCACCGTATTCCTGGACATCGAAATACCCACGCATGATACTGGAAGACATTCTTGCAGGGAAAATTAAATTGGAGGATATGAGGGTTCAAGTTATAATGATGATCAAGAGATTTGTGAGAGGCTTCCCTTCCTCCAAGAGACAGAAAGATAAGAGGAATTTCTCCTAAGAAATCCTAGACCAGGTCTAGAAGAGCTGTTGAGCTTATTCTGATATGAAAGAGAGAGGATATAGGATGATTTTGAGTCGCAAGGACGAGGGTGTGATTTGTAGATCAAGTCTAGATCAAGTCTAGATCAAGTCTAGATCAAGTCTAGATCAAGTCATGATATGCAGTGTCGAGCTTGCGGCATAGACTCCCGGGGAAGGACAACTTTAATTCGAACATGCCAAAGAGACAGGTCACTCATGCTTTCGACGATATGGGCGATCCAAACCTAAATTTGGATGAGGGGTGTCGTCTTCTTTTTTGCCATTCGAGACAACCTCCGCCGTTAGGCTGTGCCACCATTTGTTCATGATGATCTTGCACCGTACCACAGCGTCAGTTACAAGAACAACGAGAAGATGGATTTATGATTCTTTATCTATGCAACTGGCAAAAAGTGCCTGTCAGCTGAAGGGAATTGATCTAGAACATTTTCATCCAATAAACCTTAATGTAATGTTTCCCGCGGGGTAATTTGCCACATGAGAAGCTACCAGATGCTGGACTGGCCGCTTTCATCCCAAATCCAAGCCGCCAAGTGACGCTCACGCCAATTTTCTGGTGTCATATCCGAATTGAGAAGCTTTCTTTTGCATCCAAGCTTGGGCTGTGAAGACTGAGCAGTGTAGCCTGACTTGACACTCAAACCTGGACGCAGTACCACGGTATAGGCCCCTAGAGCGCAACCTGCTATTTGATGGTCCTTATTGTAGTCTTCTCGGACCCGATTCTTGCTCGTTGAGCGAAATTTCAGGTGTGTCTGCTCCAATCTTCCCTTCTCGAACCTTTCTACCTTGACATCCGACCGCTCAAATTTTGTCACCCTCCTCCCCCCTTCCCCAAGATACCATCTCCCAACTGTCTTTATCTCAGCGCGGTTGCCCATGTCAATGTAAGGACTCGGAATTTATGAGACCTATCTAGCCCATTCATATAACAGAGCGACCAAGTTTTGCGAGAGATTTGCGTCAAGAAAAGTTGTTTAAGGTTGATCCATATCCTGGTCGACCCTGCATTTGGTGTAGCCCCCAATTTGCACTATGAGTTGCTGTTCACGGTCGAAAGATCTTAGATTCATTCAGTTAATCGTCATCAAGAGAAATGACGACTGACCTCTTCAATCAGCTGTCGTATGGGAGACTTTGAGGTATGGAGTTTACAGAATACTTATGTGAACTGCGGGTGTTCTTCATGGATATACAATATGCTAATATTTCGCCTGTTGAGCGCGTAATGTTTTTTTATCTTTCAAAAGGGCTTATGGAGAGCTGCAGGTTCCTAGACCTTTCACAATCACGCCACGGGTCATTCTCGTTATTATAAGAGGCAAGGTAACAATGATGTGAGTACTCAGAACAATCACCTGACGTTATGCTGAGCTGGAGGGGCCGCTTTTTAATGGAAAGGCCTTGCCTGGTTGTATTTCCTTGGGTCTATAAATACCTCGTCGTTTCCTCCAGTAGATTATAAATATTAGCAGTACTTTCGAAATTTAAGCATACCTTCATCTTCTTGATCCACTTCCTACCCCTCGATCACCAACATTAAAGCTGACAGCCAACCGAAACTATTATTATTGAGTCGAAACGATAGTGAAGAAAGAACCTAGGGGAAACGATGCCCGCACCGAATATGGCCTGGCCTTAGTCCGCCCAGTACTAATCGACGAGCCCGCACCGGCATCTACGCCGGCCGTTCACCTCAATCTTACGCCTTCCCAACCGCCTCAGATAGAGACACTGCGCACATTGAATGATCCTAGTTACAGAATAAGGCACCCTCATATCAACGGTGAACCCGATCCTGGATCGGCTGGCCACTCCCACGGACACGCACCACCAATACTACAGATTGAAGTTGGCCTCGACAGTTCCATTCCAGAGCTCGCCTCTAGTGAGAGGATTCCCTTCGCAGAGTTGCAGGTTACGAGTCGTCCGCCATTAGATTTTCCTACTGTTCTCGAAGAGGCTGATATTTTGCCTGTTGAGACAAATGTTTTTGGCGAGATGGGCGCGCCACGTCTCCTGATGGCATTGGACGAAGAACGGAGAGAGCGAGCTTTGATCCAGCTGACCAGTGAGATTGCTACCTCCGACAATATTGGATCCATCGACGACTCCGGGTATGTCGTGGCGACCAAGTACGAAATGGATGTAATTGACCATGATTCGGGGGTTGTCACACCTCAACGCGGCGTGGCAGACACAACAGGCGAGGCGACTTACTACACAGCGATCGCCGTGGTCGCTCTAGCGACAGGAAACTAAGTCCAGCAGTCATGGGACATCGCTCACGCTAATGACAACATAATGAAGCTTCCCCGAGTGTTAGAGGACACAAGCTGGAGCAATAAAGATTCTGCAGGCACCCTCCACCCTTTCTGCCATCCCAAACTGTTCGATTATGATAAAAATAACGTGACGATTCAGCAACGGCCCTTGACAAAAGACTCTTTTGGTCCAATTTTGGCGGCGTGCTACTATGCATTCAGCTGTCCCAACAGCTCTACCGCTGTCCGTGGCCAGTGCCAGTCACTGCTGAAGAAGTTAATAGTATACCTAGAAAGTCACTAGTACACATTAAACACCAAATCGTTCGACACGGAGTTCTCGGGGGGCCTATTTGACTCGGCCGGCAAGCCTCAATCCAAGCTGTCCGAGATCGACTTCGTGCTCCTGCCATCCGATCTGGACATGGAGACCCAGAGGGCCACCATCCCACTGCTGGCACCCAATTTAGTTGTGTACTCTCTTGGAATAAAGGCAGAAGGGAATCCTTGCGGATTGTGGGCATGGCTTGCCCGCCAAGATGAGATCGTGGCCAGCCAGCTTCAGACATTCGAGGGTGAGGCGCTTAGCCACTGGAAGACGTACGCGTGGGAGACTGCGTACGATAATTGAATCAGACTCAACGTCAATCCCGACCAGGATAAGAAGGGGCCTCCCTGTTCCCGGTTAGACTACCTCGTATTGTGCGGGCTTACCGAGAAGGGTGCTCCAACATGGGACCTTGTCGCGTTGAACCAGCAGGTGGTTCTGAACGCCCTCGAAATAATGCGTGACGCTATCATCCAAGATGCCGAGAAGTTCTTCGTATTGCTTGGCCGTTTCGAGAGGGTGTACGTGGATGCACTGGATGCGACAGTACGGGAGATTATCAAGATTGAGGGTGAATTAACTCGGGAAATTTGGCGGGAAGGGAAGCAAGCGTCTAAGATATTGCATTCGCTGGAGGGCAAAGCGCTCCAGCAGTGGCGATGGACGGCCAACGAGGTCATCACCGACTTCAGCAAATGGGCAAATACGCTCGAGATAGAGCTAGTCGATGTGGAAAACTTGGTCAAGCTCCAAATCAGGCAGCTCGATGGAGTGTTGCGCATTTGGACCTGGAATAAAGCTAATAAGGCACTTGAGTCCTTTAGAGCCTTCGTTGGAACGCCAACAGTGGGAGATCTCCTTGCAGGTGCAGAGGAGGTGACAAGAGTGTTTCGGGATGCGACGGGCATACTGTCGCAGATTAGATGGCAGAAAGGAGTGAACCAGACCTACACTCAGTGGCGGACTTCAACAATCGAAGCATTGGCAAACGCAGAAGACTGTATTATTCACTCGGTTCGTGATCCAAGTGGGCAGTTGAGGCAATGGCGCTATGGTGAGGACCGCGCGTTGGAGAATTTTGGGCACTGGCTGACCTCAGATGTGACCGGTGTGTCTTCTGGCGCTGTACTTCTTCAGGTTGGTCCATTACCCACCTCAATTTAGACGACAGCTCAGCTAACACCGGCATAGGCAGCGATCCGCGGGGCCGCCGGTAACCTTCAAGTCGCTTTTTACGACGGCGCTGGCAACTTCCTCTTCCGGTCCGACTGGTCCATCTCCTCCCCCTTCGGATCGGTCCACGAAGTCGACTGTATCCTCAACCAGCTTCGCTCCCTCGATATGAGTTTTGAAGAGTGGCACATGGATCATTTGGTCCCACAAAAGTATCTCAAGTGGAAAGTTTCCACACCGGATGGAAACGCCATAGGAAAGGACCTCCTAAGGAGTGTGGAGCGACAATTGGATGGGACGTTTATTTCATGGTCATTTGCGAACGGGGTGGCGACAGTTGAACAGGTTGTGACTGGGATTGGGCAGGTTGTCAAGGATATTGGGGGTGCGGTGGGAGGAATGGTAGATGCAATTGGAGATATGTTTTCTGGGCTGCATTGGTAAGTTGTTTGAAAATGGCAGGTTGAGAAGATATTACATCTAAAAACGAATCGTATAGCTATTCAATTAACCTCGCTATATCATTATCACTTATGCTTCAATATAAGGGCACTCCTATTTACTAGGAGGAGACCTTAGTAGTGATCATGGTGGCTACTGACTATCTGACTAGGCGCACTCAACTATACGACGTCTTCGGTCTACTCTGTAGACCCGAGCCCGTGTAAGGCTTCAGAGATTCGGCAACGGTACGGTTGCGAATTACAGATCGTCAGAGCTAATCAGATAGGTACGTTAGCATAACGTACTATTTTACGTTAACTAGTGAACCAGAGCGCTCTATAGCCAGCCTGGCAAGCGGGCTGGATAATATACGTAGATCAACGAACAGACCAACAAATCACCACACACCACTATCAACGAGGGCTTCTTTAAAAGGAAACAGAAATAGTTTCAGCGAAAGGTGTTCGGAAGTTTTTTTTCTCTCCCAATCGGATATGCGAAGCTACGTATATCCTGTAAAGACTGTGTGCTAGGAAAGATGTCCTCCAATCAAAGATCACCTATCGTCGGTCATTTTCCCACTACACTAGTTAGCAATACGTGATACCAGGGAGTATGGATACATATTTGTTTTTATATATAGTACGTATATCCCTAGTAGATGCATCTGGTTATACTATCATAGGTGTTTAAGAGGTTTGGCGATAAAACCTAGGAGTCAGGCTGCACGCTGGAACTTGGCGGGTAAGCTCCGACAAAATAAGTAATCACTAGGTCGATCTACATCTTTGTACTCCGTAGCGATCCACAAACTAGAAATTGAGTGGCGTACTTGTTGTATTTAGTATTCTTAGTAGCGTGAATACTGTAGTAGGATGTTAAGGGCTAGGAGAATACGAGATCCTGAAGGGTGCTGTCCCTATTTATTAGGCCTTTTTTTCCGTATCGAAATAATACATACAGTATAGCCCAAAGACGAGGCCCACTCCACCAATAATCTGGGATATTGGAAGCCAGAGATACCTTAGATCCCCAATCGTGCTAGTGTGCATACCTCAGACTCGACATGAGAGCCCCCAGACCGTAATACGGTCTTAGCTTTGTAACCGTGCTAGTACTCCCGAGTCATGAAGTCTGTATGGATGGATGGATGGATGGAATCAGATGAATTACCACAGGCACCAAGATCAGAGTGTGATCAATATGTGAGATGGGAAAGTATTTCAACTACAGAGGAGTTGGAAGAAATTGAGCGAAGGTGCCAACGTTTTTGGCAATGGGTAGAGATGATGTATATGGAGAACTAATTTGGTCGTGTGGATCTAACTATGGATGATTAGCTAGCTAATATTGAACACTTGCACTGAATTACCGTTTCGATAAAATGAGAGTATTGAACAAATTTATATGACACGGTTCAAAAACTGCCTAGCACGAGCGGAGAAGCTACTACCTGTAGTAGCTTAACTTAGTACTATAATATCATGGTTTCAAGTCATGTTTGTGAAAGGTCCTAGAAAAAACCGGTATATAGAGTCGACTCATATTTTACGTCTCCCCTCAGATTTCCTCCCAAGACTGAACTCAACAGCCATCTATATAAGATCAATCGTGCTTAACTCTATGATGACTCTGACCGGTCGATAACTTCGAAGGCCATGCTTGTTCCCAGATCTCCACCGAGAGGGTTCTTTGATCTAAAAAGCGAGAGAGAAGCAAGTTTCTTTGTGCCCAATTACGCCTTACGGTTAATTAAGAAGTATGCACCACCGCTGCCATTCAGAGTCCCAAGTAGAGCGTTAGACTCCGCCTCCCCTGCTTTGACTTTCATAGGGTTCCAATAACCTCCAATCGTTTCCCCGTTAGCAACCTCACCAATGACTGATCCAGCGTCCAAATTCGCGAAGCTAAAGCGAATGAAGTATTTCAAGTTGGTTATATCACCGCCAGGTGGGGGCGAGTTAAGGTTAAAGGGGGCGGCGATGAGTGCACGATAGAGAAGTTGGAAGGGAAAATGTGAAAGGAAAAACAGGTTGAAAGGCCAGGGCGAGCTTTTATGCTGGAGCCACAGACGATGGGGCTTACAGAACGACGCATTGGGGTGCTAAAATAGTAAGAAAGGAACAACTAGCCTCATGCAGTAATTCACAGGTCTGCCGTTTATAAAGGAAATTAAACAAGAGCGAGATTGGAACCTTCAAGCTATTCCTCGAATTTGAACAGATGGATGATCAGTCTCCAGCTTTCTGGTATATGCTGTGATGCATCCTAATGTTTGATTTTCAACAATGGAAGATTTTGCTATCCATATTCAATTCATGGCGATTAATTAAGCGGACACAATGATTTTAATAAAGATTTCGATCAAGAAATGGAAATCCACTTGTACATCTGTAATCCAATCAACAAAAGTATGGTATGTAAAGTAGAACACGTCAAGTGCGATAAAATTAAATCAAACTGATCCAGGTTGCTTTCTTGGCTCTATATAGCCATAAATTTTCATTTGTTTCCGTACGCCGCTACTCCTTCATTCATTCCCCGACCCCTGAACAGCTAAACATGCAAAATCAGGTGCTGGGCAAAGGCTTAAAAACTCCTCCAAATAAGGATGATGAAGATACCCGCTAATTTCATACCAATGAACTTGTTCCGAGACTAGAAATTCAGAAACCCAATATCTTATTTTGGGGGAGCTTCAGGGGGCTGCTGTTGTCCAGGAGGGCCATCTGATACCCGAGGCCGCTTCGACTCATTCAATCCATGTGGAGGAGGTACAGCAGAGTTTGTGACAGGTGAGGTGCTCGCATTAGTAACATCATTCAAAGGAGGACGTTTGCCGTTCAAATTCTGTGGTGGAACGCTACCTCCTCTATTCATGACAGCGGCATTTGGTAAGTTTCTCGGGTCAATGTTGGGCCGGGTCAATGGTCGGTAAGATGAAGTCGATGGGCCTCTTGATAGAGGGCTGCCTACCCCACCTGACGGACCCCCTGGAGCTCCGACTCGACGCTGCAAGTCAGTTGCAGGGTTAACATAGTCACGAGAGCTGTTGTTGGCTGGTGGAGCACCAGAGAGCATAGGTTTGGAAATTGGAACACTCTTAGAATGGTCCACACCAGCAGTTTTGCGGATGGAGGGACTTTCCGCGTGGGGATCAAATTGAGTTCCTGGAGCTGGTACAGCGTTGGGGTTATCCCGAACAAGATCGACTGCTCTTGCGGAGTAAAATCCCACTGACTGGGATCCCGCTGGTGGTTGATTCGGGTCTTGGTTATGCGAGAAACCAGGTTCCCTTTTTATCTGTGGCTGGGCATTGGAGTTGTGCATTTGTTGACCAGGGTCCGTCGGTCGAGCACGCGGCATACTCTGTGGGGCAGGTGCGGGCATTGATTGCCTCGTGCCGGACATAGCTGGTGGATTTGCTCTGGCATTTGGCGGTAATGACTGTCTTGCAGCAGCAGCATTGGCAGGGTTCCATCTCTCCGGTTTGGAAGGTGTTACAACAGAAGAGTCAAATCTACCAGGCGGTGCTCTCTGGGGAGCCGGACGGTTCATAGGAGTTGGAGGCTGATGCTGCTGGTGTTCAGACTCTATTGATATTTCGTCCGGGTTTCCTGTGGTGGTAACAACAAAATCTGCTTCGTCAAAAAGGTCGCTGCCAAATTCACCATCTCCATCAAAGGCAGCGATGTTTTCAGACACATTATTTTTCACAGGCTCGGCTGGACGCGGCCGAGGGGGTAAGTCATCATCTTCAGCTATGCGTTTTGGAGCAATGGTTTCTTTCTTGATTGGTGCGAAATCGGGGTGGCGATGGAGCTCATCAACATCCCACCTGGCCTTGGAATAATTAGTAGGCTGTGCTACATGACTCTGACTTCTTCGGTAACTACTTACCGGTGTAGATTTGACTTTGGTGACCTTGGATAGATAATCTTTGTCGTAGACGCAATTTCCGAGGACGTTACCGAAATTTCTCAATGTACGTTTTAGAGCATCTGTGGTTCCTTCTTTCTTAGATTTCTCGAAAGCCGCGGCCTTGCCCTTGCAGTTCTCAATATGGCCGTAACCAATGTCCTAATGGATATATCAGTCAATGTTTTCGAGATATACTGATTAGGGAAAAGCATCCAGACCTCATGGAAAGACCCATCTCGGAGAGTCACCCTCACAATAACCGATAGCCCCAAGCTGATCTTTCCAGTGTTTTGATTTTCCTCAATCTGGTCAACAGGTATTAGTCTGATTTTTTTGTCGCCAGAGATTTCAAAGGCGACATACAAAATCTATGTCAATTTTTTGAATCGAGCTGGACCAGCCATTGAAACCAAAGACCTCATTCGCCAGATTGATGCACTTGTCCGCGGAGAGATAGTGAACCTTTGACCCCGCAGCGCCAGGTCGCGAGGAAATGTATTCGGGGCCAAGTTTCTTGTCGAGGCGGGCCTGTAATGTGGCAATTTCCATTGCAGTATACTCATTGATGCGGCGTTCGGGTTCCTCAAAGGGGTTCGCAGTGACAGGGCCTGGGGCGTTGGGCATCCCGATAGAGGCGGGTCCGCCACGATGCTGGTCCCCAACACTGTGAAACGCCATCAGTTAGTGATTCCATGGAGAATATATATTTAATTAGCAGTCTCATCCTCACGCTGGCATTCTGAGAGGGTGCTGTGATTCTGGTTGATCGTTAGGCAGAGAGCATCTCGGCGTGTCAAGCGCGTCTCGGTCATCGCGCGATGACTCGCGCGATCACGTGTAGATAAGTGCCTGATAAATCGGTCCGCAATTCAAACAAACTACCTATGTCCGAAGTAGAGCCTTTGTAGTAGTTGCTCAGGAAGTTTTTACAAAGAAGAATTTTATTGGATTTCCATAATGGGAGGGAGTTACAATTATTCATTGGATATCATTCCAGCAAAGATATACTCGCTTATGGGTGTGCCTTATATGCCGTACCGACAACGTATCGAGGATATCATATCGTTTGTCTCTCTCATTTTTCACTTTTTCACGAAGGCGTACCCAAAGGTCTTCAATGAAGCCAGCGGTTTACCAAATTAGTTAATACCAAGGCTCGCACTAGGTACGAGGCCCAGTTCCTTCAAAGTCTCCCCGAATGACTCGGCATCAAACACCTTTCTTGGGAAGTTTTGGATGAAGCTCTGTACTTCGACGCCATCCTCTTGCTTCAGAGTCGCGGCCACTTCAAACAAGGTCGTAGTGACAGGAAGCGTCTTCATAATGTTGCCTTTGGGAGTCTGGAAACGCAAACGCGTCTCGGTATAAGCAGACGCAGGCTTAGACGCTACGGGTCCAGAAGTGGTCGGCGCTGCTGCTGGCGTGGGCTCGGGCGGAGCGGCCACTCCAGCGCGGTCAGCTCGTTCACGCTCTGCCTTTCGACGTCGCTCCTCCTTATCTGCTTCAATCTTAGCCTTGATGCGCTTGCGTGCGTCGATTTCATCTTGCTTCTCTTTCTTCTTCTGGGCTGCCTCTTTCAACATTTGCTTCCGCTGTAGCTCCTCCTTTGCGTCCTGGCTCTCCTTGGTGCTCTTGCGACGAATTTCCTAAAAATGTTAAAAAGCCCGGGGTGAGTGCCCATTCATATCTCGTACTTTCTTGTTTATAAGCTAGCATACCTCGTTTCGCTTCTGGTCGACCTTGTCCTGCTCGGACTGCACTGCTCGCTTTGCTGCCAGTCTCTCTCTAAGCTCTGCTAGTCGCTCCTTCTTCTGCTCTTCATTCAAGGGTGCGATTTCCTCGGTGGACTCTGAGAAGTCCACGTGCTGCGATTTGGAAGCGTGGAACTCGGCCTGCGCCTGGCTTCGGAACTTCTTCCCACAGTCGTTGCAGACCAAGCTGCGAGCCTCCTCGCCGGGCTTCAAAGCCGGTGGATCTTCATCCTCTCCCTGTTGTAATTGTGCTGCCTGAATTTCCTCCAGCGATTTATCTTGATTTTCCTCGAGCCATTCTAGCGCCCCCTGCACTGTACTGGTCGTTAGAGCGAAAGACGGAGGAGAAAGCTGGTCAAAGAATAGCTTACGGCCACCTGTCTTTGAAACTGCTAGTTGTGCTCTTTCCTTGTCGAAGCCCATCTCAATGAGCTGGTCGAGATCAGAAGCCATGGTTTGTGAAGTGCGGGAAACAGGGTGAACAGAATTCGATCGAAGAGGAGAGTATAGCACCAATAAGCAGGTAAGATTGGTCCGATGTAGAAATGAAATATCAGGAGGAAAGTCCACCAAAAGAGTGTGGGGCTCGAAGCAAAGATGTGACTGATGATTGAAGTGGACAAAAGAGGTTCTGGGTGACGTATCGTTGAAGGCGGCGGGCGGCGAGCGCCAAGTGCGGACCCGCTCGCGATCAAAGATCGAAGCTCGGTGCTGGTCAAAGCAGTCTGGGTAACTTCCGGGTCTTCTACACCTTCTAGACAGTTCAAGAATTTTCGCTTATATGTTCTGACTACTTGGAAACATGGTTGTGTTTTTGAACACCCAGGAGGAGGGGTTGGTAAAGTCATTTTTATAACTACCTCAGGTCATACAAAGCATGCCATATATAATTGGAAAATCTTGGTAATCATATGCAGAGAACCAGATCCAGAAATCTGGTCGTATTCAGATTTTCATTTTACGCCAGGTACAGAAAACAGTACTCCTTGGCCTTGCAGAAGCAGAGTCTCCTCTCGCTGCTTAGGTCATAACGTACAGCCCATGTGAATTGGTATAAGGCCCCAAGAAGAGAACAGAGGAGTAAAATAGTATAACCCTAGATTTCATTTCATGCAGTGTCTATTTACAAGGTTAATGATTATATGGCAGTATTGACAGGGATGGTTTCAGCCGCAACAACATGTAACGATATCTGTGAATATGAAACCATTCGTGGCACAGCTGGGGTGATTATGATCGTTCTAGTAGTCCGTCCACGTCAATCCGGAGAACCCCACAGTGGACAGCATCACATGCGGTGGTAATATATGGATATTCCTCGGAACAGCCATCACTTATGACCGCCGAGGCAGCACATCCAAGGCACTAAAAAATACCACCTTCTTCAACTCCAAGATACTCAACAAGCAAGATCGCAAAATCGCTTTGCTGAACACAGTGACATCACCTGACTGCTTACTCAGCACATACACGAAGTGGACTCGGACAACAATAACGAACTCCTGAGGCGCCAAATCCCTTGACCAAGATAACCTCCCCTCACTTGCCCCATCCACAATCGCAGGCCGGTCCAGATAGTTCTGGGTCCACAGACTCTGCATCTATCTTCATTTTCCCCTTCAGGCCTTTCTCTACGCCCTCACGATCGCCATGTCTGTTGAGATCGATCCCCCGGAGTTAGGCTTCAAGCGTGAGTTCCACCAAACGACACATAGCCCAGAAATGAAGGCAAAGACTGACCTTGAGTATCTGTAGGGCCTTTCAACCAAGAAGTTTGTCAGATCTTGCATCTGCGCAATACCAACCAGGAGCCTGTGGTTTTCAAGGTATGCGAACGTTCCCCAGACGCATTTGTCAGACGCCGACTGACGTGATGGTTTCTTGTGTGTTAGGTTAAAACCACCGCCCCGAAGCAGTATGTCTAATCACCACATTCCCAGTGTCTCAATTTTCTCACCGGCTGACTGGGTCTTAGTTACTGTGTCCGTCCTAACTCCGGCCGGATTGAACCCGGCAAAACCGTCGATGTCCAAGGTTCGCGACCCGCTCTCGATAAGAATCGATACACTCGCAACCACCGACTTCAGCTAACTGGGTTTGCACAGTCCTACTCCAGGCCATGAAAGAGGAGCCAGCTGCGGATGCGAAGTGCAAAGACAAGTTCTTGGTCCAGTCCGTCGCAGTCACTCGTGACATGGAATTCGCAAATGTCACATCCATTGTATGTTGCCTTCCCTGCTCGCGACGCCAAGCTCTCTGCTAAATACTTTTTTGGTTTGATAAAGTTTGAAAAAGCCTCGAAATCCTCCGTGGTCGAACGCAAGATTCGTGTCAACTGGCTGCCATCTGATGCGTTCCTGGGCTCGGAACAGGCTAAGATGAATGACTCGGTGGTATGTTCTATTGCGCTTCTCATGCTTAGTGCAGTGACTGACTATCTCGGTATAGGTGGTGGAAGATGAGCCTCCGGCATACACCTCTCCTGGTGGAAACTTTGAAACCCCTGCTCCTGGTGTCGTGAAGAAGAGTGCCGACCAAACATCCCCGATTCCTGCTCCCGATTTCGAGAAGCCTGTCAAGCCCGAGACTCCCCAGACCACCGAGGCTACCTCGTTCACGAATACAAGGGCCACAGCGGCCAATGCAATTCCTTCTAGTGATGATGTCAAGGCTCAGCTTGCCGAGGCAAATGCGCACATTCAACGCCTGAAAGACAGACTCGCGGACCAGGGATTGCGACAGCGCAAGACTGGTGGTGATGCGAAGGCAGCTCCAGCAACCATGCAGCAGACGCACACCCAGACCGAGTCCGGGGTATCTGTTCAGGTCGTTGCTGGGCTATGTTTGATCAGCTTCCTGATCGCCTACTTCTTCTTTTAGTCTCGTTTCGTGGACCATGTCGGACTGGTCTCATCTTGTTTACGCCTCCGATCACGTTTCGACGCCTCTTGCCCTTTATCCCAATTTTCATCTACCTACCTTCTGTGTCTCTTGAGGAGCCTCCCGTCTTTTGTTTTCCGCATCAGCATTCTTCTTGTGTCTCTTTTCTTTCCTTCCTCTGGTATCCATATTTCTTTATTCCACCCAGCCCTGCGTGAGCCCTCAATTGGCTTGAACCTTTTTCTCCCCTTTCACTCTTCTTTACCTTTCCTGTCTTGTCTAATATCATGTTACGATGAACGGACTAAGCGTCTCAATTTCCTTTTGTCATAAATGATCGATAGCCTCCGCAGGATAATCAATACCCTTGCCGATAGCTTCTTAGATATCTTACGCTCTTTGTCTTCTATGTTTTAGAGCTACGCCTAGATTCTTGGAATGGACTTCTTTGGTTCTAATTTCCAGCTTTGGGAAAAGGGAGCATGGCTAGCTGAGAACCCTGCCAAAAACCTAAGAGCTTACATAGAACGTTAACCAGGCTATAATCCTTGGATGCTAGGAAGTTTTTAATCATGCAGTCTAGAAAGCTCGAAAAAATACCATTTTGATTTGTATCATTACTAGCCCGTAGTATGTACTCCATGTAGTTGTAACACCAGCCGAAATCAAATCCGAGATAGTCAGTGCATCTAGCATTGGATCTCGCTCTCCTTCCACCCGTCACCCTCCTCGCCGTCCGGACCTGCCGACGCAGCTGAGATGCCCTCTCCCCCACGCCCAGTGGACGTCTTAGACTTAGTGCTGCCACCACCAACAACACGTCCGCCCTGGGCACGCTTCACACGGCACCACGGGCCAACATTCTTGTCCAGGATGAATGTCCAAATCACCCAAACCCAGCTGCGATGGCAGGGTAGGGGCTCGTAGAATTCTTTCGCCACCGAGTGCAGCTGGTGCAGTCTGGTCCAGGGGATGGCCGGGAAGTCATGGTGCTCATTGTGCAAACCCACATTGTACGTCAGGATGTTGAGAGGCCCGTAGTAGGAGTATGTCTCCGGCGGGGCTAGGGAGCTCAGCGGGTGGGAAGCGTCGACCTTGGTGCCGGGCTTCTGCTTCAGCTCCAGAAGGGACTCTGTGCCGCCGGTCTTCACATTCGAGAAGAAATAATGCTCGGCGATGAAGTGTCCCGCACAGGGGTGTAGAGATCCCGCGAGGAAGGAGCTGGCAATGAGGTAGTAGAACGGCTGAAAAGACCCGGTGAATCGAGTAAGGGCATAATCAAAGCTCAGTTGCACGAAGAGGTTGAGCAGGTGGATTGAGGTGAACGGTGGGCTATAGATGAACATAGGGCGCACCGCGTAGAAGAGGATCTGGAAGGTGCAGAAGAATGTCTTGCCCAAAAGGGAGTTGAGAAAGAAAGCTTCAAGTGCGGTAGGAAGATCGGTGTCGAGACCAGTCACGCCGAGGGATTTATGGTGTGTCAGGTGGTATGGCTGGAACGAAATTATATGTTAAAACCGAATTGAATCCCATGCAAAACCCTGGCTCCGGTTTGGCAACCGGCTAAGTGGCAATGACTGTGAGCAGCCTTGGGTTGACAGCAGACTTACTCGGAAAGCAGCACTATAGGGCAGACCGATAGGGAGGTTCGCGAAGATAGCCAGCAGACGATTGGCCATTGGCGAACGGAATGCCAAATTGTGAGAGATCTCGTGGATGGCGAGGAAGAGGTTCTGGTTTGAGGTGGCCCCAACCACGTATGCGGTAGCCAGAAATCGCCAGTCAAGGATGGAGGTATTGCGAAGGAGGTATGCGCAAGAGAGCTGGATGGATACGACAAGAAGAACGACCCATTTTGTAAGAGGTTCTGGTCCGCAGAGTTTGGTAACCTGAAGCCAGAAGCCATAATCGTTAGCAGCTAAATCCAGGAACCGCGGGACGGTTTGTCAGGAACAGTTGGATCTCGCCCGGTACTGGTCGGGGCTCCGAAACAGGGGTAATAGAAACGCATTCGACGTTGACGAGAAATTCGTACCTCTGGATGGGCCTTGATAATCGCCTGGCGCCTTGAACGGTGCGGTTCCTCTGTGTATGTCCAAAAGAAGTGGTCTTCGACCGAGGAGGTCTCTGGCGGCGTGATTCTGGCGGAGGTGGGCTCGGTGGTCCCAGTGGTCGCTGAGGATGAGGCCTTGGCCGCGGACACCCGCAGATGAGGCGAGGCGGTTTCAACAACCGAAGGCATGTTTGGAGAGAGCAATGCAGATACGTGTCGACATGAAGAACAAGAGCGGCCTGGAAAAGGCGGAAGCCTCCTCGCTCCACGTGGGGCGACGCGGCAGACTTGGATGGTCCGATATGGCTTGGCAGTGATCTACACGCCGGATGACCGGACGACTGAGATGTCGACCATTACAGATGAGGTGCCACGATTCTACTTCTTTTGGATCTAGATATAGTCGTTTTGAAAATTCGATTCGTATTTTGTTTCTAAATTGTTGGCTATGATAAGACTAATAGTCGTCTCCGCGGCTAATAACTTCCTTGACGGTAGGACGGAGCACAATAGTCTAGGATTGCGTCAGTGGATATGAATGATATACTGATATACCAGAGAAAAAGGACACGTACATGTTCATACTGTGCAGTATAGGAGCCCTTAATGTCGCAGAGAGGCGGGTAGTCCTGGACAATTCCTGAGGAGACCAGGTTGTTCAACTAGATGGATATCAGTTAACTCTGCTCTTGATAACGACCACACAGCAAAAGCAAACTTACCCCAAGGAGATATTTCTCCTGGCCTAGTCGGTCTAGGTACCGACGGCAAAAAGGCAGAGTGCCAAAATTCTTGTTAATCACGCTGAGCAGATTCTTGGCGGAAGAGAGACGCAAGGGGACATTGGGGGCATCAGCTGCCAGAGCGTAATGGGAACATTCCATCTGGAATCAGTGAGTAAGTATGTATGGGGGCCAAATTGATGAAAGTAATGGGAGACTTACGTCTTCGCGAACATAACCCTTGCCAGTACTGCCGAAAGTCTCGATGGCAAATACTTCACCCTCCTCCATCTTAGTCTGGTCACTGCTCTTGACGATAGGCACGCTCTTTCCACCGTGGATAACGTGCTGTTCAATGTTGTGACCGTTGAGGTTTCGAATACATTTGACTGGGTACATGGTACCGTTGAGTTCAATTTCATAGCTCTCCATGGCTTCCTGGATGGCAGCGCCAATGTCGCTCATGCGCACATCAATACCAGCTTCCTATGAATCAATTAGCCCACTTTATTATGATGAATAAGGGTGTCGAAGTCAAACAAACCCGAATACCAGTGTTTGTCGCATCCTTAACTGCTTCCAGAAGCGGATCATACACTGGATCAAAGGTCATGGTAAAGGCACTGTCCACGATGCGACCATTGAGCTGAGCACCGAAATCCACCTTCATCACATCTCCCTGGTTCAAAACCATCTTGTTGCCGGCATTAGGTGTGTAGTGCGCGGCGCAGTGGTTGATACTCAGTCCGCAAGGGAATCCCATACCGCCCTTGAGGTTGTCACCCTCTTCGAGACCTTGGTGGCCAGTCAAGGCTCGGACGGAGTCTTCAATACCTTCCGCAATCTCGGTCAGAGTCTGGCCGGGTCTGATGTTTTTCTGCGCATACTGGCGAACTTGGCGGTGGACCTCAGCGCCCTGGCGATATTCTTGTAGGAAGTCGTTGTTCATGCGATCGAGGTAACGTTTCTCTTCGTTGGTGGTGCGGTAGGCATTGTCGTTCTTGTATTCGACGATCTCGCCCTCGGGGTATTGTCCATTGGGGAAGAGGTTAGATACGGGGACACGCGGCGGAGAGCTCTGGACCTTGGCGCCGCCCTTCTTCTTCTTCTTGGACTTGCGCTTCTTCTTCTTCTTGGCAGCTAATATGCGGCAATAATGGTCAGTATGGGTTGTCGCGAGCGAGTGCAGTCGCGAAGCAGGCAGTATGAACTAAAATCCAAGAATCAAGAACCAGAATACATACCTCCGGCTGCGCCAGCATCCGGGGCGCCTTCTCCTTCTTCTTGGTCGTCCTCAGAATCATCCTCCGCCTCGCCAGCAGCAGCCTGTCCAGCTGCGGGGGCATCGGCCTGGGCGCCGTTTGGACCATTCACTAGGAGGGAGTTGGTGAGCGACAGGAACGTCCAGACGAGAATAAATTGAAACTTACGGTCCAACTGCTGCAGCTTCTCGGTCGCCTGAGCTGCCATCGTGGAATTTCACGGGGGTTAATAATGTGGATGTGGAAAAGAGGGGAGGCGACTCGGAAGTCGGGGAAGGATTTTCGCTGCGATAAGATACCGACCGCGCTTAATGACGGAGTGGCTTAAGTATCTGCTTGGCAGGGCCAACATCCTACCACTGTCGGCAATTTTTATACTCCCTGTTTCATTCGGGTACGACATCCTCAATTTGTTGTTTAATTGCTCTTACACAATTCCGCCTGAGTTTTTGATGATCATTCCGACGGCGCTTGGCAATCATCCATTCGACATATTATCTTTTCTAAATCAAATCCAAGTTGTAACGCACAGAAGATCACGAAATGGTGTAGCACCTATAGGGGTGATTAATCAAAAACATTCCGCCTTTAACATCTGTAGTGGCATTTCCAATCAGCGACATGAAGGGGGAAGATGAGGACCTTGACTGCTTATTCTACCTTTCTCTCTTATCTACTTGCACACTTGCATTCCAAGATATTCAGATATGATTTGGCATCATACAGGTTTTGAGTGTTTTTAATATACTATATATCATTACATATCGATCTTTCAGGGCCGGATTGGGAGCATACAGTTTGATAGTAGGGCTACGTGGTTTGATCCTTTAGAAACTTGGATGAAGCTGGATCATTAGAAGCTTGTATAGTGGTTATGTTTCGCATACTATGTCCTACATTCTACATGTTTCTTGGTTATTAGTTAGAGAGAATTCTGGTTAAAACATCGATTTCAACTTTGTGGTTAGCGTGGATCCAACTGGATTTCACTAGCCTTTTCAGGGGTGTCTAGTTTAAAAAGGGATCACAAAATCTCAAATTTCAAACTGAATAAAAAAAACTCCAAGGATCAAAGGAGTTGTACTTACATAAATTACTCCATAAAATCAGAGTCTGCTAAAGAGAGAGAATATGAGAAAAATCTCAGTGAACCAAAAACACTACCAGAAGGCAACCAATAAGTATTGCTCTATGCAATTCGATTTATGTCGAAGCGCATTTGCAAGATGCCATGTGGCAGGACGCTCCAGGTTTCAATCCGACTGATGACATGTGTGCCGCGGGGATAAGCGCCCAGGACTATGTAGGCCACGACCTTACCTAGCCGAGTACCAAGGATCTCTTCGTATTCCTGGCTACCCATGAGCCAAAGCTGAGAGCGATTGGCTGGCCAATTGCTGTTGATGACGTTGCGAATGAGATCCCCAGTCTGGACGTTAACCGCGTTGTCAATGAAAACAGACCGCAGGGTGTTCCGCTCGTAGTCTCTCGCATACACAGCAAGAGAAATCTCAGAGATATATGGATCCCGGCCGGGATTTTCGCGCGCAGCCAGCGGCCGGTGGGCACTTTCAATAATGATGAAACCGGGCGCTGTGATTCCAATCCATTGTGCGTTGTCAAAGTGGAGGGTAAAGGACATGGCATGAGTGGGTGTGATGGGCATCGCCACATCAAACACGAGAGAAGGAGCCAGGGCTATTTGCATTGGTCCGGCGTAGTCAGAACACAACGGCACAATCTGCGAGAAAGTTAATGTCGCTTGTTGGATGCGGCAACCAATCGCGGTAGGATCGTTGATCCATCGAACAAGGTCTTGTCCTCGCTCTTGGTAGCGCTCGCGGGCAACGATGGGGTCCCGACCGAGTTCGATGCGGTTCATCTCTAGAGCCTCTCGAGAACTACTAGAGCTACTACTTGCCGTTCGCGCAGGGCGGTGGAAACAGCTCAATCTACACCCCATTTTACGATACGATACGACAAATGTGTGAGCTACTTTGGCTATGACAGGACCGAAGGAAATTGGGACGAACGAATAATTATCGCTCTGGGAAATCCTTGGCGACCAAGAATAGAATGGCTATGGATCGGAAGGCTTTATTTATATAATTTTTTTGGCCTAGTGAATTGGACCCAAGCTCTAGTAGCAGATGAGATAACAAAAGTCTTGTTTTAGACAAAGGGGGCATTTTGAATCAGACAACAACAACAAAGGCCGACAAAGGAAAATCATTTAGGAAGACGAATTTGGGATGACTCCTTAGGAATCTGCTGGAGACCTGACTTAGAGGTTTGTCAACTAAGTTGAGTTTTGGTGCTATCAGTGAAAATGCAAAGGATGGCGATTTATAAAAAGACAAGCCCATATTGCGTTGACTACATACAAACTGAACATCTTACCGCCGAAGATATATTGAAGTATTTATTCAAACCCGGGGCAGATCTTTCAGACATCTGCACCAGGTGAACCTCTCAGGAGTTTCTTTTAGAGATTTCTACTTCATCCATGATGCTTTTACTTCTCATTGATAGTAGTGTATCTGACCCGAAGCCTGTGCGTTTTTTCCAGAAAAAATATCTCAGCCAAAGTATGCATAAGGGGAGATTATGGAGCCCGGTTGGGGTTTCGTATTTATCTTCTGCGATCATACTTCTGAGAATTGACAACTTCGCGGCATTCTGGATCAATTTCAATGCCACATACCGGATAAACACGATGATCCAGGCACAGATCGATAGTTCAACACATAAGAGTAAAGAACATTACTCTTTGCTATTCTGGATAATACCAATGCCTGATTTTACCCACATCCACCGTTACCAGAATCGACAACCTGACAGGCAGACAAGAGACTGTTAGAGGGGACGGTGGGCATCAACTGTATCGTGAAGCCTTCATAGTAGGTTCAATGAATTAATTTTCGAAATTTGGATAGTCGCATTAGATGTGCCGCATGAATTGGATCATTCCGCTTCAACTCTCAGAGATTGCACGCTCTACTTACTGTAGAAGTAGGGGCGGTCGTTATCTAATCTGATCATCAATCAGCATGGCGACTTCCAGTAATGAAGGAGCCCACGATATGCCAGCCTCTCACAGCTCAAAGAATATATAGAACCGTGATCCGCAAAAAACAATGATAACTTACAATTAGTTTTATTCAAATAAATTTGCTATCTTAATCCCGTGAGGAGTGTCCATAATCCCCAAACCCTCCTATGACGCCACTCCGATCTGCCGGGACCTCGTCTCCTAGCACTCCACATTTCCCACAGCTCCTCTTCCTCTTCGCTTCGCTCTTCCTTAATGTGACCAGCCAAACGCACAGGCAATGCAATCCCCCCGGACAGCAACCTTTTTCTTCTGCCAAGCACCACATACAACTAGCCTGGTCTCGCACCCACTCCATGTGCGTGGCAATCGCTACTTCTCGACTCCCTGTCAGCATCGCATAACGTACACGCGA
Source organism: Penicillium macrosclerotiorum (assembly GCF_028827735.1). Classification (NCBI taxonomy): domain Eukaryota; kingdom Fungi; phylum Ascomycota; class Eurotiomycetes; order Eurotiales; family Aspergillaceae; genus Penicillium; species Penicillium macrosclerotiorum. The sequence goes on from NW_026643088.1 coordinate 505,218, forward strand.
CCTCATCCCCCTCACCCCCGACGCAACCCCCACCATGCCAGACAACCCTCAATCTTCTACTTTGCCTATTCAACTAGCCCCCATTCCTCCCACGAGAAAAACCACTATGAAACCCTTGACCTGCCTGTAACCGCGACCGCCGCCGAGATCAAGAAGTACGTCGACATTCGCCGAAGACCCACTCTGGCCTCTTCCCAACGCAGCGAAACTCCCCCTCTCTAACAAAAGGTCATGTACCAGGCAATTCTACGCCCTCTCCCTCCGCCACCACCCAGACCGCAACCGCGATGACCCCACCGCCAGCCAGCGCTTCTCCCGAATCTCCGCCGCATACAACGTCCTCGGCAACGCGCAGAAGCGGGCCTCCTATGACCGCGACCATGGCTTCCACCATGCACATGCCCGCGCCCCAGGCCAACACCCCATGGGCAGCCACAGCAGCTACAGCGCAAACCTTCACCACAAAGGCGGCAGCTACGCCGGGTCGCGGCCGGCCAGCGGGCTAAGCAAGCGCCGGGGCACATTCCACGGACCGCCGCCGAGTTTCTACGCGCAGGGCGGGTACGGGACGACAGGGCGGACGGGGGATGGGTTCAGCGCAGGCAAGGCCGGAGCCCGGGCTGAGGGGAGTGCTGGGGCTGGATCTGGTTCTCAAGGAGCAAGGGAGGGGGCGGACCCGGAGGATTATACGGGGTTCATTGAGCGCAATCCGCTGGGGCATTTCAATGCGCGGGGGCATTTCCAGACGCAGCGGGCGGAGGATGCGCGGCGGCGAGAACGGCTGTCGAAGGCGCGGAAGGCGGCGAGGAAGGAAGAGTCGCCTATGGGGGGCGGGGAATTTGGCATTGTGCGCTTCATTGTTGTTTGTGGGATCCTTGTGGCGGCCGGTGGCATGACTGGGCTTTTTGCCTGGCCTTCGTCATCGGTAGACGGTGCAAAAGCTGGGAAGAAACGAAAGGATGCGGTAGCTGGATCTTGAGATGCTGGCAGTATGGAGCTGACATTTGCATGCATACTCTTCTCTATGCGCGCTGTACAATACAATTTTCTTAGACCGGGCCCAGCTAGCTAGTCCAAGTTCGGGTACGACAAATGGGATGTAATGAAACTCCATCAACAAAGGGAAATAGTTTAGATTTGATATACAAAGCGAAGCCATCGTCTAGGACTACGACCCACGCAAGATTATCTTAGAACTGACAGTAAATCAATCACCGTAGATTACATCATTCTGAAGTCGGATGAACAATGCAGCCACGGAGAACGACGCGAACATCCCCGAGAATCTTCAGAAGTCTCTCGAGTACCAGCCTACTAGTGGAAATGAAAGACGCTTAAGCCTCGAAGGTGAAGCTGGCGCCAACCTTGTGGGCAGCCTGGTTCAGGTTCTGGGTATCGAACGAAGCACCCAGGCCGAGAGTGACACCGGGGCGGAGCAGGACGTTGTAGGCCAGAGCGGCGACACCACGGTCGTTGATCTTGGCCTACAGAGAGTAAAAAAGGTCAATGTTAGCTTTCTAGGCTTGATTTGATACGGGCCAGTAGAGCCTAGGGAGAATAGAGGTGGGGAGAAAACGCACCTTGGCGAAAGAAGAGGGGTCCAGGCGGTACTTGCTGGCGACCTCGAGGCCGACGGCATTGCCGGAGTTGGAGTCCCAGGAAGCCTTAGCACCGGCCTCGACCTGAGCGTTGACGCGGTGGTAGTAAGAGGCGGAGAAGAGGGACAGGTTGTTGCTGGCGGTGATGGCAGCAGAGTACTGGGGCACGGAGTAACCGACGGCAGCAGAGTACTTGGTGATGGCAGCCTTGTTGACATCGTAGCCACCCTCAGCACCGACGAGGAAGCCCTCGTGGCCGAGGACAGCGTCGAGGTTGGCAGTGGGGCCGTTGAGGAGGTCGAAGAAGGCACGAGCATGCAGGTTGGGCTGCTTGAAGTACAGGTTGAGCTTGGCACCCTTGGACTGCTTGGCAGGCTGGTACTGGGTCAGGATCTCAGCCTTGAGGCCTTTGGCGATGTTGTTGTCCAGCTCAAGCTTGGTGTCGAGGGCATTGGCAGTGGTCCAAGCCTGGGTCAGGGTGAGGCCTGGGCAGGGACGAATAATTAGCTTGATTGTGTGCTTGACTGTGTTGGTCAAAACAAAAAAGTTCACCCAGCGAGATGCGAAGTGGCCGCACGACAGAAAGAACGTCATCGGCCGACCCTCGCGCACGCCGGGATCGGGTGGTTTGCATCGCATGGGGCCCTTACCGGTGGGCGCATCAACGTATTTGGCCTCGAGCTATATGAAAACGAGATACATTAGCTTCCGAGCCCTTTCCACCGACGCGACGTGGAATGAGGGGGAGCCTCGGGGAAAACTCACCTGGCCAGCAATGGAACCCTCGTGGGCGGACTTGCCCTTGACAGTGAAGGTGACACCGTTGGGGGCCTTGGACTTGACCTCAAGGTTGGCTATAGGATTGTTAGCCGAAGGAGCTTTGATAGTTAGCGGAGGAGTTAGGAGCAAAACGAACCCGGGCTGGCGTGGTAGAAGTCCTTGTTCAGGAGCTATCGGAGGCCATCAGCTATCGGAATTCCAGGAGCGGGCAAAATCTGCTTCAAGGAACAGCACATACGTCGTTGGCCGCCTTGGCGATGTCGGAGAAAGCAGCAGGAGCAGACATGGTGAATGTGTAGAGACTGAGAGAGTCGGGGATGAGGTGAAGAAAGAAGGAGAAGGAGTGCGATGATGTTGGGGGAGGTGGGAAGGGGCTCCAGCCACGGGCCGCTGGGCGCCCGGTGATTGGTCGCTGTTCGGTTGCCGGGAAAGCCCGCCGGCAAAGCCATTAGGTAAGCCCGGCTGATGATGCGGTCTACCCTAAAAAGGTGCTAAAATGTGCCGAAAACTTGCGAATGCTAGTGGGCTTCTAGAAGCCATGACAAGGATTTACTTCATATGAAAAGAGGATTAATTGAACGATGAATCCATTCAGGCAATTCTGCAGAGCAACTCTAATTGTGCAGTCCTGACTCAATGGTGATAGTATGTTTTTAATCGATCTCGGACACCGGCTGGGTATATGCACTCTTGCATTCTTCCAATCATAACTCTTTATCTATGCCTAGCAGGGGGGAACTGATCTAAGAAAACAAAGTCCATTTTGATACTCCGTCATTCGCGCCGCCTTATTTGTTGTATATTTTAGTAATTTACTCGGCAGAATCATACTTCGCGTTGTGGGTGGCAATAGCACTGTGGAAAACATTAGTTTGTTTTTTCAATGATGAACCGACGCCTCGCACAAAAAAAAAAAAAAAAAAAAAAGACTCACCGGCCACTGGGATCGGTCTGCTTGGACCAGGTAGGGGTCCAGCGCTCAACGGTCCCAGCACAGTGGGGAGGGAAGTGCTCGTCGAACATAACACGGTACCAGTAACTAAAAGGATAAGTCAATATCAGCCTCTACGAGGTTCCACTTAAGTTGAACAGATTGTAAAACATACGCCTCCTTGGTATCCGGGATATCGGTGCCCCATTCAGGCTTGGGGTTCTTCATCATCTCATCAGTGACTTGGCTCTCAGCGTGGTCCTTCAGGCCGTCAATCCAGCTGTAGCCGACACCATCGCTAAACTGCTCCTTCTGACGCCAGAGGATCTTGTCAGGAAGGTAGGGGGGAAACATCAGGCTCGTCGGAGGTGTCAAAGGCCTTGCGCAGGATGTACTTCTCAATGCGGTCCTTGGTGATCATCTTATCCGCGGGATCCACGCCCATGGAGGTCTCAAGGAACTCCTTGTCGAGGAAAGGCACACGGGCCTCCAGACCCCAGGCCAGCGTCGACTTGTTAGCACGCAGACAATCAGCCAAGTGCAGGTTCTTCACACGGCGGACGGTCTCAGTGTGGAACTCCTCCCGGTTGGGGGCAGCGTGGAAGTAAAGGTAGCCACCGAAGATCTCGTCGCTACCCTCACCACTCAGAACCATCTTGACACCCATAGCCTTGATCTTACGGGACAGCAGGTACATCGGTGTTGAGGCACGGATGGTGGTCACATCGTAGGTCTCAAGGTGGTAGATGACGTCGGAGAGTGCGTTCAGGCCGTCCTCAACGGTGAAAGTAAAAGCATGGTGCTTGGTGCCCAGGAACTTGGCCACCTCGAGCGCAGCCGCGGTATCGGGGGCGCCAGGAAGACCGATAGAGAACGAGTGGAGCTGCTGGAAAGTGGTCACAGTCGAAAGCTCGTTCTCATCATCAATGCCGACCAGGTCGGAGGACGCGGCCTCAGTCTTTGCGGCCGCACGGGCAGCTTCTTGCATACGCAGAGTCTCGCGCTGAGCGATAGAGGCCACCAGACTGGAGTCCAACCCGCCAGACAACAGAACACCATAGGGCACCTCGGCCATCAGACGCTTGCGGACAGACTTCTCCAGAGTGTGGCGGAGCACCTTATAATCGACGGGGGTGGAGGGAACGTTAGTGGGATCCCACCACTTGGGCTGGAAGTAGCGGGTCATTTTGTCGGTCTTGGAGTCGTAGATGTGTCCTGGAGGGAAGGCAACGATCTCGTCACAGATGGGGTGCAGAGACTTGAGCTCAGAAGCGAAGTAAACAGCGCCGGGAGTCTGCGAGGAGCGACCCAGATAGAAACTGATGATGCCAATGGGGTCACGGGCAGCGATGACACGATCCTCCTTCTTATCCCAAAGGACAAAGGAGAACATACCATCGAGGTGCTTAGGCGCATCGAGGCCGTGCTCGATATACTGACATCGTGAGGAATAATCAGCCATTGCCATGATCTGAGAAGATCAAATTTGCGGGTTGCCATACCAATGGAAGGATCACCTCACAATCTGAGTGAGTCTTAAAGTTGTACTTGGTCTTCAAACCCTTCCGCAGGATACGGTGGTTGTAGATCTCACCGTTGACGGCGAGGGCGAGGGAGGAGTCATCGTTAACGAGGGGCTGGGCACCGGAGTCTAATTAGAGAAGTATGGCTTTAGCGATTTGTACTGAGGCATGATTGCAGTTGTCTTCAGAAAGGGACACATACCGACACCGACGATGCACAGACGCTCATGTGCCAGGACTAGGAGACAATGCTGTTAGTTTGCAACCACGACGACTCTGCATGGGCCATTGAACATACTAGTCTGGTCGCCAATGAAGCTTCCACCTGTCAAGAAGTATGATGTTAACGCCTGATCTCTCAATGGCATATGCTACGAGTCCAAACGGTTGTGACTCACTCCAATCGGGACCACGGTGGCGCACACTGCGATTGACAGGAATATTAGCGGAAATGTCACAATTAGGTACAGGAACTGTACTAATAGGCAGATACTTACGCCTTGGCCATGCGCAAAGCCGTGGGCTTGAACTTTTGCACATCGGGGTGACTGTCGCGGGACAATTAGCCTTGACTCAACCAGTGCCGGTTGTGGCCCCGTTCCGGGGCAAGGTACAGCGGGGTGGGAGGAGGGGGGGGGGAGCAGGTCTGGATTGAGGCACGCACTGATGACACGCGAAGATTCCACACATGATGGGCAGAGATCGCTCAGCGGGATAGTCAACAGGATTTCAATTGGCAACTGGAGAGGTGTTGAAGGAGGAAGAAAGATTGACTAAGCGCGGTTCCGGGGGAGGAACCAGAGAGGCGATTTTTTTCATTTCCCCTTGGCGGGGCGAGGGGCGATGTCGGCTCGGATCAGGGAGTCTTTGAGTCACCGATAAGATAACACCCACCCACTGGTGAGCCCGCGATTACTCTACACATTCCACGCCAGTTTGAGAACTCGATTGTGAAGCAATACTTAATCGTTCATGTGTTGTGCAAGATGCAAGGTTCTCTGTCTGCAAGACCAGTAGCTAATCTGTAAAACGCCTTCCATTGGGTAGTCTAACGCCGCGCTCGTGATCGGTTCCTTCGAACAGAGATGCAGTCCCGTCGCCGAGGAAAATATCATGCACTCCGAATTTGCAACCGATTCCCTGACCAAAAGCTGAAATGATTAAAACGAACATGCAAAGGGAGAGTTGATGAATTTAAATAGGTGGATTTTCCTTGACGACTTGACGGACCCGCCGCTCATAGGCGGGCTTATCCTTCTTAAACAGATTGTAGGCGTCGGCCTGGGCGGGTGAATCGGGGTTCGGATCATCCAAGAGGTCTTGAATACCAAGAAGAATCTGTTTAATGGTGATGGCTGGACGCCAGTCTTCTTCCTCGTTCAGAATTGACAGGCAGACAGTGCCAGACGGATACACATTGGGGTGGAAAAGAGGAGGATTGAATTTGCCTGCCCGAAATAATCATTTTGTTAGCCGCTTGAAACGCTGTGTGAAATCAGGTATGGGAGGGAAAAGAATAGAGAGATAGAGAGAGAGCGCGCGAAAAGAGGGATAATAGGAATGGCGAGTCTTGAAACATACACTTGGGGGGCTTGGTAGGATATTCTGGAAGCGCAAAGCTCATCGCGTTAGTATGTGGGCCGTCAACCGCGTGGAATGCGCAAAATTACTGACCATCTGGAAAAATCACATCCAGTTTGAAAACGCCGCCGTCCCAGAGAGTATCTTTTTTGCCAGGCACTGCACACTCCCAGTTCTTCAAGTCAAAAGTGCCCTGCGCAGTACGCTTAGGCTTTGCGACAAAGCCGAACGGATGGTCTCGGCGCCATTGTTTCCTATCCAACCAGAAACATTAGCACAATACTTGAGGAATCCTTGACCACTGCCATTGAAATTCGACGAGGGTCTATCACCTACCGCTCTTCTTGCAGGCGATTGAGGCAGAGTGTCATTTTGGGTCACGAGTGACTGAGGAGGGTTCGAAAGGGCAGGTTGCGGAGGAGGGATGCTGAGCTGATTGCGGTAGTCAGGTCGTCCAGGTTGGGGTGATCAAATTAGAGAAAGCGATGAAGAGAAGATGAAGGAGGATAGAGCTGGTGTTAAAGAAGCAGCTTTGCTCAGAAGCTCCAGGAAATGGACTGAGTGAGAAGTCCCCGCCAAAGGGGCTTAGTAAGCCAGTTGTATGCAGCGGGCATGCATGCATGGTGTTTGATTTTCAAGCGGATGCTGTTTGCTGACACTTCAGCTTCACGGTAGGATTTTATTTAGCCGTTTCAACGAAGAATTGAACCCTCTCTCTCAACTTTGACCCAAAGCCATTCGGATGCCCAAATGCACCGAACAAAAGGTGGGCTATCTTAAGTCAGCGAAAATGAGGAGCGATAAAGAGCCAAAACCAAGAATACTTGTTTTCGTATCAGATCAAAGACTGGGGCGCCAATTGGAGTTTTCAGTTCAAGAAGGAAGGCAATTATTTTATTCATTTGTTTCTTTTATATAAAGACATCTAATTCGAAGCCCGAATCTTGCATTGAATCTTGGTCACAGCATGTTTTCCCTTTCTAGTACCTAGATTTTACGGGTTGACATTGAAGCCCTCCTGAAACCAATTGAAACCAAGCCAAGATGTGCCATAGCATCCTCTAGGTCCATCTCCTCTGCGGGCACTTGAATCTATTGAACCCCTCCTTGGTAATATGTGATGATGTTATTATGATAAGAGATAGCTGTTTCCCTCTGACGGAGCTTTGCATGTTCCCCGTCTGTAGGATATGTAGCCATTGCAGGCATGAACGACAGCAGTATGGCAGGATAGATCATAAATGTGAGAAAACTGAGCCTGCTCGTCTTGCGTCCCCGGCCGGAGGGAATCGTCCCAAATTGCATGTTGGGAGGTCAATAGAGAAGACCCGACCCCGAAATCACCAATTAGGTATATCGATGGCAGGATCACGAAGTGCTTGCCTCTATCGACCTAGGAAACAGCACTCCCGCCTGCCAGTACCTGTGAACTGTATCCGGAGAGGGCTATAGATAAAAAAGGAAGCAGAAAGCAGATAAGAGGGTTAGTGATTGTTGACTATGTTGTTGGTTGAGATTTTGAACCCGAAATCTCGATATTCATTCCATTCGCACATTGCTACCAAAAGAGTAATTTAGGTTGAGGGATATCATTAGGTATCATGCCATATCAGAATTTGTCATCAGTACATTAGTCCACGTAAATGCCTTTCTCAAACTTTTCACGGTCGAAGAATCGAGCAACTATGGCATTGCCGTTGAAAATGCGACCTTCGAGAGCATTCACTGCCTGTACCAAACGTCCCATTAGATAAAGTTCTCTAAGGTATCGAAATCGAACTCACCCGCAAAGCAGATAGTGGACTGGTAAATTTCACAAAAACAGGGATTGGAGTGCCGGCATCGCGAGAAATGTAGACTCGTTCCACGGTCCCATACTGGGTTCATCAGAAATCTGGATAAACAGGACAAGGCAAAATGTCATGGAACATACCTTTTCAGAACATTCCTCTCCGATTTCCTGCATTAGGCCACCGCCCTCGCCAAGCTCCAGCTCTGCATCGAGATCCATTCCATCTAGCATTCCCTGAAGGATAATGACTTCGCTCATAGCTCCAAACTTGCCGGTCTCCTCCCCTTTTTTCTTGCTGCCAATGATTTTTCCGAGCCCTGCTGGGGTCACAAATCCTCCGCCTTCAGAATCGGGACGTTTTTTCCGTTTTTCAACTTTTACCTGCAGCGGATTAACAATACCTGAACCTGTAGCACCGAGTCCAGATCCTTTCGTCCATCCATATTTGGAGAGAAGCCGCTCCGCAAAGCCCTTTTGTCCTGGGCGGAGGGAGCGAGGTGCATCTTCATTGACCTCATTTTCCGCAGCTTGCTCATTCGCGAGAACCTCCTCCAATTCAGCCTCTGATGCTGGGATATCCTCGGGTGGTGGTGGGAGCTCGTAACGAACAGGTGCTCGGGATATGGTAGCAGAGCTAGGTTGGAAACTATTGATAGAACGCGGAGGATGAGAGGCAGGAACATTTCCGAATGAATGTGAGGTTTTAGGTTGCTGCATTTGTGGCAAGTATGCTTCTTCGCTGGTGGCATCATCTGGGGGGGAGCTGGAACTTCCTCAGGCGGAGGTGGAGGGGGCTGCTGACTATAGTCGGACATTACTGTATCGTTGTGAGGCTGTTGGCTCATGCGAGCACGGCGGGCAAAGGCATCTTCTCCGGATGCTTCATCGGGGATGTTTGCTGCGGCCGGAGGGGGCACTTCGTTAAAATTAGGCGGTGGCGCAAAGCTAGCGGGAGGTGCGAATTGGCCTGTCACTTGCTTTTAGTACCAATGACTTATTCAAAGCCCCATGAAGAGTGACCGGGTGAACATACGGTTTATCGGTCGGTCAGAGTCATCGCTGTCTGAGTCTCTAGTTGGCGATCGTCTCATTCGATGCGCATATAGCCGATCTTTCCATTCGCGGACTTCGCATATCTTCTCATCACTATTTCGATATTCTTCGTAGTTATTTGGTCGAGAAGGATCGTAGATGTCGTCCCAGTTCTGCATCACTGCCTGCTCTTCACGGTTCTTCTTGCGCTTCTTCCTTCCACCGCGCTGGCGCTTCTCACCCATATAGTACCCAAAATCATCATCCTCGGTAGCGGCCCAGTCAGCTAGTGTGGTTTTCACCGGTGCTGCAGAAGAGACCGAGGCTGGTCCGGTATTAGGAAGCGGTGCTGTTTTGGCCAGTGCAGGTTTGGGTTTAGGTTTCTGGGTTGAGAGCTGGGGCCGCTTGGTGGGTTGAAATCGAAGAGAAGCTGTCCGGTGGAGATAAGGTGAGCTAAAGATGCCTCAGTTCAATCATCAAAGAAATTCACAAGTACCAGCATTGAGCTGCTGCTTTTTGGCAGCGGACTCGTCGGGCAGCGCGTCGGTCTCGGAGCTTTGTTTGAAGGCGATGGGTGCCCGGGAGATGGTCCCCGGGGATGACTCCGCGGAAGGATCAAGTAAATTTGCATATAACGACATCATTCCCCCGCCTTTAGACGGGGTTGATTCGGAGGCCATAGTCACTGGTCGAAGTGGTTTCGCAAGAACTGGTAAGCAGCAAGTGATGGACGATAAAGCGATAGCGCCTGTCCCTATGGCTCACCGCCATATTCACCGCCATCCATCCCGGCCCTACATCCCAAACTACTACACTTCAAACTGCTAGGGATTCCTTGGCGGGAGAGCAGGAAAGGGGAAAGTAAACCACCGTGTACCAGTAGGACAGCTCTCACATCATCCACTTAAGTGTCATAGCAATACACCATCTGCTGCATTGGATCAAGCAGCTGGCAGGGTAGAAACAAGAAGCGGGAGACGCAGAGACAATCTATGTCTTCTCAAAGCAGCTTATAAGAAGTATGTCGACCTTGTGATGCCTCAAGTCTACCTAAATGTTCTATTTGATTTTGAAAAAAAAAGCATTCGCGACACTTGAGGGAGAAGCAGCTTCATTAAATATGTCTCACAACGTAAGAGGTAAGAGACTAGTTTGAGTGGTTATTGAGGCTGGCATATATATCTATTGTACAATTAGATTATGCTCGAGCAAATATTATGAAGACAAAATTCACCACCCCCCCCACCCCCCCCCCCCATATCAGAGTTCAAAACCGGATAGTCTAGCAGACCCAGCCTCCATCCACGTTGTAAACAGCACCAGTAACAAACGACGACGCATCACTTAGCAGAAAAGAAATTACATTGGCCACTTGAATTGGTTCCGCCCGCATCTTTTGCGTCGTGAGCTGCAAGCCACACTTTACATGTTCCGGATCCTCGCCGGCAGAAATTGGTGTATTCACGGATCCTAGAAGAAAGTTAGTCAGCGAGGAGCCAACTTTTAATGACGACCGAGGTGAATGGACTTACCGGGGGAAACACAGTTCACTCGGATATGCTGGTTTTCTTTTGTGGCTGTTCTGGTTAAATCAATGACTGCCGCTTACTTGAGCAATAAGGTGAGTTTCCGGGTGCTCCAAATTGTCCAAATGAACTTGCTGCAGAGACCTTCACATGAGCTCTGACCCGACATTTCAAGTGAGAGATTTGAAATGCTCACAATACTTCCACCTGCAGTCATTGCCCTCAATTGTGCTCTGAGACAAAGAAAGACGCCACGCGTATTGACAGAAAAGTTGAAATCCATGCATCTTCCGTCAGCTCGGTGATTGGCTTAGCCGGAGAAATAACACCAGTCATGTTCACTGCACCATCTAGCTTTCCAAACTTTTGTACGGTCATTTCAATCCATTCATCCACTGATTTGCTGGAGCGTACGTCGACAACTGAAATCATGTGCCTTTCTGGGTAATCCAGGGTCACTGCCTGTTGAAGTTCCTCTTCATTAATGTCGGCTAGCGAAACAGAACCGCCCTGGAGCGCAACGAGTCTTGCGGTTGCCAGGCCCATACCAGACGCGGCACCGGTAACAGCAATCTATGGGGAAATCAGCTTCGACCTTCAGACTCTAGGGGTTTATTTCTCTACCACTTTTTCTTCCAAAGAGGACATATCGTGAATTTTCTTCTGAGGAGAGATCTGAAGGGATCTACGGAGAAATCTACTCATGGAACCAAGGAGCCATTTAAAGGACACCGAGGTAATATTGTGATCATATTACTTAACTTCCCGATCGCAGAACATTCTGTCAATATAGTAGGATACGGTATCGACTAGGAAAGCTAGGATCCAATTGAATGAGATGCTCAATATAGTGATGTATTGAGTGACTGAACTATCTAAGTGTGTAGGCGGGGGGATGTTGAATATCCCCTACCTCGCTGTCTAGCGTGTTACGGCGCTGGGTTCCGAGTATATCCGGGATACTATACAAAACATGTAGCAAATCGAGTATCCCTGTAACAATCTGACGCACATGGGGATATGTGGGTCTCGCCTGTATTATGCAGTCTTCCTTCTTGACACATTCTTATCAAAGGAAATACTGGGTCTTGTAAGTCCGAATTCGGTGGTGAAAATGGCAACACTTTCCGTCTTCTCAAGCCGGGGAATAGCTGCCGACATGTGACGGTAAGTCCAAACGCTTTCAGGCTCCTTGAACTAGGAAATTCTAACGGGGCTGGAAGCAAGATTGCCATTAAATACCAGAGGCACTAGTCGAGTAAGGAAAATCTAATGCGGCATCGACATCATCATGGTTTAGAAATTCCCACTATTCCTTCGTCACAACGCCGGAAGATGTCATCGGGGAAATACGTATGCGGGACCCTCTGTGGAAAGTGCCTCCCACTTCCGAGACTCCGAAGAGTCGTTTAGGTCATTTCGATCTATAAAACTCTATTGCTAGATTGACCATGTAGCAAAACGCCCTATTCAGAGAACATTCTCACTTAAAATAATGTCAGAAAACTGCTTTTAGGAACAATGATCGTTTCTGTTTTGTCTGGAACGATTGAGTCAAGTTACTTGACTCCCTTCGTGACATGATACCCATTGTTGGAAACGCTGCTGACGCTGCTGCTGAACATCCGATAAGGCTGTATCAAATCTTTCCTGTTGGGCAGGGTTCCAGGAAAGGGTTATTCCCCAAGTCCTCGGTTAGGCTTCCTTCCCGAGCCCATCGTGTGATCCGTTACCGAAACCCAGACTGGGGAGATAAGAAGTAGAGAGACATGGGGTCCCCGCGATTGAAACCCACGGGGATAGCGTTCTTTTCAATGAGTAGAAAGCTGTGGGGAAAAAAAGAAAACTTAACTTTCTTATTATATCTTTCCTGTCATCTCTGCCCTATATAAAAGAACCATGATTTCAATGGCACATATGGCTCGGTTATGGGCATCATTGAGTCTCTTCGAACGATGCCTCGAAGCCATGGACGTGTGCCGATAATTCAAATCTAATTTAGTTTGTCATTCGAATATTTTCTTAGCCTATCTTGTAAGATGACTATGCGAATGTGTTCCTAACAAATATTACTTGTACTTCCATTTTTCGTTATTGATTGACTTCTTCCTTTCTCACATCGGAGTCAATCTAACGGCTCGTTTTCTACATTTTACTCGAATCATTATAGTTGTTAAAGGTCTGTACAGTAATAAGAGAAAACCTAGAAATAGTAGATATCTTGATTTACCTCGTTACTAATAAGACACTCTGATAGCTCCTAGCGAGAATATGCTTAGCCTGATTTATAGTCTCAATGGACTTACTTTACGTATTCAAGTATTTTGATCCGGTGGCTAAAGGTATAGACACTGTAAGCGCAGACGCGAATTTAATATAAGTATTGTAGTGAGAGATAGCGGTTGAAGGATGATTCAACATTAATGTACATAAGACAACCCCGCTTACAGAGGGCAGATAATCAGATATCTTCTCTTCTTTATATTCCAATATCTCCTCCCTAGCACTCCTACTGCCCTCTAGAGGCTAGACCTGGTCCACAGATAGGTGCAGTCTTACCCTAGCGTATGTAGTGACTAACGTACAGGGGTAGCGTTAGCCGGAGTAATAGGAGTAGGAATTTGAGCCCTCACTGACATTTATAATTAGAAGCTTTGTATTTTCGCGAGTTGGTAGCGAAGAATACTCTATCAATAGGGGTTTCCACAATCTAAGATATACCTTCTACGACATGCAAACTACCTCCTATGTTCTAACGTCTAAAGCAAGCTACCCGATTTATACAGATTGAATTTTATTTGGGCCCTGGGCACCGACCTCAGACAGCCCGGATTCTGCTTTAAGTTTTGGTGGTTGACCGTTCCAGTCAACTCTGAGAGGAGGAAATACTGCAGCCACATGGCCTTATCGATCAATTTGTAACGATAAGGCCGACAGCATATATCTCTATCCCTATATTGGAAGCTGTAACAGGAATATAAATATTGGTTGATTGATTGATATGGCGTTTCCAGTAGGTCACGGGCTAATTTTGGTCACTCAAGGAGATGCTCATATTTTAGTCTTTAGATCATTAGCAAGAGAGCGTTCGCAATGCCCCAAGTCGGGTCTCACAAAAGGGCTGGTGGCCGATATAAAGTGACGTGGAGGTTGTCGGATTACGCGTCCTGCACGAATCGGTCCATACTAGGCAACTTACCCCTATATTAGCTATCCAAAGTATGTGGTCAGTTAATCTATCCTCAGAACTCACACGAGAGAGTTCCATTGAAAGAGACCGTCTTCTATTTTTCGATGCTACCTGAACTCGATCTATTTTGTGGTGGCCTTTCCCAGCGGAAACAATACTGCCCCTTTGACAAGGCTGTACGCCTTGTCCGTGGGCCTGTTACATAAAGCGGCTCTCCGTTATCGGTTTCACCTAGTTCAAAAGGCACACTGTAATCAGGTGGATTTGGCAGGTCTGGCCAAGTAAGCTGATTAGGTGCATTGGAATATTTTTCAATACTCCCTTTCCGCATCTCTAGCCATTCACTCAAAAACTCGCGGAATATCGATATATCCGAGTCTAGCTCGCGTTTGCACACCCAATCAGAGCTCAGCAGCTCATCGACATTTCGATCCCAGTAGGGGATGCTTGAGAAATGGGTATCGTTTGTGATAAGCTCGTATAATGTATATACGACGCTAGATACATCATCTCGACCCTCGATTAGGGATGCTGTTCCGTAGACGGCCCAATTGAAGTCAAAAAGAAGAATCTTAGTAGTATCCGGATCGATAAGTAGATTTCGAGGCGCAATATCTTGATGCATTACACCGAGTTCAAGATTAAGGAAATCCACAACCTGGGTCAACTGCTTCAACCACTCAAATTGTAAAGGAATCTCAGGGTGATCGGCGAGAGTTCCACTTGGAATATATTTTGTAGTAAACCCAAGAACACGAGACTCTATATCTTCGAGAACAATACGATCAAGTGGCATAATATTCGGATGTGGTGGTAGATGAGCAAGGAGATTTAGCTCATTCCAGGCCATTAGTAGTCTCCGGGGCTTTCCAAAAGGTTCAAATTTAAAAGCAACCCTTTGATCATTATATAATGAGAGATCCACACCAGCTCCGAGACGATCTAGTTCTTGAAGTTCAGAGAACTTGATCGTAGGATAATCAGCGATACGGCAATTATCGAGCGAGGCAAGTAATGAAAATGGAAGATACGCAATAAATTGAGTATCGTCATCCTCCGGGTCCGTTGAGAGTGCAGTAAGGAGCCCGTCGTCGTCGACGGTAATAGCGCGGACCGTAGGTGATAGATAATCAGCAAATTGCGATAAGACCTGGTGTTCAATATCCCCATCAGAGGGGAAAACATTACTAGTGCCTTTGACTTTAATCAATCGTAGTTGATCCCAATCCCAGACGTTGCAATGGGCTTCGACTCCAGGGATCTCGCCGGAGCCAAAGTAGATTTGCTCTGCGGTGAAAAATCTGCCTTCAGGATTGATCATAGCAAATAAATGACAGGAAATGAGGTATTGAAAGGCGTAGGTCAAAGAAGTTTTGCCTTGGTTGTTGGAGTGAGTAACTCATGGTCATAAATCTCCTTCTGGGGTTCCACCAATCTTTTATAGTTTTCTGGCCGCACTTCTGGGTGCTGGCAGTGAGGGGCTCTGGTCATGTGGATGTGGAAAAAATGGCAGAATTGCCCATCTTTTGTGGCTGTGTAGAATCCACTAAGATGACGCAATCTGCCAAAACCATCTATTAAAGTGAATTATTTATTTGCTTTAGTTGTTTGGATTTAAAAGAGCACAAGCGATTCGAAATTTCCATTTCAAGTAGATTGTGCGAATTGAGGTATGCTACGGGACTCCGTGGGGGCCATGCTGGACCGTCTCTTGATAGATTTCCGTTAATGTTGGTGAAGCGCTTAACAAAGCTGTCATTAGAATTCTTCGCCCAACCAACGGGATCCCAACAATAGGGCGATGAATCCCACCCCCATTCATCTCCTATCTCGCTGAGTAGCGTCTTACGGCGCTAAGTTCCGATTATATCCAGCATACTATACAAAACATATAAGGAATCGAGTATTCCTGTAATGGTAGGACGCACAGAGGCATAAGTGGGTCCTCGATGTATTCAATAGCCTCTCCTTCTCAACAATTCCCTATCATAGTCTACCTATTCGGCTTAATGGACCCGGTCGTATGGAGAGTTTCCGTGTCGGCTTTGACATTTCAAAATTCCAATGTTAGTGAAGCGCTTATTCCTGATATCATTAGACGCTTGACACAAGTGAGTATCAGGACTGTGCTATATTTTCAATGTTGGTAAAGCGCTTATTCCTGACATCTAATATACGTTACGCAAGCGAAACATCTGGGGAAATCTAATACATGCAATGAACCAGACAGCTCATAAGTAAATTTGGCAAGGCAGACATGAATAGAAGGGTCGTCTACCTAACCAAAACAATTACTACATTCTACCAGGGGACACAGAACGGAACGTCTGACCAGGAAACAAAGGCTGCTCACAATAGGGTATCGACAGCGTGCCGTTCAATCAATTCAAAACATATAGATACAAAATGATTAAATTGATCAAATTTCTAACTGCCGTTAGTAAACTTTCCGCTATAGTGATATCCGCATGAGAGAGCAAAAAAATGGCGCTGTTGGGGGTTCTCGTATATCTGGAAATTATTATAGAACTAGCCAATGCCAGCTATCTGTTGTTTTCAGACTGCTAGGTGGCTATTGAGCTCGAGATGTGTGGGATTTAATTGAAAGATCGCCCCTATTTCATAATATATGATATGATGAGGATAACCAACATGATAACTTCTTAAATTATTGGACTTGAAGAATAAATGGAGACATACTCAACACAATATCCAAATATAGATCAATTTCTTTTCGTATAATGTGAAAGTAAATGCTTCCAATAGATTACTATAAGTATCAAAGTAGCCTTCAAGATATTCTCAATATCAACTTCAACAAGAGACATTCTTCCATCGGTGTTTGGGAACATATTTCTTCTCCGCTATCAACGAATTATATTATACTTCCTTTCTAAATAACTACTATCACAACCTTGAACAATGGCATCTAACGCTAATGGAGCTGGAAACCCGCAAGGAATTTTGCCTAACGGCATCTCAGGGCATGTCCATGCGAATCAGATACGTGACCGCCGAAACCCCAACAACTGCTCCTGTGGTGTATATCTTTATTATTCATCAGTTTGTGGACATGTGTATCAGAGATATGAATTCAAATGTGGCTCCAAGACCACACCTTCGGGTAAGGCGGGCTTCTGCCAGAGCCCAGCACCCAACCATAATGTCGCAATGCGAGTACGTGTGAGATGCACGAACCCGGCCTGTCATTGAGATTCAGGTATGTTATATTATTAGTCAGGTATAACATCTGGCTGCGTTCTCGAAATAAGTATTCTTGACTGACTAGTCAGAAGTGATGAGCTGATTATTGAGAGAGAGAGAGGTTGTCATTGGGTGATCAGCGTTGTAGGTGTGGATGAGCATAGGATGGGGAGGTATTCGGAAACTTTCCGGGTCCGATTCGTCTGAATGACGTTGTTAACTATCAAAAACTATATAGTAGTTTTAGTCACGTCGTTCTCCATCATACAATTTGTTCGAATAGACAAGAAATACTATATCATAATGAACTGAATCTTTCTAGGATCCCATTATGGATGTTATCTACATTAGTAGGGCAGATATATATGGTTAATACTATTTGATTAACCCGTTAGGGCTTGGACCTTGGAGCTTAGAGTGATCAGGGCTTTTGGCAGGCGCTTTATTATGCCAATGAACAGGTACCGAGCAGCTATAAGCTACCTATATATTTAGACATATTTAGGGCTCTAGGTTGCTGTACCTACAGTTCCCTGAGAGGCAGGCGAAGCCCTAGATCTACTAGATCGTCTATCAGGGGCCGGGAAAAAAATTTAGTCTGGATAAATCGCTCTATTAGAATAATATCTATTAGTTCTATCGTATCTAACGTTACAAGCCTTGGTGGAATAAATTTAGCTGTTATGGCATAACTACATCCGTGATACTATCCGGATTACCTTCGGACCCGAAACTTGTACATGATTTAATAAGGGAGAAGGTATACTTTATCGTTCTTATTCATCATGGATTGTATCATAAATCATAATAAAGAGATATCCCCAATTTTCCAACTGAATTTAAAGAGATTTTAAGATTCAGTCATTGAATTGTATACAATATCCTTCTTTAATACGGATTCATTATCGATTCTATTTTGATGATCATTGTTTTGTTACCTCATCAACAGGTCGCTACCTTGCAAGTAATACTAAATTAACCCTTTAATTAGATATAAGGATAAAGACTGCGATAAATATACTTCACGCTAGAAATAACAGCCGAGGAAATTCAAAATTTTCGTCCGGCCTCACATTGGTACTTACTATGCTATATGTATGAGATAATGAATACGATATTTTATTCATTTCTAGGGAAGAGCATATTGAATTACATTGGTTTGGTTTGAAGCTCAGCTAGCTGGCTCAATCTGGGCCCTCTTGTGACTTAATCTCTATCAACATTTCAGACACGACCACATGGGCAGGCTTGTACTGCTGACCTAAATCCTGGCTTTGAACTGTTAAGTGCGACGTTAGGTTGGGAGACGCATGTAAGTACTTTCAGACTAGTACTCCCTACCCCCTCTATGCCTATCCAGGAGACCGTAGAGCTAGTAGGTAAGGGCTCCCAGGAGCATACAGTTTAATTGATTGGTTGATTGGCTGATCAACCCTTAGGCTCCATCGAGGCGCAACGTATATCAGTAAATGCACTAAATGAGACGTCAAGTTCAATTCCATGGGCTCACGAAAAAATTCCGATACTAGCGATATCACGAGTTCGTGCGCTTGTTAGGATTAGAAGACGTCTTTTCTATAAAGGGTCCCGTATAGGGCACCTCCATGAAAGTGCCACTTTATATATAGTCTTATCCCGCACGGTGTATCATATTTTCTAAATAATATATAAGCGATTCGTATATATCTAATGTAGCATCAGAACCCTAAAGACAGAATCGCCGTAGGATTCGGTCTATTCTTCCATATATGAGTTACTTTAGTTTCCTATCTAAATTATTATGAATTCCTTATGTAGATAATAGTCCACAACACGAACAAGTAGTACCCTTACATTATTTCTATCCGACCTCCCTAGATAGGAGATAATATATATCAATTAAAATAGATGGCAAAACTCAAGTGTTTTAGAGATGTTTAATGGATACTTGATATTCTGAATCGCCTATCCCTAGTGTTAGAATACTACTTGCAGGGTATTGGCCTGTTGGTCAGGTAAGAAAGGAATGAATATCAATATTGGATCGTCATGCAATCAAGGAATAATAATAGTGGTGTATTATTCAATAACTGAATCTTGATTCGGTTTGCAAGAAAGAGGATTCTTGTATTATATTAGTGTCAATGTAATTATCATGACATTCAATAAGTAGATAAAGATAGGTGAGATCTTATCGCGTCATGTTTACACCTTATATCTAGCGCGTTCGATATTCATCTACGTTATGTATACGATTCGTATCCGAAGTTGACCTGAATAGCACCAAGCATCATAGATTTGGTTGTTCCATAACAACTAGGAGGTAAATCGAGAGGAAAGATACCGCTAATATAGCGAGGACCTATATATTCCGCTATACGTCCCAATATTATAGGGACACTCGGCTCTCTGTTTGTTGTGTATAGTATAAAACAGAACTTGCGACGACACAATAGAAAGCTCTCATCTTCATATATGGGCCAATAGTCTATATAGGAGGGGTAAAAGACAGTGTCAAGAGGAAAGGTCACCCAATAATGCATGGATCCATGTATTCCTATGCGCGTTCACAAGTTACAAAGATCTCCGATGCCGTAAATGTTGTCGACATGCTAGGATAGTGTATAGGCTTGTAGAGGAGGGATCTAATAGAACGCAAATCTCAATGTGATGACGTCTAAATATCTAGGATTGTTGGTAGGGACTGTTGAATATCCTCTTTCTCGCTGACTAGCGTGCCATTACAACGCTAATTCTGAGTTTACCTAGGACAAGATGGCCCATATCTTAAGATGTTTTAGTAGAGCCTCAACATCTCAGCCTGCAGCTCCCTCTCATTTTATTTGAAAGCTGTGTGAAATCATGGCTAATCAGAAAGCTTGATGAATCATAGCATCCTTCTTATCAGTTCCATGGGCCTCTGGAGAGGATCAACTGGCCATATATGACAGTTTTATGTAGAACCATTCCTATATTTTTTCCATATATTATATTTAATATCTCATTGTTGCTTTTTGTCGTTTAAGAGTATTCGATATCTTTGATTGGGAAATTTCCTTATTGTAAGAGAGAAATGATCACTACTAGAATCTCCTCAGGTCTTTCTCTCCCATTGATCAGGTTTCTCTTCTATAAAATCGATCTAATTGATAATCGGATTCCCATCGCTGTTAGAAAAAAACAAAATGCTTTTATTCCATGCCAGGGCTTTATGATTCCTTATCGTGATAATCCAGGGGCAGTTCAATAAAGAGAGGTTAATGTCATTCATTCAATAGTCATCAGCAACCTAAGTTTTTGCTTCTTTCAAATAATTCATTAAGTGTCATAGACAGGCATGATCTCCTAGCTATCCCAGTCCAAGAGGCTTTGTATATCCAATCAGAAATTTCAGTACTCGTCGTATCTTCCATCGACTGGTTTCCTAACTAGTTCCCTCACTTTGACGGGTGTGTTCGGAGAGTCATATGGCATGTTTGACGACTGATCTGATTCGGAAACATGTGGCTGCTGGGAGACAGAATCGTACTTCCTGCGCTTGCGAATGAAGAAGCTAAATTCAAAACGCTGGTTAGCTAAAATGCCCGATGCTGATTGGAGAGGGTTGTACTGACATGGATGCTACAATAATGGCTGCGAGGAAGGGAACTCCAAGTCCTACGCAAAGGCCGATGATAACCTTGTTACTTGTACCATCCGTAGTACCATTGAGAATGCTGCTTCCTCCAGTGGCCGAGCTTGCATCATAGGACTTCGGTGATCCTGATGTTGAGGACATCCTTTTCACATCATCTCCAAATGCAATGGGACTAGTGACTGAGGCAAAGATGCTTGCTGGCATTGTTGCGGTAGCACCTGATGTTACAGTGACCGTTGATGTAACGGTAGTTGTGTAAGATGTAGTGTTCTGGTAACGAACGGGACAATAGATCGCGCCTGAAGTGATACAATTGACAATTGTATAGGACTCATCCGACGTCACAGTTGTTGTGACTACGCCCTTGTTAGAATCCTCTCGTTCGTTCAAATATGCGCGAGCGGTGATCTCAGAGGATGCAGTTGATGTAGTCGATGCCGACTTTGTCTTTGCACAGGTACTGGTAAGAGTTGTATACCAGACAGGGACAGTTGTGATAGGCGCCGGGCCCCAAGCATATGTATCGACCGCGACCGTGGCACCAGCCGCTGCTCCAACAGCAAGCGTATATTCCACCGCTGCCTCCCATTCACAGTCACCACTATCGGCGTCTTCTTTATGATTTACTTCTGTCACAAAGTCGGCAACATAGGCAAAGATCTCAGCCACAACGCCAGCACTGAATTTCGGCAGGAAATCTTCATCAACAGAGATATCCGCTCCCACGCTCGCTTTCAGACTCAGCACCGCCTGAAGAGAACCCCCTTCGCCTGTAAGGGTAACAGGTAATATTTCATAAGAGCCACCGGGCCTAGAAAGATCACGTTTTTGTCAGCGATAAGGATTTGTTTCACTTATCATAAGTGAGCAACTTACATTGTAATACTCGACAAGTCAGTTTTAAACATTTCCAAATCAAAGGCCAATCCGTCATCGAGCTTTATATGAATGCCACTCCCAATGTCGATCTCGGCTTCTGCAATCAGGATCAAGTCCACACTGAACAAGACTCCAAGGTCAACCCCTGGAACAGAAATTCCTACTGGGCTCTCGGAGGTGTATATATTCAACGTATAGGCTGCCCCTGTCGCAAGCTGGATATCGAGATCCAGATACATCTCCAGGTCATCGAACTCCAAGTGTACTTTCGCATCAGAAATTTCAGCGTTGTTCAAGCTGACGTCGACATCTAGGGTTGGCCAGGCCGTAAGATCATTTTCGAGCTCGTCAATGTTTAGACTGGTAATGTCTGTGAAAATCTCTTTCACATGGGCCTCTAGTTGGTCAGTCATATTGCTGACAGCACCAGAGACCTTGTCCTTGGCAGTATCGACTGCTTGAGTGAAGTTGGTGCTCCCAGTTAGTGTCAGACTGCCAGTGACCGAGCCATTGACGTAACAAGTAGAACAGATAATACTGATAGTCGGGTCATAGTTCGTAGAGCTGCAAAATTACATGTAAGCAATATGTCTTCAAACAAAGACCACAGGGATAGAGTAAGAATGGACCGACCTGTCGCCATATTCAGCATCGTTTCCTCCTAGAGTAAACAAAGTGGCTCCATCCCAGGATTTTGCAAGAGATGTCCGATTCATAGTGTAAACTTCATCTTGGGATCTGGCGACATGGAAAGCTCGCCCCAATGCACTCAGAGTATCTGCATCTGTCATTCCAGGCCCATTCCTAGTCCTCAGTGCACTGTTCACATTGTTCATGGGTAACAGAGCTCCGGCAGAGCCCAGTGTGGGCAGGCAGCCCAGGAGGATGGGTAAAATAGAGGTGAGCATCTTGATACACAGCTCAAAATTTTACGTATCATCTGGGATGGCCGATATGGCTCTTTAAGACTCTGAAGGCTTGTGGTAGTGTTGGGGATTTATGTTCAAAATACTATGCTTGAGACGACTGCGGCTCTCTTCCAGGGACTAAAAATTGATTCGATATCCACTGACCCTCGTTCGGCCCCATTTTCTTGGCCGTAGGGGCTTAGAGGGGGGGGGGGGGTGGTTGGGCTCGACAAAAGGCGCGTTAGCGCCAACAAAATGAGCATGAACCATGCATCTCTCAATCTAGGTCGTCCGCTTATTGGTGAGCAGTTTCCGTGTTGGATAAGAGGCGGTTTTGCTAAATTAGTATCCCGACAGGGATTCAGTCATGTGCTTCTTGCGGCCATGGCCATTTATGACAGGTGAACAAATGTCGATTAACGGCATGCCGGTGCCATATCGAAAGATAACCTGTGTATCCATCTATATTCAAATACTTCCTGCTCAGTTCTCCCCATTTTTCTCAAAGTGGGTGAGAAGCTTAATTTGGTAGGAAGTGACAATGGGGCAAGCAGAAAGCAGACAACAAAAGATCGGAGGAGGACCAAAAGAGGCAGTGGGGCGATGCATCGTCTAAGGTACATGCTGCATGAGCTCGGAGTGTCTAATGCACGAACTAATCACTGCCCAAAGTCATGTCAGGTAAAGATTTCCCCCGAACCTATCTAGCGGCAGTTTTGGCCCCATTCTGGCAGTTGAGGCCCGAGCGGAGTTTCATTTTCGAGAAAGGCCATCCGCTTCTCTTTGAAGTTACGACGGGCAAAGTTGACTTTCACATATAAGGATTCCCAACCAAAAGAGCACTCTGAAGAAAACAAAATTTAAAAGGTAAATCAGTCCGGCCGGTGCAGCCCGAAGGGCTGACCGTGGCAGAGAATTTTGACTGCGGTCCATTGCATAAGTGTGCGGGGGTCGTGCAGCTCACACGTTTGACCGCACAGCGAGGCGGCTGGGCATGACTCAATATCCGCATAGCTGTCACTTATATTACCAGGACCTTTGTCCTGGATTCTCAAAATAGCAGGTCGATCGGGTCGGGGCGGGGTGGCAGTCATTAACCTAAGCTGCCGTTCGAGATTTCCTCCACTTTGGACCCCACGAGAAAGCATGCACGATTTGGTACGCCCTCGGCTGCCTCGAGCTTGAGCCCCAGTCTGTGTGCGCCTTGCGTGTATTCTTCATTGTATGGATCCAGATGTGACATGTGTTCCAGCATATATACCGGATAATGTCTAGCAATTCTTGGCTTTCCCTTTCCATTCTAGTGATCACCCCGTCGCCGCTTTTACTCCCTAAATAGAATTGAGCACGCCCCTGACCGGCCAGAGCTGATCAGTGATCATTATGTAATCAAGCTAATCACTCACTGAGCCTGATCGAAGCACCCTGATTTGCTCAGTGAGCCTGCTCTGAGCACCATGATCTGATCACTGACCCTGACCTGATTCATCGTAGGGTTGTTTATTAAGCTTCGCAATTCACGTGGCCTGAGTAAGCGGGCTCATTAAAACGCGACACGCTAGCTTGACCGCTGTACAAGAATTAGCTTCGTGAAGTTGCCACTAAATAGCGATCTTTCCCTTTACAAACGGAATATACCTGATTAATTTCGTTTTAATGAACAGTTGAATCTATTGAGATTTGACGCTCCTAGGAGCATTCTCCGTTCTCCCAACGCATACCCAATTTGGGAGAACTATCTAGGCAGATGTGTAAATAGGTAAACTACGTAAATCATTTCATTCTCATTGGATATCGAGTAGGTTAACCCGTCAGCGATCATCTCCAACTTGACCAAAACTGTTTCAATGTCTTTGTCTTCACCCCTTTCTGGCAAGATTGAGTGGAAGTAAACCCAAAAAATTAATATTTTCTAGACCGAATTTGCTCCTGGGAGCATCAGCACGGGGCCTCATCAGTATATGCCGGCCCTTTAGATTTAATGACATAGTTTTTTTTGGATGGATGACTCTTCTAAGCTCTTAGGAGCTTATCATAGAAGCAACTATTTCGAGCACACTAGAAAGTGTTAAACATTGACCTCGACAATAATTCCCTTTGCGACCATATACCAAACTTGCTCGTATGCCACTTGAAAGAGGTTCGCTACGGACACATCTAACAAGCACGTCTTTTTGATCGATTCAGAAATCCACCCACAACAACGATTCTGTCATATAATATTGCAACACGAGGCTATTCCCAACTTTATGCCTCAGGTGTCAGTTCGACACCTTATCGGTCAGGCTTCGAAATGACAGCCCCACTTCTCCCCAACATAGATGCATGACCTACAAGACCCTGAGGGTTCGGTGCCCTTCCATTAGGGATTCGTGAACCCCTCTTTCCTGTAGCCTTTGCTTGCCTCTGTTACATGCGGGCCACGTCAGACCACATGTTATAATGTGATCTATCGCCTTTGCCTTGGTCATATGGGAAGGTGTTGAAGTCTGTACATAAATTGAGGATTATGGAGAGATCCATGATAGTAAGAAACAGTGTTTTGCTTTCCTTACTTGACGTTTATCTTCCTACCTAGTCGACAGGCTTTCTACCCTGTATAAGTAGTTATTCTCTAACAGATTTCTATGGGAATGATTCTTCAGAAGCGGAAGCGTCCTGCTGAACAGAAAGCATACGAGGTTCGGCAAAAAAGGCAAAAAGGTGAGCTATATACCGAGAACCCGCAGTGGCCCTCATACAACTCCTCTAATTTAAGGATTAGCTATTATCTGCCCAAGGTGCGATAGTATCGTTGCCGTCTGAATTGTTATGTATGATCTGCGACTACTTGGATATCGAATTTCTTACAAGCTTTTTCCGCGTGTCGCGTAGCTTCCAGATGCTGGTGCAACCAATGATATTCATAGAGTTTCACTCGGGTCTATACGATCAGCGAAACCTTTGGAAACGGCTAGAATCTCTAGCAAATGCATTAACGAGTCATTTAACTCTTGGACCAAAGATGTTTCATATCCCTGTGAAACTCCATACGCTTAGGCATGTGGAGAAACTCGACAACTCCTTCGTCCAATTCTTTCAAAGGCTACGAATCTTCGCTCTTTGTCTCTTCCGATTCATATTGCTACTACAGATCTTCTCGATAGCCGTAATTTTGGCTACCTCGGGATGGACTTGAAGATCAAAGCTGCATATGATTGGATTTTGGGCCTTGACGAGATAACACTCGCCCGGTCTCCCGTTCAGTACGATCAGCTGTACACCTACCACTGGCTAGACGAATTACGACTCCAACGCATGGATATTACATAGTTCGTGTGCATTAGACTATCGGTCTGCCATTCGACTTCTGCGACGACTCCGAAGTCTTGAGGTGGTTGTGTTCTACAAGGTCGAGCTACGGGGCTGTGCTTCCTTCAGTTGCGAGTCAAAAGTGGCGGGAATCATCAAGGCATTGGCTTCTTCCAAGAGTCACCTTAGGAAACTGGCTTTACACATCACTGGATTTCGCGATTCTTCGACTGGAATCAGTAAAATCTTGTCTTTTGATTCCCTCTTGGGCGTTCAAGATCTCGAGATTTACGAACATGATCTAGCCGCCAACGCTGTATTCCCCCCCTCCTTGACCAAACTAGCGCTCGTTGACTGGGAAGAACAGCCAAGCTTTCCTTTCACAAAATATTTAGCCCAGAAAAGCCTCCCTATACACCTTGAATCTATCACCAGCTATAGTAGAGCCCCGGACATATTGCGCCAAGCGCTGGAAGAGACTTGGAGCTCTTACGAGGTCGAGATTCACTATCGCAGATTCGATGATTGCCCGCCGACAGGCCCTTTTCGCGTACACTCGGATTCGAAATTGGCTTCCATAAGAATTACACATACTTGTGTTCTGGAACCCTCTGCCAAGACAGATCATCCAATTACAGCAAAGAAAACCAAAGGTAAGGCTCCATGTTATCGCTCAAAAGGGTATAGCCGCCTCTAGTATCGGACTAGTCTTAGGGTCCGAGATAGTTTTTCTGTGTACAATATGGAAGCCAATTTCGAATGCGAGTGTATCATCCAAGCACCTTCATTCAGAATGTCGAAAGTACGTCTGAATTCCAAGTTTTCTGCTTGGCAGCTCTAAGTCTAACTTAAACCCTCACAAGATCCAGAAGGGCAAGGAGTCAATCGCTGCCTCGACTACCTGGCGGTGAGAGACCCGCACGACGTCAAGACGACCATCCACCAAACCAGGTGGGCCGCCCTTAAGGAGTCCTATGAATGGATTCTGTGTCATCCCCAGTTCCTGTGTTGGCGCGACAGCAACGATAGCCAGATCCTTTGGATCAAAGGCGACCCCGGTAAAGGCAAGACGATGCTACTCTGCGGCATTATCGACGAGCTTCGCCCGACCACGAAACTGGCCGATCCCCAAGCCAAGACCTTCCTTTCTTTCTTTTTCTGCCAAGCCACTGTTTCCAAGCTGAGTAACGCTTATGCTGTCCTGCGTGGTTTGATCTATAGGTCTCCTGCCATGTAAATTTGAAGTCACAGGATTTTCGTCTTCGCTATTGACTAAAGGCATAAGTATTGCGCCATGCAATGGTGAGACAACAGTATGAAAATCTAGCTTCATTTCCCAGCAGTGGGTTTCTTGTAAGTGCTTAAGCCGGAGAACAATGAAAAAACGGTGGCTATTCCAGCCAAAACAGTGGCTAAGATGAACACAGTCTGTATCCCAGACAAATATGCCCCCAAATTTATTTCCAGAATCTGAGTATCAAATCCTCGCAGTTTGAGAGATTCCAGCAGATTGCTATGAAAATGAGGAATTTTTTCATGATGGTCGAGATATGCGGACATTTTGTTATAGAGAAGTGACTGGGCCAACTGCAGAAATAAAGCACCACCCAGAAGCTGGAAGAAAAGAGTCATCGCTGTCACTGACGATATTTTCGATGGCTCGACGATGCTTTGGTTGAGGATGATGGGCATTTGACAAGAGAGCCCTATCCCAACACCGGCAAGGAGTTGTAAACCGATAGTAAAAGCTAACGAGGTGTCTTTTTTTAAAGTGCAAAGTAGCCCGTGGGCAATCACAGCCGCTACACTTCCCAGGAACATTGGAGGCAATGAATAACCAAATGTCGATAGATAAAAACCGGAAAGTGCAGCAAAAAAGCCACATCCCACCACCAAAGGGAGAGTTCGTATCCCGGAGGCTATACCGGAGAGGCCTTGCACTGCTTGGAAATATAATGGCAGATAATATAAGACAACGAAGAAAGAAGCGGCAAGGAAGAAGATGAACCCGCAGTTTCCAAAGATGCGCCTTTGAAAAAAAAGACTGCGCGGGATCATAGCGTCGTCTCCCATATGCCACTCCCAGGCGCAGAAGATGAGACCAATGATAACGAACCCAGCAAGCGTTCCCACCACATCACGGTGACTCCAGGGCTTGACAGCACCCCCCATTCCATTGCGAGAAGGTAGCATATCATCGTGCTCGTGAGAAGCATGACCCCTGTCAAATCAACTTGCTTAAAGATTGAGATCCATGTCGCCGGCTCCGGCTTTGGTCCAACCGGAGGAGTAAAAAGAAATAGGATGGCCGCTAATGCAAGACCACCAATAGGCAAATTGATCCAGAAACACCATCGCCAAGTGGTCTCCGTCGTGAAAACACCTCCAAGCAACGGGCCCACAAAACTGGCAAAAGCATAACTCATTCCAAATATAGCGGTGAGGGATCCTCGTATCCTCGGTGCTGCGCTCACTGCAAGGATGGTATATGCGCCAGATGCGACACCAGCTGCGCCGACTCCAGCAATTGCGCGACCGACAATAAGCATGATTGGCCAATTTGCAAGGGCACATATGAGAGATCCTGCTTCGAAAACCGCCATGGAGATAATGAAACAAATTTTCAACGGAAAGAAGCGGTAGATCTTGCCCCATGAAGCTTGTGTTGCCCCGTCGGTCAAGAAGAAAGCCGAGCCATACCATCCTTGGCTGTCAATGGAGTGGAACTCTTTCGTGATACTAGGAATTGCGGTGGAAATGATGGTCATATCGAGGGCAACCAGAAACAAGGCCAGACCTAAGGCTAGAACCAGGATACCCAAGGACCATCCAGTCATGTATCCATCATCTGCGGCTACATCAACGGGACTTCTTGGCTGATCCGAATCTGACCCTACTCCTGACACATTTTCGGGCAGGGGTTTTGATTCTTCCATCTTGTTGCGGGTCGCGTAGCCAAATGAAGGGGCATGGATATCAGGAACATGTTGACAGATCACGGCTATGCTGTGCAGTTTTCATAATATATTTGTCGTCCCAGTTGACATTCCAAAAGGGTGGCACCTGGGATTCCGTGTTGAAGTTCCTTTCGCAATTCTATGACTGCAACAAGAATGCTGGACCATCAATACAACTGATTTACAATCTGTCTCGATGAAAATATTAATGACCCTGTTATTCAGGCTACATAAGACACAGTCCTTTCAAAATTGCCGTGATTGGTTGGCTTCAAAAGACTGAGAAGCCCAAATGGTCTAAGTTTTAACCCCAAGGGAAATGTCTATGCCAGTTTTGGTATTTTGCGACCAGTGGCACAGCGATGAGAACGACAATCATTACAGAACCCATGAATGGGCGCCTTGCAGAAGATTCGCTCAAGCTTATGAAACAAACGATCAAAGCAAAAGCAACGAGCAACCAATTCGTGTTTTCCGATAATTCTTTGACTTCCATGACTAGATAGATGACCAAAGTGTCAATTTTCTACAGTTTTGGCTGGGAAGCTTGGTTCTGGATTCCGTCAACTTCATGAACACCTCTCTTCACCTTATCAGCTAGCTCGAGAGACAATAAGCTGAAGGCGTGATAAACTTTTTCTCGGATCTCAGGGCAGGTCTGTGCAATAGACCCAATCAGTCTCTCTACTAACCGATCTTGAAACTCCTGGCCTCGGAAAGAAGGGAGAACCTCATAGTACTCCCGAGCGAACCTGTAGTCATCCTCGTTAGACTGGGACCATGCTGCGGAGCTAGTTTCGGCGAGCCACTCGACGAACTCAGGACCAAGTGCGGACTGGGGTCCTAAAGCCGAGGGAGTGCGAGCCCGCGGAGTGGGCTGCTGGGTAATCGGCAGGCGATACCGTTGTGCATCGGGATACGCAAACATCCGGGCCTGCAAGATGGGATCTTCCGAGGCCTCAATACCCGGCACCAAGTTGGATGGTGAGAACGCTCGCTGCTCGACCTCGCGGAAATAGTCGGTCACATTACGGTTCAGGGTCAATCTTCCAAATTCCCGAGGCTCCAGCAATTTCACTCCCGTTGGATATGTCCCCAGATTCCAATGTTTCGTGACGTCGAGGATATTGAAGCCCAGATTGGGCGCGTCCTTTGGATCCACCAGCTGAACTTTCGCGATCCATGATGGATTCTCGCCTCTCTCGATTGCTTCGAAAAGGTCTTTGCTAGCAGCGTCGGGATCGCTAGAGTCAATATTGGCAATTGAACCATTCTCAAAATTGGGACCACGCTCGGATGCCAGAAAAAAATGGGCGTATTTAAACGAGCCATCGGCCATGACCCATTTGAATGCATGGCCGGAGTAGCTACTCATTGTGCGCCAGGTGAACATCCGGCCGAAGTCACTGAATTGGAGCAGCGTCATATGGAGGGATTCATGATTCTCCGAAACGAATTTCCAGAGCATGTTGGGGTTGGGTCGGTTCGTCTGGGGGTCCCGTCGCTGAGCGTGAATCATTTCGGGGAATTTGGCAGGATCGCGGATGAAGAAAAAAGGAAAGTTCAGGAACACCCAGTCCCATTCTCCGTCTTTGGTGAAAAACTTGGTGGCCATGCCTTTGAGATCCTGAACACTGTCTGAGGAGCCACGTTCCAGACCGGTCGTTGAGAAACGAGTCATGACTTCAGTCTTTTTGCCGACGCCGAGCAACGATTCAATGTTGCAGATATCGGAGATATCGTGAGTCACCTAGTGGGATTATCGTCAGGTCGATTGGGGGGATAGTTGAATTGCACAGAAAAGAAGCAAGCCTACCTCGAACTCTCCGTACGCCCCAGCTCCTAATGCGTGGACCGCTCGCTCGGGGATCTTCTCCCGGTTAAAATGGGACAATGCCTCTAGAGTGTAGATATCTTGAGGACCGACGCTGGAAATTTTCGAGGGAGCCATTCCCATCACGGGGCATTTTTCCGCATTCGAACTCATCTTGTGTTTTTTCTATTTGACAAAATTTGAGGGGAGGGGGTATAGAGACTGCACTTCAAGTCTAACAATTTAAGGTTGAGGATCAGCCGAGCTTAATCCCCGGGAGCAATGATGCCTAATAAATGTCATAATAAAATTCACGTGTTTCAGAACTTCGTTTTTGCATTTTCGGCTAAGTAAGGGGGAGGAGGACAACCTACTTCAGCTCTCACCGTCTGCTACAACGATCTGACATGAATGCAAGGGATTCGCTAGCTACATCTCCATAATCCGGTGTTAATGCAAGGGGTATACTAAATTTCCATCGTATTCATCTTCTATTCTGAATGTGAGTGTATCCGCAGCTAAGGTGCCATGCAACGTGCCATTGATAATACCTCAGCACTGTGCATTCATAAGCAGAAAGAGCCCTTGACGACCAAATTACCAGGCTCATGGGATACCAGC
Source organism: Penicillium macrosclerotiorum (assembly GCF_028827735.1). Taxonomy (NCBI): domain Eukaryota; kingdom Fungi; phylum Ascomycota; class Eurotiomycetes; order Eurotiales; family Aspergillaceae; genus Penicillium; species Penicillium macrosclerotiorum. Next base: position 536,460 of record NW_026643088.1, read on the forward strand.
TCCAATATTGATGTTCGCTCCGAATACAGGACGGGAGTCTTCGCTCAATAGCCAAACGATAGTACGCGAAACATCCTCCGGCTCAATCACGATATAGCCTTCCTTGACATACTCTTCCTCCACCTCATGTGCGCTTTTTCCGGGAGCAAACTTAGGTAGCATTGGGGTTCTCGTAATTCCTTGTTTTCAAAAGACGAAATCAGTTCCTGACATGCGTAGAGATCGGAGCACAGGCTCACCGGGCGAAACGGTGTTGACACGAATTCCAAAGGGGATTACATCTTGAGCCACACACGTCGTCAGATAAGCACAAGCCCCCTTGGATGTTCCATAGGCAAAGACATCCGGCATATGTACCATCGATGCAATGCTCGAGACGTTCACGATGCTCCGATCTCCTAGCATTGGCTTCATGGCTTTAATCTCGGCTTTTATTGCAAAAAATACACCGTCAAGATTGACCTGGAAGATTCGTTTCCATTCTGTCTCATCTTCTTCAAGAAGAGTCGGGGACTGGCGTGTTCCAGCCCCCTGGGCAAGGCCAGCAATATTAGCAGCGCCATCGAGTCGTCCAAACTGAGCCGTGATAGTCCCGATCCACTCATTCAAGGAAGATGAAGACGTCACATCTACAACGGTGCAGTGAATTTCTGTCTGGGGATATGTAGCTTGGATGGATTCTCTGACTTTGACCAGGCTCTGGTGAGAGATATCTCCAATACATACGGCTTTGGCTCCTCTTTCCGCTAGAAGTCGACAGGTTGCGGCGCCAATCCCAGATGCACCGCCTGTGACAGCGAATACTTTGGATGAAACCGAGGCCATTGATTAGGTAGAGCAAGATATTGAAATAGTTTAGCGATATTGAATACGTCTGATAGTGGATTTTAAGAACCTACTTATAATTCACACTCAAACCAGCCAATACTACACCGCACTGAAATCCCATGGTTAATTCCGCGCACTGTTTTTTTTTCTTTTCACACCGTATGCTAGGTTTCATGCGTCTATACATCTATATGACGCTTCATCCTATTTTGGATCTGATTGTTAGGGTCATAGTCACAGGCACACAATTGACAATTTTTCCCGCTGATTCATAGTTGTAGTTGATAGAAAGCAACATCGCAACCCTCATCCGACCACTCATTGACGGAATTGAGTCCTGCTGCTTTGAACAAATCCTGTCGTTCGTCCGCGCCATACTTGTAACTACAGCCGAATCGGATCTTTTCATGCTTTTCAACAATGATCCCGTCCAATGGGGCGCCTAGACTCACGTTATAGCCTTTCGTGATCAAAGAGGCCTCATGCCTCCCGAGAACATAATTCCATTCACTCAAAAAATTCCAGTCTCCAACGTTGAAAACCGGCTTTGACTCCTTGCCTTGAGCGAACAGAGTATTTCCATAGTCAAGAGATACTAAGGCAAAGGGACAAACGCCTTCCGCTGTATATGCACGCAGCACCTTGGTCGGGACTTTGCAGCTGTCCAGGCTCAATAATATAGAGCTTTGGCTCGGATTAGCGGTCAAGGCACCATCAGCTATTCCTTGCAGAAACTTGGCAGCATTAGAGCGGGAGAAATTGCCAACAGTCAGCCCGAACAACAGTAGAGTGTGTGGCAGGTCCTGAACTCCTGATGTTTCCTTGAGCCAGTGCACTCCATCTTCGAATGTCCCATGCAATGCACCAAATCGGACAAAATTGAACTTTTCGGCGGGAATAGCTTCTAGCGTTGACTGAAGTCCTGAAAAGCTTAGATCCAGGGCATAGTACGTTATGTACTTCTCAGCGGCCTCTAATGCTTCTAGCAATGGCAGGACTTTTTCTAGGCTTCTGGGATCTATTTCAGTATTATATTCGATTGACTCAGGATGAAATACTTTGTTTTGTACTCACGCGCTCCCAAGATCAACCACTACGCTGTTTGGGGCAATCGACGCGGCCATCTCGCTCACTCGAGTGCGAAGAATTCGCAATTCTTCATGGCGAGGGTAGAAGTCTGACGCGGTGGAGTGTTGAATCCAGTGTCGAATTCCCTCATCACTATAGAAGAGCAGCGCCGGAAGAGTCTTGGGTGTCTGTGACAGTCCAGATTTGACTTGATCAGCTATAGAATCTTCAAATTTGCTCCGACGAATGTCAAGAATGCGTGGCTGAAGAATGGTCATCGTTTCGTGGGTCTCTTTTCCCCGAGCTATGAACGTCTATAGAAATGGATGAGGCTACCTCGACCTGACGATTTATGTTCCTTTTTCAACCCTTGAGTCTCGGCGATCAACTTTCAAGGTTCATTGCCGTATTTTTTTACTGCTCATACGCTGTTGCTGGTATGCAAGACGCACTGCATGAGCAGGTTTGCGTAGCACATCAATCAGCCAGCTCACGAATACATTCCTCGTTCTACACATTCCCTCCGAATCCCACTCCTCACTTGCCACTCCTTGTCTGCTGAAGAATAATCCACTAGGGTCCCACACACGTTTCACCTGGGATAGCCTCGCATATGTCTCACCCCAGTAAACTTCCTGGAACTCTTTCTCATTTGGGTCTCCCACGTTGCGATATGAAACCCGAAAGCGCGGGTCGATTGCGTACAGCAAAGGCATATAGATATTGGTCAGATCATGCTGGGCAGCCGCGCGTCCCTCAATGGATGGTTCAACTGTTCGCACAAAATTGATCAACTGGGCGGAGTCTCTCCATCCAGGATGCATGGATGTGTTGACCGAATTTTTATTCTGCACGATTCTTCCCCCGAGATTGCTAGTAAATAATAGGTCTCCGGGGACCATAGGAACTCGTGCCAAGGCATGGCCCACATGCTTTGGGCCATCAGAGGCGTTAAATAGCTGGTTAGAAATCACAACCGATGACCCAAGTATGCCGAAGTCGTTGTCGGTGTGGATATCGGGCACTTGTCGGTAGTTGTTGCTGAGACGGGGCAACGCGATCGAGCTGTACGTGGCGTTATTTTCAATCAGCCTCAGCTCGTTGTACAATGGCCACATGCGCTGGTCGACACTTTCGCTTTCGGTTCGGTTAAGGAAGAACAATTTTAGACTGGCCTGAAAGGCCTGATCAGGCAAGGCCTCCACTACTAGCTGGCCACCAATCATTTCCCTGTTGAGAATCTGCAGAGCCGTGAACAAGCAAGCGAGTATCTCAGGCGATGTGCTTTTCGCGTGTGATGATTGGACACGGAGCTCAGCAACGACAGCAGGGATATCCGGGAATACCCGGACTGTAGCCGCTGTAACCACGCCAAATGTCCCTCCACCCCCTCCGCGCAAGGCCCAAAACAGATCCTGGTTTTGGTTGGAGTTCGCAATAATCAATCTGCCCTGTGGAGGCGTTAGGTATGCTCGTTCCGTATCATGAGTTCGGCTGGTGGGACTTACGTCTGCGGTGACCACTTCAAACTCCAAGACATTGTCGACTGCCAACCCGTATTGGAGGCTCAAAAAGTCAGACACTCCTCCTCCTTGTAAAAAGCCTCCAGCCACACCAACTGTAGGGCAGTCGCCGCCGACCACGGTATATCCCTTCTCAGCAGCTCGGGCATAGAGCTCTCCCACCTGTACACCAGCGCCAATGCTCACTGCGGGTCCGAACGTCTCATGAGATCCATTCGGCCGGAAATCCTGATAAAAGCTAGTCTTTTGCAGACGGTGGGTATGAATCTGCAAGGAGTTGGCTGCACTGGATCGTCCAGCCAAGTCATGGCCTGTGTTGCGAATCGTGAGGCGTAGATCATGTTTCTTGGCAAAGAGTACAGCTTCCTGGATATGCTGAACTGAATCCACCAGAGCTGAATAAAGAGGAATGCGACCTTGGTGACATGAGGTGTGATTTGACATTTGCGTTCCGATGGGGCATGTCTCTACTTCGGATGGGCCAGCCTCCCATACCCAATCCTGCAATGCACCTGAATAAAGCCATTAGATGATGGAGAACTTGGATTGATATCTTCAGATACAGCGTAAACAGACGCTTACCCGGCTGAGATGCCCTCCACCCACTGTCTTTTGATAAGCGGATAACTTCTTGACACCCATTTTGGTCGAACATAGGCGCATGGCACACAGACCCAATGGGCAGCAAGTGAACCAAGTTGAATTCAATTGATTTATTCAGTGAACTCCATTCTTCCTCATTCGGCCAGCAGTGTTCCCATGGCCGACATCGACACAGGGACAATGGTTCCAATTGTGTGTAAGCCAGCCAGCTGAAAATAATCCCAAGTACGGCGTTTCCCCAAAAAGCCAAAGAACATCGTGTCCAATGCTTTGTGTCCAAAGCTCAAACGAAAGAGGATAGGTATCAAAAACAGAAAAAGGAGAAGGAAAAAACAAAAAAAAATAAGACTTCCGAGATCGAGCTGGGCTCAGCTTTTGGGACATTCCAAGTTTTTGATGATCGGATATATATACCAATATACAATGCCCTTGGGTCAATTATGGTCCAGGTCCTCCAGGGCTGTCTTGCTACTTGTCCATACTAGACATCTGGAGGCTTGCAGCTCAAACAGTAAGGGGCAGATATGTACATTATTTAAACATACCTATGTGAACTCCCCTGTCCCTATCCATATTCGTGATACATACATGAAATTGCAAGAGAGCCACGTACTATCCGATGAAGCAAATGGCATTCCGACCGCGGAGAGTTCGGGGGTTAAAAGAAGCATACCTCAAGTGGCCCATCATGGCCAGTCACAACGTAGTATCTCGCATCCAATATGAGCCATTGGAATGCACCATCAGGATGTATTATTTAATTACGGATTATGTTCTAAATTAAATCGGTTTCAAGGACTCTTGAAGAAACACCCCAAACACGGAAAGCCATAACCCCAGTATTTTCTACTCTTTTTTTCAGTACAAACACGCAGACAAATAATCATCATGGGCTCAATCGAACCTCCGAGTACAAATGCATCCCGTTCATGGGTCTACAAGACCATCACCGAACTTGGTGATTTCACCAACCATGATGAGAAGCTTTGGTGGCATAGTATCGCACCTATGTTCGCTGAAATGCTGAACGTTGCGGGATATGACCTTCATTCTCAATACAGAATACTCTGGGTCTGTCAAAAACACGTCATTCCCTTCCTTGGTGTTTACCCAACCCCAACCAACAAGCGATGGCTCAGCATATTGACTCGATACGGCACACCTTTTGAATTGAGCCTTAATTGCACCAACTCGATAGTGCGATACACATACGAGCCTATCAACGCCACTACAGGTACTTTGAAAGATCCGTTTAATACCCATGCAATCTGGGATGCACTGGATCGAATGGTTCCATTACAGAGTGGCATCGATTTGACCTTCCTTCGACACTTCAAGAATGATCTTACAGTCAATGACCAGGATGCGCAGTATTTGCTGGAAAACAACCTTGTGGAAGGCCATATTCGCACCCAGAACAAGCTAGCCCTGGATCTCAAAGGTGGAAAATTCATGATGAAGTTGTACATTTATCCCAGTCTCAAATCCTTGGCAACTGGGAAATCGATCCAAAACCTCATGTTCGACTCTGTCCATCGTCTCTGTCATGAGCATCCTACTCTTGCGGCCCCTCTTGCAACACTGGAGGAGTACGTTGTTTCTCGTGTGAAAACCGGCACTGCGTCTCCGAGACTTCTGTCTTGTGACCTTTGCAATCCATATCAATCCCGTATCAAGATCTACATCCTAGAACGGAACGTATCCCTGGCCGCAATGGAGGATATGTGGACTATGGGTGGGCGCCGGAACGATGAAGCATCACTCGCTGGGGCGGACATGCTCCGCGAGCTGTGGGGTCTTCTTCGTATGCCAGATGGCCTACGCAAATACCCAGAGCCTTTCCTTGATCTTGGAACTATTCCGGATGAGCAACTCCCCCTCATGGCTAACTATACTCTCCATCATGATGAGTCTATTCCAGAGCCTCAGGTGTATTTCACAACTTTTGGTATGAACGATGGCCGAGTGACTGACGGGCTCGTCTCGTTCTTCCAGCGCCACGGCTATACCCACATGGCGCAGGCATACAAAGAAAGCCTCAGGGCATACTAGTGAGTCTGCATGTCCCTTGTCGATTACCTTATCTGTGGATTAGTCTGACACCCCTCAGCCCACATTCAGATCATGATACCATCAACTATCTCCATGCGTATATTTCATTCTCGTACCGAAAAGGCTCACCCTATCTGAGCGTTTATCTCCAGACTTTTGAGACAGGAGACTGGCCAATCTGTAAGTGGAAGTTTTTTTGTCTTCGCCACATTTCATTATGTTCATCTTCCTTTTGTTTAGGCAACTTCGGTATTCCAATATCAAAGCCTCAATCTAAAGATCTGGGCTGCCAGCACCCTGTCTCTTTTAAGGTACCTTTAAAGGGGCGCAGGGCTAGCATGACCGGTGAGTAGAAAATGTGTAAGAGCGATCAATACCTCTAGCGCACATACCCCAAAATAGTAGAACAGAGCAGGAATCACTAACCTCGACACAGAAATTACTGTCTAATAGCCCTCTAGTGGAGGGGTGAAGAAGTGGGAGAGATTTTTCCCCAAGCATATGTCAAGAAATTGGACTAAACACATGGCTATTACTTTACAAGGTCTTAATTCCGGTGTGGGCTCTGTATCAATTCAGCACTGTTATTTATGCACAGTTCAACTCTGGCCGTGGCTTAGTAGGAAAGCTATCCAAGGAACTAGGGGATTTTCTTGCCTTCTTCGGCGTTCTTTCTACTGAGTAGTCATTTCGAGAACCACAATCACCGCGGTTTTTTTCCACCCTCCAATTATTGACCTACTATGACTATGAATTGCTTGCTATCCTTCCTTGATTTCTCATTCCTCGTCCTCGCATTCTCCGATTCCCAATTTATATAGCAAATATTGAGCCTTGATTGGAATAATTTATCCAAATCTTACTTCCTCTTCCCCTTTTCACCTTGAAGTTTTCTTGGGTCGAGTTTCTATAAAATTCCAAACGCAGTAAAGAATATTTATTCATAGTGATTTTGAGTTTCTTTATTCATCTCAAAAGTTAAAGCAATTTTAGCAATCACATGGTCCGGCGTCTTCGCTTTATTCTTCAGTCTCGTTCTCTCTGCCTTAGTAATGCGATAGCCACCGTTTATCAATCTCATCCTCGGATAGCGGTTGTTCTGACTTCAGACCCAACTGCTTCCCAAGATCATTCATATGCAATGACCACAATTCAATTCCCTGGCATTTCACAGATCGCCACCCAATCATTTTCTGCGCCTGAGGAGTCATGCTCTCAACAACATTTCGTGGCAGGAATGCTGACGCCTCAACTGGAGTGAAATATCCGGATTGTGTCACAATAGGGAGAGCACGACGATTGAAGTTCTCAGAACGATTTTGACCCGCTCCATGCAGGACCTTGCCGCCGAATAGAACAGCGTCTCCGGCATCCATTTCAACGGGAATAGACTCTTCAATCGAAGGCTGGTAATCATAATCGTCCCATTTTTCGCTGCCCGGAATCACGCGGGTTGCTCCATTTTCGTCCGTGAATGGGGTCAGGGCGATCAGGAAATTGAACATGGCTTCTGGGCATTCTCTGCCCATAGCAGTGCAAATTGGGATTCCGTCGTGTTCCCTATGAAGCTTCTGTCCAGCGTACCCGGGACTAGTCTCCAGTACAGCAGACGTAGCTAGCCAGTAGTCGCCTCCGGTCTCTTTCCCGAAGACCGTTTCCGAGATACCGTGGATGATTGGGTGATTCAGGACATCTTCTCTGTAGGTTTTGCTGATAAGGGCCATGTGGCCTTGTCGCTTCATGTTGACCCAATATTTCTCCTGGTAGGTACCACGGCTTTTGTGAATTTTAGTAATATGCGGATCAACATCTCGGTTGATATTCATGACTTGCTCAGGCGAAAGAAACTTCTGCACGATCACGCATCCATGTTCTTGCAAGACTTTTTGGATTGCCTCGAGCCCTGCACTAACTGGAACGCAATGAATTGATGGTTTCATGTTTTTGAGATTGGTCATGATATCCGATTTGATGCTCGATCGCGCCCTCGGGGGAGTCTAGGACTGCGTAGTTCAAGTAAGAGAGATGGAGAGCTCGTACGTGGATGAACACAGATCTGGGCTTAGCCAAAATTCTGACAAAACTTTCTCTTTATCAAGATAACCTGACAAGGACTTGGCCAGAAACTCTTACCTGAATTTTGCCAGAAGCAACTTACGTACCATAAGGTCTGGAACGCCTCACCTGGGTTAGGAATATTAAATGGAGATCAAAAACAAGGAATCCCCATATTCGCTGAAATCTATCTGCTGCCCTTGCTTTACGTTACATCGCAACTCAGAGTTGTTCTCTAAACAGCTGCGTCTCACATGCGCGCATACCTTTCCATGTACTCAATTCCGCTCTCATGGGTAATTTGTAACGAGATTGTGCCGTCGATCCATTCCTGAGCCTGCGACAGACCCACCTATCTGGTATATCCCAATGGGGGGGGGGTGAAAGAAAACATTTCTCGCTGTGCTTTATGTTGACATCACACCGCCACAAGTAGATCGTTCTCGGGGTGTAGCCTAAGTTGAAGTATTCCTTCAGTATATAGATACACTCGAATTCGAAATTGGCTTCCATATTATACACAGAGAAAGTATCTCGGAATCTCGGACCCTAGGACTGGGCCAATACTAGAGGCGGCTACACCTTTTTGAGCGTTAATGTGGAGTCTGGCCTTTGGTTTGCTTTGCTGTGAAACGCAAGTATGTGTATTTCTCATGGAAGCTAATTTCGAATCCGTGTGTAGTGAAAAAGAGAAAGGTGATGGAAGATTTTGTTTAAATTGATAATATTCAGATCTCACGGAGGTTTAGATCATTCTCTATAGAATATTACCGACGTTGATGTGAACGGCCTTAGTCTGGTAATAAGCCCGCAATCCTTCTCCGCCCAGCTCCCTCCCGATCCCACTTTGTTTCATCCCACCGAAGGGGACCCGCACATCACCGTCGTTGCTGCTATTGATCCAGATGGTTCCAGCTGCTATGTCTCCAGCAACACGGTGTGCTCGCTGAATGTCCTTAGTGAATATCGATGCACCAAGCCCATAGACTGTGTTATTTGCCAAGGCAACAGCTTCTTCTTCCCCACGGAAGCTCTTCAGCACAAGAACAGGGCCAAAAATCTCTTCCTTCCAAATGCGCATGTCTTCTTTGACGTCGATGAAGACGGTAGGTAAAATATACAGCCCCTGTCCAGGAACTGCGGTTCCTCCTGTCGCCACGGTAGCACCCTCTGACTTTCCACTCTCGATATACTCGAGCACTTTGTCAAACTGCAGCTTACTATTCTGGGCTCCTTGAGAAGTCCCTTCATGGAAAGGATCTCCTACCTTGATAATCGCGATGGATTGCTTCAACAACTCCATGAAGCGAGGCATTATTTTGTCATGCACAAGGACTCTGGATGTTGCGGTACAAATCTGCCCTTGATTGTACATTGCACCAAAACAAGCCCATTTAGCGGCTTGTTCAAGATCTGCATCATCAAAAACGATTAGTGGGGACTTTCCGCCAGTTTCAAGAAGAATAGGCTTCAAGGTCCCAGCAGCTAGACGCATGACCTCTTTACCCGTTGCAGTCGAGCCTGTAAACGCAACCATATCCACGTCCAGGTGGGTCACGATACTAGAACCAGTCACCCCGCCCAGACCGTTGAGAATATTGACCACACCGGGTGGAAAGCCAGCCTTTTGAATAAGAGTTGCCAGGAAGAGAATACTCAATGGTGTTTGCTCCGCAGCTTTCATGACGATGGTATTTCCACAGGCAAGAGCAGGTGCCAATTTCATTGCTGCCATGGCCAATGGAAAATTCCAGGGGATGATTTGGCCCACGACACCAACTGGCTGGCGAATAGTATACGCCAGACTTTGACCCGTGCCTGAAAGGACCGTTGTTTCGCCGTGTATCTTATCCGCCCAGCCCGCATAGTAGCGAAATATTTTAATGACTTCTTCCAAGTCATCATTCAAAGCTGCTTTGAATGGCTTCCCTTTAAAATCGCATGTGATTATAATATTCCTGGAATGTTTTGGGAGGGGTGGGGGTAAGAAACCATACCATTGTCCCAAGACTCAATAGCTGCCAAAGTCTTCTTATCCCCATCAATTAAGTTGGCAAGCTCAGTCATCAGGCTTCCTCGCTGCGACGAGGGTAATGACTTCCATGAGGGATCACTGAGCGCTGCACGAGCTGCCTTCACAGCAATATCAACGTCATCTGCGCCGGCTGCGAAAACAGATATAATACGCTGTTGGTCTCTACATTATAGCACTCATTAGCTTTAGTTCTTTGGTGCTTGATGATTTCTGCTCACACTGGGTTGATGCTGTCAATTGTAGCTCCGGATTTAGAGGGAACAAAGGTGTTGTTGATAAAGAGACCTTTTGGCTGAGTGTATCTGACACCATTTGGTGCAACCAAATCAACAAACACGTCAGCCATGTTGATCTAACTCTCGCAAAAGGCAAGACAACAAATCAACCTCTTTCTCGAATTGAAAAAAAGGACCTGATGATTAACCATATACCCTGGGGAGGTTTTCCACTTTCGAGCCTGTAAAACACGCGCAATGTCCAGTTAATTTCTTTGATTAGTAATAACAAGGGATGCAAATGTGAAAGCCCGATACTAAGATCCGGGTTGCGGTGAGTAAGCGCAAATTAGTCCCTTGCGTGGCTAGAATAGCCTAGCCAAGTCTTAAGACCTAACCGGATGATACAGCACAGTATCAAATCCAAGTGAAAAAAATTATGCAAAGCTGACATTTCTAGTTTCCAGTTCGAGCTTTGAATATGCACAGGAATGTACATACCAGATATACGGAATTCAATTCAAATGTAATAGTGAGTCGCCTGAATATGGTAACTATTAGGGAATTTCAGAGCGTGTTATTCCCTCGCCCCGAGAGATATGGTTTCGCTAAATTGTAAGGCCAGACAGAAATACGAGGCGCCGGACTATTTGTTGAGAAATGAAGGCACATTCCGGTCTAAATGACAAGACAAAGGTAAGGAATACACTCCATTTGTTTAGTGGGTGATAGGGAAGGGGTAAAATTTCATCTCCATGAAGCTTCAAAGTACCATGTCGACTGCCATCTGCCAAGTATGCGAACTAAGCTAATGTAGCACTGGAATTCGTCACATTTCTTCAATATTACAAGACGTCTAATCCTGGCCAAGCTCAGATACGAGCATGGCCAGTTTCATCGCCTGGAATCTGCCCATTACAGGAGCAGAAAGATCATCAACTCATCACCGAAGTATTTGCCAAACCGTTGCGAGACCCCTCCTCTCCAATGCCTAATTCGTCGCAATTGGATGCCCCTAAACGACTTACAAATCGCCATGATTTAGTCACCTGAAACACATACACCATGCTCTTGCCTAGCCGCAGGAGCCAAGCTGATTCTGATGAAACTCCCCCAGTCAGCAGAGCACTGTTGTCCTGCGAAAGGTCACATTTACTGCCCAAAGGCTTGCCAGCTTTGCATTCGACTTGAAAAAATCAGCAGGTGTATGCCTCTGGGTTTTTCAAACCCTTTTGTTCCTGCGCTGTTCTTCCCTGCAACTCTGGAGCCCGCGACGGTATTGAATTCGGTTGTATCTGTATCCCTCTGTCGCGGGATGGAGGTGCAATACACCAAAATACGTGACTCGGCCAAAAAGCGTGTACACGCTAAAAAGCGCCTGTAATATGGTATTATCTATTCTGACACTTTCTCAGTCTCAGTCCCGTGATGGAATCCTCGAAGTATTAGAAACACCGGAATAGGGATTCGATAGCTCACCTACTTACAAGGGCTAAGATCTAAATTTATATCCCTCCTAGTTCTACTCTACAGTTCGTCCGCGGTTACCGGCCCAAGGGGAAATCGTTTAAGGATTATCGGATCTACCGCTCTGTATATAAATATCTCCTGCTTCCCCGACAAGTAAGCGCAGGTCTTCTTTAACATAGATACAACTATGCTTGTTAAAGGTAATGGTGGCTAACTTATTCTCTATGTCAACCTATTTTCTATGTTAACCACTTGAGTTATTAGTTGTAGCTTCAGCTGCATTAGCCTCTGATTCCACACAGAGCCCAGCCGGACACCAGGGGCCTTCTCAATAATCTATCCGGCCTCGACTAAATTGTTCGCTACAAAAAAAAAAGCTAAAAGAAGAGATCAATTCAAACCGTTGCAGTACTGTTATAGACTCTGTAGAGATGATAATTATGCTTGACTCAGAATGAAGATGATCCACAAGAGGTCAAAGAGAATCATGTTGATGGCCTTGAGTGATACAGTGATCTACATAGGCTTTTAAATCACAAACGGTGGCCAATATTCAAGAGCATATCGAAACTTGGGAGGGTAATTGTCCAGAAGACGTTGATTCACCAGCGGTAGAGATACTTGTCAAACCTGCATTAGAAGAGTCGCAACCACTACCCACAGTGAAGTCATGGTCTAGTGTACGGGTGAAAGTATCGCCTTGCTGGTTGAGAAAAGTTGCAGCGTGATTGCAATCGACTGAGCTTAGCTGAAAGATTCCATCCCCACCTTGGTGCTCTATATCTTTGTCGATACTCAGAGGTCCAAGATTTCTGGGTCAATAACTTCAAATCCGGGAGTTGTCGGCAGTGAGCTAGATTGAGAATTTGCCGTGTTTGCCGTGGATGAATGAGTTGCCACGGAGCCGCATCTGGCACCTGATAAGTAACTTTCGCTATTGCTCGAGCAATAATTCTCTTGGGGCGATTCTATGATAAAGCATGTGGCGGCCAGGATCGGGACAAATATGTCACTTGAAATCAAGGAATTATCTCCTTGGCGCCGGTGTGGATAGCGATAAAATCGTAGCTTCTTTGCACCGTTTTCTTCGAACTTCACGGCAATATTGCCGTCGGCTGCTTTTCTCTTTCTCGATGGCTTTGGATTTCTCCAAATGGTATCATTGAGCCCGTGCACGTCATGCAGGTAATGCCTGAGTTCGCGTTGATTCTCGAATGCTTGAGAGCATCCGCAAATCGACGCCTTTGGTGGCCACGAGATTTCCTGCATATGTTGATTTTCGATATGCTCTCGTAGATTATCGCTACGCGTCCAATACTGTAAACGATCTTTGGCTAGCTTTTGATGGTCCCACAAACAGAAAGGGCAGTAAGCGGGGCGAATCACTGTGTTGCGGTACTTGACAACTTCGCAGTGCTGGTTCTCCTATGATTGGAGATGTGCAGTATATTGCTCCTGCTAATCTTGCAATACAAACCACTTTAGGCACTCGTAGCAATAGCGCAGCGACGATTCGGGAACTTGAAGTAAGAGTCCTCTCTCACGTCGAACGCAATCGTGAATATAGGCGCTTCTCTTACTTTTCGCAAGACTGTAGAGGTTTTTATTAGGATCCTTCTTCATTATTGAGTTATCACAACTCACTTTTCAATCTTTATTTAGCAGCCCTTTGCTAGACACAGACCCTTAATTAGCTCTTTATTAGGAAGATAGATCATATCTTCTTTGCGAGAGCAAAGAATACGGAGGTCTTCTATAAAGGAAAGTTTCCCTTCAAAGGTCAGCTCATCTGTATAGGACATAGATGCTGCAATTCGTGCAAGCTCTAGCATAATCAAGTATTACGCACGTATACAAGTATTGTTTATTTCTTGTGCCGGCTCCCCCTTTCCGCGATTTAGGATTTTTTCATCTCGCTTTGTTTATACCTATAAAGCTCGGTATTCCTTCAGCTTAGCTCGATGCTATCGAGCAAGTACTGCTTTATATTTCTGCTTTGTGACTCGAACGGCTGGCTTCTTAATTATTACATGTTTTAGCAATTTCGATAACCCTATTCATCTCTACTATTTCAGGTAGCCCTAGAACACTCTCTTTTATGTGAGCAGGCAATTTAAGAGGGAGCCCTAGCTGACAAAGCTAGCCGTATCCCTGGAGGAACTTAATGTGTTTTATTACTCTCTCCTTATCGAGCACAGCTGAGACTGTATCAACGGAGGAACAATAGGCTTAGTAGTGTTCTAGAAACGTTTTCGGGTCTCGTTGTGCTAGAATTTGAGAAACTAGCGCCGATCTATACCGTTCTGCGTTAAGGCATCAGGAACTATGACACCTTTCAGGAGGGTTGATGTCTCCACAACTTACTTTCAACTTCTTAGGCTAGATCGCGTCTAATATAATATATAGTTAGGTGCTTACTATATCCAGCCGTATTAAAGAATATATAAAGATAACTGTAGAAATCCTTGTTTGTGAGAGGGGTATCTTATAGCCCTCGAGCTGTCACATTTCGAAAAACGGGCTTCTTCAAGTAACTCTCTTTCCATCGTAATAGTATTTCTCTATTAGATAGATCAAAATTTGCTAAGTCTGACCTGACCGGCTTTCGATTGCGAAAAGAGCGCTATGTCCTAGCGTAAGTCCAAGAAGGAGGTCGCTAGACGCAAATAGTAGTCAGCCTCATTTTTGATACGGTGGGCAGAAATGCTGTTTTTTCTAAACGGGAACATTCGGCTTACAGGCATCAGCGCGCTAGTTATCACAGAATAGATGGCCCATTAGGCCATACCAATTTCGGAATAGCTAAAGCCATACTAGGAAACAAACGCTGATTGGATGTGGAGCATCAAGGGATGACTAGGTATCGAATCATCACTGGGCAATACTCAGTGATCCCTGAGCAGCCCTGATTGGTCACTGAGCGATCAGGTTGCCTGAGTCATGCCTCACCTGACTGGGGTGAGCCGATCACTGAGCCTGACCCCGTGCTGACATCTACTCACTGAGCCTGAGCCTGAGCGCCCTCATAAAAGCGGCGTCAGCCGAGACAGGAAAGCCTCACCTGGCAGACATTATCCAGTCTATATAGCTGCATATAGTTATGCCAAGGACCCTGCAAAAATTCCATAATAGGAAGGCCGACTTCGTCGAATGTGGCTGTGAGCTCAGCCAACAGGTGCTCAAACTCTTCCAGGAGAAGATGCTCTTCGTCCAGAATTTCGTCGATCTCAGCCTGTTCTATGCAATCGAGTGTCTCCTTGGCCAACTTGGTGCTTTTGCGACAGCAGACGTGTTTCAGATCCAGTGCATCGAAAGTCATCAGTCAAATGATGGCTCGGTCGGTTTCCGCGTCTCTTGGAGTTCGGCGCGCATGAGAAAATTGAGATGGCCTGGGAATCTATTCTCGCCTCTGCTCATGAAGTATTTTTGGGGGTATTGAAGGGTATGGCGCAGTGCCACGGAAAATGGCGTGCAGCCCTCGGGGGAGCAAGCGCAAACACATTCATCTCGATGTGTTGTCTGATAGATGAAGTCCAAAAACTGTAGCGGGTCATTCTTGGTACCCTGGACGTTGAAGGATGCATAGGTCGCAAAATGGGATAAAAAATAGTACAACGACTCCGGATATAGCAACTCGGCTTCATGGATCCCTAAAAAGTGAAGGGCTGTGGAGTGTGTTCCGGGTAAGACGACCTTGCAAGGATCTGCGCCTTTGCAAATGAGCCAGGATCCCCTTGGATGGGGATCCTGGTCATCGAAGAATATTGAGGTTTCACCATCAGGGGGGTTCGACCTGACGAGTCAATGAGATCAACATTTTTGAACCCTGCTTCAAAGAACAGGTCAAGCGTTGCGATCTTCATCCAATGGTGATGGTAAATGGAGCTCGAAGGGTCCTGGATTTGCAGCGCCGGGTCGACACGTGCTCCTCGAGCAACCAGGGCGTTATGAATTCTGGATGCAGTTGTATCCGGAATTGCATCATCCTCAACGTCAAGCTCGAGAAGTTCCTTTGGAGACAGATTTGCTTGTGCAAGTTTCAATAATCGTCTGCGCCGAGAAGCGAGCTCGGAGATAAGGAGTGTGCTTATTTTGCCCTCATCTGAAAGATGTTCGGATTCTTGTATATCATCAAACGTCAATTTGCAGCCCGATTGGAGCAAGACTTTTGTAGACTGATGATGAGAACCACGGATTGCCAGCTTGAGAGGGGAACTTCCTTGATATCTATCCATATCAGACCCTGCATCAAGCAATAGTTGGATTCCTCTCGCCCAACCAACCGCGAGCTGCAGTAATGTAGTTTGCCCAATCGTGTCATTTGCGACCGTTGGACATAACCGAAGCTCACGTACCAAATCTTCTTCTGATTCTAAGATCACAGCTTTCGCAATGTCTGGCATATTGACAGCTAAAACAGAAAGTTAGATTGCCGCCGTTCGCTTCATGCTGAGGGCTTATTTGTATGTTTCTTTTTTGAAAATTTACCTTCTTCGTTCTCGTCAAGGACACGGCACATGTTCGCTTTGCTGAATGCTGAGTAAAACGTCCCACTAATGGTCAAATAACCGCCACGTTGTATCAAAAGGGAAAGAAGTTGTCTTTCTTCATATCCAAAATTTGCTGTGCCAATAAAGCTATCCAACCCGGTTCGTATTAATGTATGCGACGTGTCAAGCACTGCACCGTTATGGATCAAGAACATAAATAGCCTTGAGAATCCCGTACACGCATCTAGATGCCATTTTGTACATGCTGGTATGCGTCACAGGCAGCCTTGAACGCAGGTCAGCCCTCTGGGAGATTTATTGGAATGTGAATGAAGAAAGACATGGACATACATCCAAGAGGGATCTACCTTCTTGAGTCAAATCAGACGGCGTCACCATCTTCTCCACAAAGAGGTATTTCAAAAGATTTATTGTATTGTCCACAAATTGGGCAGGAGGTTGAGACTTTGCCATTAGAGGATATAGGCCCAACGAGCGAAATCCAGGGCTATTGGGAGAAATAGGAACTCGTAAGGTGATACTTGGAGCAATGGAGAATCCCCAAGCACCTCGGCTTAATGAAAATGACGCGGTGATCGTAAGATTCAGAAGACGGCTGTGCAAAGTAAATTTCTTCGCAGCCTTCTCTGAGCGGCGAGTCGGTATAAGATCTCGCTGCGTATTGCACCAGGATTGAAGCAATTCGGGCGGTGGAGGAGAAGACTTTCTGGGAAGCTCTTGTAGCTCCAGGTGCTGTCAAGATATTAATAAGTTAGAATCCAAAGACGCGTTTAAGGCCATCGGCCATTTTGGACACAATTGACTAAATACCATAGCTTGAACTTCGCGCAGCAGTTTCGCTTGCATTAGAATTAAGGATGGAATCAGGCGCACATTCTGCGCCGAAAACCTATAGAAAATGATCAATACTGAATGCGGGGGAATTAGCAAAAGAGCCAACCAAGCTTACACATGAAGAGTAGTATGCAAGTTGATTTGCATCGCATCCAAATCATTGGCCAACCCTCGTAATGCCTCTTTACGAAAAGGATACGCGGCTCTTTTTCCATGAGCACGAACCTTTTCGCTTAGCGTTTCTGGGACAATGGCAGGTCTGCATTTTTCGATGGATGTTTTGACTCGCTCAATACCCTCGCGGAGAGTCTCAGTGTTCTCTCGCAAATTATTTGCGATTTGCGGGTCCGTGAGCTCAGTCTCTTGGATAAGTTGACGAAGTGCTTCCAAGGGAGATTCCAGTCCTTCGACCTTGCTAGCTATATCTTGGATCTCCTGGTGGGCTCCCCGCCAAGACCTACAATAGGCCACGATCTCTTCCCGTACCTGCAGTGCGAAGGATATTACGCCTAGAGCGGTGCCTGCAATCGAAAGAGGGTCTGCCATTTTGCGCCTATTGTGTGGAAGGGGATCGAACTGGAGGTGAGGGGCTGCCGCTCATGAAGCCCGTATTTTTATTGCGCTAGTTGCCTGGGCAAGCTCGGTCACTTGAATAGCCTTCTTTATTGTTGATTTCGCGATATATCTACTCTTAATTGTGAATCGTGGAGTCTAAGGCATAAATGAGCAGCACCATGCCTTGTAAATCCAGCATAGGCCACAGCCTGCAAGCTCTTATTTTCCATGAATAGCGTTGAAGTCTACCAACATCCGATGCTAACCGAGTAACTAGCCGAATGAACGCTTCCATTAAGACACTTGTAAAGCCCAACCAAGTCCCGAAATCCAATCAAAATGAAACCTCCCTCTGTAGCTGCCTTTTTTTGAATTACAGCTCCTTGCGCACGGCAGACTTGAACTAAATTTCGCACAATAGTCAGTAAAACATGTCAGGCAGATATACTCCTGTTGTGCCGACGATTGGTGGCGCAGCACGTACCGGAATGATCTGGGCCTTTTCGAGATCCCACACACCGCTATGGGAATAGATGTCGTTCTCCAGGATCTTGCGCACCTCGGCCTCGCTCTCGGCCACGGCAAGCATCATACTGCCCTTGAAGGCGGGGGTCTCGCCCTCAGCGGGGTGAGACTCGAGCATGGCACCTGGTAAAGCCTATGTATTAGTAATGGACTAGAATTTCGGTTGTGCGACGTCACACATGAATCTGTATTCATAGGATGCCGTGTTGTACAACCGGAAGAGGGGGCTCGGTCTGATGTCCGGGGGGGGGGGGGGGTGAAAGAAGCCAAGGAGGCAAGGAGCCACATACCACCAGCGACGATAGAGCCCGAGGCGACGAGGGGCTTGACGCCCTCCAGATGGGAACTAGAAGAAGACCGTGAGCCAACCTATCTCCATGATTTACCCGCGGGGCATCCTTACGGGCGAACTTCGAGACGCTTGGCCTGCGCGCCGGGCTTATCCGGCAGGATGCAGAGGAACTCCTTCTTGGCGGGGGCAGAAGACATGGTACGAAGTTGGGATGAGGGGTGTCGAGAGGAATTGAGAAAGTCACAAGAAGGTTTTTGGCAAGCAGAGAGGAGGGGAGAAGATAGAAATAATCTGGTCACTGGGGCGCGGAGGAAAGGTTGCCGAGCGTGGGGGAAAGCGGGGACTCGTGGCCGTAACAAAACGCGTGAGCAAGCCGACGGCATTGAGGCGAATGGTGCTGTCGAAATGGGAGTGGTTGGTAATTAGAATGGGCTTTGGAGATTCGACAGTAGGACAATGGGGACAATGGGCCAATGAAGGGCGGTGGAATGGGTTTGGAGGTGGGCCAGAGAGGGGAGAGCTGTCCCTGAGTCTCTGCGATCACGGAGTTAAGGATCTCAGGATTTAGGCTATTGCCTCGTGCACCCCCAACAACCTAATTTCTAGCCTCAAAGCGGGTCACGGGCACTAACACAGCAGACAACCCCAGGCGGAGAGAGCGGATGCACGGAAAAATTACTCTGGCAGTACTATACGATGCAGAAATCATTTATTATATATACATGCACCTCAGAACAGTCACTCGGAGGAGCTTGCTCCGTTACTCGATAATCCCAAGGACATCCCCCGCGCCGATCAGAAATGATCGGGCGAGGTATCGATCAACTTCTCCAAGAGACTGCGCAATGCCACTCAATCCTCCGCTAAAACTTCCACAGAAAGACCGGTCGACGCCAGTTCAATAGGGGCAGATATAAGAGAGAGAAACAATTTGGTCGGAGCCCAACACGGGATCGAAACAAGACTTTGATAGGAACATAAAGGAAACATGAAAAGGAAAGCACATGACAGTAATGGTCCGGTTCTCGGCCCCTAATTGAAGTTTGCAAGAAGAAAAGAGGATGGACATGGAGGATCAACCCATCTCCACATTGCCTTCTCCCGGAAATCGGGGAAGAAATGCACCACCGGCGAACTCTATAGACCCTGTAGTCCTGCCAAACAACATTTTCCCCCAAAGCGCCAAGGTAACAAATACAGACACACCCTAGAAACGCGGTACGAAGATGGATTATGGAAAATCATTAGGCTTCCGTCGCGACGCATCCCTCCAAGGAAGAAAGAAAAAAAAAAGAAAGTGGACAAGTTGATCACAGTAGAATCGGAAAGAGTCGGGCACCATGTCGAGGCATGACCACTGCGGTGGTAGGAGGCCGAGGAGCTCTGTAGGCTCGAAGAGAGAAATGGAGGGTGATCGAAGACGGGTGAGGATTTCAAGCTCAGCTTGAACCCTCGAGAGGCGTGCTTATCGGCTATTAAGATACAGGTAACTGCATTTTAATATGCCTTGCGGTCTCCGAGATTGCCGGGCTTCTCGTCCGTGTCGATGTGCCAGACCACATAGTTGGGCAGTCCCACAACCTGATAGCCCGCTCGCTTGGCCATGCGAGCAAAGCCTTCGGTCTCGGCTTGGTTCTCGAAAGCATAAGCCGGGAAGTTGACGCCTGCCGATACGATTAGCGTCACATTCCAGATCTCTCGGGTAGAATAGAAAAGTTTCAACATACCAGTGCGGTGAACATCGGCCTTGACGAGGATATTGACGCCTCCAATACCGTCAAGCTCGACCTCCTCATCCTTGTTCTTTCTCCAGTCACCCATGCTGACCAGGTATGTGCGACCAGTATCGTACTCCTTGTAGCCCTCAGCCAAAACGACATCTGGTTCGAGGGTTTCGCGGAGCCGGCGGCCCTTGTCAGATTCGATCCAGGAATTGTAGTCGACTATATTCACATTCTGTGGTCAGCAAATGAGGAAAAAATAAAACGCTTCTTGACCACGTCATCACAGGAATTGACTCACAGCGACCCTCAATGTCACGGCCATCCCGGTAGCGGTGGAACCAAATGTCTGGAAAGTTTTCGTTAGCCTCGTTCTTCGTATATTAATAAATGGGATATCGGAGGAATCATACTCGGCACGAGGATATCCTTATCGTGGGCCATGAAGTCTTCCAAGATGCGCTCCGGACAATCAGTGATGTCCACATCACGCCAGTACACCCAGGAGTGGTCGGGCTTCAGAGCTGAGTACAGGAGGTAGTTGCGGGCACGACCGATAGCCTTGCGACGAGGACCCTGAGCAGCAAATGAGTGTCGCTCTTCGACAGTCATGGGGGTGTCAGCGCCGAAATCCTTCTTGACAACGGTCGCGCTGCGGAATCGGATTTTTTCATCGGCGTGGTTCTGGATACGATCAAGTTCCGAAGCCAGATTGGCCAAAGTGTCATCCTTGGAATCGCCCACCAGGAAGGCCAAATCGATCAGCTCGTGCGGGTAGGTCAGTTTATACAGGAGGTCGAAGTATTTCTCGAGGTAGGGAGCGGCGTCGCGCAGGGGGGTCAGGATCAGGACACGTTCGCGGTTGGAAACGGCCTGGGTGGAGGACCGGATGGGGTTCAGATCGACTTCGGTGATGGAGGTGCTGTTGACTTCGTAGGGTTCGTGATGGTTGAAGAGGACGGGGGTCTGGGAGTGAGCATTCCACTCATTCATCTCGTTCAGGCTCATCTCCATGGGGGATTTGGCAGAGCCGTAGCAGTAGAAACTAGTCGAGATGTCAGTCCAGCACACAGAGGACAAGCTTCCGACCCTGACACATACTTTTGCATCTCCGATGCGGAGCTGCTGACGCCGCGCCATAACAGAATAATCAGGCCCGTCACGGCCACGGAGACCAAGAAGCGAGTCCGCGTCAGGAGAACCAGAACCGCTCGCCACGGCGGTAACCGGGCCCTGGCGGACTTCCAGTTGACTCCACCCTTGGGAATCAACATGATGTATGCGAGGAAAAGAGGTGGAGGGAGGAGGGGGGGGTAAGAGATATGACCGGTGGAACGAGTGGGTGTTGGCGATTTGGTGGTAGACTTCAGGAGCCTAGCAGACGAGGATCCCGGGGTTGTTGGGGGATCACTGGGCACGCCCGTCGAAAGCCCCTTGTCGACCAAACGAATGAGGCCTGAGAGGACGCGCGGAGAGCCACAAGATCGATTCACCGATGAGATGGGGTGGAAGGTGAAACGAAGGGCAAAGATAGGGAGGAGGGAAAAGAGGAGGACGGGATCGTCGGGGGAAAGTCAACCTGCCAAGCGGGAACGGGTTCAGATCCGCCCTAAGACAGAGACACCACCCGCCATTATGTTCCTTAGGTTATGGTTCTTGTGATTTTGTCATTATTATCGCCTCTCACTATCGAGGATTCTATCATCTAGTGCTTGAATATAGCTGTCTCGTCCTCCTCCCTGGATTCTCGTGGGCGGCGAGTCCGATCGAGATTTTTGACAGCCAAGGCCAGACCCTTTTTATTTATAGCACAAAACGGACGAGGAGGACCTGGCGGAGATGCTTCTTCTCTGCACTCGCTCGAGTATACGGACCACCATGGAACTATAGAGACCCAGAGGCCAAAGAAGCCTTCATAGTAACAACAAATGCCCCATCTTCAAAATAAAGTTGCTATTTTCCCGGTCTTTGTTTTTTTAGGGGAAACAAAATTCCTAAGGTTATTGCGTGTCACCGACGCACCCAGTCGTCAACCAGTGCCGGGTGTGGCGTCAAGGCTTGCTTACTGGTCTTCGGTCTTCAGGTCCCTCGAAGCTGACACTGTGTCTTTAATCAATGTAACGGGCGCTTCGACGATCCAACAGGGGCCGCTCGAGATTAACAATGACCAATTCGAGAAGAGAGCCCTGAAATGCGGCAAACGATGCGATTTCATTGCCTCGAGGCGTCGACCATCACGTCCATCATATACTTCCATATCCCCCTTCCAATAACCCCAACGAAAGAAAAATCAAAAATCAAAAAATAACATCAGACATGGTTACTTATCTCAGGGTCTCCCTTCTTAGCGATCAAATGAACAGTATGATCTGCGCGCGGGCCCCCCTTTAGCTTATGAGACTAGGATGAGAAACCGGGCCAAAAATCTAGCCCCCAGGTAGCGATCGTCACCATAGCATCCAGGGCACACACTGGTCAAAAAAGACGACATTCAACTTGTCCGAAACCAATGCTTCCTCTCCATTTATCAAGAGGAATTCTTCTTGGAATTGAGTAGCCTGCTCGAGGCACGTCGCCCGGTCATCCTCTCGTCCTTGTTCCCCAAAGATTCGCGAGAGCCGATAATTGGCGCGTGCAAGATGGCCAATTCCCTCAAGTTTCGGAAGTTTGGCAGCAAACTGGATGCATTCGGTAAGGAGTTGGCTAGGAACAGAAAAAAGAGGAAATAATCAGTACAGATTGTAGCAGTTTGCATGCGATGCTGACGAGTTGGCCTACCTTGCTAGCCCGGCATCACTGGAGGCACCGAGCACCGCCAACTGGTAGAGCGAGTCGCAGACCTTGAGACGACCGTCCACACTGCCCTTCCGCAGATTCAAAGCTCTGTCTGCGAAGCGCAGTGCTTTGTCGCGATTCCCTTGGACGCTTTGAACTCGGCTTAGGAGCATTAGATCGCCAGATAGCCGCGGGTTCGTGGTTTCCAAGAGTGCTTCGTCCGTAAAGTTCGTTGAATAGCAGCAGCGCCGCAGCATTTTCTCGGCCTCATCTATCCTTCCAGCCCGGAGCAGCAGACTCGCCATGTTGCCACACGAGTTCCCAATTTTCTCGCCGAGGTGCTTCTCCCGGATCTCGATCGATTGCCTGAGACATATCTCTGCCTCGTCAAATTCCCGCAACTCCGTCCACGCAATGCCCAGATTGACGCTGTTTCCGGCCAGAGAGATATGGTCCTGAGGGAGGGTTGCTGTGCGCAAGTTGTACGCCTCTTTGAAAGCCTGCAGTGCGGCTTTCGGGCGGCAGATCGCAAGGTTCGTTATCCCCCAGAGGTCCAATGCACTTGTACGCGCAAGCGTTTCTGCGGGGAGCATTTCGAGAGCTGTCTTGATGTAGCGTAGAGCGGCACTATATCGTTCTTGTCTATAGAGATAGCTTCTTTGGATTAGCATTTGTTCTCTTTCGCACTCGTCCATCTGTAAAGCACGTACCCCGAACAACGTAGTAGAAGTTGCGCTAGCGGCGTATGGAAGCGCTGAACGATATCAAACTCTTGGTTCAGTTCTAGAAGGTTGTCAACGTGTGGCAAGATCCGCTCACATGCCTCCCAGCTGTCGGCTTGGGTATGTCTTGGAGCAATCGGCGACCCTGTGAGGCTCGCTGATACAATAGCCACGACGAGAGAAAAATTATTTGCTTGTTTATCATGGTCCATTCGTCGAATGGCGGCTCGCTGGATAAGTCGATGCATCGAGAGTCTGCTCGAGAGACTGGACTTCTCTATCAACGAGAGCCCCAGCAACCTCCCCTGCGCAGCGAGGAAGCTATACTCCGGTCAGCCACGGGGCTTTGTTCACGCAAATTCTGCGGGCAAAATACTTACCTTACTTTCTCGTACATGAAATCCATATCTGAGCAACGTACACGGAGTGCAGCATCTTGAAGGAACTTTTCTGATATGCCATTGGGGCTGAGAAACGCCAGGATCGTAAGAAGCGTCTGCGCACCTCCCCAGAGCCCAGCTATATCCCGACCCCAAAGGCTAGCAAGACACCGGCCATCCGTGCTCATGGTCTTATCATCATCAATTTCCTCGGTGTATTCATCATACACGGCCAAAAAGTCCTTCAACGCGATGTTTCTCCGGAAAATAAACCCGCCTATTTGATCCAGCGCAAGCGGGAGACCTCCCAGCCTGGTGCAAACATTCTCCGCGTCCTTCTGGTGTAATTTCGACTCGCTATCGAGGTCCAGGATTTTGAGAAGCATTCTCGACGCAGTATCGACATCAAAGGGATGCAGCCGGTGTCCGCGCGAGGTTAGACTAAAGGCAATTGCTGGATTTCGGCCAGTGACGAGTATAGACCCACGCATAGCCGATGGCCAAAAGTCGCTGAGGAGATGCACATCGTTGGCATCGTCATAAACAAGCAACCAGCGGCTTTCTTGCCCGCATATTCGGATTAGCGTTTGCGTAGACTACCCGTATTGCGGGCTCTATTTATAGAAACACACCTGTTGACGAAAGCCAGGTATGCACATTTGATACAAGCTCTTCATCATCTTTCGTGGTGCCTGGTCTGTTCAAGCCTAGCAATGTCGCGACTGTCTGAAAACTCTCCTGGAGCACTCTTCGACTGCAGGCCGAGATCCAGAATATCAAATCGAATTTGTCGCGGGATGCATTGGCATACCTCAGGGCAACCTGAGTCTTGCCGACGCCACTCATGCCATACAGAGCAAAGAATTGGAGGGAGTTGTTGTGGGCATCAGGTGACAGTCGAGAGGTGATCTCGGCGAGGGTTTCTTCGCGGCCATATAGACGGGGAGCTTCTATGAGCGGAATATGGTAAATGGTCCTGGGATGTCTATCAACACATTGAATGCGTAAGCTTGAGATCAAGTCCGCAATCTGGTCATCGTCTGGCGTGCGGAGTCGCATTTTCCGTCCAACTCGAGCTCGTACGGGATGATGTGGTTATTTTGCAGCCTAACCACGGAAGGGGCTTGATATTGAAGGCCTTTGGGGTGGTTGAAATAGCAAGGCATCGGCCTTTTCCATCTTATGGCCGGTGACTCGATGACGGACGATGTAAGCATCAGATTCTCAACAAAGAAGCGAAAAACAAGTCGAGCCCGGTCAAAGAGCGTGAGGCAACTGATTGGGTCAAGTCGGTTTTTCGTCCCCCTACTATATGCCACCACGGGCTCGGATCTATAAAGTAAACCGAAGACGTATATAGTTGAAGGGCGCCTAGTCAGTCAACGAAGTAACTACTAGGTAGTTACTAAGTGTTCCTCCTAGTTAGGATTGTATCCTTATATTAGACCGTGACAATTATCAAATAACCGAGATAGTTAATTAGGTAGGTCTTTGTTAGAGAATAACTACTTGTACAGGGTAGAAAGCCTGTCGACTAGGTGGGAAGATAAAACGTCAAGTAAGGAAGATAAAACACTATTTCTTACTATCATAGATCCTTCTATAATCCTTAATTTATATACAGGCTTCCTTATTTTCCTATATAACTAAAATAAAGGCGATAGATCATATTACAATATACGGTCTAAGGTAACCTATATATAATAGAGGTAAGAAAAGGTTACCGGAAAGAGAGGTTCACGAATCCCTAATAGAAGGGTACCGAACCCTTAGGGCTTTGTAGGTTATATATCTATATTAAGGAGAAGTAGGGCTATTATAACGAAGCCTGACTAGTAAGGTGTTAAACTAATACCTAAGGCCTTGAGTTAGGAATAGCCTTATATCATAGTATTATATAATATACATAATATAATTCGTAAGATCAGGGAAGCTTAATAACTACCACAGCGCCTAATAATAAGACCCTAGGTTAAAACACCGCTTAGAAAAACACGTGTGCTCTCTATTAGAGATACTAATCGGTCTATTACTAAGAGAAACGAGAAGGAAGCAGAGGCAGGGCAGAGGGAGGGTAGGGAAGCAGTGGAAGAAAGCGTATAGAATATCACCACCACCAGATCCTACACAGAATCAAGATACAGCACTAGAAAGAGCGGAGGAAGCACACTAGGGTAGTATTTTTTTATTTATAGATACTACTAGAGTACTTCGCTAGATAGTAGAAATATAAAAAATTAGCAGTCTATGTGTGGTTAAGTAGCGCACCCACAACCCAGAAGGACTAGGCGGGGGCGGTTTAAGGCACTAATATATCAAGTAACACATAGATACAGCGTTAGCACCTGGAGTGGGGTGGGTATAGCCCGGACATAAGACGATAGGCGCACGAACTTCCGGATTCGGGTATTCAGGATCTTATAGGACTCGGAGCTAAATACGTAGGCAGCCTTAAATAATAGTCAGGGCAGCGATAAGGGTAGTTGCGATAACGAAGAAGCTAGGAAGAAGTAGTAGTAGGGGTAGGGGCGGAGCTCTAGAATATATAGACTAATATTATATAATATTATAATATAAGGCTATTCCTAACTCAAGGCCTTAGGTAATACTTCGATACCTTACTAGTTAGGCTTCGTTATAATAGCCCTACTTCTCCTTAATATAGATATATAACCTACAAGGCCCTAAGGGTTTAGTACCTTTCTATCAGGGATTTATAAACCTCTCTTTCTGGTAACCTTTTCTTATCTCTATTATATATAGGTTACCTTAGACCGTATCATGTAATATGATCTATCGCCTTTATTTTAGTTATATAGGAAAGTAAGGAAGCCTGTATATAAATTAAGGATTATAGAAGGATCTATGATAGTAAGAAATAGTGTTTTATCTTCCTTACTTAACGTTTTATCTTCCCACCTAGTCGATAGGCTTTCTACCCTGTATAAGTAGTTATTCTCTAACAATTTGCTATCTAGACATTTTCTATCACAATCTTGTTGTAATGAAATAGGCGATCATGATTTCGTCGTTACTGTAATGTAAGATCTTCTTATGAATATCTAGTAATCTTTTTTTGATTCTTCTCTAGATCCTATATAGATCTAGAGAGCGATTAGCCGATACTAGAAGAAGATATAGTAGTATATAGTAGTAGCGAAGGTGTTGAATATAGTAGATCAGGTGCTTTGAGATCTTGGTAATCTTAGATATTGTAGTGGAAAATAGCTGACGATGGGTGATCTCTGATTGGAGGATATAAGGCACTGATAGTATTGGACTGGAAAATGTTACACCCCTATCTTTCTATTCCAGGTATGTTATTGATCCACGCCTTTGGCCTACTATTGTAGTGGGGAAATGGCCTACTAGGGAGATCTTTGATTGGAGGATATCTTTCCAGTACACAGTCCTTACAGGATATAGCTTCATATCTCCAATAGGGAGAGAATCAACTCTAACACTCTCTTCGCTTCATCTGCTTCTGCTTCCTGTTAGGAAGGCTTCCTCCATCGTGGTGTGTGGTGGTTTGTTGACTGGTTCGCTGAGCTATCTCATCCTGCCTGCATTCTCAGGCTTGCCGCTGAGCGCCCTGGTTCAGTAGGTACAACCGGCATATTGATATTGATTGGGTGATCATCTAGAGTTAGTCCGACAAAGCAGATGGATCGGGATTCGGTTTATGTAAGCTTAATCAACAGGTTTCAAGTTGAACCACCGAGATCCAACCGGAGGCTGTTTTCTACGAAAGGACCGGAAAGAGTGTATTTCTACAGCCTAATCCGGGTGCGGCGCAATGAGTTAAACTTGGACCGATTAAGCCCTGGTCGCCACAAAAAGTGATCGGACTAGACCATGGCTGGATATACTAGTCTCTAAATGGCCCATAGTTGTGACAATGTCAAGCGATGTAAAGGTGATCCTATGGGTTCTGTCTGAGACTAGCTAGGAAGGTGGTGAGGGTCAGGTGACCCCAGCTTAAAGGGTAACAATAGTTAGCTCTTTTTAAGCTGCAAATCATCTTGTTTCGGGTCACAACTAGGTCTGCAGTATACGCTCACTGCTTGGCCGGCCCGCCTTGGCGATAAGTTATGTTCTCGGCTCTTGATTGGAGGGAAAATGGCTTCGGCATGAGAGAATCCCCTACGGTAACCATAACGAAATCAAGATCCGCCACCATCCCCCACCACGCCATGGTCTCCCAGGACATCCGCAGTATGAATCCGACCGATTGGTCAGTCTCATACACGATAGACACCTCCACATGAAGTTGGTATGGGAGGTCCTTGATCGCCTCCTTGAAAAGGGCATACATATCGGTGGGTTGTCCATCTAGGACCAACTTGACGAGAACATTTATCTTGCTCTTCACCGACTGAGGGAGGCTAGGCATAGTGTTGTGCAATCCCAGGCTTTTGTGAATGAGGACAATAGGCGCAGTGCCACTAATCGTGACCAACTGCGGCTGTGGGACGCTCTTGCGCTTGTTCTGGCTCAGATGTTCGAAAAGTGCAGGAATGGAGATTGGTGCATGCTTTAGCGCATGCACCGAGCGGTGAATCCGCTGGGTGAAGGAGATCCCAGAGGCCCGGGCTCTGGTTTCATCGCTTGGCCCGCAGGCCGAGAGTACCTGAATGGTACGGATGGATTGGGAGCGGGTTGCTAGCCCGGAAAAGCAACTGTCCATGATGGTGAGAACATCGAGACCTTTCATATGGTCGCTGTTGTTGTTGAAGATACTGCTGGCGATGGCAGCCCATTCCAGCCTGCTGTTGCCTGACGAGAGAACGAGCTTTCCATCAACGGCCTTGCCGTGGCCAGCGTAATAAAAGACTAGTAGACTGGTCTGTCCAGCGTTATGGTGAGTCTCAACGAACTTGCTGCACGCGTTCAGCAATGGCCCAAGGGGAATCATGGTGTTCTTCCGGACAACATGCTGCTCGACCTGGAAATTGAAGTCATCACCCATCAGTTTGGCCATAGTGGTGACATCGTCGGCTGCTCCAGTGTCGTCACCGGAGAAGCGGCATAGAAATGCAAGCCGTGTTGTATGAACGTTTCCACGCGCCGCGGATACCTTCTGGAGGTCGGCTTTCAAAGTCTGGGTGGTATGGTTGCGTCTGACCCGTGAGGCAGAGGCATGGCTGGCACCAGAACTGCTAGGAGAAGCTGGTGCCTTGGTGGGAGATGAGGGGTTCTTGGAGGCCATGGTGCTGGATGAGGTTGTTGTTCACGGGGGTGGTGGTGCTCGGTGAGGGTGTTGGTGAGGACGATGTTGACGAAGACTGTGATGAAAGTCAAGAAGTTGGGGGAATTCATTCTCTAGAGGAGGCGAACAACAACCATTTCCAATTCGGAATAGTCGGCCATTACAGGTAGCGTTCTCCGTGGTACTAGACTGCGGGAACCAAGCTTTATTTTAAAGTTTACGTCTACCTACTCTATAAATAAAAAGCCGTAGGCTCCTCCTATGCCTTCAAGTAGCATCTTTACACTATTCTCATATATCGTTTGATATTATCTTAATAAGAAGAAAGGCCGAGCGGATCATCTAAAAACTAAAGAGATACATCAATACTAGTAATATTTGAGAGTATACATAGCCATAGCGTTACAATCAATTCATACAATTTCCTAATCTATAGTGCTATATCTATGTAGACATTCTCACTTTCATCATATACTGTGGATATCCTGTGAGGCAGTAACTTAAATAGTCCTCGGCTGTGATTAGTAATTATATAATGATGTTCTAGTCAGGCTCAGTGATCAAATCGGGATGCTCGGATCAGGCTCAGTGATTAATCACTGAGCAGCTCAGGCTGATCAGGGCGTGCTCAATTCGACTCAGTGATCAAAAAGCGGCGAGGGATGAGCACTAGAACGGAAGGGGAAGGCCAAGAGTTGCCAGACATTTTTTGGTATATATGTGAGGATCTGACATAAAGGAAAATCAGAAAGGGTGTAGAGATAGCTCGAATCAATGTACTTACAATAATTCATATCTTTGGCACGGTGACGAGCGCAAGGCTCCGTCAGAATGTATTATTCTGCCCGGGACACCTTGCGCACGGCTAAGCTACTAGGAAATAAACTGAGAAACGACACGGCCCATCACAATTGGTTTGGTTTGCAAGGCCAGCTCCGGTCGGAGACCAATCTACATGGATGGAGGGTTGTTATCACCAAAAGATATTCATTGCAAGTGAGAAATATAGACAAGAAAAGAGCAAAAAAGAGAACCAAGTCACAAAAGAAAAATGGTAAACTCAGAACAAGAAGACCACCCGATCGTATATCCATATCATATAAACAGCGCCAAACAAAACCCCGGGGACACAAGAAAAAAATTTAGCCACCCATTTTTGTGCAAATATATGAATAGAAAAGATTTAACGGAAAAAAGTGACAGAATCCGAGCCAACGAAAATTGGAGATAACGAAAGAAACACCGAGCAAGTTGGGAACCTCGTATCTCTCAGGAGAAAAGTTCAGTTATTGTTACAATGCAGACGCTAAGAGGGAACAATGCAGCGAAGCCATGTGGAGAGGCAAGAGGCGACATTTGTCAGCCAAATGGGGCGTAGGGGGGCTGACAGAGAGTAAACAATACAACTGTCTGCAAGGGGTGGGCTCTGAGTACCCAGAGCGAGAAGAAAAATGGGTCATCAAAGCATGAGGAGTTCATGTTCATTCATGGGGAGGCCAGCAGAGACTGGCGACGCGAGGCTGTGAAGGTGAACGACGACGATTGGGATGGAGGAAACGCGGGCGAGGAAGGACCCGTCATCGGGGGTGTTGATGTGAGGTATGAGACGCCGAAGGTTTGTGAGGTGGCGCTCGAGAGGCCGTCGTGATGCAGATGAGTCTCAGGAGCAGAGGCGCCAACCTCATCACACAAGACTCGCATACCAGGTAGTCCCTTCTTTTGGCGCTTGTGCTCGGGGACATCGACGAGAGGACGTGGGCTAGTGTTCTCAATCTTCGGAGATCGGAACATCTGCTCGTATGACTTGAGCTGAAACTCAAGGGCGCGGTTGCGATCCGCCAGCAGCTCGTTCTCAGACTTAGCGGCTCGGAGCTGCTGCTGGACAGTTTGGTTTTGTTGCTGGAGAGAGGCGACCAGCTGCTGCAATTGCATACACCGAACTTGGGGCTGGAGCTTCTCGGAGAGTTGGGGTGTGACTTGTTCCTGACGGATAAGGTGTACGATGATGGCCAGCATAAAGTCGATGAGGTAGACGGCACCCTGGACAATGTGCTCCTTGGACTGTGGCAGACTCTTGGAAGGGTTCCAACCAGCACGCTCCAGGAAGAAGTCGTGAATACGGCTATCCAGTTCACGGTGGAGCTGGCTAAGGTTCTTGCGGCGGTTGCCCTCTGCGATTCGGTGCTTCTCTCGCTGGTCATCAGGGTCAGGAGAAATGGTGCTCCCCTTACGCTTACGTCCACAGAGCTGCTGAAGGGGGGCTTTCCGGTTGATGTTCTGGGGCGCAATCAAAGCCATGATCTCAGGCTGGGAGAGATCAGTGGGCCATTCTGTGGAGACGGCCTTCTGAGCCGCGAAGGACTCCTGCCACGAGCTCTCGGCCGAGTTGGCTGGAGACGGCGGCGCAGCAATGTTTTCACCGGCCGCAGACCAAGGGGACTTGAACTGAAAGGAGTCCTGGGGGCCGGGGGTGGTCGGAGAATATGCGTCCTTGGCTTGGAAAGGGTTGAAAGGCCCGCGGGGCAATGGCTCCATACGCGGAAGAGGAGGCAGGCGGCGGTCCTCGCCCATATTGGAGGCGGTCATGGTGGTGGTTGATTTCAAAGAGCTAGAGGGTGTTAGACGGGAGTTGTTCGCCAGATAAACAAATCCGGGGTACTCACGGGAGCGAGCAGCGGCGTGGAATGTCGTCAGTCATAGAAGCCATTTCTTCATACATCATGGATTTGGGTCGTGAATAAAATGCGGGATATGTGCAGGGTAAAAAGAAGGGTTGAGGTTGTCGAGCCAATGCCACACAAATCTAGATACGCCACAAAACAAGGTTGGGCCCTTGTTGTCGTCCGTCTCACAAAAACACGAGATATCTCCGCACGGTCGAAGGGATAGCAGGAGATGGGCAGAATAGGTGAAGTCGTCACTGATATCAAACAATGACGATGTATATTCCCGAAAGTGGATCAACAACGAAGGTGCAAGGCAGGTATCAACAAAGAAAGGCACAAGGGGATCGAAGCCCAAATCCACGAGGAGGCGAAGACAATGAGTGAGACACTTTTTTCGTCCCAGGGATACGGGGCTGGGATGCATGTTTATATGTAGACCAGATGATGACGAGGAGGCCCAGGATGGCCCAGGATGACCCAGGCGAGGGGAGAGTGTACTTTTGGTGCCGCGCCATGTATCCAACGATCGAGGAAACCCTGAAGCTCGGGACTCGACCTCTCTCCGGACCCAGGAGGGGGGAACCATGAACGATCATGGCCGATCATCCACAGACATCAAGCGCGGAAGACCGGGATTTCATACAGACAGATACTGTGCATGGTGCATGGTGCATGGCGCCGGCTTCGAGGGACCCACGGTCACGACGGGGAAGTGAAGTTGGACTCCCGGTGTGGGCTCTGGACTCTTGGACTCAAGGCTAGGCGACCCGCCCCGGCGAGAAGCCCCAGGGAGGAACTAGAGAAGTTAGAGAAGTGAGAGGATCCGAGTCGAGGGAGCGTATCTGTCACATCCTGCACGGACGAACTGGGTCCCCAGCTGGGAGACGATGAGCGAATCACAACGCCACGATCGTGCCCGAGAGGCAGGTTCAGGACGGGGATCCACGGCCCTTGATTTGTCACCGAAGTGGTGGGTTGAGCACGATCGACACGGGGAAGAGCGCAGCCTGTACCCTTGCATCAATAGTCCTCCACGTCTCCCAAATCACTCAATCAATTACCGTGGTCTCTCGAGAGTTTGCACGGCCATTCAATGTACCCTGAGAACGGTTGCATCCTTTGTTATTCCTCCAGGGAGGGTTTTCCATGTGGGGTAGAGTTAGAGTGGAACTGTTTACCGCGATAGCGACTTCATACATCCGCCTCGCATGCTAGACTCAATAGGGAACAGTAGACCATTCAATCAAAGAAGACGCAATAAAATCTCTAAAGCACACTAGTCCAACCCATACAGATGGTACCTAGCTACTTCCACTGTCAACGGGCTTTGCGTGCATATTCCCCGTCGTAATAGAGAACCCCAAAAAGGAAAAATGTGAAAAAATATGGAATATATATATATATATTTTAGGAAAGAATGGAATCGATCAAAATACAAACGACCTCCTATTCCTATTCGGATAGGTCATGAAACGCTCGCTGCAACAAAGCCGTCAAGAAGCGTTGCTGGGGATCCCTCGATCGCCTGCATCGATATTCAGGAGAACCTACCGTGGTCGTGCCAGGAACTCATCAAGGGGGATAGTTCTCTAGGGGCGAGCGGGCGATCTTCTCGGTTCATTTCATTGCCACCCTATAATCAAATAGAATGAAGCAAGGACCAGGGAAGTGTCGATGGTGAGACATGCGAGGAGACCATGGTCCATTCACAGGGCCAGCACTACTCCTCGCACTATCTCGGTTCACGCTACAGGCACAATTGGTCAATATCGAGATCATCATTATGAACGGAAATTGGATGCTTCCAGCGTCCACTCGGCAACCAAGGGATCTATTATGGTGGGGGAGAAAGGAGTCGAAGATCCAAAGTGCGGAATAGCAACAACAACAACAACAACAACAACAACAACAACAACAACAACAACAACAACAACAACAGCCATTATGATTGCATCATAAACGGTTTACGAGGCCAGGGTCTAGAGAAAACATTCCAGTTGGTCCAATTCATCTCATTAATCTGCCTTTGTTGGCCAGCAACCCAGCGTAAACGAATCATCAGGGAGAACGACCCACGAACGCGACGGATAAAGAGATCGCTCGAGGAGAACCAGTGATTTGGGACGGGGGGAGACCCAGCGACCAGGATAAGATGCCTGTCAGTCACCAAATCAGGAGCGGAGGATTGATTTGGAATTGAATCAAATGACAGGCGTTGAGGCGTTATCCTTTCGTTAGTTCATAGTCGTTGTGTTTGGGGCGACGAGTCAAGAAACAATAGTCCGGACTGGGGCCGAGCCCTAAGAGCTGCACGTTCCCCCGCCCCTCAAGTCGAATGGCACCTCGGATCCGCCGAAGCTGCTTTGTAGGGCCCTGCACTCTCTGGAGGAATCAGTCAGATTTCTTCCAGGATTTCTGAATTTCCTCGGTTGTTTTTCTTTCTGACCGTGGTGGTGTTTGTGGTGATAAAACTCTGGTGGTCAGCAAGCAACTAGGAAACTATGAGATTTTGTTGTTTATTGCGGACTGCAACACCACGGCTTCCTCTTCGTCTTTCTCCTCTCGAGAAGCTTGCGCCTTCGCTAACAGCACGAGTGGATCTTCTTGAGAACGGGCCTTTCTCGGTATTTTTCTTCATTATAAATATTGATTCGCCCTTCGTTGGGGGGAAGGGGCTTGGGATCGGAGCTGTCAGATTTGGCTGTCCCGTCTCTCGGAGCCAGATGCTCCATTGGACCCACTGGTCCCCACGTTCTTCTCCTTAGGGGTTCCCAACTCGCGTCAGGAATGAGAGCTGGAAGAAAGACGAGAACAAGGGGTCATTCAGAGCCTCGAGGCACTGAATGAAGCCGTGGTTGCATAGCCACGAGTCTGCCGAAATAAGAGGATTGTTCAAGATTGTAACAAAGCTCGCGCGGAAATATGCAGTAACACGTAGCACCACGCTACTGTGCACTTGTCTTTTCCCGTTTTCCCGTTGTGTTCTTCCCTTTGCTTTTTCCTTCAACGTCCTTTCCTCCCTTCTCTCAGCCAACGTCCCACTGTTCCCCATCTTCCCTCGCCAGAGCCTACTTGTGATGCCTACATGCGACCGGGGTTCTTAAGAGAGACCTGCGGCTGCGCCTAAGACCACTGTGCAGCCCACGCGCAGCAACTGGCTGCAGGAGGACTCGAGCGAGGAGCGCAAACCCACCCAGGCACGAACCATTCGAGATCCTCCAAACTCAACTCTTGCTTCCGGTACTTCCCCGGACCCATTACCAGAATCCAACAGAGATCTCCCAGCTTGTTGCCTCCAACCTGATTACTGTTTTGAGTGACGTGCAGCTGCCGCTCCCTCCCTAGGAGATGCTCTCCGGAAAATCCGACAGGCACATTAATGCGACTGGAACGCGATTTGAGTTTCCAGATCACCTTCCAGATCAGAGATCATCACAAGGGGATCTGATTTCCGGGTCCTTGGAAACTTGTCTCTGTTTGGGAAATCTTGGAAATTCCTTCATTTTCTTTCCTTTCTGGAATAGACCGGGCCTTAGTCCATGATTCCAGCGTCATGATTCTTCCGGGATCCAGGTCCGAGTAGGGTCGAGCCCAAGATCGAGAGATCGATCGTATCTGCCTGCTGTTTCAACTCCTCTCCCCTATACTGTGCAGCCCGGCGGAACTTTCCCTGTGGCTTGAAGTGACTCGAATCGTCCGATGGCAAACCTATCACCTCACACAGCATCTCCGGCGGCGGCATTTCGACCCATGCGGCTCGCACTTGCAAGGACCAGCCCTGCTCGCATTGAATTTGCCTCCACGGTCCAGGGGTCCTCTGACAAAGCCTGCACAGCCAATAATTAGTCTCACTGAGCCCTCCTCGCACCAAGTTATTCCCAATAGTAACCCAGTAGTTGACTCAGCGGCGACGACTGAGGACCCGCCCTGCGACCTGTCAAATCTCAACCGTCACAGATGACATGGCGAGGCAGTGTAGTATCAGCCAACTTGACTCCCCATACACGGGGTTACTGCCATACCAAACCGGAACCCGTATCCCTATCTCCTCTATGGTTACCTGGCTCTGAGATCTCAGTATTGTTCTTCGACATTGACCTGCTTGTTCACGCTACGATCGACTCCTCTGCCCCACGCCCTTTGTGGCGGATCTAGATCTGCCAAGAAATGACGAAAAAAGTGTGCGGAAGTACTGTTTCCTGCATTTTGCCCACTGCTGCAAGATCCATCTGCTCGTACTCTGCGTAGGCTGGATTTATGGGGAACCGCCACAGTAGATACTTTGACTACGGTAAGCTACTCATGTATTTGCTATCCACCTTCCCATTCTCCCCTAAGGGCCCCCGCTGTAGGGCGAACTGGACCCATTACGTGGGCCCCGCGATCGGGTTCTTCATGGAAGATTCGATCTGCCCTCAATTGATTTTTTTTTACCCTCCAGGCCCAGTTTTGATGAACAGCGCTGCTCCTCATCCTTCTTCTTTGGCGCTTCCCCTCTTTACAGTAGATGCAGACTGCTCCTGTGCGTGCTGGCCAGCCCCCGCTATGGAAATAGTATCCGCCTCCACTATATCCCAATCGAGTGGCAAGGGTGGATACAGGCTCGTGGCTCGTGCTACGTTCGACGGGATGCATGGGTCGGAAACGATGTGTATGTATGTTGGTTTGAGCCATTAGTGGGAGACTCAAAGGGCTATCGTCATGGCTACCTTCTATTGCCTCCGTTCAAAGTAGCGTTCCATTGTCCGAGCCGTCACTGCCAAAACTTAAATACTTTATGATGAAGCCGATATATAATGTGATGTGCACAATAATTGTAAGACTATACATAATATCGATTGGTGCGATCGCAGCAAGGACCAGAGGAGCCAGAATAGGGCTTGTCTATCGTGTGGATCGCCCTCGACCATGACAGATTCCGGGCCATGCCTGACGGTCGAAAGTACGTGCATCAGTTCCGATAAAAAGAAACGAGCAATATACCTCCGTGCCTCTCTGTACGAAGTATGCAGGTCCCCTCTTTCGGGGACATGCGATCCAGTTCCAACGCAGGCCCTCCTCGAGAATTAAAATGGGAAAAAAGGGAAAAAAAAAAAAAGAAAAGAAAAGAAAAGAAAAAGGAAACTCCTCAGTGCCAACCGCACTTGGAATTCGCCGACTGGCTCTGGCCACCACCGGAATCGCGGATACTGCAAGGACCACAGGTACCATACAGATCTAGTAGCGCCTGAACGCGTAGTCGAGTCTATTCCAGGAGTTCCTGCTCGGAACTCAAATTCACCGCATCTGACACGTCTTGCTCAGATCAGATCAGGACTCCCCGAGACACTCGCAGCCCGTGGAGTTCGCCTTCGATCATGCTAAGTGCGCTGGAACCGGTTCCTACATGCTGCACAGTGCGAGATCGATGTGCGCTTTCACACAATACCTCCTGCTAGTTCCCTTGGTTCTTTTTGGGAGGTAAGCCCAGGGGTTGGTTTCCCCAGTACCTGGATCTCGAGTTGCCTCCAATGCAAGGCGAATGTACCTCCTACATCCGCGGGGGCCACTATCTGTGCGTTCGGCCTCGCCTTCACTCAGGTACCCCTTCATACATATGCATCGGGACCTTAGGGCCAGTCCCGGAGCACTCAGAATCTCAAATCGAAGCCCCCCTTCCCCCCAAGCAAAAGGTACACGGGGTACACGGGGATCCATGAAGACATGAAGCGGGAAACCCTTGCCACGGTCATCAGTTCCTCGATGAATTTGATCCGTGAGGGAATTTTATTTCGTACTTGGTGCCGAAGATGAGGATGGTGGGTTTGCCAACGCATCTTTTCCTCTTCACTCCACCTTGTAGTGGTTCCCTTGGCCCTGGCCTAGTCTCCTGCTCAACCAAAAGCCCTGCACGAAAGGATTTTGGGTAATCCATTGGCCCATACGTCTTGTCTTTCTGTTTTGACTCTTCCCCGGCAGAGTGTCATCCGTCCCAAGTCTGCTGCGACTAGAGTTGCCATCACATCTGGATGTCGTCAAACCCCCGCGAGAGGGTCATTCGTGCCTTGCTTGGCGACCCTCAGATTCGCTTTTCCCTAGGAGATCGATGACCCATGCAAAGGTTTTGGCATCGATCTCGATCATGCCCCGCCAATCACTCTGGGCTCGGTGATGTTCGGCTCCCAAGGTTGACGAAAGTCGAGCCCGTCAAAGTTTAATTACTTTCCCGCGCGCGGACGCAGAGAGACAGGAACCAAATTGAGTTGGTCTTCTCTCAATATTTGAGTCTAATAAACGGCTCAGTTCGGACTGAATAATGGGAACTGCTCGTATTCACGGCTCAGGGATTTGGGGGAGCGACAGGGCCCTCTAGCTCGCGATCGAGCAAAGTGGACGGATCGTGCCTAGAACGCCTAGAACGCCTAGTGCGAACAGAATGACATGGATAACGCCCCGGCGTCATGGACCTTGGGACGAAAGAAGTGTCGATCTGTCACGGACGGCTCCTTGTCTCTGGGCCCTCGGCTAACCGTGGTATACTACGCTGGACGGAGTACTATACTAGACTTTTTCCTCCATCCTTCAGATCCTTGCTAGGATCAACATCCTGGGCCACTAGACTCCGCCTTCGCTACGATCATAATTATCAGTTGAAGTGGACTTTTGCTCTCGTGCAGAGTCTAGAGCCACGTACGTAGGATGCTGGAGTCGAAGATCTCATGCACAGGCCCCTGTAACCCCCCCGATCACCCTCCACCAGCATCTTGGACGGGTTCCTAGGTTTTAATTTTCTTCTATTCCTACTTCTAATGCAAGATCGGATCAAAAGATCATGAAGTCATTACGAACCATGCACTCTACCCTCCCGACGATACCATCACCCACCGATTCTCCCACATCCCCAGCCCCCCTTCCCCTCCCGAACCGCAGATCCCGACTATCTACTCAGCCCTTCCCAGTCCTTCAATTCTGATTGGCCTATCATGGCTGAAACTATGCGCGTCTATGCAAACCTTCGACTCCATCTTTCTTCTTCCCAGTCCACTGGCCATGGATATGCTCCCTCTTTCACTTGCCATTGCGAGCCATCCGTTCATCCCAGAGAAAAGGCAACCTTCCCCAGCCTAGCTGTCAACACTTATCTATCCCCGGCATCAAGTGTCAAATCCAGCTGCCTAAATCCCTCTCTCCGATCCTTCTCCCGATCAGGCGGCCCCCAACCCCTAATACTTCCCCCTCTCCCCCATCTGATCCTCGAATCAGACCAGGCGTGGGATGACAGACTAAAAGACCTAAAAGACCCTAGCGACCCGGCACAGTGGATTCGACACATCCACCGGGCCCGCCGCCAGCGTGGGCCTCGACGTTCGTCGCTGCAAGACACCCATACTTGAGACGCACATGGCCAGAAACGAAACGTCGAAAGCGGGGGGCCTATACATCTCTTCTTTCTTTTCTTTTCTTTTCTTTTCTTTTTTTTTTCTCCTTCGTCTCACTAGCATTCGTCCCTTTCTTGTCTCACTCAACCGTGCTATCCCGAAGAAGAGAAAAAAAAAGAAAAGAAGAGAAAAGAAAACCCGTCGTCAGTCTCCCACGTCACTGACTCCAATTCACCAGCCCGCGCTAGAAAAACCCAACCTCCGGCCCCAGATCTAGGACGTCTCCGATCCTTGATCTCCCCGGCCACCCGTGTATGGTCGGAGAAGAATCTCGCAAGGTTTGAGCCCTGTCTCGTTCCTGCTGCTGCTGTTGCTCCCCCCCCCACCCTTCGTTCCGCGATGTGCCCCATATAGCGTTCCCTCGGACGCTGTAACTAGATCCCGTAGTGCTGGATTCCGGGTAAGATCATGCCATTGTACCCCCCCTCTCCACTCCTCTCTCCTCGTACTTTGTGTAAGGATCCCGAGAACGAGCGCTAGTCTCCTGTTCTCGGGGTCTACGGGCTAGATGCAGCTACAATCCGGGATCCCCGTTCTTCGCGGGGCGGCATGTCAGGATCTGTACGGTGTGGTGAGGGTGGAGTAGAGTAGAGTTTTCTCATACTCTCATTCCTTTTTTTTGAGGCGGCATGAGTGAGCACGCTCAGCTCGGAGATTTTTTTTTTTTTTTTGAGGGGGGCTTTCTTTTCTTTTTTGTGTGCAATGGCTTGACACATGGCGCGGTTTTGTTTCATCGGTAGTTGGAGAGAGGAGAGTGGAGCAGAAGCCATGGGAACGAGGAACGAGGAGATGTATAGAGAGGTGTACGTAGAACCATAACCATAGCGAATCTTACTTATCGTACGGATCTTTGATCTTTGGCTACTCCTGTGTTTCTGGGAGAGAGGGTAATTGAGTGGGCTTACACGGCTCTAGGCTGCTTCTGGATAGCCATGTATGCTGGCTCTCTCTCTCTGGATCGTGAGCGGGGAGGACGATCCTGGTCTCGTTCTCGGGGTTTGCTTTTCCGACCAGGGGTTTCCGGTTACCTGGATGGATTGCATGCGACCTGTGGGATTCATTTCGAAAGAGGGGAATGTTTTAGTCTATGTATCGTCCTTTTGTACCGGTGAGATGAGCTGGACGTGGCAGGGAGATATATATGTGTAGATATCAAAGAGCCGGAAAGATCTTGCCGTTTGTGTACAAGGTTGAAATCACACCGCAGTTGAGATAACAGGATAGAAAAAAAATTTGCGAAGAAAAAAAGTACCTCAGAGCCTTCTCAATGCAAGGTGACAATTATATGTGCAGGTTTTGAGACCAAATGATATTAAATTGATTTGGCATAAACAGTAAGAGCGCCTAAGGGTGCAAGCTTTGTCAACCTTATGCTACACCTGCTGTCCACGATATATAATGCACTTTACTACGTATGCATACAATTTAACACCGACCCTTTCATACGTTTTTCTGATATCAATGTGACTCCAATAAAATAGATCAAATAAGACCTCTCAAGTTAGAACAAGCTGCACATTAACAGAAGTCACTCGGCAAACACGCTTGTATTACTACTTGCAGGGCCTAGCCAACTATACATACGTAGGACTTATCCATACGGATTGCTATGAGAGAGGCCAATTTTGGGGACATGGCGCAGAACACAATGATCACGTTCTCCAAGCACCGACTTCCCATCAATCAGGACAGTCATTAAACGAGAAGATGAAATGCAAACACAGAAAAGTTCACAGAAAGACAGAAAGAATGTAGATGCAGAGGGTCAGGGGAGAATACTGGACCCTGACATGAACAGATACAGATTATGTATGGATTACTGATACAGAAAAGAAAAAGGGGATTCTACTTGGAAACACCGAGAGACCATGGCGAAGGAGCTTACAAACTTGCCAAACCGAATACATTAGAAAACGGCGTACGCTTGGGTAAAACACATATCGAGACAAGAACGAAACAAGAACGGAGGGCGAGTAAGGAAATAGAAATAAGAACTCCTTTCCGATGGAACGGTGACGAGGGGTTGTCTTTCGAGGACAGAATCCAAATTGCGAATTTTCCTCATAAAGACGGAATTATTATCATGAGAACTGCAGTAAGGCGAAAAATGAAACGTTGCTTGGTGAAACTTTGCATCTACAATCTTCCCGACAAAACAAAGAAACACACATCCTTTCCCTTCAAACCAATACAAGAGATGCTTTACAGAAGCTGGGCCAGGCCGTAGAACAGGGCAGCAAGGCCAGCAACGGGAAGGGCAGCACCGTTGGCAACAGCGGCACCGGAGCTGGTGGAAGAGGAGCTGCTGGAGGAGCCGGAGGTGGTACCAGACTTGCCGTTGGCGGTGGTGGGGTCGCTGGTGTTGGCAGCGCACTTGTAGGTACCCTTGATGACGTTGTCTTCTTGCATCTTCTTGAAGGTGCTGCAGCTGAAGTTTCCGTCGGTGGACTGGAGGTTGAAGCCACCCTCAACATCCTCGAGGGAATCCATATCAACACTGGGGACGAATCAGTAACTGCCACCTGAAATTTCAACAGCCAAGGGGGAGAATGCAATCAAAACTTACGTGTTGAACTTGCCACTGAAATCAATGGCACCAGTAACAGTCTCCAGGTTGGGAACCTCGATGGTACGGAGCTTGTCGTTGCGAGAGATGGTGAATCCACCGTCGACCTTGGTCAGCTTGTCCATGGTGATGTTCTTAAGCTCGCTGTTGCCGGTGAAAACCAGGTCACCAGTGGTAGTGAGGTTAGGGGCATAGAAAGTGGTGAACTGAGTGCTCCAGAAGCCGAGCTGGCCGGTCAACTTCTCCAGGGAGGGGATAGAGACACTGGAGATGTTG
This sequence comes from Penicillium macrosclerotiorum, assembly GCF_028827735.1. Classification (NCBI taxonomy): domain Eukaryota; kingdom Fungi; phylum Ascomycota; class Eurotiomycetes; order Eurotiales; family Aspergillaceae; genus Penicillium; species Penicillium macrosclerotiorum. The sequence goes on from NW_026643088.1 coordinate 578,759, forward strand.
GTGAAGGTCATGTTGGTACCGGTGCCGAGGTTGGGGAATGCAACCTCCAGCGAGTCGTAGTTACCGGAGAAGTTGATCAGATCGGTGGCGTTCTTCAGGTCATTGACGTTGATGGTCTTGAGATCACGGTTGTTCTGGATCTGGAACTGGTTGACGCTGGTCAGAGAAACCTCCAGGCTAGTGAGACCAGTGTTGGCGATGGACACATCGTTGACATCGGTGATGGTGGTGAAGTCGATGGTCTGCAGCTTGGGGAGAGCCTCCCAGTCGATGGAGCCGATGGTGGTCAGCTCGGAGAAGGAGAGCTGGGTCAGACGGGTGAGACCGTTGAGGTAGAACTTCTTGCCGATGGACTCCAGGGAGGAGGCAGTGATATCGGTGACGTTCTCACCACCAGTGCAGGTCAGGGTACCGGTGATCTTCTCGACACCAGAGATCGAGAGGGAGCCAGAGAAGGATTCGTCGATGGTAATGTCACCGCTGATCTTGGTGCAGGTGGCGATGCCATCGGCATCGGACTGGGAGGAGATGGTGGTGTCACCGCCTGCAGGAAGGGAAAACGCGTGTTAGCTGATATGATCCTCTCATCACTCACAGCATGAAGTTCTTCGTGTTGCCGTGATATGCGGCATTTGGGGATGTTCTATAGCCGTCGGGGTCGGGTTACTCACACTCAGCAGCGAAGGCGAGCTGGGTGGCTGCCAGCGCAGGCAGGATGTACTTGATGTAAGCCATTTGGAAGGTTTTTTTTACTGATCGCACACGTCGTTGTTAGCCACTTCCGTCCGCCAAGGCTGGCAATGGAGAAGAGAAATCGTGGGAAGTGGACCAGGCAAGCAGGCAGCAGGACTGTCTCGTTGCGCGTCCAGGGGGAGCGTCGGAAATTGAGGATCACATACCGAGCAGAGGGAATAGAAATTAGAAAGAAGAGGGAGAACGAGTGGAAGAAATGGCGCCTCAAGCAAAGGACGTGGGCTCAGCAGGCTCAACGAAAGGGAAAGAACGAATGGACGGGGTTGAGTGGGAGAAGGAAGAATTAAGAAGTTCGGGGAGAGGAAAGGAGGCGTCGGTGGAGATTTCCAAGTTTCCCAGCGATGCTCGAATGTTTGGCGTGTTTTGGGTATGTAAGCGTCAGTGTCTGTATTCGGCGTATGAGTGTATGGGCGTATGGGTGTATTGGGATCTGGGTAACGCTGGGTAATGCTGGGTAAGGTCTCTGGAGGTATTATTCGGGGGAGAGAGGGGCCTGGGTTCTCGTTTCGTACTGCAGAAATCGAGTTTAGAGGGAAACACCGGGCATAGATGGAATGATGGATATATATGAATCAAAAGGACAACAGAGAATATCTCGCTAATTTATGATTTATGGGAATGAATACTCATTGCCTCCGCAAACACAGAGTACACTGAGTACAACATAGTACCGAATCCGGCGCTGCCCTTTGGGGGGGGAGGACGATGGGCGAGGACGATGTTCCGAGCGGTAAGAGGTATTTCGCGGGTCACGCTGGTTTCAACCCAAATTCCCTGCTTTTGCGTCGGTTTAGTGCTGTTTCCGTAACACTTCGCCAATGGCCGATTCGCCCGTGCGGCGCCCCCTTTCTCCATTTTGTGTTTCCCCCTCTTGAAGTGGATCCCGTCCTCGTCTCCTTCCACACGTGTCGTCCGTTTTGAATGACTCGTCCATGGAACAAGCCATGATGGAAAATTTTTCTGATTGGGGGAATCAATGGTTAGGTTAATTATAGACCTGATATTTACTTCCAACAATACTTCCCAATACTGGTGATGATTTTTTTGGCTCCCGAGAACTTATCGACCATCAAATATACTGCACGCTGATATTACTGCTCTGTAATTTACGCTCCCACAGCCTCGACCTCGGTGGCACGGGACCCCGTACCTTTTGTATTGACATTGATACCATCCGGTCCGACTGGCCGCGACGTGCTCCAGATAGAGACCCCGTCTGTCTATACATGTCGGTACACTAGGTCCTGGCCACTAAATTTTAGGCGCAGCTCTCCAGTGCAGACGATTGCCACCATGCATAGATAGTTTGTACCACCCATGCTGCAATGTACATACTATTCTCTGTCTTCCGTACTCTTCATAGTATTGATTCGTTACCCGAAACAGTCCATCCCCACGGTGCTCATCACTGGTGCTACTTTGTTCTCTCCTCCCCATCTTCCACGCCCCAGGCATATATACCGTAGCTAGAGTAGCTATTATGATACCCCCAGAGAATAGCATGAACCCAGAGAAAATCAATTCTGGTCCCAACGAATCATAACTGATGACGGAAGATCGGTGTAGCATTATCAAAACTCCGTGGCTCTAGAACCCTATTTTACAATGGCTTTATCCTCGTAATACGACAGTATACAGTACAGGATATCCAATCTTCAATGCTACGCATGTACAGCGGATACATCTATCAATGTACTCCGTACACCTATCCTGGTTCTGCTTCCTAATGATCATACTAAATCATGATGATGATGATGATGGCCAAAACAGTATGAGGCACTGCACAGAACGCTATACAAACAATTATACATTTAGTGGATCTCAATACTGCACAAACAATGATGATGAGCTATCCATGAGGCTAGTTATACTAGTTCTCAAACTTTGAAATTAATCAAGCAGACTCGTAATTAATCATCACTGGTATAACAACAACAACAACCCCTTGTACCTGACGCGGGATTCAGAGTTGCCGGGACGATTCTTCTCCAATAATGGCCGCGCCACGCTATCTCTTGTCTATCACCAGTTGTCATCCTTGCCCCCAAACTTGAGAAGCTTCCCCCCCCAATCAAGAAAACTCATGCACTTAAGCCAGGCCTTGTCTCTATCCCAAAGCTGATCGGGATCCCGCTCTCTATTTCCCACGTCTCATTTCCCCTTTCTTTCCTCCGGTCGCATGCGCCCTTCTGCCTATCGCGGCCTGTGGATTTCGATCCAGTTGCACCTTGCTCTTGGAGATGATCTAAATTTGCAGGAATTCAAGCCTTTTCATGGACCCGCCGCCCCCTGCCGCTCTGGTCGACAGCCCCGGTATGTCCGACCTCTGATTGGCACGCTGGAATGATTCGCCCTGGATTAACGGGCAATCCTCGCGTTCTGACGAGTCGACCGTTCCATCTGAGATACTGACAACCCCGCGTCTCAGGCGCCCCTCGCTCATCTCAGACCATTGAAGCTCACTGGGTGCGAATTAGTTACTGGAAACCGACCTGACGCCATATCGCATATAGCCGCCCGCGAGATATATCCCCTGAGCAACAATGCCGGCTAACAGAAACAAATAGTTTGTTATTTATTATCATTTTGCCCCATCTGAGTTTCTGCCGCCGGAATCTAAACCCGATAGCGTCGTCCCAGTGGCAAAATGCGATCGTCACAGTGCACTAAATGCAGCGACAGCTCAGTGGCAGGGGCTTTTCCCCCCCGCCCCCTATTGTTTTTCTATGTTTCGACAATGAAGATCCAATCGACTCGCGTCCGCCACTGAAAGTGCAGTACGTTGTAGATAAGTACCCAACATGTCAGAGCGAGACCAAAATGGTCCCAGTCGCCCGATGGAATAAGCCGACCGAATCAAATGTTGGCTACGGACCATTGGGAAATTAGAGGGAAATTGGAATCGGGTCCACGATTCCCATTCTGGAAACTCAGTAATTATTGAGCTCAGATCCGCTCGGGAGCTCCTGTCATTCGAGTACTTGCGATGATCGCCTGTCTGGAGCTTCATGGACCTACGATCTGCGCAGCCTTGGCTATATACAGTACGTTTTGCGTACGCAAGCACTTTAGATGACTAGTCAGGTATCCCGAGAACCATCAGTTTGAATTTAGATGCCGATAACGATACAATATTTCCGCCATACTGATGGTCGCCTGAGGGCTCCATGGCTCTCTCGAGTCTTTGGATGCTTGGCTTCCACGGCAGACGCATGACCAACAACACCTTGTCTCAGTGTGCCTGTTCATACTTCACACTGACCTCTCCTTCAAGAGCTGTGGTCACATCGCGCATTTCCAACGTTACCGTTAGCCCATGACGACCGTACCATACCGGTACCGATGTTTCAGATCGCTGGACGGAGCACGTCGGCTCCGTCTGGCTCCATCTGGCCTCGTCCATCACACTTCGTTCTAGCATTACTCCACTGCATCGCTTATTCTGCTACATAGCAAGGAAACCTACTGCAGGATCAATCAAAATTGTCCTTGCTGGATTCTATGCTCCATCATCATATGTGTTCGCTGACTAACCAGGTGATGGCCGCGTCGTCGCTGGCCAAGCAACCACAATAAACTAACTAATCTCCGTAGCGGTTCCCCAAGAGGGCGATCTATCTCACAACTTTGTACGCAGTGAGTGCAGAGCTGCACTACTGTTGTTGTTTACACCTTTATTTTTAAATTAAAAAATAAAAAAGGTAATTGTATCTATGTATGTATCAAACGCCTTGTTTTTTTTTAGATGCGAGTGGCTCTCGGAACGCCACAGAATCTGGGTACCGCGCGGCCTGCAAACCCAAGCGTCTACTCTACGGAGTCGACCGTTCTAGTTTAAACCGCCGCATGGCATTTGACTTCGCATTCCACAATTGCCAGTCGGGCCTGGATGTTCTTTTTTTGACCCTGCGGAATGTATATATGTGCGGAGAGAAAACAAGGGCGCAATTGGGAACGTGAATAAGGGGGAGGCTGGCAACATTCTCAGGGAGCACGAGACCACGGCCAACTACTGTGCGTTGACTCGGGGGCCATCCAACAGGTTGGCCCGATCACAGCTCCATTTTTTCTCGGGGCGGTTTGGAATGGAATTCTGTATTTTCTCGATTCTGGATCAGGCCAACACAAGAATTTCAAGACGAAGCTTTTTCTCTGTGTGACTTTGATATCAGCCGTGCTGGTCCTACCGGGCAGTATGTTATGTGCAGCACATCTCCCATGTTAAAAGCTTGGAACCCGTATCGTCTCGACCATGATCTTCCCAATCCATACATGGAACGCCTGCTATCACTGGATAACCGGCAATAAAATGCCTGGTCAATTGGCTTAGCGACCCACTCCTGCATGAATTTTTTTTTCTCGGGGTACGGAGTGCCTGCGAACCTAGCGAGCTCTTTGACTTGGCAGTGGCCGCTGACGCAAGCCTGCCAGACCAAGTCCCGAGCTTTGCTTCTTTTGTATGCATGCTCAAAGGACCGCACCTTTTTGGGATCAAGTTTCTTCCGGTCGCGTGGGGATTTGGTTTCTTGTTTTCTATCAATTGTCCGGATGTTGACTTTCGAAAACACGCCCAGTGTATGAATGGCTACCATGGTTGTGAATGAATCTTGGTGGTGTGCTCCTCAAGTTCCTTGGTACGGATAGATAGCGGAGTAGATTTGAGCCAATAGCGCTGAACACCAATCCATGAATCCAATACTCGGGTGTGGTCGAATCACAAATCAGAGATCATCTTAGCAGATATCTTTCTTGGGTAAATTGGCCCAGAACTGAAAGTGGTTTGGTTGAACGGCTATAAACACTTTTCCCGATCGATGATGCTTACTACTGTTTCCCAGTCGTCGGAACTCGTTGGTGATTGGCCTGGTTGATTTCGTTGGACCAGGTTCTAACGAAGTGCACAAAAGCTATTTCCTAAACGTAATGCATTATACTCTTTGTCTCTAATGAGAAACCAAGGTGAGTGCTGGCTTTGTCCATCGGAATGGAAATCTAAGTTTGCTGAACCTGACCTCAGCGTGTAGGCTACTGGGGGACAGTATTGCAGTTCTTTCTAATTACACACTGAACATTTACCGACCCTATATGAATCACCCAAAATCCACGTACCTCGAATTTTGATAGTTGATGAGATCATTCTAATATCATGTACAAGGAGATTTCTCATTCGCTCATCACTGGCTGAATCCTACTTCGTGCAACCGATATAACATCTGTGGACCGTAGAGCACTAAGTTCAAGTTCAACAGATCAGGTACCTGAAGACGGGCTAACAGATGAGCAAGCAGTCTTCTTGACTGCATGCAAGACGACAGTTCTTGGATTTCAGATTGGATTAAGAGACGGGAGTCTTCTGTCGGCTTGATACGTAATCAACTGTGACTTTTCCAAAAGGGTGCCCCTCCAAGACCCTCAAATGGATCCCACGAGCCACTTTTGTTAACAAAAAATTAATAAGTCAATAAAGAAATAAATAGGTATTAAAATTAACGGGCCATTGTTTGCGTTGTTCTTGTTGTTTTTGAAAAATATACTTAGCTATATGTACTAGTGTTTATCCTCAGCATATGACATTGACTCACGGAAGAAAACAAATGTCGTGACCTGAAGACGCAATGAATATATGCGTATAATTGAGGAATTTCATGTTCATGATCTACGAAGAAGCAGTTTTTTTTTTTTTTTTTTTTTTTTTCAGATGAAGACTGTTGGTGTATTTATCAATATTGGAATATTAGAGATATCATGATATTCTCGCATACGTTTAGTTCTAGGCGGAATTTAAGCTACAGTGTTGTTGAGGCTATGTAAGAATCTTGAAGAAAATAAGGAGCACAAAATACTTCAGGACAAGCAGCTGATCCTTTGCGATATATATTTGCTGCCAGAGGTGAAATGATAGGTCTTGAGATCCCCTCGGCCGATATGGATATAATACATATATAAGCCAAACGAGGTAGCAGCCCAAGACTCGACTCCAGCCTTGGATCAATTGGAAGAAACATACTGGTTTGATTCTCACTGAGAATTTCCAATGTCAAACAGTCCAATCAGATTAAAGATAATGATTCTGGGGTCAATTTCATATATCCGAGGCGTTGAGATTCATGAATGGGGCCGGTCCGTATATAATACCGTCAAATGGTTCAACATTTACCAATAGATATACCAATAGAGATAGACTAATAGAGTAGAATTATGATGAATATTAGGCGGCTCCAGTTTCAAAAATATGAAGCCATTGAACAATTTCTTACTGGTCACTTTGGAGCCGCAGTGCTTGGCATGGGTGCAAGCGTGGACTTCGGGCCCACCCCTGGAACTCCGCATGCTAACAGCGATGCGACTCCGCTGAACTCGAAGCCACTCCATTTGATCGAGACCGGCGAATCACAGAGTCCCCGAAATAATCCAACCAAGAATGTCGTTACGCCGCTCAGCACGACTGGGTGCTCTCCCAACTCTCCCAACTATCAAGGCACCCTTGCAGAATACGGTGCCCAAAACGACCAGAGTGCAGAACAGCGCCGTCGCAAAGCCTCGCAAGGCGTCTTCTACCCAAGCAACAGCCCCCAAAGTCCCAAAGAAGCAAAAGAAAGAGCCCCAAATGTCATACTGGTCTCCAGAGCCTCCGACCCTAGGGCTATCGGCGCAAGGACCGGACGACAACCCCCCACCAACAACGTCACCAACAGGCATCTTACACCTCCGCTCGACCGGCCTGTTGACCCTCATCGAACAAACGCAACTCTCCTTACTCCACATGGCTCATCAGTCGTTGCATATCCTGGGAGAGTCGAGGATGCCTCGCCCTCGAAGACAGGATTACCTCGCCCGGCCGCCACAACAGGGACTTTGCTGGAAAAAGCAACTGCTCACTTGATTGCGACGGACCCTCGCCTCAAGCCCGTGATAGAGCGACATCCCTGCCCACTTTTTTCTCCTGCGGGCTTAGCAGAGCAGATTGATCCATTCAACAGCCTGGCTAGCAGCATTATCGGACAACAAGTCTCTGGCGCCGCGGCCAAATCCATTCGGAACAAGTTTCTGGCTTTGTTCAACTTAACAAGTGGAGAAGACGGTGCTTCATTGCCACACTCACGATTCCCAATGCCTGAAGATGTCGCTAGATGTGATATTGCGACGCTGCGGACTGCGGGTCTGTCTCAGCGCAAAGCAGAGTATATACAAGGGCTGGCGGAGAAGTTTGCAAACGGAGAACTGAGTGCACAGATGCTAGCACGTGCTAGCGATGAGGAACTGGTCGAGAAGCTTATAGCTGTTCGTGGACTAGGTAAATGGTCCGTTGAGATGTTTGCTTGCTTCGCTCTCAAGCGGATTGATGTTTTCTCCACTGGAGATTTAGGTGTGCAGTAAGTTTTCCTTTGCTTGTCATTTTGGAGCTATCGAAGCCCACCTCTCTTTCTCCCCGGGGCCGTAAAGCCTTGAGCAATATTGAATGCTGGTACTTTTTTGATCTGCTACTAACAAATTCTACAAGACGAGGCTGCGCCGCTTTCGTAGGCAAAGATGTGAGTAAACTCAAAGGAAAGGGCGGTGGTAAATTCAAGTATATGCCCGAGAAAGATATGCTGGAATTGGCCTCGAAATTCGCGCCGTATAGGTATGGATATCTCCCATTGCTTGCTGCTCTTCCGAGAGAGAACATGTTGCTGAGAATATCTTGATAGGACTCTTTTCATGTGGTATATGTGGCGAATTGAGGATGTTGACATAGCTGTTCTTTCTGGGTGAATGACTCTAAAGGCATTCAATTAGACCATTCTCCGAATCATGTCATGAAATAGCTGTTCAGCATTGGGTCATTATATGTCGCTTGTCCTGACAATAGATGGTTTTTTAGTTGATTGAGTCAAAGACGACCTGTTGAAACAGCGTATCGCCCTTTTATTCTAACTAGTATTTACCTGTGTCTAGGCATGTGACTACGTGAAGCAACAGACTAAACCGAAGCCTACCTCTCAGTTGGAGACCGCAACAGGACAGCCTTTCGGTAGCCAGTGGTATGGCTTCAGATAAAAATCGCATATATGGAATGTTCAAGGAGCAAAAGGTAGTGTCGGGTATCAAGGCAGAACGAAAAAAATCGATTTGTACAGTATCAGTACACACAGTGGATTAACCAAACACCCCCTTCAGCGGTAGGCGCATTCATCGCCAAATAAACCCGACGTCTATATCATGCAGACAACCCTATCATCCTTAATTCCATCGGCTTTTCGTAGTCAATTGCAGCAGGGGCACAAGTTTTCGACGAAAGCGTTTACTTGCGGACGACGAGGTTGTCGAGGTCTGCACGCTCCTTGTTCTCCTTCTCGATCTCGCGGATGATCGGGCTCAGGTACTCAACATCCTAAAAAGATGATACGGTCAGGATTGGTTTTGTTTGAAGGGTATGTATGAATCAAGGTCACCCGGGTTTCGATGTGACAAATCCTCGCAACAGGATTGGCCGATACGGTTGGAAATGCGGGGAGGGCGAATTTTGAAACAGGAAGAACTTACCTCCTCGGGCTTGGTCTGCTCAGCAGGGGGAAGGAGGGTGTGGGAGATGGAGCACTGCAATTGAGATATTCATTAACTCGATTCTAGTTGGGAATGAGGAGGGGGTGTCGTCGGACGAACCTGGAAAGCCCGGCGGATACGGAAGACGCGGTCGTAGGCCTCCTTGGCAGGCAGGCGCTTGATGGCCTTCTGGACGGTCTCGCTCTCCTCGGGGATTAGGTCGTCGAACCTAGAGAGTGGTTAGCGCCTGTAATGGAACAAATATGCCCGCAGGGGAAACCCGGAAGGACCGCGATGAGCGAATGCGACATGGGGACAATGACAATCGTGCGAGACGATGTTGCTCTAGAATCACTCGGATGATTCAAATGCCTCCCAAGTATTTCATCGCTCGCGGTGGGAAGGCATTGGCGGCATAGGAGGGAGAGGGCGAGAATTACTTCAGTCCTAGACGTCTGTAGCCGGCGGCATCAGTGTACCACTGAGCGAGCGGAGTCATCCAGCGCTTGAGCCATGGGCGCTTGACAATGTAGTTGGCGATCGAAGGAGCAGACATTTTGGATCCCGAATATCCAATGGACTTGAGGAAGAGGTGGACGGGGAGGGAAGTTGGAAAGGGCGGTCCGGCTGAACACGAGATGACCCGATGTTGCGAGGTTGTGCAAAACGGAGCTTGCAGCGCTAGTCCAAGAACGGAACTTTTATGCCTAAGGCTTAAATATATTACACGTGACATTTCCGGTTCCTGCCTCAGGCCCACAGGGAGGAATGCCAATCGGTGACTCCACCTCGCACCACTTTCAATTCCCCATATCATAATCAACCTCGTTTTCTCCTTCTCGAACCCTGCTCTGCATCATTGGAATATGGGGCTGACTGATTCTCGCGGCGTTATCTAATCCCTGTTGCGACAGGGGAGCTTGTCCGGAAACACCCCACTCCGCCCGTTGTCCGTGCTGCAAGATCATAGGGCATCGCATTCACCCCAGTCCGGTTCGGTAACCATCGGCTTCCAGAAAACTCTCCTCCCTCAACCTCCCTCATCTTCGCCTTACATTTCTTCTTCAACCGACGGTTTTGACTGCTCTCTTTTTATCCGACCATATTTCCTGCGGCTGTCAATATCGACTTCTTGGGTTCCGGATCGAGCACCCGATATGCTCGGATCCGGGAGCCCTCGGTGATCAAGACGGATAGACAAGCGTGAGTGCCTGCTATTCCCACGATGCGCTCCGACGGCCAAAGCAGCTCCACGGCTGCTACCACATCCACAGAGCAACCGCAGAGCTTTCATGTAGATAATGTCTCCCCATCCGCCCCCCACGTGCCTATTACCGATGCGTCGCCGAGTTCCGATCTTGTCACTCGTTTGGAGATCCTGTCAACCAAAATTCCGAACTTCTACATCGCTCCCTTCTGTGGTGCGAGTGCAGGCGTTGCTTCTGGTATTGTGACTTGCCCCCTCGATGTTATCAAAACCAAGCTGCAGGCCCAAGGCGGCTTTGCCCGACGGGGAGGACAGCCGGTGGATTCGAAAGCGCTATATCGAGGAATGCTGGGAACTGGAAGAGTGATCTTCCGAAACGATGGTATTCGCGGCCTATATCAAGGTCTTGGTCCGATGTTGATGGGGTATCTCCCCACTTGGGCGGTTTACCTTGCTGTGTACGACAGATCCCGGGAATACTTCTATGAGCAGACAGGTTGGTAATCCCTTGCTTTCATTTGGACAAAGGTGATTGAGTCATACTAAATTAAACTACAGACAGCTGGTGGTTGTCCCGTGGCTATGCTTCTGTTACGGCTGGCGCTTGCTCCACGATCGTGACCAATCCTATTTGGGTCATCAAGACAAGACTAATGTCGCAGAGTCTTAAGCAAAATAATGAAGGAGTCCGCGCCCCATGGCAGTATTCCGGCACATGGGATGCTGCCCGAAAGATGTATCAGATTGAAGGCATTCGCTCCTTCTATTCCGGCCTGACGCCCGCTCTTCTGGGGTTGACCCATGTCGCTATCCAATTTCCTCTTTACGAATACCTCAAGATGGCCTTCACCGGCTACGGCATTGGAGAACATCCCGATACTGGTAGCTCCCACTGGATTGGTATCACCTTTGCCACTTTCCTCAGCAAGATCGTGGCTAGCACTGTCACATACCCCCACGAGGTGCTACGCACCCGACTACAAACACAGCAACGCACAATCCCGGCGTCGTCGCCGGAGGAAATTTCTTTCCGTGGAGGATTAAATCATCCGCATGACCGCGGGCGACCACCCATGGTCTCATCATCGGATGGAATGCCCAATCGCCCCCGTTACAACGGCATGATCCGCACGTGCCAGACAATCCTCCGAGAGGAGGGCTGGCGTGCGTTCTATTCCGGCATCGGCACCAACCTATTCCGGGCTGTCCCGGCTGCCATGACTACAATGCTTACTTATGAGTATCTGCGGAAGCTTATTCACAGCTACCAGCATGAAGGCGAGATAAAGCTGCGCTTGGCAGAAAGTCAGGATGCAGAAGCGTCTGGCATGATCTGACAACCATGACCTGTCGGAACAGATTAGACACACTTGACTTTCGTTTCCAGCCCCACCCAACCCCTACTTTGCACTTAAGTACCGTGCATAACCATCTGAGTTTCCTCTCAACTCCTCTCTTTCCTCCTCGACTTGTATAGACTTGGAACCGTGACCAGTACTGTCCAGCTGATGCGCTTTAGCGAATGGGTCTTCCTATGCCCTTTGCATTTCCAAAAATATTGCTTTTGGTCCTCGAATTTTCGGTATAGATGGCAGTCTTGGTGGGAGGCTCTTACATGTGAAGTCTCCGCGGCCTATACCTTGATCACATGCCAGGGGTTCTTCATGTATTTACTTTTGTACTCCGTACATCGGAAGATCTCTGTGATTTCTAAGCGTTTTTTTTTCATTCAACTATTCCATTTCGCATGGCTGCCGCATTTCTGATACTGTACATACATCACCAGTTCGCCCGTTTTGCACTATTTATTCTCCCCATAAATCAGTCTATGCCAATTTAGTTCATTCTGAAATCGCCTGCAGGTGAAAACTCCACCGTTCTACCAAATTGCCTTGTGATAATGGTCGTATGCCTCAATAACTTCAGGCTTGGTAGCCCCTTTTGTATCGAGCAGTTGCGAGGTGACTCAGAGGAGAAAAGATTGCGAGTGACTCCTAAGATTATACCAGTTCTCCAAACACTGACATTTGACAATACGGAGAAGTAAAGTCCACAAGTAGCTGATGGACATTGGCATGCTATTATGTTGTTCCACGCGCGGCCCACCGAGGCTCCTCCAGGGTAATAAAAGATTTCGTTAGTAGCTACTGAATCACTTTTTTCAACAATGGCCTCATACTCCGAGGTTTAAAGCTGAAATGTAGATTTTAGTGTTGAAAATGGTAGATGCAAGATAGCTGAAGGGTAAAGCAGCCCTGATGGGAAAATCGACAGGACTAGCTTATGGATGAGCGAGGTTTTAGCTATACCATGACCTCTATTGCGGTGATTTGTCTCATTCCGTAAGCTCAGAAGTTTTGCATGTTCATGATTTTATCCTAAATAATATGACTGTGATATGTGCCTCACTAACATCGATTATCTACGGTCTCTTAATGGAGATATTGGCTGTATTCCCAATTTATTGTATGTGAGGAGCCACCCTGGGTCTCACTGCCCGGCCGAGTGGAGTCTTGCCAAACAAGATAAACAAAGATAGCTAGTCATGTGACTGTGTGTGTTAAGCACAAATTTCTTCCCTTCCCGTTTCCTTTCCTTTTACACAGTTCCTTCCAACTCCAAACTCGTGAGAATCTTAATGACTGAATCTCATATGGTACCTTCGGTTGCTATTGGATCTAATTGATAACACTGATGACTTCAGTGTAGAATATTTCCCTTCTGGACGGTCGGAAAGTCACCATTAATTAATATCGCCCACAGATACCATTTCACACAGAACGGATTGAACACTTTTCCACGTTTGTTCACTGTTCAGCCTGTAGAAATCCCCAACGGAGCATACAAAGCATCTCTGTGGCTCGTCTTGTTTTGAACTCTTCCTTTACCTCTTGCTCATCCTCGCAGCATCTCTGGTCCCTGGACCGCTTCACTTCGTGATTCATATGATGATCCTTTCTTTGAATATTGAACCAGGCTGTTATACACTTGAACTCCTGGGTATGATCATTCATACACTGAAAATTCTGATTGATGATGAAGTTGAAGCGCTTTTCCCTCTTACCATACTACTTCAATTTTCCCTATATTCTGCTGGTCTTAGAATGTCTATATATTAAGGACAGTGAAATCGATCTGTCTTTATTGCTTGATGTTGTCTTTATATGCTGTGCATCCATCAAGAATATGGAATATCAACCTGAACTTTTTATTGAGTTTAAAATCACCTATCTGACTTCCTTCCTTTCTCACCCTCAGACCGACTCTCCTCAAGGGCCCGCTGGATCCATAACGAATTCCTATCTTCTGATAATCCTCGTTGGTGAGAGCTCGGATGTCCTGCTGGCTGTCCCTGTGCCTCACGTCTTGCAGTGTGGATAGAGCTGAAACAGTAGGAGCAGAGAATTACAGCCATTGTGAAGGCCGCGATAGGAGCATTGATGGACTTGATAGCGGTCAGTCTATGGAATAATATTTTATGTGATTATATACGTATACACAGCCAGAGGCTTGGCAACGGTAGATCACAATGGCTGCTGTTTCTTCCACAATGGGAGATAAAAATTCGACTTACCCCTGAGGACCGACCTAGGGTCCTCGGATTTGGTTTATTGTTTTGTGGCATTGTATTTGATCTTTGAAACTATATCAAAGAAGCACAACCGTGAGCCTTCATCTCCAGGGATAAGAAAAGTTGAAATTCTGATACCTTGGGATCGTTGTTAAGTGTTCAATATGTTCTCCCGAGGTGCTGATGCGGCCTTCGATGCGGCCTTCGATAACTCGAAAGGCCCTCGCATAAAATACTTGGGTCGGAAAAGCAGAGTCCATAGATACTGGGAGGCTACGGAAAGTGCGGTCCCATCGTTTGAGGATGAGGTCGAAAGTAGCATCAGATTGGAAACTGGTGCCAACATTTTCAGGCCTGAATAGGGTTTGTCATCAAGTTAATCGGATTCGGACTGCCCCTGCTACTCAAAGTGTTCAAGAACATGCTACGAATATCGCAGACAAAATATCAAACTTCTGGACTGTGTAGCAGTCTCGGCCTAATAAACTACGTGTTACATGATCTTAGAGTAAAGATTCCATAGAAATTCGCACGTGGGTTTTACTCTTTCATAGCGTGTGCTAGACCTATGATCACAGTCCCACTGTTCACAAAAAAACGAGGTATGCGCTAGTCTCTAGTCGCAGATCAAGATGAGGACTACAATGATGCATGGCATGACTTTGAACTCGATAACAGTGACATTACACTGGATCGACAGTAATTTGTTTGCTTTGTTAAATTAGATCGCTGGTGCAGACGCGACCGGCAAAACCAACGACATTTTATCCCGTTCTCCTGCACGATCTCGGACTCTCGACAAGCATCCCGGTCATTTGATCGGATGTCGGCCTTAGTGCCGGGGTATTCGTCTATGAAGCTATCGGAGCTTAACGGAATTTGCCGAATGAGTTCGTTAGTCCCTTATCCCCGAGTCTTCCCTCGGTCCGGAGGTATGGGCGTCCATGAGAATATCATTCTTGGCCGTGATAAGGAGGATCCTTCGAGTTCTTTTCGGTGTATTATGTGAGACTAACCCAGCCATTATATCATTTTGTGCCGGGAGCGTTCATCACTGCCTTAGAGGTGATTCTCCACCATTTGTTATTATCGCGTTATAATTGGCCCACGGCCATCCTTCGGGAAACAAGAATCTCGCAAGATTCCACCGCGGAGCCACCGCGGGCAACATCACTGGTTACGGAGACTTGCCACTGGACTCTTTTGTATTCTGATATCACCGATTGTTACCCCTCTCTAGCAAAGACCGAGTTGAATGTCCTTCAGACAAAATAAACCCCACAGATCACTGGCACGAACCGGGAACAGGGTGCTGAGTCAGCTCCGATGGCCGGCGGTTCCGACGTCGCAGTTCCCCAACGGGCCTAGGCGCTTATGTAAGAATCAGATTATTTAGCAATGAATTCATCATCTCCTCTTTTCCGTATCAGATCTGTTTTCGCCATCCACCACCACCTCACTATCTTACCCCTCTCATCACTTTGAAAGCGTCAGATACATTCAGATACCCAAAACTTTCACCATGTTCAAGCGTCTCGTCACCGTCGCCCCCCGCGTCGGCGCTGTGGCGCCCCGTACCTTCGCACCCCTCTCCGGCTTGCAGTCCATCCAGCCCGTTCAACGCCTTGCCCCTGCTCCTGCTCAGCGGAGAGGCTACCATGAGAAAGTTCTTGACCACTACAACAACCCACGGAACGTTGGATCTTTCAAGAAGGGCGATCAGGATGTCGGTACCGGCCTGGTCGGTGCTCCCGCTTGCGGCGATGTCATGAAGCTCCAGATCCGCGTGAACAAGGACTCCGGTCGTATCGATGACGTTGTTTTCAAGACTTTCGGCTGTGGCAGTGCTATCGCTTCGTCAAGCTATCTCACTGAGCTTGTCCGCGGTATGACCCTGGATGAGGCTGGCAAGATCAAGAACACCGATGTGGCCAAGGAGCTGTGTCTGCCCCCTGTTAAGCGTATGTTTTTCTGGACTTTCTATGTGATGTTGAACCGACATGCTGACCTTGTTCTCACAGTTCATTGCTCCATGCTCGCCGAGGATGCCATCAAGTCCGCCATCTCCGACTACTACACCAAGAACCCCAAGACCCAAGCAACCAACCTGTCCGGCACCGGCGCGTCTATCCCCAACGTCAAGGTTGAGATTGACCAGGCTGCGACCGGCAGCCCTGCTGCCCTCTAAATTCATATCTCACAAGAAAAGATATAATTTCGGGCTAGCCTTCGAAATTCAACATTCATTTACGAGTTTTAGTCATCCTGAGAACGTTGTCACTGCGCACAATCGTTTGATCGAGGTCGTTTTTTATTCAATGAGCATCCGGAATGCAGAGCTGAAGGATGAGATTGGTGTTGATTCATCAGGCCGCTGAGAATGATTTACTCGCCCTGGGATGATATTGGAGGATCCAAACAAATTTGCCACATTTGTTTGCTGTACAGATTTTTTCCTTTTAGTTCTCTCGTGTTGTTCACTTTTTTTTTCTTTTTTTCTGTGATGGCGCCTCGGTCTGGGATCCTTGATCTACTTTCTGTTCTTAAAAAGCGTGGTGCCGCGATAGTTTCTAATCAAAGGATGAAACCAGAATGCCCGAAGTGTTCGTAAGCTTGTATATTTTATAGAAGCTTTTGATGAAAACAAATGAGATCGGCGCAGTAAATGAAATCATCTATATCGTTTAATAGTCTATCACCAAATCTATCTGTACATACTGCCCGGCTCGTATTTGAAACAGTAGCAGACGAAGAAAAGGCTATAATAACAAAAAGCCCTTACCATTGAGATTCGCCTGGGTCTCAAGGGCTGGGAAGAAGAGAAAAACTTTGAAACACCGTCGCTTATGCACAGATAGACCAGTCAAGATAATCCGTACCCTAAAACCAAATCGAAAAAGACCGAGGGATATTTACAAACACAATACATTTTCACGACGCGTGAAGGCTACAAGCTTAGCCTGTTCGTAGACCAAACCGGCTCTTTAGCGACAGCACGGTCTCATAGATGGACAACTTCACCTCGACACGCAGGAACCCGGCCCAAGCCGAGAGAAACCGGAAAAAGTTCGAGTAGTGGAAGATACCACCGGACTCTCTAATGCATTCCATATGTTCCTGAAAGACGGTACGGGTGGCGTATCGTGCAAGGATCAGGAATGTGCGCATCGGGCCTTGGCGAGTGTGGAGGTTTTCATCTAGACTGCGAGCTGTTGAGTTGTTAGAATAATCATGAAACAAGGCAACAAAAATGTCAAGTGGAACATACTGAGATCGTTCGTTTTGAGGATCAGCAAAATAATTCGGGGAACCTGGCCAAGCAACTCGACCAACTGCTGCAACATGCCCTCGCCCAAAGCACCAGAAATCTCCTGTTTTTCCTCCGCAGTGCGCGCAGAGACAACATTCTTCTTGGTCAATACGCTGTAGTCACGGCCGGTGATGGCACTGGCGAAAAGGGGGAACTGCTCGTCAGTCACGCCAGCCACCCTATACGCGTACTCGCGCATGCGGGGGACATCGGCATCAATGACGGCGAGCCAAAGTTTGGCGTAGTTGCGGCGCAGGTCGCGGTCAATGTTGCGGTAAAGGCCGTGGTCGTATAAGATAATATCGAAGTTCGGGTGTTGACGGCTGGGGTTGGGACGAATGGCAATGTTGCCACCATGCGGATCACAGTGAAGCGGAGCGTCATCGCCGAAGATCATCTCATTAAAAATATGCGCAAAGGCAGCAGAGACTTCGTCGCGGTCGATGTTGTTTGCGTCCAGAAATTCAAGGTCGTCAGGGCGTCGACCCGCGATGAACTCCATGACGAGAATGCGCTTTTGGGACCACATGACTCCAGGATAGTTAGCAAATCATATTATTATTTATGATCCAGAAGAGGTTTTTTTACCTTCAGGAATCACCAATGGAGCATCGGAGTGCTTCTTGAAGTACTCGCTTGCAAGGGTGGCATTCTGAGCCTCCATACGGAAGTCCAACTCTATGGGAAGAGACAGGTCCATTTCCCTAGATAACCATTCCAGATCGTATTCCGGGAAAAAGCGCTTGAGCATGGAGAAAGTAAAGCGAGTCAAAGCAAGATCCAACGGAACCCACTCGGCTAAAGCAGGGTGCTGGACCTTAACGGCGACCTTTTGGCCGGTTTCCTTCAATGTGGCAATGTGCACCTGCGCCAACGAAGCGGCACCGGTAGGAAGTGGCTCGAAAGAGCTGAAAAGTTCATCGATGGTCTGGCCAGTATCGCTGACGAACATCTCGGCAATCGACTCGATTGACGAAACAGGGCATTTGTCTTGGAGCGGAACGAAAGTTGTGGTCCATTCAACAGGGAGTAGATAACCCATGCTGCTGAGGTGTTGTCCAAGCTTGATGAAAATTGATCCATTCTTCTCTAATACACGCAGCGTGCGCTCTGCACAGCGTTTGTGGCATGCACGGATGAGGGCATCACGATCTTCGGGAGTGGAGGCTTCTTGCTTGAGGGTGACACGATAACTATTGTAAATCCACTAATTAGTATTTCGCGATAGAAAACAAATACATTGGGGTTCAAGGGACATCCTATGCCGACTCACTCATTTATACAGACGGCGAGAGTACCGACAACGCGACCGCTTCTCTTCGCCGCTCCATAGACGTGCTTCACATTGTCAGAGAATGCCAATGCACCCACAGCAAGTGCGCCCAAGACGATGAGATATTTAATTGCTCTCCGCGACAACGGCTTTGAGCTAATCTTTCTTCCCGTCTCGTGAATTGACTGGCTTTGAGGTTCAGTGGAAAGAAGTGGCGAGGTACTCGTGGAGTAGTACCGGTTTCGAGAGGCAATAATCAAGCTGGTTTCAGCCTGCTGGCGACTCCATGACTGATTATTGTATCTGCACGAAGTAAGTGACGTGCGCAGTTGTGATTTTCTAGCGTGTTGGAATGCGGCGCCGGAGGTCGAGGCTATGGATGTTTGTCCGATAACCGTGGCGGGCTTGACCAAGGCCCGCAGCGGCACGCGGAGTGCTGCGCTCATGCCGACCAGCTGCGATCCTGAAGCAAGGAAGTTTAACACGGACCCGAGATTGAATGCAAAAGAGCCTAGCTCATTTCATGGCCTGGCAATTGCGGGATCGTCTGTTGACCAGGGAGATTTTTCAGGGCGGTGCTGGCCGCCGCCAATCGGCTGGTGTCACCCGATCTTGGGCCGTACGCACGTGATTCCGAGAATGTATATCAGCACGTCACTTGGAACCGTATGTGCTACGCGGTTGATTGGATTGTGCAAAGAATCATCGTGTCAAGTTACATTGTTTGATAATTTAAATGGCAAGATTATGGATCCATATTGGAAACGAAATATTTCTGAGGCTTTATTTCCCATGGGCAGATCGAAACCGATAAGAGAATCAAGGCCAATGACCATCAGTATTCATGATTAGATGCTGTTGCGTCCCATTCGCATAATACTTTATCTTTTGTTTGTAAGGCTTATTATATAAACTTACAGGAGAATTTTTTCTTATTTACCTTAGTAGAAAGTGTCGAGAAGGAAGACTGCATAATACGGGAGAGACCCACATATCCCCATGTGCGTCAGGCTATTATAGGGATACTCGATTCCCTACATATTTTGTATGGTATCCCGGGTAGACTCGGAATACAGCGCCGTAACACGCTAGACAGCGAGGCAGGGGATATTCAACATTTCCCCGCCCACACACTTAGATAGTTCAGTTCACTCAGTAATCGCCATATTGAGCACCATCTTCCATTGGGACCCGCCTTTCCTAGCCTATACCGTATCCTAATATATTGACAGAAAGTCCCATTGAAAGTAATTTGAAAAGGATCCTGGCTAGGGTAAAGGAGGGCTTCTCCACAGTGTAACCTGCGAGCTCTCTGGGCATAACGCCAGGTAAAATAAGCGGAGAGAAGCAAGTGCCGTTCGACAGCGAGTGTTTCTAGATGTTTGAAGTTGTATTAACTCGGAATTTCAGCAATATAATCTGCCTCCAGCGCTGCCAAGATATTATTTTTCGTTTCGGTTAACTATCTTTATATGGATTTATCTACTATTCATGGTAGGAAGGCTGTCGACTAAGTAGGAAGTATAAGAGTACTACTTGTCAGCGTCGTAGGCTGTCAGTTAGGTAAGGAATCTACAATGAATAAGGTATGAGATACTAGTGGGTCCTGTATTGAACAGACTGAATCTTGGAAAGATTCAGAGGATAGAATCTCGGATCTTAGACTAAATACACCAGATTCGCTTAGGAATCACACCAGAAATGTGACAGGTCGCGCAGGGTAAGAGGGGTAGGATACCGAGACCATCCCTAGTCGCATGTAAGACGGAATCCCTTGGAGTTCTTTACCATGAATAACCGATATTTGCCTTCGGTAGGCGTCGTAGTTATTAGAAAAAAGCGGGTTTCTAGCTATCGTAGGCCTGGTTGTGGGAGGTATTTCAAAGCTGGGGTCGTGGAGTATAGAGTATAGAAAATCGAGGGTATATAGATTTGGAGGGAGTTTGTGGGAGCTGGGTTTAACCATGAGCCGGGTTGAGCGGGGCCGAGTCGCTCCAACTTGACGTTCCCCGCTGCATCAGTCAAATTTAAAGTCATTAGTTACCAGGACTACCGTGATGGTGGAGGATCAACTAGTTGGTGTGTGGGGCATGGTACGCCCGCATGTGCCCAAACTGAGATATTCCGAAATGTTTGTTAAAATAAAATAGCAACCCTTTTTCTCGTTTCCAACTTGATCGGTTTTAATTTCCTCTCCCCACTATCAGGATATTATTCTGCTTACTTTGACCGCGTTTCTGATCTATACAACTCCACAAGCTTCAATGTGGGACCTAGGTCTCACTCGCTTTCTCAAACGGCTTCAATACAGCAGATCGCCCCCATCAGCAACGACAGATTCAGCGGATTGATTTTCAGCTCTTCATGCCCGTTGTCACCGTTAATCAATGGCCAAAGGGATACACAGAACAAAAGCATATTGTATAAGATATCTCATCTCTCTATGTCATCTTTTTGCCTCGTTGCCTCGATCATTTTCTCTCTCTTAAGCTATCATCACAAATGATCGGATTATGAATATGTGCGGCGGTGGTCAGCTCTAAGTTTGTCTCTCCTCCTTGGGGGTCAGCCTTCTCACAACTGACGACATCAATAGGCCCAG